>NC_135649.1:103167410-103877410 GCF_053574225.1 Canis aureus
ATTTGCCAACATAGAGTATAACACCCAGTGCTCGTCTCATCATGTCCCCAGTTACCCTATCCTCCCACCTACATTCCCTTCTGCAACCCTTTGTTTATTTCCCAGAGTTAGGAGTCTCTCATGGTTTGTCTTTCTCTCTAAATTTTCCCCACCAAGTCTCCCTCTTTTCCCTTATGGTCCCTTCCACTATTTCTTATATTCCACATATGAGTGAAACCATATGATAATTGTCCTTCTCCAATTGACTTATTTCACTCAGTATGATACCCTCTAGTTCCATCCACATTGAAATAAATGGTAGGTATTCATCCTTTCTGATGGCTGAGTAATATTCCATTGTATATATATACCACATCTTCTTTTTCCATTCATCTGTTAAAGGACATTGTGGCTCCATACACGGTTTGGCTACTGTGGACATTGTTGCTATGAACATTTGGGTGCAGGTGTCCTGTCATTTTATTATCTGTATCTTTGGGGTAAATACCCAGTAGTGCAACTGTGGGGTCATAGCGTCATAGGGGCAGCTCTATTTTTAACTTCTTGAGGAACCTCCACACTGTTTTCCAGAGTAGCTGCATCAGTTTGCATTGCCACCAACAGTGCAAGAGGGTTCCCCTTTCTCCACATCCTTGCCAACATTTGTTGTTTCCTGTCTTGTTAATTTTAGCCATTCTCACTGGTGTAAAGTAGTAGATAGATAGAATTCTTAAAGGCAGATACCACGTTGAATTCCAGTTTGTCTGTAGCACTTATCCAAAGATCTATTTTTGAAACTTTCAGCTTTAAGGACTTTTCTTCTCAGTATTTTACTATGAAAAATTTTTTTTGTTTGTTTAATATTTTTATGTATTTATTCATGAGAGACACAGAAAGAGAGAGGCAGAGACATAGGCAGAGGGAGAAGCAGGCTCCATGCAGGGAGCCCGATGTAGGACTCAATCCCTGGACTCCAGGATCATGCCCTGAGCTGAAGGCAGATATTCAACTGCTGAGCCACCCAGGCATGCACTGCTATGAAAATTTTAAAACAGAAAAATTCAAAGAGTTGTTCTGAGAACATCCATATAGCCATCATCTCAGTTTGCAAACTCAGCATTAACTTTCAGATGCCATTTGCAATAACTAAACTGGCTAACTGAAGAATCTAGCTATAACAGAAGAATCTAGTAAAACAGTCATGTATTGTTTCTCCATAAATTGTAGTTACCATATTGTATCATCGTTTTTTCTTAAATTTCCTAATAACTCAGAAGAGAAACAGATCAAGACTAGTGCACTGAAGGATGATTGCTCCATATATTCTCTATCAGCATTTTAGAAAGATCAATTGAAATGACTGAGACAAATTACACACCTAAATCCCATATACATGATACGACTAAGTGTGCAGTTTGGTAAGAATGGTTTCTGTCATTCATTATCTGTACTTGGCACAATTCTCCTAAGAAATGCTCAAATTAATAATTTTCATGCAAGGAAGAGAGGATCCTATTCCATGAAGTGAACTAGGCTAGTCCAGCTATTCCTCAGCCTTCCTCTAGATTTAGGTCTCTTCCAGACCTGGACTAGACTTTAGAAGGGTCGTGATGAAGGAGAAGTCCATTTCAGAGATTGCCACTCCATCTAACACACATGTCTAGCAATACAGACTTTCATGTGTATAAAGCCATGTAAATAAATTATGAAGTTGAGGGAATGCAATTGGAATGGATGAATCCCTCAGCTCGCTGGGCAGCTCCTCCATGCTGTGTGCCCCTGTCCTTATCTGATATTGCTGGAGCACAACATATATGCATTTAACTCACACTAATTCAAGTATATACACTGAAGCTAATTGAGAAGAATTGGGGAATGAGAGACAGAAAATGAATTATTATCTTTTTAAAATATTTATTTATTCATGAAAGACACAGAGAGGTAGAGACATAGGCAGAGGAAGAAGCAGGCGCCCCACAAGGAGCCCGATAAGGGACTTGATCCCATGACCCTGGGATCACGACCTCAGCCAAAGGCAGATGCTCAACTACTGAGCCACCCAGGCATACCCAGAAAAAGAATTAACAGAGTGCCAGTGAATCTATTACCTATTCCATTCAACCAAATGGGCCACAAAATAAAAGTGCACTCAGAGTTACAATTCTACTCTCTCTTTAATCCACCTCATCCCATCTCTGAATCCCTCTATTTGTATAAGATTCTTGCTGTAATGAGAGTGATTCCAGTGTTTAAAAATACATTATTTTTCATACAGTAGCACTTCTAAACATAAGCCAACTGCCTAATCTGTTGCCAAACTAAGGAAAGAGAGCTCTTCTTAAGCTGGAGGAAAAGCTGCCAATGAGATGGGGTATTCAGACAAAACCAACACTTGTAATCTTAAGAGTGACCAGAGGTCTTTCTCTGACTTATTTTGGTTAGCAAAATATTCTCAAGCTCCATCTATATCACTGCAAATGGCAAGATTTCATTCTTTTTACTGCTGCCTAATATTCCATTGTGTGTGTGTACATATATATATTCATATGTATGTACACACATACATACCACTTCTTCTTTACCCATTCATCAATTGATGGACACTTGGGCTGTTTCTATAATTTGGCTATTGCAGATAATGCTGCTATAAACACCAGGGTGCATGTATCCCTTTGAATTAGTATTTCTGTATTCTTTGAGTAAATATCTAGTAGTGCGATTGCTGACTCGTAGGGTGGTTCTATTTTTAACTTTTTGTGCAACCTCCATACTATTTTCCAGAGTGGCTGCACCAGTTTGCATTCCCACCAACAGTTTAAGAGGGTTCCCTTTTCTCCATAGCCTTGCCAACACCTGTTGTTTCTTGTATTGTTGATTTTAGCCATTCTAACAGATGTGAGGCGATACCTCATTGTAGTTTTTTTTTTAAGTTTTTATTTGAATTCCAGTTAGTTAATATACAGTGTGATATTAGTTTTAGATGCACAATATAGTGATTCAATACTTCCATACAATGCTTGTTTTCTGCAGTGGCTGTGCCAGTTTGCATTCTCATCAATGGTGCAAAAGGGTTCCCCTTTCTTCACATCCTCACTAATAACCATATGATAGCATTCGTATATGGAATTTTTAAAAAGATTTTTATTTGACAGAGAGAGAGAGAGAGATAGCAAGTACACAAGCAGGGGGAATGGCAGGCAGAGGGAGAAGGAGAAGCAGACTCCCTGCTGAGCAGAGAGCCTGACGTGGGGCTTGATCCCAGGACCTTAGGATCATGACCTGAGTCGAAGGCAGATGCTTAACTGATTGGAGCCACCCAGGGGCCCTCTATATGTGGAATTTAAGAAACAAAACAATTGAATAAAGGGACAAAAAGAGAGATAGGCAAACCAAGAAATAGACTCTTAACTCTAGAGAACATACTGCTGGTTACCAGAGGGGAGGTGAGTGGGAGGATGAGTGAAACAGGTGATGGGGATTAAGAACCGCACTTGTGATGAGCCCCAGTTGATGTATGGAAGTGTCGAATCACTAAACTGTACACCTGAAACTAATATTACTCTATATGTTAAATGGAATTTAAAGACTTAAAAGAATGATCAAAGGTAATTTTGATTTCAAATGATACTGTATACACTGACTTTAAATCTAACCTTCATGTTAAATTATCTTTAGTCTCCTGAGATGAGAATAAAATCTTTATCTCCCAAATGAATTCTAGAATCTCCAATATGTCATGAAGAGTTAAGATTATTGTCTACATTTTAGAATGAATTAATATTTACCAAGTGTTGGTGTTAATACATGAATCATATCTTTACTGTTTGCCATCTATGAAATAATTTCAGTAGTTATTTGCCTTGCCTAATTTTCTTATCTCTTCTGCTAGACGGTAAGATTCTAGACATTTTTCTCTTTTTGCATCCCTCAGAGTATTAGAAAGAAGGAATAAATTAACTCTAAAATCACCCATGCCTACTTTCCCACCAGGCTATATTGACATCCAAAAGGACATTAAGTGTAAACAGATACCGAACATTTGGGAATATGAATGCTTTAATCTTATACTCAATCAAAATACAGTCAGACTATCTTCTTACCTTAGAAAACAGGAAAAGGAAAAGTAGTATGATATAAATCATGACACTTATGAGATCTAATATGATGAGAAATAAATCTTTTCTTATCTAATCCACCAAATTTTAAGGATTGGCTTGAAAAAATATAGACCCAAAAGAAAACAGTGTAATATCCTATAATGCTGACATTTATTAACTACTTAATCCTATGAGGTAGGTACTATTCTTATCCCTATTTTACAGATGAAAAAAAAAATGTCATGAGAAGATAAATCTTCTGCCTGATATCACAGGCCTGATAAAAATATGCCTGATATCACAGAGCTAGTGTCAGTGCTAGAATTTGAACCCAGGGCAGCCCCTGTGGTGTAGCGATTTAGCACTGCCTGCAGCCTGGGGTGTGATCCTAGAGACCTGGGATTGAGTCCCACATCGGGCTACCTGCATGGAGCCTGCTTCTCCCTCTGCCTGTGTCTCTGCCTCTCTCTGTGTCTCTATGAATAAATACATAAAAAATCTAAAAAAAAAAAAAGATTAAAAAAAAAAAGAATTTGAACCCAGGTAAGCTGGCTGCAGGGCCTGCAAATACAGTCTCTCCATCACAGTACCCAGTGCCAGGTATATGACACTAACAACCTTTATGTACACAAATGATTTCCCTTTTTGCCCTGCTGGGAGTGAGACTTTTTATATGCACATATGAGATTCTGAATATCAACTATCCATTTAAGAAACATAATCCCAAAGCAATGTAACAAAACATGAAATAATAATGCAGGGAAAAAGGAAAAGCCTTTAAAAGCATTTTTTAATCTAACACTACATGAGAAAATAATGCACCAATCAGCAAAATATGTCCCTTGAATCAATTCTAGACTATAGATGCAGCTTACAAAGAAAAGGAATAATTTCAAGGTACTGACAATCCATCAATAAAGGTTTTATGAGTAAAAACAAAAGCACATTTTATAGTATTATAACTATTTTACTGAAGTCCAAATAAAAATCTAAGCATGCTGATAGTCTTTCTAATCATGAATATTTCAAGCACGCAATTACTTCTTGAACCCATGTTCTAACTAGAATTGCTCTGGAGACATCATTTCCCTTATGGTTTAGTATCCTTTGGACTGGCAAAGACAGGCACCCCTACAGAGAGTGAAAATAGGTTGGATCTTGCCATTTACTCAGGAAAGGGCCAATCACCGTGTTTTCCTTACATCTAGAGACAGATGTGATTCTACATTTTTCTGTGTTTAAGTAAATTCATAGTTCCTAGTGTTCACTCTAATGTAAATATCTAGCTGGATATTCCCTATTTTCTCCCCTTCTCAGGTCTGTTCTCCCTTTGCTATCACTCCTCTCCCATGTGAGTGCCTACAGCTACTCAAGAAATATTTTTCGAATATTGACTAGTATCACATCAACAAAAATCCCCAAACCAAACTGCTTTTATATGCTGATTTTTTGGCCTTCAAACACCATGACTACTTTTCCTACATCCAAATGAACAATTTCAATCCACTTAATCTTCTGATTGTATCTGAGGCCATTTTAATATAACCCAGAACTTTTGTTAAACTATGCAGGTCCTTTACAACTTCTAGCTTTGAGACTGACAGATGTAGCTGGAATCTAATTCAGATGAACTCAGCCAATAAAGTCTTAAGGTAAATAAAGATGGTGTGGTTGATTTCCTATAAACTTAAATTCAATAAGGAATACGTGTTTTTATTTTTATTCCTAGCCCTTCCATTTAGACCCCTGATATGTGGTCTTTATAAACTTTAAAACTTTTTTTTAAAACTTTAATATTACAAAACGTCTGTTTCACTTTAATCACAATATACAGTTAGGCTTCATTAATGCAATTTGAATATTAGGTAAAAATATTTTATTTTTAAAATGTTTTATTTATATAGTCACGAGAGACACAGAGAGGTAGAGACACAGGCAGAGACAGTAGCAGGCTCCATGCAGGGAGCCCATTGTGGGACTTGATCCCGGGACTCCAGGATCACGCCCTGGGCCGAAGGCAGGTGCTCAACCGCTGAACCACCCAGGTGTCCCAAAAATATCATTTTAATAGATTAAATGTTACTTTCACTGCTTGATTTTCAAATTGTCTGTGCCTGACACAACCAATCACCTATATCAGCAAAGATGTACTTACACTTTAAAAAGCATCTTCCACCATTAACATATTTGAGCTTCAAAACTTCCAGATGGTTTCTAATTATCAAGAAGTAGTACAGAATGCTTTCACAGGTAGTAAGAAAAAAGCCTAACAAAGGATTTTAGCTAATCCTTTGTTAGTGGAAATTTCAGTCAAGAGGAAAACAATCTTATAATCTTATAAGAACAATATTAGGGCAGCCTGGGTGGCTCAGTGGTTTAGCGCTGCCTTCAGCCCAGGGCGTGATCCTGGAGACCCGGGATCGAGTCCCACATCAGGCTCCCTGCATGGAGCCTGCTTCTCCCTCTGCCTGTGTCTCTGTCTCTCTCTGTGCCTTTCATGCATAAATAAATAAAATCTTTAAATAAAAAAAAAAAAATAAAAAAACCCCATATTTTCTAAAAAAAAAAAAAAAAAGGTTTTTAATGCTACAGGAGAAATATAGTTTTCCAAAACATGACATAAACAAATGTATGTCACCAGATTGTAGGCCAAGCAGGCTGTCTATCCCTATCAAAAAGTCAGTAAGAAAATATCTTTTAACACCTCCCAGTGATGTGACCTTCGTAAAATTCACACCTAAAGATGAGATGACACTGTTTCTTCAGATATAAGTGGGAAAAACTTTCAACAATAATGAGATCATTACCACGGAAGAGATGAAGGGTGGTTTGGCACACCCAGGCCAGTACAGCATATTGGCTGAGGGCACAGAATCTTAGAGTAGACGGTCCTGATGATCATGGTTTTTACTCATGCATGAGTAAATTGGGCAGCCTCTCAGGTCTCTGCTTGTTCATCTCTAAATCACACTGAATTAATAGAATTCTCCAGAAAGAATAAACAAGTCGTTGTATATAAAGCTCTTGGAACAGTGTCTATGCTATAGGACAGGTGAAGTTATGGGCTGAGATGGCAACAAGACTTGTAAGACCAAAATAGGCTTCAATCTGGTGCTACCTTCACCTAACTTCATAGAACAATTCAAGGCAAGGGTGACAACAGGGACATCAGTAGTGTGTCTTTAGCAGTCCCAGCATCCACCCAAGTACACAGATTATTTGGCTCTGTTGCCCATCCAGAGCATATGCACTGAGGCAGCTGGGGGTCACCTGAACATAGAGAAACTACTAGCCCATCCTCCTGCTACTGTTTTATACAGGGCTAGTCACACAAGCCGAAGTCCAGCACACCAAAGCAAAGCTCCCTTAACACAGGTGCGGTTCTACCCAACAAAGGAGGGGGAGCCAATATTCCTCATTTATATTTACTGTTTCCAGGGCAACAATGCTGCAGAGCCCAGTGTCATTCTCTATGAAGTCTGCATCAGCCCAGGCCTGATAGTATCCATTTACTCACAGCCTGTCACGTAGAAAGCACTCTAAAAATGGTACCTGTTATTCTTTCAATGAGCAGATGGGTAATTTCTGTGTCAGTGCACAGTCTCAGTATCAGTGAAGGTACTGTCAATAATACATGAACGTGAAGACTCAGATGAATTTAAATTATCCACTGAGGGATGCCTGGGTGGTTCAGTGGTTGAACATCGGCCTTTGGCTCAGGTCGTGATCCTTGGGTCCTGGGATTGAGTCCCACATCAGGCTCCCCATGGGCAGCCTGCTTCTCCCTCTGCCTATGTCTCTGCCTCTCTGTGTCCCTCATGAATAAATAAATAAAATCTTTAAAAAAATAAATTACCCGTTGAGTATTGAGACAGTAAGCAAATGTTGAGAGTAGTAAGAATGTTCCTTTTGCCTGCTAAGTTATTTGATTCTTCCCCTTATTCTAGTCAAAGTATTCCAGTTTTTCTTTGGGAGGTCCATTCTTACTGCAATTGCATGTAGTTCTGGTGGGGATAATTTTGCCTCATGTCTAAGGGTAGGACTTGCATCACAGGCTTGTATCCTATGAGCAATGCAAGATTGACATGTAATTCAAGTTAGGCCACCGAGGGTTATCTTGGATTTTTACCTGAGCTATTTCCAAAGAGATATGTTTGCTGAGCCACCAGTTTATCATGGTAGTGCTTCTGAGGTGACCATCAGTGGCTAGGCACCAAATGGATAAAGCCAGCCTGAGAATATAGGATATAGAGCAAAGCCATCACAAAAGATGAAAAGAGGGAGGAAAGTCTCTCAAAGTTTCAAACATAGAAATTAGTACATCTGTTCGAATTTGGTGTCTGTTAAACTGAGTCTGTAAGATTCCTGACTAAACCAGGAATGGAGTGGGAGGGGAGCTGCAAATGAAAAGACAGACTGTTTATTTATTTTATATATGTATATATATATTTTTTTTATTGGAATTTGATTTGCCAACGTATAGCGTAACACCCAGTGCTCATCCTGTCAAGTGCCCCCCTCAGTGCCCATCACCCAGTCACCCTCACCCCCACCCCCCCCGTCCACCTCCCTTCCACTACCCCTTGTTCGTTTCCCAGAGTTAGGAGTCTCTCATGTTTTGTCACCCTCTCTCATTTTTCCCACTCATTTTCTCTCCTTTTCCCCTTTATTCCCTTTCACTATTTTTTATATTCCCCGTATGAGGTGAAACCATATAATGATCATCCTTCTCTGATTGACTTACTTCACTCAGCATAATACTCTCCAGTCCCATCCACATCGAAGCAAATGGTGGGTATTCGTCGTTTCTAATGGCTGAGTAATATTCCATTGTATACATAGACCACAT
This sequence comes from Canis aureus, assembly GCF_053574225.1. Classification (NCBI taxonomy): domain Eukaryota; kingdom Metazoa; phylum Chordata; class Mammalia; order Carnivora; family Canidae; genus Canis; species Canis aureus. The sequence continues at coordinate 103,176,336 of NC_135649.1, forward strand.
CTTCTTTATCCATTCATCTCTCGATGGACACCAAGGCTCCTTCCACAGTTTGGCTATTGTGGACATTGCTGCTAGAAACATCGGGGTGCAGGTGTCCCGGCATTTCACTGCATCTGTATATTTGGAGTAAATCCCCAGCAGTGCAATTGCTGGGTCGTAGGGCAGGTCTATTTTTAACTCTTTGAGGAACCTCCACACAGTTTTCCAGAGTGGCTGCACCAGTTCACATTCCCACCAGCAGTGCAAGAGGGTTCCCCTTTCTCCACATCCTCTCCAACAGTTGTTGTTTCCTGCCTTGTTAATTTTCCCCATTCTCACTGGTGTGAGGTGGTATCTCATTGTGGTTTTGATTTGTATTTCCCTGATGGCAAGTGATGTGGAGCATTTTCTCATGTGCATGTTGGCCATGTCTATGTCTTCCTCTGTGAGATTTCTGTTCATGTCTCTTGCCCCTTTCATGACTGGATTGTTTGTTTCTTGGGTGTTGAGTTTAATAAGTTCTTCATAGATCTTGGATACTAGCCCTTTATCTGATAGGTCATTTACAAATATCTTCTCCCATTCTGTAGGTTGTCTTTTAGCTTTGTTGACTGTTTCCTTTGCTGTGCAGAAGCTTTTTATCTTAAGTCCCAATAGTTCATTTTTGCTTTTGTTTCCCTTGCCTTCATAGATGTATCTTGCAAGAAGTTACTGTGGCCAAGTTCAAAAAGGGTGTTGCCTGTGTTCTCCTCTAGGATTTTGATGGATTCTCGTCTCACATTTAGATCTTTCATCCATTTTGAGTTTATCTCTGAAGACAGACTGTTTAAATGGAAAGAGCAAAACCCCCAGCAAACAGTCATGGGAAGCATGTGCCCATGTAGAGCAACCCCTGAAGGGCATCCATGACTGCAAGAGCTGGCCTGAGGGACGTGGATTAAGGCTGGGAAGGGGGTGGGTTAACCCCTTCCTGAGAATTAGACACTCGTGATGTCCCCCAGCATAGCTGGACAGTCTAGCTGTTAGGTTCAGTTAGGTAGCATGTAGAAACAATGAACTGCAGTAGGCTCCGTTCCTGGAAAAGATGTGTAGGACTTTTGAGCACAGGACATATTCTGGTATGCTGGCTGAGACATGGTGCTTGGCTCCTTAAAGGCACTAGAAACATAGTAGGGATGGAGAAACCCAAGGTCATCCAAGAGACAGAGGCAGAAGCAGATCAGGGACTGAAGATGACCAGAGATCAGATCGAAGATGAAATTGATATTTAAGAAAACTACTTCCTAATTGTGCTGAAAAATTCTCCTTGGATCCAGTCTGGGCAGCCTGGAGATAAAAGACGATCATGGCTACTATCTGAGATAGGACTAGTATGGGGCAAGTTTTGCCATTTAATTTTATTAAGAAAAAAAAAAAAAAGCAAGCTTTCCCGAAACTACTAAGAAAAATTTAAGGTCAGTGCAACTAAAAGAAAACTTTCATAATACATTTCATTCATATGAGATGAACACTTTTAATGAGATACAAAACTGGACAATTTATCTTATTAGGTGAAAATACTATGACTTGGCATTTGGGATGGGGCATTAGATACTCATGGGGAAGAAAAATAGAAAGTAAAAAAGCATCAGCACAAACAGCAATAAAATATGTCTCATCTTACGAACAGAAAAATATTAATGAGATACAGACACACTACAGACTGGAAATCAAAGTTGAACTAATACAAGCAAACATTACAGGGTCATGTGATATATTTGGGGCACAGCTTTTTATAAATCAGGTAAAATGACAAGTATATATTTAAAAGCATCAATATGTAGAACGTCATCCTTTAGAACTGCAAAAAATTAGGGGCGCCTGGATGGCTCAGTTGGTGAAGCATTCAACTCTTCATTTTGGCTCCGGGTCCTCAGATGGAACCCCACGTGGGGCTCTGAGCTCAGTGTGGAACTGGCTTGGGATTATTTCCCTCTCCCTCCATCCCCGCCCCTGCTCTCCCAGTGTGTGCTCTCTCTCTCTCTAAAATAAATAAAATCTTTAAAGAAAAACTGGCAAAAGATTCAAAGGTGGACATTTTAATTATTTGCTTTCTGAGGCCATGTTCTTTAATTGTCTATTATAATTTCTTCACACTTTACTTCATGATGTTAACAATAAGCATATATTTAATGAGTGCTTACCAGGAATATACAGAGTAGTTTCATATATGCTTCCTTATTTATTATCAGAATTCCCTCAGACCTCAGGAAACCATGAGTTGAAATGGTATCATACTAAAAGGAAAAATCTAGATTTCAGTGGCTCTTATCCTAGGTACTGACACAGAGCCTCTACTTGCTTGCAAAAGTCATGCTCAGTTATATCTGAGAGTCTGCAGGTGTTAACTTATGCGTGTTCACATATGTGCCTAAGTACCATTTTATCCACAGGCAATGGATATGTGTTGGAAACTTCTATTTGTTTCCAGTCACAGCTGGGACACGCTGTTACTCTGCCAGACAACCAAAGCCATCTCAGTCTCTACGAGTCATCCTCTAAGTACCATCGTGTCCTTCTTCAGTTAGGTTGGACATCTAGCGTTGTCTTTGAGCACCGCAAATGAAGCACTGGCATGCTTCTGTTGGCAAAGCTGGTCAGGACTGGTATGGTAAAGCGGTGTGGAAGGGCTTCCCTCTTTTCATATCCCAAGATGTCTTGGCATGTCCTAATGCTTTACAAAATTTTTATTGGGAGTGCCCCTTCTGGTTTTGGTTTTTTACTTTAATCCTCTTGCCCTGCTCTTTTTCTCCCCAATAATCCATAGGACTTCTACAGGGAGAAGAAGGGAAGTGGAGAAAGTACATCAGATGACAAATCTCAAAAAGGGATGTCATATTTAATTTACAATTGACTATCAGGGCCCTGGGATCATGACCTGAGTTGAAGTCCAACACTTCACTGACTAAGCCACCCATGTGCCCTTGCTATTGACTATTCTTTCTAATAACCAAGGCTTTTCTGTGTCAAGTCAATCTTACTTAGCTGCTACTTCCCTCAGTAACTAGCTCTCCTCAAAATCCTCTCATCCCCTAAGTCACAAATTACTTGGTTTTAAGTAACAGAGGTCTAATTCAATGTTGAGCTGTTAGGGGATAGCAGAGAAAACTTACTGGCTCAACAAACTCAAATTCCCGCAGTAGTTCTGTCTTGAGGCACAGCTTGTCTGAGGACTTCAATGGTATCTTTGAAGTTATCTTTTTCCCCATCTCTGTTACTCTTTGTGTTGGCTTTGGTCATAGGCAAGCCACCCCCAAAAAAAGGGGTATCAGGATAGCACTTCCTCCTTCTTCTTGGTTCCAGAAAAAGTCATTGGTATGCATTTGATTGCTGTAGCTTGAGTAACTGGGCCCATAGCTCAGCCAGCACTGTGGCCAGAGAAAAGGTGCATTCTAGTTGCCAACCCTTGTTACTAAGCAGGGCAAACCGTGTAATTAACATCTCTAGCAGTTAGGGGGAGGATAGTTTACCAAAAAAAAAATTAAAAATAATAATTTGGGCAGTAATAATTGTCCAGTAAAGCCCTGCTCTCAACAGATACCTGCAGGGCCAATGTGATCACGAAGCATGCCTAGATAAATCAGAACCTCAGCAGTATGAATGCCATGGTTTAAATTCTTCCCTTAGTTCATGTGCAAAGAGCCAGGATTCAAAATTGGGTCTCACTGCTCCAATGCCTATGTTCATTTGACCATATTCTCTGTTTTCCTAATTATAATGTGTTTTCACATTTCAGAAGAGCATTCCTAGCTATAATTATGCAGGCATATCAAGAGAAAATACAATTTTGGAGAAGTCAGAAAAGCTAAAGTAGAGTCTCTCAAAATATGTTCCACACCCTCTGATTCAGAATGACCTGGGCAGTTTATTAATATTTCAGCTTTGGGGGTCCGTTTTGAACTCTTAAATCAGAATCTTTGGGTTTTTCTGCTTGCTATGCTTGTACCTGTCCACTGTTAATGGTCTAGTCCAAAAGAGTGAATTATCTGATAAAATGATGCCTTTCCTGCTGTGATGAAAGTTCCCTTTCAACCAGATATTTGCATCTTTGTTCATACCAGCTTGCACAAAAGTAAAAGAGAGCCATGTATTATCAATGATTTAGTGAGCCATCAGTGTAGTGCTAAGTTTTGGGGTACCGCCAAAGCTCTAGCTCAAATTTTCCATATTGATTCCACATCACAGCCAGGGTATTTTCAGAAATATATGTCAGAGATGTCTGTTTGCATGGACGCAAACACAGCACTATTTTCAACACAGAGTTAATACGACACAGAAGCAGTATATCATGAGCTCTGCCCCGGCCACCTCTCAAAGTCACGGTATGGAGGAAGCTACCACTGTGATTAAATATAAAGGTAAAAAGGGCAAGAGAAAAAGAAGGGAGTTGTTTCTCTTAAGAAATTTAAGGCCTTAAGTGATATTTAAAAATGCCTACGCTTTTTAGTTTAGGAAAGCTGACAAGGGCAAAAGGAAGAGCAGTCATGCATCCACACAAGAGCACTTGCCCAAGGTTAGGCATCCTTAGTATTTATGCACATTAAGATTTGAGGAACAATTTGAGGCATTCGTTATCAATCTTTTTAATATATGGGGATCGCCTAGGTCCCCACCCCAGACATCCTAATGCAACTGGTCCAGAGCACTGTGCTCTGTTCCCACACCCAGTGATTCTAATGTGCAGGAGGCATTGAAAACCACTGAGATCAGGGAACTATTACACTCATCAGTGAAAGCATCTACAAAAGTTCTTGAAAGGCCATTTCTCTTAGGAGCCACCTGCAGTAAGTGTTCATCAGTAAGCAAAAGAAATTAGGAGGTTTTTCTAGGAGAAATAATAGGAAATATGAAAACAGCCTAAGACATCACCCCTCAACAGTAATTAGGTTTGGAATACGGAGTGCTGTGAAATGTGGCAAGCAGAAAATAGAACTTTTAGCTAAAGGAGAATGAAGAAGTGGAAAACGTTACCACCCAGGCTCAGGAAATTGAATTCAACTTAAGAACCAATTGAGAGCCACCATAGGGATCTACAAATGGCAGTGGCACGCTGAAAACTGTGCCTGAAAATGAAAACATCACCAATAGGGTAGCAAGGTGGTTAATCCAATGCATCTTTAAAAAAACCACCTCCAGGGAGTTTTATTTCCTTCTTTCTCCCTAACAGGCAGTTTTAGCTACAACAATGAAGTAATTATACTCCCAACAAAGAAACTGCATGTGAGATCATTAAATTATCTAATCTCTGCTGGTCTAAGTTTGCACTGTCTGTAGAGCTAGGTCAAACCAGGACTGTTAGTCTACTGTTGAAGACTGCTATGAATAAAGATTTAGAGTTGATTTAAGTTGTCTTCGGTTCAGTTGACTACTTAGCCGGCAGAAAAGCAGCAGAAAGGACCCATGTGCGGACATGACACCATGATGCCTGAGTTGTTCCTCATGGAGACACTCACTCCTGAAGTTGGAAGATCACCAGAGCCAGCATGGAGTCAAGAATTCATAATGTGAGAAGAGTTAACAACCATGGGCTCACTGCTTTTGAAATGATTTTATTTAGGCTCTTATGTAAATTAGCACTCAGGGATCCACTTAATATAAAAAGGGCATTATCACAGCGGCACGTCAGTAACATACTTCTGACTCTAATTCTTCCTCCGTTGTTGGGCAGCAGAAGACCTGAAGACTGCCAGCCATATGTGGCAACCGCCAAGTCAGGGATATGCTCTGCTGGACCACTAGATGGGTAATGGTGCTCACTACGGGGGCCAAGTACATTCAAATGACGGTAAGCTCTATTTAGGAACCATTAAGTCACACGATGATCGGTTGAGGCCATTCACTGTAGGTGTTTCTACTCTAAATTTATTAACTAAAAACCCTTAGCTTGGGACCTACAAAACAAAGGACTTGGACAGCGCTCAAGAAATTACTTCGGGAAAACCATATGAAAGACATATTAAATGGCTGAATAGAGCACTCATAAAATTGCTTGTTTTCAAGTATTAAACAAGGACCCCATTAAGACCAAGCTGGCTCTAATGCCTTGGTGGCCTACAGTAAACAAAGTTAAACCTAAGTCAGAGTGAATGCACTTGAATCAGAGAAAAAGAAATTTAAAAACCACCAATCACAAAGAGCCCACTAGGTTTCCCAATAAGGCAACCACTTAATAAGCTACAGTCAAGCAATTACTTTCCTTTGCTTCTTTGTCTTCTGTATACAATCCTTGCTCCAGCTACTGTCTGTGGAGCGCTCTTAATCCTTTCTTATTTGGTGCTGTCCAATTCAAATCAATGCTTGCTCAAAGACATGCTTCAAAATTTTCATGTGCCTCAGTTTATCCTTTAGCACTTGAAACAAATTCAGCAGTTGTCAGGCCCTGCCTGGTAGCCAAAACTTACACTCCTCTCCCCCAACAAAGGAGACAATTTGTCTCTGGTCTGAGGCTTCAAATTTTAGGGCATATTTATGTGGTTAGAGTTCCTCAAGGTATGATTCTTGATCAGCTGTATTAAAATCACCAAGGCTTCTTTCCCTGCCAAATGCAATTCTTTGCTCCTGCCAGAGACCTAATGAATCAGAATATCTGGTGCCCAGGGCATCTGAATCTGCCTTTGTTTTTTTTTTTGTTTGTTTGTTTTTTAATTTTTATTTATTTATGATAGTCACAGAGAGAGAGAGAGAGGCAGAGACAGGCAGAGGGAGAAGCAGGCTCCATGCACCAGGAGCCCGATGTGGGATTCGATCCCAGGTCTCCAGGATCGCGCCCTGGGCCAAAGGCAGGCGCTAAACCGCTGCGCCACCCAGGGATCCCTGAATCTGCCTTTGTATAGGCCAACCAAAGACTAAAGTTAGAAAACGACTCCTCTCGTGACTTTCAAACCAGGTGCTTCCTAAAATCAGAAGTTGGGGTCTGAACAGGAGCTGTAAAGTGCCTGATAACAGACCAGCTACTAGCATTTGGATACTGACATCCCCAAGCTTAACTGTATGGCTCCAGGTATGCATCCTCACCGAACACAAACTGCCCCTGGTACTACTGACCACTTTTGGTCCCTGCCCAGCATCAGCACCCCCATCTCAGACTGCCTTGTGCTTTGGCGGTCAATAATCCCTGGGTTTATCCCCAATTCTAAATCACAGTAATTCCTATGGCAGTGGCGGGGAACAGCGGATAAAACCAAAAGGCAAAATGCAGAGGTGGTATTCCAGGGGAGAACTTTTTATTGTGGAACCCAAAATCAAATGGTGCTGATTTCCTAATCGGTGACAATGCCAATGAAGGAAACAACAGTCAACACTGGGAAATCAGGACTGACACTCAGGGATCATGAAATGCTGTAAGTTGATAACAGAGCTCCACATACTGGTCTTTAATTTAAGAGCAGAATTCCACCCAGTTGGAGTAAAGGTGTTGTTTTCCATTCATTCATTCATTCATGAGAGAGACACACACAGAGAGAGAAAAAGAGAGAGAGGCAGAGACACAGGCAGAGGGAGAAGTAGGCTCCATGCAGGGAGTCTGACATGGGTCTCGATCCCAGGTCTCCAGGATCAGGCCCTGGGACAAAGGTGGCGCTAAACTGCTGAGCCACCGGGGCTGCCCTGTTGTTTTCCCTTTGTTTGCCAAGCCAGGAACTCAGCAACAGTGAACCTCACTTTCAGATGCGGGGACATATCTTAGAATCTATGGGAAGAAAGGATGTCTTGAAGGGCTGGAGTCTCCTAAAGCCCTCCTGCTTCTAGTTTGGCTGAGCTTAACTGAGGTTGCCTATCAGAATTCTCCTCAGAGGACTTTGGTTGCTCTTTTTTGGTCACTGTTTATATATAGATCCAAGAACTATCTCAACAGAATAATCTTTGTTTTGGCCCAGCCATCTGTGCATTTTTAAAACTGCACAGGTGATTCCTATGAACTACCAGGTTAAGAGCTACACTCCCAGGAATCAGAATCAGGCTGAACCTGACAGGATTGTAGGGCAGCAGGCAGCAGTGGTGAAAATGGCAAGTGGAGTCCGCTACTAGTCCAAGCAAAACAAGCCTCTGGGCAAAGTTATGGGAAAGTCCAACACTTTTTTTTTTTCTTTTTTAAGAGAGAGAGAGAGAGAGAGAGAGAAAGAATCTCAAGCAAGTTCCGTGTTCAGCACAGACCCCGATGTGGGGCTCCATCTCATGACCCTGAGATCATGACCTGAGCCAAAATCAAGAGTTGGACACCTAACCAACTGAGCCACCCAGGCACCCCTGAAAAAGTCTAACTCTTAAGAAACATGAGTATTTCTTTTTATCTAGTCTACCTACTTCCTAGAATGATAAGGAAGGATCAAAAGAGCTCTGCATTATTTTCCAAAATAAGCATGGCTATCCCAGGAAGGGCGAATCCTTTTCCACACTTTTATCTTTCTCCTGCCTCACCAAATACAGGTTACTTTGACACACAGAAAATTTTATTTATAACCTGTGGACTATTAGACATTTAGGTCTGGTATTCAAAAGAATTTCCTACTATGAAAAAATCTCTGAAACATCTAAAGAAAGTAATTTTGGCACTTTTCTATCATTCAAAAATTGATAACTGATTCACTTCTCGCCTCTCAGGTATATTATTTTAGGTGAGGGAATTCCGGTAGTGGTGATTCTCTCAGATCTGTCCAGAAAACCCATTACGAACAACCACAGGAAGGCAAACATCATCTTTCTAAAAGTGAGAGTAAACACGAGGCTTAATTTGTTCATGTGCAGTAAACAGTTTAGTTTCGAAGGCAGAATCTAAAGTGAAGATTTTATTTCTCTCTGGTCATTTTGATCTCCCTGCTTGAAAGGTATTACTGAGATAAGGAAGCATCAAAACCTAGCACCGGGTAATCAGAGTTGAAGGAATATAACTTTGTTTGGGAATTATTGTCTTAAATCTTCTCTGGCTCAAGATACTAAAGTTTGTACCCCTTACAGACTTTCTCCTGAGGTGGCTTGGGCTAAGAATCAAGTCTGTAGGGAACTGAGGAGCGAGATGGTCAATAGCAAAGATTCAGGTGGTAATTATGTGCTTGGGCTTCAGATCTTTCCACTCAGTGGGATGAGAAGGCAAGATCTATTGTAATGCTTTTTAGTTTCAAAGGTTAGGTCACTTTGTGATTATGTTTGTGAGATATTCAACATCGCTATCACTGTGGGAAGAGACAACCAGTGCTGAAACAGTTTTGATCAGCATGGACCTGGGACTAGGGAGGACTTTACATCCCTGAAACCACGGTGGTGTGGAATGAGACCTCAGAGGTGCTATTTGGCTCTTTGTTTACAGAAAGATGTGGAGTCTTCACTGGGGGTAGTAGAGCTCTCGAATGGGGGGTCTCTATTTTGATTAATGAAAGTAGCAATGGGGAGAAAGATGATTTCACAATAGGTGTAAATATCTAAAGCTGCATTTCTTTCCTGACACCAAGTAATCCATCCCACTTGCTGCTTAATATGAAAGTCAGGTGTTCTGTACTAGTACTTAATCAGTTGTCTCTTAAACTTACTATGATAGACATCATTTTACTTCACTTACCCTTTTCCAAAGCTGAATGGACAGCCCCCATAAGAGATGATTCTTTTCTAGAAAATAGTAACCTCGATGTGCCATATTTTGTCCTTGGCAAAAGTAAAACAACACAAACAAGCAGATCTATAACCTGAGAGCTAACTACCATTTCAAATCTCCAGACTAACACTTTTACCTCTTCTCCTTATTCCAGATCATTACTGCATGGAGACAAGAACAGGGAAGGAAAAAGTAAAATTTCCACCCAAACTTTGTTTCTGATGTACCCTGGAAGGGGAGGATGATCAATGCTGGGCCAGCCCCTGACTCAACTCAGCTCAAACAGGGTCTCTTCAGGGAGAATTTGGAAGTCAGGCTGAGAGAAGAAATGGCTTAACTTGCTAAACCATAAAGTTAGGAGCTATGAGTTGTTTACAGCAAATCATCCCCGATATGTTTTTCCTCTAGGAAAAAACAGAGGAAGCCTATCTCAGTGGGGAAAACAAAGCCAAACAAGGAGAGAAGCACAGAGTGGCAGACAAGCTATGCAGAAGGAAGCAGGAATCCCAGGGGCATTTGCTTACAATTCATTTCTGAGTTCTGGAAAAATCTCTGCCTTAAAGTTCATCGAGATCTCTCTGAATCCTGCCATTAAATATCACTTCTACCTTTTGTAGGTATAAGCTAAGCAGGTTAAGTTTCCCTAACTAGCAAGAGGAATCTTGAATATAACTAGTTAGAAAATACAATGGAAACAAGTTATTATTGCTAACAACCAAAAATATAAAATCCCTGGTAATAATAAACTTAATAATAAAAATATTCCAAATTATATGGAGATTTAGATCTAAAAATGGAAATAATTACCTACAGATATAATACAAGAGATGCCCAAGTGGAAGGATAATCTATTCCTAGATGAAAAAGAATCACATAAAAACAGAAATTATCCTGTACTGAAATGATAAATGTACTTTGGAACTTTTAAGGATTTTTTTTAACTTGACAAATTTATTCTAAAGTTCTTTTTGAGGAATGAAGAAAACCTTAACGGGCAAGAACAAGGTAACTTCCAGTGCCTGGTAGTAGAATACAAATTAAAATGACAATTATTACAAGACTATTTATATGTGTGAGAGAAATCCTTGACAAATTTACAAAATCCAAAACCAGACCAAGATTCATCTAAGCATTTACTATTTGATTAAGAATGATCATTAATAAATAGGGTCTGGACATTACTATTTTTGAAGATACACAATTGTAATATAAATTATTCAACAGAATAAATCCCAAATAGAGTATATACAGAAATGTAGTTGAAAAACCACACACATATATAGAATTACAATACAGTGCATATAAATATTAATTTGATCCCTGGTTAATGAAGGCCTTTGTAAATACAAGTATAAATAAATATACATGTGAATATACATGAATATTCATATATATTTATTTTAAAACATGGCTTATGTGACTGTCTAAAGATTTAAAGTATCTTTATATCAAAAATAAACATGAGCAAAATCAGATATGTTGGAAAAAATATTTTCAATTTATACAACAAGTAGGCCTTAATGACATGTTATAAAAGCACTCTTAAAACAGAGAGGATATGAACTGGCAACTTATAAATGAAAAATAAATAAGAAACATTAGCAAACATGCAAATTCACTAAGTGTCCAAGAAAACTAAATTAAAGCAATAATGAAATTCCACTGACTGACCAAATTTTTTTGTGTACTTATTTGTATTGTAATGATAAGAAATATGTTGGCACTTGTATATATTGCTGATGAAGAGTAAATCTGCAGACCTCTCCATCAAGCTGCTTTCCAAAACATCAAAAATGCTCAGAGCCTAACTCAGGTATGTGGCTTTGGGAAGTTATTCTATGGAAATCATCAGAATTATTAACAAAGATGTAACCCTAAGGTACTGCAGACATTTTACCAACGTGAAATTGCAAAGATGCACAATAATAGTAAGGAATTGATCAATTAAACTTTTGAATATTGGGGCACCTCAGCAGCTCAGTGGTTGAGCATCTGCCTTCCACTTAGTGCATGATCCTGGGGTCTGGGGAATGAGTTCCGCATGGGGCTCTCCGCATGAAGCCTACTTCTCCCTCTGCCTATATCTCTGTCTCTCATGAGTAAATAAGTACAATCTTAAAAAAAAAAAAAAAAAAAAAAACAACTGTTGAATATCATTGCAATAACTACTGAACAATTATATTAGATTATCAAAGAATATTAATGAAGAAAAGCTCACAATACTACTACAACAATACTACAAGAAATGGTAAATTATGAAATAACATTTATAATAATCTCTAAGAGATAAGTTGTTTAAATAAATGACTAGAATCATATAGACTAAAATAAACAGCTCTGGATATATTAGGATGGTGAGATTTTTGTTTTATTCTTTATATTTTTAAAACTTCCCAAATTTTCCAAAATGAAAATCAGAAAAGAAGCATAATCCAGTAAAAAACAAAGGAGCAATAATATCAACAATACGAAACAAACGAAAAAAGAAATAGAAAAAGAAGGCAGAACAAGTCATTCCAGATAGGGGACCCATATGCAAAAACACTAGAGTGGAAAAGAGTTTGAGATATTCTGGGAACTCCAAGTAATTTCATGTGGCTAAGTCATAGGCTATATCAGGGGTAATTCCAAGAGATGCAATTAAAAAAGGAACTTATCTTCCTAGCATAAGAATATTTTCCTAGTGCTTCTGCAACAAATTATCACAAACTCAAGTGATGTGGGAAACAAAGGCAGAAGAGAAATTATTAAATTTCCTTATTAAAAATCTTTACTGCCGACAGCCTATTGACAAGTCCTTGAAAAAGGCAGAGTGACATTCCTCTAGGGACTCAGGTGCCTAGATGTTAATACTTTCCTAAGGGCAAAAGGCAGTCTCAGTCCAACCCCTAGGATCCTGTAAGTCTACTTTAACATATAAAAATTCCTTTAGAAACTTCCTTTATTTCTAAACTCCCCAAGATACATGTTGGCAATCATCCCCCAAGCATATGGCCCACTGGTATACATCTGAAGGGTCTCATGACTAAGGTTTTATTTATTTATTTAATATTTTAAAAGATTTTACTTATTTATTCATGAGAGACACAGAGAGAAGCAGAGACCTAGGCAAAGGGAAAAGCAGGCTCCCTGCAGGTGCCTGATGTGGGACTCGATCCCAGGACCCCCAGATCATGCCCGGAGCCAAAGACAGACGCCTAACCGCTGAGCCACCCAGGTTTCCCATGATTAAGGTTTTATTAGATGGTAAATGACCCTTTCCCAACAATAGCTAGTACCCTCAAGGTCCTGGATATCTTGATTCCAAACCCCCTCCCACTTGAAAGTATATAATGGGCCACTCCTCATGACCCCAGGGCAGCTCTTTTTGCCCATGGGTCCTGTCCTCGTGCTTTAATAAAATCACCTTTTTGCACCAAAGACGTCTCAAGAATTCTTTCTTGGCCATCAGCTTTGAAACCCTAACATTCTTTCCTACATCATCAAGAGCTTGAAACAACAGAGATTTGGTGGTCACAAGTCTGAAAATCAAGCTGTAGGCAGAGAGAGCTATATTCCCTTCTGAGATTCTAGGGGAGAACCCATTCCCTTGCCTTCTCCAGCTTCTAGTAGCTACCCACATTACTTCATTACGTCACTTGTGGCCCCCTTCCATTTCCAAAGCCAGCAATAGCCTTTCAAGTTTTTTTTTTTAATTTAAATTCAATTTGCCAACATATACTATAACACCCAGTGCTCATCCCCATCAAGTGCTCTCCTCATTGCCCATCACTCAGTTACCTCAATCTTCCACCCACCTCCCCTTCTGCAACCCTTTGTTTCCTAGAGTTAGGAGTCTCTCATGGTTTGTCTCCCTCTCTAATTTTTCCCAGTTTCCCTCCTTTCCTTTATAATCCCTTTCACTCTTTCTTATATTCCACATATAAGTGAAACCATATGATGATTGTCCTTCTCTGATTGACTTATTTCACTCAGCATAATACCTTCCAGTTCCATCCACGCCGAAGCAAATGGTGGGTATTCGTCTTTTCTGATGGCTGAGGAATATTCTTACAATGTCCCCTGTTTCTGACTCTTCTGACTCTCTCTTCCACGTTTATAATGACCCTTGTGATTATAATGGACCCATTCATATAATCCCAGATGATCTCTTTATTTTATGGTTGGCTGGTTAGTAACCTTAATTACATCTGCAGCTTGATTCCCCCCAGCTATATAGTATAAAATATTCAAAAGTCTTGGGATTAGTACTTGAACATTATTGGGGGAAGGGGCATTATTCTGCCTACTACAAAGTATTTTCTCTGGAGATAGACTGATGGTGGGAAGACCAGTTAATAAAGGTCCCTTTAACAAGTCAAGCCTAAGTATTTAACTGGCCTAAAGAAAACGTCTTACTGACACTTGGAGAGTATGAAAGGGTGGAGGGTAAAATGATGTCTTCAAATTCAAGGATCAGAGGAACTGTCCATCTCACTCCTTCTTACAGATTCAAATCCCGTGCTTATGGTGATGCTTTGCATATAGTAGAGGCTCAAGAGACACTTGCTGAGTCATTGATTGACCTAAGAAATAATTCATACCACTACTTTTCTTAGCTTCTAGAGTTCAATGCTTTGCTCTTATATTTCTATACACCTACTGTCTGAACCCTTTATTTTAGCACCTGATCAAGCCTTAACATTATTTATTTTTTGTATTATTTCACCAACTAATTTGTCCATTCATTTTTTGGGAATTAACTGCAATATTACCCATGACTTAGTTTATATAAGAGTGGAAGTCCATCAACTACACTTTCAAATGCCTGGTTTGATGAGCAAAAGCTTTAATCATACTATGTGGACCCTCCACGTAGATAGGACTAAAATCTTTGCTCCCTTTCTTGTATTTTTATTATTGCCTCAAGGCCAATTCCTACATGATCATAAAGGGATTCATTGAGTGGGTTGTGAGGTTATTAGAATAACAAAGATAAAGCTTCTCTTTCTATTTCACATGAGCTAATCCCCCCTTGAATATCCTGTTATATTATAGGATTTTAAAAAATAGTACAGCGTTTCTGCTGTGTCAATTGCTAAAATGGATAGTCCCCTGCTATTTTAAGTATAGCTGAACTCAACAAATGAAGTAAAAAAAGAGCAGAGCTGAGCAGCTCAGCATCTTAGACACGTTTTGTGAACATTTAAAGTAAGTGGGCTATATACCATTTGTCATCTTGGGAATTTTAGAATTTGTCCTGTATTATCTTTGAGTATATATGTAAAATTTAATCATCTATAAGTAATGTTAATGGATTGTCAGGATAATGCTGTGTCAGGATTAGATATATTCATGACAAAGAGGCAGAGTCAAACTTAAACTAAAGCAGAGATCTGGGACGCCTGGGTGGCTCAGCGGTTGAGCATCTGCCTTTGGCTCAGGGCATGATCCAGGGATTGGGTCCCACATCGGGCTCCCTGCATGGAGCCTGCTTCTCTATCTGCCTGTGTCTCTGCCTCTCTCTCTCTCTGTGTCTCATGAATGAATAGATAAAATCTTAAAAAAAAAATAAAATAAAAATAAAGCACAGATCTGAGGGTATGCCAAAAGCTGAAGATGGTGTATGATCTTCCTGTCTATAAGATAAATAGTGGCAATGAAAGTAGTCATGACTACTAGTCCAGAATACATGTGGGTCCATTTCGGCTTCTGCCAAACACAGGAAGAGAGACTGACCTGGATCTTTAGACCAAGGGATGAAAGAGTTCTTCGGTTGAGAAACAATACAACTTAACAGGGTAGAAAAGGGCATGTGCTAAAGTCAAGAATGAAATGGTAAAACAATACAAAACAAAACAGGAAAAAGGCAGAAAATGTTGAGAATACTAATGGTAAGTAAAAACAAATTGTAAAATGGGTTTCAGATGATGGTAAAATATTTCTTCTCTGTCTTCCTTTCTTTCCCTCTCTCCCTTTCTTCCATGCTTAATGAGAAACTTTGTGCCAGCCCTCATACTAAGTTTCAAAGAGTATATTTGTGGCAATTTCATAATTCAATAAATAAAAATAGGTCCTTGATTTTTTTTATATTTTATTTATTTATTCATGAGAGACACACACACACACACACAGAGGCAGAGACACAGGCTGAGGGAGAAGCAGGCTCCATGCAGGGACCCCCATGTGGGACTCGATCCCCGGTCTCCAGAATCACACCCTGGGCTGAAGGCGGCGCTAAACTGCTGAGCCACCCGGGCTGCCCAGGTCCTTGATTTTGAAGTGTAATAATCTATATATAATAGTTTACCCATGAATTTATTTTAACATCTACATTGATACAGTGTCTCCTGGAGATGCCTTTTTTAAAGCCATGTGAAATTGTTCCTGCCTTACAGGAACTCACCCTTGAATGAAGGACCCAGGCATAAAGACATTTACAATATATTCTAAGAAGTTCTAATGAAGGATTGAGAGATGAACAAGTATACTAAGAAAGGAGAAAAAGAAGAAGGAAGGAAAAACTTTTCAGGTAGAGATTATTTCCCAGAATTTTTTTCACTTGGGAATAAAATGATAAATGTATTCAAAGGTCAGAATTATGGAGGCCTTACTTCTTTGCTCAGTGTTATAACCTCTCCTAAAAGCAGTGGAAAGCTGCTAGTGAAGTTTTTTTTTTTTTTTTTAAGCAGAATGACCTGCTCATTGGTACTTGGACGGTAAAATAAAATTGAAGCATTCCAAGGCAGCTACTGTTAAGAAACAAATACATAAACTTTTTATTCATATATCAATTCAGCAAATATTGTTAAGCAACTACTAGGTACAGAAATCTATGTTCGGTTTCGATGATACGGTTCTGAGCAAATCAGGCACAATACTGACCAAATGGACCTTATGGTCTTAGTGACAAGGTAAAGGTTTTGGAATATATTCTAATTATATTGGGAAACTTTTAGAGAACTTGATTCTGCTATGTAACATAATCTTATTTCTGTTTGCAAAGGATTGATTTGGGTGCTATGTAGTTTGTGGATAACACCAGAGGCAAGAGTTTTCACTCCTAATAATTAGGAGATCACTGTAATACTCCAGGTTAGGGATGATAGCATATTGGAACAAAAAAGAAGATGGAGAGAATTAAACACATTTGGGATCTACTATAGGGATGGAATGAATGGTTGTGCCTCTAGCTGAATGATAAGGGAAAGAATGTAGATAGATAGGTTAGTCGTGGGTTCTCAAGAGTGTGTTAAAGTTAAGAGTTTTTGAAAATTTAAAAAAATCCCTTAAGAGTAGTATTTTTTTTAATATTTTATTTATTTGAGAGAGAGAGAAGGAAAAGCAGACTCTCTGCTGAGCAGAGAGCCCGACGTGGGGCTTGATCCCAGGATCTCGAGATCATGACCTGAGCAGAAGGTAGACGTTTAACCAGCTGAGCCCCAAGTCACCCCAAGGGTAGTAATTATTAGGGGAACCTGGGTGGCTTAGTGGTTGAGCATCTGCCTTCGGCTCAGGTTGAGATCCTGGGGTCCTGGGATCAAGTCCTGCATCAGGCTTCCTACAGGGAGCCTGCTTCTCCCTCTGCCTATGTCTCTGCCTCTCTCTCTTTCATGAATAAATAAAATCTTAAAAAAAAAAAAATAGTAGGCAGTTTGGTATACAAATGTTTTGTTCAGAAATAAGACATGGATTTGAGATAAATGGTATTTAAAACCTTGTAATGGAGTCAAAGAATATAAGAAGAACATATGGATAAGGATGAGAAGGGAGGTCAGGGCCAACGTAACTTTGGAAGATTGGGCAGAAGAGTCAAACAAGAGCCTGTTAGACAGGAGGGCATAATTTGGGAAGCCAAAAGAACAAAGTATTTCAGGAATGGAAGAGATAAGAGATGAAATGTTGCTAAGTAAGACCATCAACATAGAGATTGTTGTTGACCTTGATGACAACAGTTTCCATGAGGTAGAAGAGACAGAAGAGTACTCATGGGAAGGGATCTGGGGAGGAAAGCAAGGAGGTTGAGACAGTGACTGTAGATAAGTATTCTGGTAAAATTTTCTATAAAGTGAAAAAAGAAGTTGTAGTTGATGGAGGGAACTGAGGGGGTCATGGGATGAGGGTAATTTAATACGGGTGACACTAGAGCATATTTGTGTGTGAATAGAATGATCTTTTAGGTAAGTAATAACTGATGACTCAGGAGAAAAAGGACTCACTGCAAGAAGAAAATCTTTAGAAAGCAAAATACGAATGAGATCAAGATCATGTGGAAGTTCAGCATTTTGCCAGGCAAGTGCAGTGAAAGGAGTGAAAGGCCTTTAAGTTATGGATGGTCAGGGACTTGTTAGAACACAAGACTCCAGAATCTAAGCTGTATAAGAGAGGAAGTGCATTCATTTGAGGGGTGACTATGAGGAGTGTGATGGTGGGTACGAAAAGAACTAATGACAACAGAGGGGACGTTTAGGTGTAATTAAAAAAATGGCAGTACATAAGGTGGAAGAACCGGTGGTGGTGGTAGGGAAGGTTGCAATTACAAGATTACCACCATGCTGAGTGTTATGAGAGAGACACAGAAGTCACTGCAGGAACATCAAGCCAGGCAGACACAGCCATATTTGCAATGTGAAGGAGTGTTTCTAGCAGTGTTGTCATTTAAGTTGAGCTCTAGAAGGTAAAAGACATAGGTAGAGAAAAGGGCAAAGTGCTATATTTAGAAAGAAGGCCATGACCTTTTAAATGTCTGAATTCCTCTATGTTCCAGGTACCAATTGAAGATGTGGAGATAGAATAATTGATAAGAAATACAAGTTCCTGCCTGTGTGGAGCTTGCATTCTAATGGGAAAGGCTAAAAGAAGTTCTAAAGGCAGGGACAGAAAGTAGCACAGCCAAGGATTCAGAGATACTGGGTGGGGGAGGTGACATCATGGTGGGCCTTGGATAACTATTTAGGGTTTTATCGTATGGGCAAGGAAAATCCACTGAATGGATTTGGATAGTCAAGGAACAGATCTGCAGTTTTCTATTCTAAAATCTCTATATGATCATTGTAAAAGAATTAAAATGAAGATGGTTAAACTAAGAAAAAAAAAAGGATTTTTCCCCTTTTCTGGTCATCCAACCATAAAAATACTACTGTTGTTATATTATTTTTTGTTTCCTTACAGATAGACACAAAGATACGTATGCATATTAGTTTTCTGTACACAAATGTAACCATTCAATATGTATTTTCTCTGTGCATGTACACATAGAGGAAGAGACTTAATATATTTGAGTATTTAATCATATCAACACATACAGATCTACCTCAATTCTTAAAAGAGTTTAATTTACTTCTTTGCAGCACTGATTCTTTTTTTTTTAATTTATTTATGGAAAGGAAGAAGAGTTGTGTAGTATTTTTCTTTTCTTTTTTTTAAGATTTTATTTATTTATTCATGAGAGACACACAGAGAGAGAGAGGCAGAGACACAGGCAGAGGGAGAAGCAGGCTCCATGCAGGGAGCCCGATGTGGGACTCGATCCTGGGTCTCTAGGATCAGGCCCTGGGCTGAAGGCAGCACTAAACTGCTGAGCCACCAGGGCTGCCCAACATTGATTCTTAATTTATTTAAGTTGCCTTCTATTACTAGCTATCTAGATTGCTCCTTTTGTTTGTTTGTTTGTTTGTTTGTTTATTTATTTATTTATTTTTGCTCCTTTTTTTAAACCAGGTATTAAAAAGATGTGCAAAATTGTAAATCAAATTGTAAAACACTCTTCTAATTTTATTTTGTTTTGAGAAACAGTTATTTATAAAATATGTTATTTTTATTAACATAATTGGGTTGAAAGACAATTACCTATGGGTTTCTCCTGTTTTTGAACATCCTTTCGAGTTGAGACATTCAGTGCCTTTGTTCTGGATTCCTTTTTCAAGGATGTTCATATCATGAACACGCTGGAAGATAGCGAGCATGTCTCTAAGGTATGTTTACTGTCCATTATAAAAGAATAAGGTTCCTAAACTCAAAGGGTTCCTAAACTCAGGGTGCCTCTCCTGTGATGCAACTCACTGCATGTGCTGGTGTCACCTAGCCCTCTTCACAATGCTCTGTGGGAACTGGGGCTTGGAGAACGGGGAAAATAAAATGGTGACACTTTTGGCTTCTGATATTGTTTCGAATCCTAATGTTCCCTGTCTGTGATGTAGGCATCTCATTTCTTTTGCCAGCATCCTTGAAACTATGGCAGACTAACTTGTAAAATCTCAGGACATGTCACAGCTCTAAAATAGTTTATTAAAAAAAATTCTGTTTCAGTTTTAATACTGTATGTATCAATAGACGTACCCCACATAAATTCAGGCTTTTAAGGTCAACCATCTTCTAGGGTATAAAGATGTCCTGATATCAAAAAGTGTGAGAACCACTGCTATGTAATATTTCATTGTGTTATTTATACTACAATTTATTTCTCCATTTACTGATGGACACTGGGTAGCTTATCTCAGCATTTATGAATTAAAGTGCTACAAATATTCTAGTATATTTTTTATATACTTTTATTTTAGTGGAGAAGATATGTAGACTCTGTGCTATTGTAAATGGTATCATCTTTAAACATTTCACTTTCCAATTTTCTGATATAAAGAAATACAACTGCTTTTTTTTTTTTTTTTTTTTTAAGATTTCATTTATTTATTCATGAGAAACACAGAGAGAGAGGCAGAAACATAGGCAGAGAGAGAAGCAGGCTCCATGCAGGGAGCCTGATATGGGACTCGATCCTGGGACTCCAGGATCACGCACTGTGCTGAAGGTAGGCGCTTAACTGTTGAGCCACCCAGGCATCCCACAACTGCTTTTTATGTACTGATTTTGCATACAGTAGTCTTGCCAATACCCCTGTTAATTTGATTAGTCTTTCTGTTGATCATTTCAAATTTTCCAAATACAAAGGGATATTGTATGAGGATGACAATTTCTTCCTTAAAATTCCATATACAGGGATCCCTGGGTGGCACAGCGGTTTGGCGCCTGCCTTTGGCCCAGGGCGCGATCCTGGAGACCCGGGATCGAATCCCACGTCAGGCTCCCGGTGCATGGAGCCTGTTTCTCCCTCTGCCTGTGTCTCTGCCTCTCTCTCTCTCTCTCTCTCTCTCTCTGTGTGTGTGTGTGTGACTATCATAAATAAATAAAAATTAAAAAAAAAAATTCCATATACATTTTTCCATTTTTCTTCCATTTTTGCACTTAGGGCCTCACATTGAATGATGAGTAGAAGTGATTAAAAATACATTCTTTTCTTCCTCATTACAGAAGGAAAGCTTTCAATGTTTCACTATTAAGTACAGTGTCCCTGTTATGTTTTGTTTTTGTAGAAAATCTTTATCCAATTAAGAAAGATGTTGGGAAGCCTGGGTGGCTCAGCAGTTGAGCGTCTGCCTTTGGGTCAGGGCATGATCCCAGTCCCGGGATTGAGTCCCACACTGGGCTCCCTATGGGGAGCCTGCTTCTCCCTCTGTCTATGTCTCTGCCTCTCTCTGTCTCTCATGAATGAATAAATAAATAAAATCTTTAAAAAAGATTAAGAAAGTTGTCTCCAATTTGTACTTTTCTAAGAGGATTTTTTTATAAGTCATATTTGGACATTGTAGTTTTTCAAATGCTTGTCCTACATCCATTGAGAAGACGTGATTTTGGTGATTGCATTCTTATTTATTTATTTATTTATTTATTTATTTATTTATTTTTATTTATTTATTTATTTATTTATTTTTTTGGTGATTGCATCTTTAAAATGAATTTTATATGTGACAACATTTTTATTTTCTAAGGAAGCCCTAAGCCCAATGTGGGGCTTGAACTCATGACCCCAACATCAAGTGTCTCATGCTCTACTCACTGAGCCAGCCAGGTGCCCCTGGCTATCTCATTTTTAAATTTTATTTATTTTAATTTTTTTTAAGATTTTATTTATTTATTCATGAGAATATACAGAGAGGAGAGAGAGAGAGAGAGAGAGAGAGAGAGAGAGAGAGAGAGGCAGAGACAGAGGAAGAAGCAGGCTCCATGCAGGGAGCCTGACATGGGATTCGATCCTGGGTCTCCAGGATCAGGCCCTGGGCTATAGGCGGCACTAAACCGCTGAGCCACTGGGGCTGCCCTATCTCATTTTTTTAAAGAAAATTTCTACCTCATCTAAGCTTTTTACTTATCATTCCAAAGTTGGCCATAATATACTCTTGTGCTCTTTTAAATGTCTGTGTAATCTAAAATAATGTCTCTTTTTTCATTCCTGAGATATCCATCTATCCATCCATCTACACATTTTTTGAATTAATCAATCTTGCCATGGTTTATCAGTATTTTTAGTCTTTTCAAAGGAACATACTTTGGCTTAATAGTTTCTATAATTTTCAATTTTACTCATTTCTGCTATTATCTTTATCATTTCCTTTTTATTTTTTATTTATTTTTTTTTTTGACATATCATTTCCTTTTTAAAAATCGTATTTGTATCTAATAAATATGCTGTTCTTCTTTTTCTAATGTCTTTACACAGTTTTCTGTGGCAGGATCCAATCAGGAAAACAGTGATCATATTAAGCATTTAAAACAGACAGAATTGTTTACTTCCTATCCTCAGCCTCAGAAAACCACTGGTGTTTTCTAACACTATAATTTAGATTTGTCATTTCTAGAATTTCATATAAATGGAATCATATAATGCATACTCTTTTCTGCCTAGCCTTTTCATTCAGTAAAATGTTTTTTAGACTCATCGTGTTATTACAGATTATCAGTAGTGCTAGCTTATTGCTAATATTCCATTGTATAGACATACCACAGTTTGTTTATTATTCACCTGTTGGTGGACATTTGGGTTGTTTACAGGTTTGACCATTAAGGGTAAAGATTCTGTAAACAGCAGTATATTAGTTTTTGTACAGACACAGATTTTCTTTTTTTCTCAGATAAATATGGAATCATTGCATCATACGGAAATTTCATTGAGATTTAAATGCAATTCTTAAGAATGTTTAGTTAGTGCTGACTGAGCTTTTATTCTGTAAATAGATTAGTGCTTACCCCTACTTTTCAGTATTAGGCACTTTTTTTTTTCACCTGTAACTTCAGAGATAAGTTTGTGGATTGTTAGGAGATGGTGCATTTAAAACCTAGACCTAAATTCATGGTGGTTAAATATTTATTAAGTGCAAACATAGTTGTTGTGATAAAGTAATTAACTTTATTTATATTATTTCATGTTATTTTTTTTAAAGATTTTATTTATTCATTCATGAGAGACACACAGAGGGAGGCAGAGACATAGACAGAGGGAGAAGCAGGTTCCTCACCAGGAGCCTAATGCAGGACTCAATCCCAGGACCCCACGATCACACCCTGAGCCAACGGCAGATGCTCAACCACTGAGCCACCCAGGTGTCCCTCATGTTTTCATGACTACCTAAAAGGGTCTGTATATTTTTTTTATTTTTCACATGAGCTATAAATAAGGCAAAGTTATGTTAATTAACCTACCCAAAGACACAAAACTCAGAAGCTGCAGAGCTAGGATTTGAACCCAACAAGTCAGATTGCCAAGTCTGTTCTTAACTCTACTGCCTTAAATATACAAGAAGGTTTGGTGTATTTTAAAACCGCAATTAATTTATCTTGTTAGAATCTCATAGTTTTTCAAACTTAGTAAAGCTATTTATCACATAACTCAGCACTCAAATAATCTATCTACCTACCTAAATATATAAACACCAAACACTGTTTATCCATCCATGTGATATTTTGGTATTAATTAGAATTATCAATTAGAACATCCTGAGTAAACACTAACAGTACATGATTGATTAAATTTACAAAAAACTATATACTCCATATTGTTGGGTTTTCTTTTTTTTTACAGCTGTGGTTTGTTTGAGCTCATGTACAGTACGTTCCATGATTGTACAGAATAAATGCCTGAACAGCTGTGACATCCTCACCTAATCTCTGAACTGCTGGCATCAAGGAATAA
This sequence comes from Canis aureus, assembly GCF_053574225.1. Classification (NCBI taxonomy): domain Eukaryota; kingdom Metazoa; phylum Chordata; class Mammalia; order Carnivora; family Canidae; genus Canis; species Canis aureus. Next base: position 103,199,939 of record NC_135649.1, read on the forward strand.
ATGAAAAATCTATAATGTTACTGTATTAATCATCATGAGAGGAAAAGTTCAATTATATGTTTTTCTGAGAAAAAGTTACAGTTGCCTATTATCAATTTTGTGATTAAATGAATCACGTGTCTTTTTAAGGAAATTATTTTTAAACTTGCTTATAAGATACCTTCAAGGGGCTTATAAAAATAATGGCAACATTTTATCTTCTAAACTCTAGCAACTACAATACAATCTCTATGTAAACAGAAAGTATGTTACTTGAGTACATGGCTTTCCAGTTTATCATGTCTCCTATTGATATAGAAGACTGCCACTAAGATCATTAAATAATCATTTCTAGAGAAAAAATATCACCTATATTAGGTCACAAACAGTTGGATTTACAACTGAGAGACCTCTCAGACAAAAGTTTGAAAGAAGAAACATCACACTTCTCACAAACCACCTGAAAGGGGCTGCTTATAGAAAGCAGTTGTGGGGAGGGGGTGGTCGAGGGGATGTGCTTTCTAAGATAGTAAGAAAGGATATGAATCACTTAAACAAAAATCAAATCTCGGCCTATATATTTAGGCATTCAGTACTTGGAACACACAAAAAGATTACAACTTTCTTTCTGTTTATCCAGGGACAGAACTCCCCTGTAGTTGTGATCTGTGATTTTTATAAACCATACCAGAAAAAAAAAATCATCAAAACAATAACCAATTTGGTAAAACAAATACAGACCAAAAAACCCCCACAAATTTCAACATTCTAGGTTTTAGCACTGATAGTTACTTATGACATATTACACTAATTTCTCAATATTAACTGCCTTAAAAATACTCTATTTCACACGTTATGAAAAGGCACATTTACTGCTCAGGGAAACACTGATTTCAAGTTGCAAGAAACCCAAGCAAAAGCTATATGGGATGCCATTTACAGAGTGTCATAAAAGTGAAATGTAGCTAATGAGCCCTTCACAATGGTTTGCATCCTGCTCGCTTCTGACTCTGCCTCTATGGCAGCTACTGTTCAGAAAAAGTCCATCCATTCCATGGAAATCTGGCTGCTCCCTGCTCCAGTATCAGTGTTAGAAAACTCAATTTAAATCAAACCTAATCACTTCTGCCAGCCGCAGTGTGCTTCCCAACACTCCTCACCCACCCGAACATTCTAGCATGACTTTGTTTCTTGCATCTCTCAGCCTTCCTCCAATTCAGCCACAGTCTAATTGGCTGGCTGGGGATTCCACTGTCACTCAAGCTAAACCCCAGGCTCATTGAGGAAATTGGAAGCTGAGTTTGCAGTTTGAGTTTGGTTCCAAGGGTACATATTTCCTGGTTTTTGTTTTTTTTAACCCCTCTGAGTAGCCAGACAGAAGGTAAGAAAATGTATGAAACTGTATCTTAAAATATAGCAGATCATTTTCTCAGACACATTTAATTGTTTAGTTCTATGCTGGTGGTCAAGAAAGGAACTAAAGGCTTGTCTTCACATTTGCCACAAAAAAAGGAAGCCATGACATCATCTGGAAGCCACTCCCAACAACCATTAGGTTACCTTTTTATTTTTTATTATTTTTTTTTCATTTAAAGAATAGTCTGTTTTTTAGGTTACTATTTTTAAAAATGCTCTCCTGTGACCTCAAGGCTATAAGTTTTGGGAAGAAATTTAACAACATTTTATGTGAATACCAATCAAGACAATTCAAGATTTTGTTTTTTGCTTCTAGATTAAGGCTGGTAGCCTCTATCTACCTACCGACCTACCTATCCATCCATCCATCCATCTCACAGAATGTGAAATATTTCTAGATTGTTACTCATGTATCTGATGCTATATAACATAAGAAAAATTTCTTCTAGATTCTGCTGTGCAAATCAAAGGGAGATATTATTAGCACCATGTCATCAAGTTTTATTTCACTGTACATAAACACAAGACCAGGTGGTAGGTTCTCTGGTTTTGTGATCAAGCATGGAGGGTTGCAGAAAACCTGACACAGTGTCCTTGCCCTCCAGTAGTTTCTATCTTATGAAGGAGATATTGCATGGTATTCTCTAGAAAGTACCAAATATGTAACAGAGATAACAACTGATTAAGTGTTTCAGAGGAGGGGAAAGATGACTTTTTATTAGCCACTCTCTCCTTTGCCTTTCTGGTCAAAGGTAGGGCAGAAGAAATAGAAAAAAAAAAAATCTTGATGATTGCTTAGCCTCAGCCCTCCACTAACTCATAGTGGCTTTGTTCTCATTCAGCATTAGCAAACCCTATGGCGGTGGCTCTGTCAGTTAAGCATTTGCCTTCAGCTCAGGAATGATCTCAGGGTCCTGGGATCAAGTTCTGCATCCATCTGGTTCCCTACTCAGAGGGGAGTCTGCTTCTCCTTCCCCATTGTTCACACACACACTCTCTCTCTTTCTCTCTCTAAAATGAATAATAAGTAAAATCTTAAAAAAAAGATAAAAAAAAAAAAAACCCACATACCCTACGGCCATTACACAACCATCTCCATAATGAGTGAAATGCAAGCCTAGCTTATCCCAGTACCATAAATTCACAATTGACTTAAACAATGGAAAGAAAGCCAGTGCCCATGGTGTATTAAATATTTGTGTCTAAACATGGTTCAAGTACAGATAGCAAAATCTTTTTAGCCCAAATGTAAATTCACTTGAATCAGAACCAGACTAGAATTCATTCTGGGAGAACCAAAGCGGATTTTTCTTTTTTCTTTCTTCTCCTTTTTGTTTTTGCATTTTCTTATAGCATTTACTTTCCTGTCTTAAAGAGTAAAGATGCTGTTAAGTATAAGCATATGCCTCTCTGTTTTTTGGCCATTCAAATATTCTTAAACTAAACACAATCTGCTATCTTTTTTAGATGCCTTGTTTTCATTTCCTATCACATAACCCCCTATGTTCACTTTTTATTTCCAGTCTTGGTCAATTAAATATCTTAATATATATTTTCCAAGTGTTCTCTTGTTTCCCCCTTTTTTCAACTGCCTTATTTAACTTTATCATATTCTGGACCCATTGGTGGGTCCCAGAATATGTACACAAAATGCAGGCAACCCTCCCTAATAAAAGACAACATTTGTTGTTGTTCAGAGAAAAATATCATTAAATGGATATGAATCTTATAATGTTCTTCCTTCTGGGGAGCGGTCACTGAATTGGCTTTTACTCACTGCTAGATTGCAAACTAGTTAGCCCTTTAAAATGGGATAGTCATTAAAAAAGTGGATGCAGATTACCTACCTGATTCTAGGTTCATACAAACCCGCATAATTGTAACAGGCACTCAGAAGGACAGAGTGATACCATTCGCATTTCCTATTACACGAAATCATTTTGTATCATTTGACATTTTTTCACTTTAGAAGAAAATCCCTTAAGAGTCTTTTTATGAAACAACCCATCCTGTGAAATACCCTAAGCAATTTTCCTAAACCTTCATTCTTTCATGATGATAATGATGATGATAATGTTGATTTGGGGGCCATCTAGTCCCAAATAATATGTCCAAGCAAATTATAGGATAGAGGTTTGTATAAGATTTGATTAGCATTTTCAGATTTGTCCCATTCTCTGAAAGCTGCTCCCTCTTCTTGTAGCTAGCTTGTTGAACCACAGTCACTGAAACATGGGGAGCATTGATGGAAAAAGTATCAGTTCTTTAGGAATGCAAATTTAATTAACTAGGAATCATTAGCAGGTTTCTTAAATTTCCTGAACCTCAATTTTCTTACCTTATAAATGAAAAAGTTCAAGAATGCATTTTTAAATTTTTTATTTATTCATGAGAGACACAGAGAGAGAAAAGCAAAGACATAGGCAGAGGGAGAAGCAGGCTCCACGCAGGGAGCCTGATGTGGGACTTGATCCCGGATCCTGGGATCATGCCCTGGGCCAAAGGCAGATGCTCAACCACGGTGCCACCCAGGCATCCCAACAATGCATTTTTAAAGATCAACTATACACAGGATATATAAAATATATATAATATATATTATTACAATGTTATATAGCATATTTATAATACCTGTATTTTTCTATTTTTGTTTTTATTGTAACAAAAACAAAAATAGATTATCTATTATACATTATATGATATATTATAGTATATATGTTATATAACATTGTAGTATATAAATAAAATAATTATACACACACATATAATGGGAATTTCATTAGAAGAGCTGCCATTATTTGAAAGCAAACATGTTTTGTTTTTCTTTGATGACTGAGCTCATCTATATCCCAGAACATTATTTACTTCATTCCCCAAGTCTTTTCCCATCACACATAGGAATCTCTATCAAACTAGAGCACCCAGTGGTCACATTCCCTCTACTTCACTCCATCACAATTCTTTGGAAGATTCCTTCCATCCTCACAAACCCAGGTGCCTTTCGTTTTTCTTTTAAAGATTTTATTTATTCATTCATGAGAGACACAGAGAGAGAGGAAGAAATGTAGGCAGAGGGAGAAGCAGGCTCCCTGCAGGGAGCCTGATGTGGGACTCGATCCCAGGACCCCAGGATCCCAACCTGAGCCAAAGGCAGAGACTCAACCACTGAGTCACCCAGATACCTTTTCTTGGCAATTCCTTGGTCCAATCTGATTGCCTACAGACTCTGAGTGCAGGAGGCAGGGATGAACTAAAATGGCATAGTGAAGAAAATCACTAATATTTTTTCCAGATAAAACTGATAATTTAATAATATTATACCAATATGTTACTATTTTAACAGTATCTATCTACTTTTCTCCATCTTAACATCTTAACTGTTGTCCTACTTTTTGTTTGGATCAGGACCTAAGAAGGGCTCAGCAATATAAGTTAATATCCTATCCCACTTTATTTTGTTTTTTTAAAAGATTTTATTTATTTATTCATGAGAGACACAGAGAGAGGCAGAGGCATAGGCAGAGGAAGAAGCAGGCTCCCTGTGGAGAATCTGATGTGGGACTCGATCCCAAGACCCTGGGATCACAACCTGAGCCAAAGGCAGATGCTCAACCACTGAGCCACCCAGGCTTCCCTCCCATCCCAATTTAGAGAAGAGGTCAGGAAATAACATGCCCTGCCTCTATAATCCTGTGGCCGTGTCCACATTATTTGTCCAGTCCAGTCAGATCCATAAGCAGTGTCATCAGGCTTGTTCTGGAACAAGTTATGTTTTAGTTCTTTCTTGCTTTTTTCAAGAACTAGCAGACCCCACTGCAATAGGATATTCAAGCTTTCATTTCCTTGGCGGACCAAGCACTTTGTGAATTTGTCCCTCCCTCATTTCCAGCCCTAATCAAAAGGATGTCTGTCCTATATCTTCAGTATTCAGGTCCCTCTAGATAAGCTGATTGATACTTTTTAGGTAATATACTAATGATTACTCATTAACGTTCTATCCTACCAAGTGCTTAGTTTTAAAAAGTCTTCAGTGACTACTGGATACCAAAAGAATCCAAGTATATAGTCATGTGAAAATCATCGGTTTAGGTGAAGGACTGAAGGAAAATATTTTGAGCTTAAGGAAATTTTCAGAATCCCTCCATTCATCTCCATGCAAAGCATGCTTATGATTAAGATTAGCTTCAAGTATTTTCTTCAAATAAAATGATCAATGATGTATACAATGATGTATACCTTCTAGATACAGAAGACTGAATGATTATATATGTAAAATTACTTAAATATGAATGGGCGTGAACCTATCAATTTGGACAGAATGTTTATCTGTGTTTTAGAACTCTAAAAGCGTTCACCTACTTCCCACGGTTTTATTTCTCTGTTCTCCAATGAACAAAATAAAGGCCAGTGCCACAAGGTCTATAAAGCAAAATCTGCTCTTTGAGGAAGTTTGTGATCCCCAAAGCCCTAGTTCATTCCTCCCCTCTGTCCCACTCTGGTACCTCTTTCACATTTAGACTATTTCATCAGTGGTTGAAATCAAACATCAAGTCGGCCTTGCTTAGGTTTTCTACCCTGGAATATAAGTTACTTAAAGTGACATCCAAATGCTTGAAGAGTTTGTGAAGAAAAGACCAGGAAAAACAGAAGACAAACTATATGGGATTTAGCTATACCTAAGAGAGATACTTGACCGTCTTGACATTTAATGAATATGTAATGTTTTATGCAAGTGAACACTTTTTTTCACTGATTCAGTAACTCTGGCACTCTGAATCAAATACCATTAGCACTTGGTTTAAACAGAAATATTTTGAGTAATTCAGTAACAATTCAGCTACTTGAATATATTATGCAGGAAGCAGAGGAGGTGGTATAATGTATCAACACTCATAAGTTAACAATAAACGTATCAATTTCTTAAACAGATTATGGTATGACAATTCCAGCAACACAGAGTGACCACAATGTAAGACACTCAAAGTGGATTCTTCCCTCCATTATTGTTTTCTGGTATTATTTAAATGATATTTTCTTCTTCTTCTAGTACCATTAATGCTCTCTCTTCAACTATATATGTCAAGGTATCAGAGACTTCCAAAGACCAAAATATAATTGTTGATTCTTGCTGCTTCCACTCACAACAATAAAACTTGCTGTACATTAAATCATACTTAGTTTGACCAACTCTCCAGATTTGCCTGAGGAGTTTCCCAAGACACAGAACTTGCAGTGCTGAAAGTTAAGAAACCCCCAGGTGTACCAGGAGAAGTAGGTTGCCCTAAGCCATCATCCATGTAATTGCTGAAATTAACACCTAGGTGTGAACCTTGGTTTCTCCTTTCCTGTAATTCTTCAGACCTAAACAGTCAGTAAATCTTGAAACCTCTATCATGAAAACATTCCCTGGACTCACTGCTTCTTACTTTTCACCTGTAGTCATAACAGGCCAAACCAGCACCACTACTCACCAGGGGAACTACAATGTCCAATGAAATGTTTCCTAGCCAAGGTTGCCCATTTACAGAAGTTCCTAGTCATGAATAGGGGCCATGCAGAATCTTGTTTCCACCTACTTCCCCAACCTCATCTCCTACTATTCTTGAACCCACCACTAAGATCCAGCACTGCTGATTGTGCTTCTTCTCCTTAACACGCCAAGCTTAATCCTGCCAGGAGGTCTGTGCGCAGCTGTTCCCACTGCTTGCAGTGATTTTTCTCTGCAACTTGCCATATATTCTAAGGTTACATATCCTCTTTGCAAAGAGCCTTCCTTGGCCGCCCAATCTAAAATTCCATTTGGTGACTTTCAATCGCATCATCATGATCTAATTCTCTGCATAACAAGTAGTACTATATCTGATAGTTTGTATTTTTATCTTGTTTGTACTTTATTTTATATTCTAAAGTTAAATGTTTAAAAATCATGTACAACTATGCAAACAGTAAGAACACAACCATTTAAAATATATGCAAGGCACTATTTTTTAAAATTAAAAAAAAAATATCTAGGCCTAATGTAGGGCTTGAACTCATGATCCCAAGATCAAGAGCCACATGCTCTACTGACTGAGCCAGCTAGGTGCCTGTAGGCAAGGAAAATTTAAAACAAATATTAATATGGATTTTGGGGTGGTAAAATCACAGGCCATTTGTATTTTCTTATGCTTTTTGAATTTCCCTTATTTTTTTTCATGACCCTGAGATCATGACTCAAGCCAAGATTAAGAGTGAGATGCTCAACTGATTGAGCCCTTTCCTATTTTTTTAAAAGATTAAAAAAATTGTTTTAAAGATTTTGTTTATTTATTTGACAGAGAAAGAGAGAGCACAAGCAGGGGGAATGGCAGAGGGAGAGAGAGAAGCAGGCTCCACGGCAAGCAGGGAGCCTGATGCAGGGCTCCATGCCAGGACCCTGGGATCATGACCTGAGTTGAAGGCAGACACTTAAATGACTGAGCCACCCAGGTGCCCTAAAGATTTTATTTTTAAGTAGTCTCCATACCAAACCTGGGGCTTGAACTCACAACCCCGAGATCGGGTCATATGCTCTACTGACTGAGCCAGCCAGGGTCCCTTCCATATTTGTATTATACATTATGCTTTCATAATTTTAGAATCAAACAAAGTCAAAATCAAGTTTGTCATAAAAGGGGTTCCACCTCTGCTTTGGAAGCCTTGCTGCCTTACCCAGCATGGTTTAGAAGGCCATACTCTCTGCTCCCTTTGTTTTCCTTGTATGCCTCTATCATAGTACTTCTTATATCGTTTACAAGTTTTTCTTTATCTCTTGATCTCATCTTCTAGATTCTGAACTCCACTGGGGAACAGAGGGCAAGATCTGTGTCTTTGAGGTTATATTCCTGATATCTATACATATAAGATAAACAAACTTGCTCTGCCTTTAAATATTTCTTTTCACTCCTATACCACACTGTTCTCCAATCAAAGGCACAAAAGGTTTCACACTTGCAATTCCTATCTACATATGTTTGGCTGTACGGTTTTTCTCAAAATAAAAATATCAACAAATGTCAATAAATTGTCTATGCAGGTTACTTATAACTGCTCAACCTACCACTCCACTCCTGTCTTACATTAGAACAATTATACAGAGCAAACTGCTTGGGACAGTCTGGCTTCTCTACATTTTGCTCATTATCACATAAATACATTCTAACTAGATCGATTATCTGTTTCAAAATCTGTCCTCTTTAATACTGAAGGTGTCTTATTATGACCACTGAAGTGAATGATTTCAAATGACATTTACAAATCATCTATGACAAATGGCTAACATACAAAAGGGTATCATATAGGTCTTAGGCTTCAAAATAGCTTTGATGATGCACTAGAGAGTATTTTGGACTTAATGACATAATTAAGATTACAAGGGTCTCACAGACCCATAAGGGTTATACATAACCCTCCTAAAAGTTAAAGGTACAAGGAAAAGGAGGCTCTTTAAGGAATGATTCCAAGCTGCAAAGCATCCAGAGATGAAATAGGTAATGACTGGGTTAGTCAGCATTGTTGTCAGGATGCATTCTACCTAGCAGTGGAAAAATCAAAATGAAATAAAAGACAATGCATATGTTCACAAAGAATTTGAGCTATCGAAGAGTAAAAATAGTAACAAGGGTTCTTTTAACACAAATGACAAAACTCAACTTGGTTACTAACCCCCAAAATGCCTCTGAAAGATCAAAGCTTTCAAATTCCATATTAAGAGGTAAAACTCTATGATTCTAAAGCTGTTACAAGTTGATGTAAATTCACACTAAGAGGGGATCCCTGGGTGGTGCAGCGGTTTGGCACCTGCCTTTGGCCCAGGGCGCAATCCTGGAGACCCAGGATCGAATCCCGCATCAGGCTCCCGGTGCATGGAGCCTGCTTCTTCCTCTGCCTGTGTCTCTGCCTCTCTCTCTCTCTCTCTCTCTCTCTCTCTGACTATCATAAATAAATAAAAATTTAAAAAAATAAAATAAATTCACACTAAGATCACAATAACTGATAGTATAGTCTTCCTTCCGAGTTTATGTTTATTTATATTTATTTATTTATTTTTAAAGATTTTATTTATTTATTCATGAAAGACACAGAGAGAGAGGCAGAGACACAGGCAGAGGGAGAAGCAGGCTCCATGCAGGGAGCCCAATGTGGGACTCGATCCGGGGACTCCGATATCCTGCCCTGAGCCGAAGGCAGATGCCCAAACACTGAGCCACCCAGGTGTCCCCTGAGTTTATTTATTTATTTTTAAAGATTTTATTTATTTATTCATGAGAGACAGAGAGAGAGAGAGGCAGAGACACAGGCAGAGAGAGAAACAGGCTCCATGCAGGGAGCCTGACATGGGACTCGATCCTGGGTCTCCAAGATCATGCCCTGGGCTGAAGGTGGCGCTAAACTGTTGAGCCACCTGGGCTGTCCAAGAAAATTATTTCTATCACACAGTATTAAAATCTTTAAATCTTGGCATATATACTTCTGAAATTAATATGTCTGCCTTTCTGTCTCTGAATTTCTCTCTCCTCACTGAGCATTCATAGGAAATAACAAAAAATCTCATAAAAAATCTAGTAATCGTGGACAGACATAAATCTATCAAAGACAATATTGTAAGTCCTATGATTGTTATGTAAATCACTTGCCAATGACATCGACATATAGGAAATGTAAAAAATATACCAGCAACTCTAATTATATCACTCCAATTTATACCAAGTGGCATGGATATAAACGAACGGTAGATAACCAACCTTTTCTGAAAAAATTACGTAAAGGAGATACATGTGTTTGGAGTTTACAAATGAGTAGGAGGTTTCCAGATAGAGTGGAATAAAGGCTATCCAAGAAGCAACAGCATGGGACGCCTATGTGGCTCAGTCAGTTAAGCCCCCGACTCTGGATTTTGGCTCAGGTCTTGAACTTAGGGTCATGAGATTGAGCCCTGTGTGGGGCTCTGCCCTCATTGCAGAGTCTGCTTAGGATTCTTTCTCCCTCTGCCTTCACCCCCACTCCCCAAATAAATGAATACATTAAAATAAAAAAAGCAAAGCATTATAAAATGTAGAAAGCTGGGGAGAAGTTAGAGCATAGAGTTTTTAGGGGAAAAGAATAGGAAAGAGGGTTACAGATATAGATAGGAAACTATACTATGAATAAATATGTTTCTACGTGGAACTGAACAGTATGTGTTTATTTACTAGGAAACTGAGCCATTTGAAGATAAGAATAGAAGTTTTTAGCTGATTAATTAATCTGGTAGAAATGTAGAAGATGAGCTTAAGTAAGGGAACTTACTGTTAAGAAGACCAGATAGGTTCCTTAAAATATCTATAAAAATTATTGCTTTTGATGGCTTTGAAATGTATTTTTTCATTAAGATTATTTATATTTATCAAGTTTTATATTATCATTTCTTTCTCATTTTGTGCTTGATTTGTTTTTCCTTCTATAAAACCATGACATCAATATTTTTTCATATCAAGCATATATTTAAGGCATTAACTAAAAATCATCCTTTAAGACAATGCAAAATATCTTATCATTTAGTAGTAAAAAAAATGCTGAGAAAAATGCTAACAATTTTCTATGTGCCAACAAGCTAGTAAAAAAAGAAAGGCTGGCAACAAAATAAAAATAAAGCCTTTTAAAATCATCTACTCTATGCAATTTTAATTATCATCATACTAAAATGACTCTAATTTAACATTTAAGTAAGTAGCTTTAAATGGTGTGGGTTTTTTTCCCACCAAAGTAGTTTTAATTTCTACAACCCTAAGAAGGATGAATATTCTGCTTGAGAAATCACTTAAGATGTAATATTAGGCCTTAATTTGCCATCCTATTGTTTAGAACTTTGAATGAAAGTACATGTGAGATATAAATGCCATTTTGTTATCTCTACATGAGGTTTATTTTATTTATTTACTTATTTGAGAGAGAGAAAGAGAGAAAGAGAGAGAGAAAAGCATGAGCAGAGGTAGGGGGTAGGGCAGAGGGAGAGAGAGAGAGTGAAAGAATCTTAAACAGGCTCCACGCCTAGCACAAAGCCTGACTCAGGGCTCGATCTCACAACCGTGAGTCATGACCTGAGCCAAAATCAAGAGTCAGAAGACACTTAACTGACTGACCCACCCAGGTCCCTCTATGTGAGGTTTAATCTTACTTGTAAAATAGAAATTGTACTTACCACTGAGGGTACTCAACTGAATTATTTGAGAACAAACATAGGGAATGCTGAAACTTCTCTCAGGCTTGTCTTGAAGACATTGGAAAAACCCCAAGGCCATAAAGACCTCAAGGATAAGATACAAAGAGAAGGAAAGCCAGAGTCACCAATGTCAAATATCATGCTGCACCTCCTAACTAGAAAGCCAATCAGGAAGCAGTGACTGAGAACATGTAAAAATGAGCAGAGCTTCTAGTAGTGTTATTAAACCAAAGGGGCAAAAACTAAGGTTGCAGCCCAGAAAGGATGAGGGGCCCTGGTAAGCACTCCAGACACTCAGGTGTGATGGCCAAAACACAAAGAGTGAAATAGAAATAGATTAGCCTGTACAAAGAAATTACCCTGTTATGAATCAGCTCAAGTGATGAATGAGTTAAGTTTCCTTGGATATCACATCTGCCAGAACCTAAAGCAAGTTCTCTCAGGAAGACATCATCCAGTGATTCACATTATTTCTACAGCATTTCCAATATAATGTCTAGGAATTAATAAAAAATAAGCAGGTATTTGAACACCAAATGCAAAAAAAGCAAAAGGACAAGTAAACAACAGAAGCAGAACTCAGGATATTCAGATAATTGGAGCTGTCAGAGGTAGATTTCAAAATGCCTGTAATGAATTTATTCAAGAAAAGAGTTGACAGCATTGAAAATTTCAGCAGAGAACAGTAAACCATAAAAAGTAAAATAAAATCTCTAAAACTAGAAAAGGCAATAGGTGAAACTGAGAACTCAGGGGATGTGTTTAATAGCACATTATACACAATTGATTTTTAAAAGTTTAGCAAAATGGAGGATAGATCAATGGGAAAAAATGCATACTGAAACACAGAGAGAGAAGAGGTAGAAAACAGAGATGCAATCCTAGTAAGATATATGAGATATAGCGAGAAAGTTGAATGTACAAGTAATTGAAATATCAGAAAGAACAAAGAAAAAAAAAGGGATAAAAGCAATACTTGAAGAAATAATCAGTAAGAATTTCCCCAAATTGATGAAAGACATCAAGCTACAGATTCAAGAAATACCCCAAACACCAAGCAGGAAACATATAAAGGAAATCACTCCTAGGCTTATTGTAGTAAAACTGCCAAAAATAATAAAATCAGAAAAGCAATAAAAGGGACAACAAAGTGCCTTTAAAGGAGCAAAATTACAACTCAAAATTGGCTCAAAATTGGGATCCCTGGGTGGCGCAGCGGTTTAGCGCCTGCCTTTGGCCCAGGGCGCGATCCTGGAGACCCGGGATCGAATCCCACGTCGGGCTCCCGGTGCATGGAGCCTGCTTCTCCCTCTGCCTGTGTCTCTGCCTCTCTCTTTCTGTGTGTGTGTGTGACTATCATAAATAAATTTAAAAAAATTTTTAAAAATTGGCTCAAAATTAACAGTCAAAATGACAGATTATGGAGTGAGCCTTCAAAAACTGAAAGCAAAAATTACAAGCAGAGAATTTCATACCTGGAAAAAAAATGCCCTTAAATGTAAAGGTAAAATCAAGACATTTTCAGAGAAACAAAAATTGAGAAGAATCATCTCTAGCAGATATCCAACAACAACAAAAAAAAATTAAAGTACTGAGATTAAAATGAACCCATATGGAAGTAGGAAGAAATAATGACCAAAAAAGTCAGGTGACTATAGATGATTATCAGCTGTTGAAAACATAAAAACATGATGTGTGGTCTAAAATATATACATGCAGTATAAAAGCACCTAATAATGGTAACAAAGTGTAAGAGGTTATTAAAGGGGGTTAAAGTATTATCAGGTCTTTCTGTCACTCTGGAAGTAATTAAAGTACTATATATTTTAGATACTAATGAGTCGATCTGCATTGTAATCACTAAAATTAATACTGAAGAAAGTTTAAAACAACGTATAAACTGATAAAGGGGAAGTAGGCTATATTAGAAAACTAAACCAAAGAAGGTAAGAAAGAAGAAAAGAATGAAGAAAAACTGGGGGAAATTAGAAAATATATAGTTTGAGAGTTGGTTTAAACATAAATATGTGAGTAGAAACATTAATAACCAAATAACAATTACATTAGTTGAATGTGGATCAGGTTGTAGTAGAGCAAGTTTGGAATTGAACTGTGCTGGTTTAAGAGAGAAATAATGAATTCTACACTGTCAAAAAATATTAAGAAACAGTTCTGAGACACAAAGCAGTTAGGCAAATGAAGATCTGCATTGCTGGTTGGGGGAAGGATGTTAAGAACATAAAGTAGATTTAAGCTACTCTAAGGGGTGTCTGGGCGACTCAGTCAGTTAAGTGTTTGGCTTTGGCTCAGGTCATGTTCTCGGGGCCCTAGGATCGAGCCCCACATTGGGTTTCATGCTCAACAGGCAGTCTGCTTCCCCCTCTCCCTCTGCCCCTTCCCATGCTCATGTGCTCGCTCTCTTAAATAACTAAAATCTTTAAAAAATTTTTAAAAGTAATAAGGTTAAGATTTTTTATTATTTTGCTTGGGCTGCAATAATAAAGTGCCATAGAAGGAGTGGCTTAAATAATTGACATTTACTATCTCACAGTTATAGAGGCTGGAAGCTGAAAGGAAGGTATCAGGAGCGCTGGTTCCTTCTGAGGGCTGTGAGGAAGAATCTGTTCCAGGCCCCTTTCTCTAGTTTGGAGATGGCCATCTTCCCCGTGTATCTTCACATCATCTTCCTCTGAGTGTGTCTGAGTCCAAATTTCCTCTTAGTAGACAAGGGCTGGCCCTAATATCCTCATTTTAACTTGCTTATCTTTATAAAGACCTTATCTCCAAGGAAGGGTGACACTGTGAAGCACTGGAGGCACTGGCTTCAACGTATGAGTTTGTTGCCAGCCACAACTCAATCCAGAACAGAATGTTTATCATCAATATAAAAGTCCAAAAATAAAATCTGTTTGAAACTTTCAACAAGCCTATAGAAAATGCTCACAGAAATCAAAAACTGTTCATAGAGATAGCTAATTCCTGCTGTACTTGGGTGTGAACAGAATCTACCATCACCAGCAGTGAATCAGGATAAGGACATTTATTTGTGTACAATCCTGGATTCCACACAAAGAAAAGATTTTAAAACCCTGTAGAGGATCAGTGCAGAAGCCACTGATAAAAATAAAGCATTAGTGGGATAGTAGTTAATATTTCCAATGAACAAAAGATCTGAATTGGTTCGGTTGTTGAAATAAAGGCTATTCACGCTCCCTTCCCCACACCTCGAACACCCCTCATATCCACCTCAAAAAATGTTGACTGGATTTCTACAGTTCCTTCCAAATACCCTGCTGTTTGAAACATTTTAATAATACAGTAATTGGACACACACTGACATACACTGTTATTTTTTTTAACATTTTATGGAGGTTAAATAACTGTTCCAATACCCTTTATTCCGTGTGGCTTTTTACATAATACATTAATAATACCACCACAGTAAGTTATGCTTTTCTCCAAAGTGGGATGGGTACAACTCAAAAGATTTGCAAGATACTCCATTTGTGTGGAATAGGAAAATGCTGTTTATATTTCTATTTATCTTAATTCTAAAAACAAGAAAGAAATTAAGCTTATTAATGTTAATTTATAGATGAGTAATTCTATCACTCCATATTGGTCACATGTCACAGTAGGTACATCAAAGAATTTGAGGGTAATGGGAGAATTCCATACTGAGAGGGATTATAATTACTAAGTAGTCACACATCTCCCGGCCCCTACCTCTAATCATCTGAAGCATCATGAGATAGTTTGTAGGTTCTGTATGTTTGGTTATGATTGATTATTTTGTCTAGCTTTAACCAATCTAACCTTTTAAAAATGGATGTGACATAATAAGATTTCTAAAAAGCAACATTAGAGTGGAGATACAACAAATAATTCAAGCACAAAAGACGAGCAGGATGATGTGATAGCTGGCACCTCCAGCAAGGGCTTCTCAGAAAGGCCAGGGAGTAAAAACAACCTAATTTTTTCTGACCAGAGTTTAAACAAGTGTAAATAACAGAGAAGACTATTAGCAGAATGAGTTTATACTCGTTGTTTAGAGTGAATTCAAATCTAATGTTTAAAGCCATAAAAAATTTTAAGAGGGGTGCCTGGGTAACTCAGTCTGTGCTAGTGGAAATATCAGAATATTAATAAATATGCATTTCATCCGATGTGAGAAATGCTAGGGAGAAATAGAAATGAGGGTGTGGTGGCCAGAGAATGTTAGTGAAGGTAACTGGTACTTCATAAAATCTGATGGAAAAACCCCTCACTGATGAGGCGGGAGCTGGGCAGGGACCTGAAGGAAGTGTGGTAGAAAGCCAAGGGAATATCTGGCATTCCAAACATAGGAAAAGCAGGTCCAAAACCCTGTGCTGGACAAATGGGGAGGAAGTAGAAGGAGGGAGGGAGGGTGGTAGTAGGAGGCCCAACAATAGAGAAAAAACTAGATCACAAGCACTCCCTAGGCCACTGTAAGAGATTTGTATTAGCTCCAAGTGAGATGAAAAAGCCAATGGAGGATTAGAAAGAAAAGGAGTGATGAAATTGAAAAGGTGTTACATATTCAATAAGTATTAGAAAACAAAGAGGGCATCAAAAGATAATCCCTAATGATCTAATATTTTGGCTTTTGATATTATGATAACATCATTCATCATGATTTCTTAAATATAAATCAATTTCCAAAGGGCTAGTGGGGATGAACCATGTAGAAGTCCAATGCTATGGGTGAGGCTAACAAAAAACATGGACTCTCACGTTCAATGAACTTATAATTTATAGTTGGGAATTTAACCCAAATACATGAGACTTTCTTTAAATCCACTCTTTATTTTTAAGATTTTATTTATTTATTTATTTGAGAGAGAGAGAGATCTAGCACAAGATGGGGGATGGGCAAAAGGAGAGGGAGAAACACTTCTGGCTGAACAGGGAGCCCAACATGGAGCTGGATCCCAGGACCCTGAGGTCATGACCCGAGCTGAAGGCAGACCCTTAACCGAATAAGCCAGCCAGGTGCCCCCAAATCCACTCTTTTATCAAAATGAAAAATATTAAGATTCTTATAAGGGTATACTGAAACAAGTACCAAATGTGTGGTACATTTGTTTATAAAGCTACATGCTCAGAAGAGAGATAAATAACTGTGGTCTGGCTTTGCCTGAGGAGCTGTCTTGAAAATAGTGAGGAATAAAACAGTGGGAGGGGGTAGAAAGAATTCCAGGAAGAGAGAAAGATAAAAATGTAAGGAACTTTTTGGAGTTTCTAGGTAGATTTTCTTCCTTCTGTCTAAAGCATAAATTCTACATAAATATTGAAATATTTCATTAGTGTGATTATTAATTATTGGCCGATTATATTCCTTTGCAAGTATATTAACAGCTTTTCTCTCCTGACATAGCAATACATTTTTATTTTTAATTATGCTACTGACATAAAAAAAAATCAGAAGGCAAAGAGAGCAGATGCGTGTTCCATGGGATTTAAAGATTAATCTATCCTCCACTGCACCCACTCAGTTTCAGGCAGGAAGAAGCACTTGCTAATGAGTCAGATGATTAGCGGCATTAGGTTTATTTAGAGGAATTCCATGTGTGAGGGTGGGCTTGGAGTGAGTACACCCAGAAATGGAAATGCGAATGCCCCTCCCCCTTCAATATTATTTAAATAAAGCCATGCCGACACAGTTTTGCACAACTGAAGTTTATCAGTTGCTACTGTGCTAAACCACAGCTTCAATCTAGATGCTCTCCTAACAGGGACGAATCTTTTAGGTGCTGTTCAGCTGCCCACATGGCAGAGGTATATACTATAATAAGCTGAAACTGAAATAATGCCATGTACTTGGAAAGTCTATGACAAGAATTCTACTGCCATCAAGAGCATCTTTCCTTCATAGCAGGTCAAATGAGTCTAATTCAATTTGTGAAACATTAGATCTTTGTTGGAGAAATAGCCATACCGGCTTCCCAAAGCACTATGAAAATACTCTCTCTTCACTGAGGTGAAATTTACTTGACAGTAACTACTTGATTTTAGACATAAATCGAACAATTCAGTACAGTGATCAATGCTATTAAACACTCATTTGCTGTAAGTGTTGAAGGATACACTCATACCTATCATTTGCCACAAAAATAAAGAGAACCTCTCTTGTTTTCAAATTGTAATATTCGCTTGATTATTTTGTTTCAGTGAAACATCTGGTACAAGTTAATTAATTTATCTGCAAATATGTTTACATTTTTCGATTTTGAATGTTTTAGACTACATTTTCAAAAGCTATTTTAATTTGTCTTTCCTCCAAATGGTTGTCTTGTCTCACTTTAGGAAATCTGTGGATTTCAAAAAATGTTTGAGATATGTGATCATCTGAAAGGGATTTCCAAGTTCTCTCTCTCTCTCAGCATTTAATTATTGCCAATCTTAGGTAATCTGCACTCTTGTACAGATACAGTGAAAAAAATCCTTAACCTTCCCAGAATGAATCAAACATATCCCCACATAAAAGCTTTACTGGGGCACTAAATCCTCAGAGCTATATCACCAAGTTCATAGGATAGTTATTCCATGCTTTATACTGGTAGGCGATTCTGAGCATATTTATAGATGTTGACATTTGTCTGAGGCTATAGATTATTTAAGATTTTTGAGGTTACTCTCTCTCTCATAATTGTGCAAATGGTCAAATCCATTAACAAACAAAAGACTTACAGGATCTTTGTTGTCAAAACCGATAGAGAACCTGCGTACTCTAGCAGAAAGGATAAACACTGGCATCCAGATGCCAGAGTCTGAACCTTGTTTGTCTTTAGGAAGGTAACCTAACTTCTGTTTTCATTCTTTTCTTTCCTTTTTTTTCTCTTTGTAATCTTGAAAGCAGTGCTCTTAACTTTTATTTCATTTCATAGCTGCTGAAAGAATTAAATAACTGCGTGTCCCATATTTGGTATATAGTATCTGCAACTAATTAACTGCCAGTTTTGGCCATAACCTCACCAAAATTATTGAAATCTATCATGTAGTTACAGAGACAAGGGGAAAGAAATATTCAGTTTTAGATAATACCTAGGACCTGGGAATATAATTTTCTTCACAGGCAGAGAATCAATGTTCTATTCACTCCACCTTTCCATCCTCAACACTCGCATGAGTACCCCCATGGCCTCCACACCACCAGAAGGCATGAGGCTCCCATTTAAAGGCAACACTAGTATCTTCAAATGATAAGTGAAATTGGAATTTGGAACAGGGAAAGAAAGCTTTTTAGGCAAAGATCTGCAACTGGATAGTATGAAAGCTAGGAGATAAGACTGCAAAAGGAGAACATTAAGACAAAAAGTAAATAATGATTCTGGGATTTAGGCTTTAGCAATTTCTGGAGCCTCTGGAAGAGAAAGTCAGTAAATAGTGGATACTGTTATCAGAACTTGGGAATGAGTTCTAGATTAGATGGGTACTTTAGGATTTCAACAGCATTTAGGAACTAGTTGCATCCATGTATATGGGTGAGATTTCTCTGGAAGAATATGTAAGATGAATACATAGGATCTAGGCCATGTGAAAAGATCTAACTTTACCTTAGGGGTACTTACATTTCAGGATAGTTATAGAAAGAGAAAGTCACATTGGGAAATAAAATAATTGGCAGAAAGATGTAAAGAAAACGAACATGTATAGTCTTATAGAAATCTGGGAAAGGATTCAAGAGGAAATAACACAAAAATGGTCACTTGATTTAGTGATTTGTTGCTTATTTTTGAAGAAATGTGAGAACAAAAGCCACGTTTCTTTTGGTGATGAATGAATTAGTAAAGTGAGAAATTGTGAAGATGGGAAGTATAACTCATTTCATTAGGAAGCTTGATTGAGAGGGGAAGGAGAGAAGGTGGGCACTAGTTTTTATGGGACATAGTCTCTAGCCTTGCTTTTCCTGAAAATGTTTGAAGCAGAGGAAACATTTAGGAGAGAGAGAGAAATGAGAAGAGAGCAGTTATGAGGGGAATGGAGATGTTTCCTTAAGAGAAGGAATGGACTGAAATGGAATACTTCATATGATTCACCTAATCTCCAAGGAAGAACAAAGAAAATCTCTCCTTCACGTAGATTTTAAAACTGTCATAGAGATACAACATAGCAGCATTCAGTCATCTGCTAGAAGTCACCCACTGTCAAGTGTAGCGTATATAAGAAAGTCAGCACTTTCAGTGCTGACAATTCCATTCCTGACAATTGAAGAGACAATCTCCACTAGAGAATCAGGGGTGAAGTGGATGTGATAAAACTCTAAGATAAGGGAGTGGATCACATGGGAATTACCAGCTAAAATTAAGGGGCTGAGGCTGAAATGGGCTACGGATCACAAGAAGACAGCTTCTAAAAATATCAGGGTAAAAGCCACCATGATGCATTGGCTGGAGATTACACACATAGTACATACCAACAGAAAAAAGACACCTGAAAAAGTAAAATTTCAAAATTTGTTCAACTTATACTAGGGGCAAGAAAGAGAACCCTATAAATCCAGAACAGAACATGGTGTCTGGAAGCAGGTGATTTTATCTGAGAATGGAGAACCTCTCAACATGTATTTTGAACCTTTGTTTGCAGGGACCGTGATCTTCAAACTAAAAAGAATAAAACAAACATGGTTCAGAGATATTTGAAGTCCATGAAAGGTGACAAAATAAGAGGAAACAACTTCAACTCTCAAAGGATACATCAATAATCCCCAGAGTGCAGAAAGAACTAGCAAATCCAGCAAATGTAACTTTTGAGACTTTTTTTTTAACAGAAAAATGAGAAAGGTGCCCGGAAACATGACAAAAAGAAATTACCTTAAATTACAGAAGAAAGGAATATCACAGAATCTAGGAGCCATGATGCTAAAGGTAAAAATGTTAGGATATATCATAATGTCGATAATTTGAACATCTGAGAGATCAAACAAAGAAAAAGCGTCCATACACAGCTTGTGGGGATACACACAAAGGCTCTTTGGAAGAGGTGACTTTTGAAGATTGGGGACATTTTAACAGATGGAGAGGAGGAGGGGTAGAGCAGGAGCAGTGGGTAGAGCAAATCAGACAATGCTAGCAGCTTTGCAGAGAAAGAAGCAAGACTGTAATTGTCATGTTTGGGGGAAAAAAAAGATGGTATGAATATGGTGGAATAGAAAATAAATCTGAGACTAAAAAATAGTAAATGGGTATATTATGCTTCTGCTGCTAACAACAGTGTTACCAAATGATAGGCTGGCTTGAATGGAAAGCTGAAGGGTACTTCATACTGACATTTATTTTTTTATGTAAAGCAAGCATTAGTTATGCATATGTTTTGTTTTCATCTGCTTCTATCTACTTTAAACTCACAGCCAATCCAAAGGGGAAGAAGCTATGCTGCTCTCAACATGCTTTTGCAAATACTAATACCTTATGGACCTTTTAACTTAAAGGAAGGCTCACACCTGCTCACCTTACTCTAGCCCTCAAGGTTGGCACTCCAGCACTTCTTACTCTTTTTAAAAGCAGGAATGTTAAATTGGTGCAATCACTGTGGAAACAGTATAGAGGTTCCTCAAAAACTTAAAAAGATAAAGACCATGAAATCCAATAATTCCACTACTGGGTATTTATCCAAAGAAAATGAAAGCAATAATTTGAAAAGATATATGCACCTATATGTTTACTGCATCATTATTTACAACAGCCAAAATATGAAAGCAACCCAAGTGTTTATTGATAGGTGAACAAAGAAGATTTGGTGTATATATATATATATATATATATATATATATATATATATATAAAATATATACACACATAATGGAATATTACTCAGCTATAGACAAGAATGAGATCTTGCCACTTGTGACAAGTGGATGGACCTAGAGATACTATGCTAAGTAAAATAAGTCAGACAGAAAAAGACATACCTTACATATGATTTCACTTACATGTAGATTCTAGAAAACAAAACAAAACAAAACTATAAATTCTTAAACACAGAGAAAAAACCGGTGGTTGCCAGCTGGGAGGTGAGTGAGGGGATGGGGAAAATAGATGAAGAGAATGAAGAGGTATAATCTTCTAGTTATGAAATAAGTAAGTCACAGAGATGAAAATACCACATACAGAATATAATCAATAATCTTGTAATAATGTATGATGACAGATGATGACTATACTTAGGGTGAGCACTGAGTATGGTATAGAAATGTCAGATCACTACACTGTACATCTGAAACTAATTTAACAGTATATCTGCTATATGTCAATAGTAACTTCTTTAAAAAAGGTTTTTAATACTCATTCCTTAACATGCCCCGGATCTTCTGTGCTATATCCTTTCACAGTGTAGATGTTCTGATATGGATTTTGCTCTATTTTAAAAGATGTCAGCCTGGCAGGCAAAGTTTTGAAAAATGTGATGGGAATCTATGGTATTCAGAGCTCTAGTGACCTATCTCTCTTTTTTTTTTAAATAAAAAATATCAGTAAAAGTCTCAGTATTTTGAAGACTGTCACCCATCAGTACAAATTCCCTTATTGTCAAGATGACATTCCCTAGCCTTCTTAAGGCCAAATGCAGAACTCAGTATAGTGACTTTATTTATGTGAATAAACTGACTCCACTGCCCTAAGGTTCCATAGTAAAGTAAACAATATATTTTTCAGGCCAGTTAGAAAAAAAACACCAGCTTGGGGCGCCTGGGTGGTTCAGTTGGTTAAGTGTCTGCCTTCAGCTCAGGTCATGATCCCACGGTTCCAGGATCAAGTCCCACATTGGGCTCCCTGCTCAGCAGGGAGTCTGCTTCTCCCTCTGACCCTCCCTCTTCTCATGCTCTCTCTCTTACTCAGTGTCTCTCAAATAAATAAATAAAATCTTTAAAAAGAACAACGCCCCCCTCAAACCCCACCGTTCATCCCAGTGGCAACACTCCAGCAGATGTACTGGCAGATATTTTATCAGCTCTAGCAGTAAATTAAGCAATGACACTGATCACAGAGATGGAAAAATCAAAACTGCACAGTGAACTCAGATTTTAAAACACACGTACAGAAACTCGATTTAGGATACTGGCAAAGGATACATGTAAAAGACCGACTTAAATGTGGATGAATGGTATCTGGTTTTCATACTCAAGATAGTATCTGGTTTTGAATGAGAAATTCCGAAATTTGAATCAGGTTTTTCCTTCGGGTTAATCATCTGTAAAATGGGAGTAACTTGCATGATTGTGATAGGATCAGAGAGGATTTTCATAGAATGTAAAAACGGATGGCACATGGCAAGAAAGCCGTAAGAAGAAACTCTCATTTTAATGCTTATATTTTTGCCCACTAGTAAGGGTATTTCTTGACCTGCATTTGTTGTAGGCACGTTGCCTAAATGATTATTTAAAACACTTGAAGTTTTTGGAAAACATATTTACATATAAGCTTCAAGTCTGTTGATATTATTTTGTTGCGAAATAGTGATTTTTCTCAAACAAATAACATTCATTATCTCACAAGAGCTTCTGTTCTGTTTTCAATACAACCCATTTCTTGACAAGTAACTCAGCTTCCACTTGCAGGGAATTTTTCACCTAATCAAGTATTGACACAGAAAATGTATTCCTGTCCTAACCTAAGCCATAAACAGCTGACACAAAGAGGCGTAATATTTGTGCACCAGGTGTTATACAGATGATTTGTGATGACACAAAAGTGTAGTTTTCATCTCTCTGGAAGCATTTCCTTGGCTTTCTGCTGAAAGAAGGGAAAAATCTGCCATCACTCCTTTCTGTTTCGACACCTGAATTTCATTGAGAAGGAGACTTGGTGACAGAGTGACATGATTACATGCTGCCTAGTGCCTTTGCTGAGCGGAAGGGGGGCGGTGGGGTGGTTCTGAGGCAGGCCGAGATAGGGGAGAATTTGAGAAATGAAGAGTGAGTTCATGTGTTTGATATTTGTATATTCTCTTATTCAAAATCATTATTATATTTAGTTATAAAAAGACATGCTGCTTTCTTATGCATCTTTTACACAGCCATATTTTTACCCCCAATTAGGTGAAGTCTTCCTGGTTTTCCCTAATGCTCAGCCAGCTGGCTTCTGAGCATAACCCAGGCCTGATGCCAAATCCTGGAGTATCTGGCACCTACAGGTATAATGACCTGCCTGTGGCTGCAGGTCACCTGCATATACTAGGCAGGAGTGACATTCTTACTCTTAGATCTCCTGTCATGACAGTAAAACAGACTCACAGCACTCGTGGCATCCATTTCCTGTCACTTTGAAAGGTAATTGGTGACCTTTTTTCTCCCCCTGCCCCCACCATGTCAGTTTATTTGCCAATGGAAACAGGTTTTCCTGAAGCAGCCAATAACTTCAAGACATCTATATGGGACAAATTCCTTCAAAATAGGTACATAATTTCTTCTAAAGCTACCACATCGGTGCTGCCTTAGGCC
The DNA here is from genome assembly GCF_053574225.1 of Canis aureus. NCBI lineage: Eukaryota > Metazoa > Chordata > Mammalia > Carnivora > Canidae > Canis > Canis aureus. Next base: position 103,224,010 of record NC_135649.1, read on the forward strand.
AGAGGAAACTTGGAATGCAAGCCAAATGACAAAGAAAGACCCTGAGCATAACCCTCAAGTAGAGAGCTCATTTAACAAAACACATTTCTCCCCAAGTCTCTCAGGTACACTGAACAGCTAGTTTTACCCGGTTCATATGTATCTCCTCGCCACCCCCACCCCAGTATATTCCCCAGTTATTCCCTGGTTTTCCTTAAGAAATAGATAACGGGAACACCAATCCCAACAAAAATACTCCTAGCAGTCCATATGAGAAAGCACTGGACAGCAAAATGCACTCATCCATCAGTAACAACCACCACTGTGCTCCTTTTAGCATCTTTGGAAGCCAGCAGCTAGAAGGCAATCCCACTCAGAACTCCCACATCCATACCCAGCTCCTACCTACACAAGAAAATCAAGGATCTTTTCTTCTTGGCTGAGCATTTAACATTTCTAAAGTGTTTCTGAAGAGCATCAATCAAACTGAACACACAACATTTTCATTAATGTCCTTGATCACTTGTAACTCTAAACACAGACACTAAATAAATCAAACCCCAAAATCTTTTACCACCAAAGTAATGTTTTTTTGTTTTTGTTCTTTTAATTTGAGATATTTTACCCTTCTTTGAAACTGGAAACACTCCTTCAAATGAAACACAGATCTAAACTGGTAAGACATGCAATAACTATAATATATATATCTAAATATAATTTGCATATATATTTTGCTATTTCTTCAAGGAAATATTTATCAATTTAGTTCTCTAAATATAAAGCAAAAGTGTTAAGGTTTTTTGTTTGTTTTTTTGACAGGGATTTGTTTATTTACTCTTCAAAGGCTATTTAATTCATCTCGATATTTAGGAAAAAGGGAGTTTAATATTATTACAGAACTTAGTTTTTCTGCTTCCCCTCAGATACAACTGGCCTTAAAGTTTATGGTTAAAAGGGCATTAGTCTCAGCCTAAGAGAGTCATTCTATGGTTAACAGATTAAAAGAAAGAAAAAAAACACCTCTGGTATGAAGGGAAACAAATAGCTACCCTCTCCATTTTGACTGCTGAGGTGGATGCAGTTTGCATTTCTGTTTCTGTGTTCAGTCTCTCATCTATTGTGTGACTCAGCTCCCTGGAGAGGACCTTGACAGCCACAACTTGGGCCCTGTCAAGAGTGACCCACTACCTTGGGAATAGGCATCAGGCCAGGCTGACAGATGGCTATCAGTTGGACAAGAAATAGGTTATGTTAGGTTAGAGCACTGCCCGCCAACCAACCTCTCCTTTGAAACCACGCAAAGGGTAGCCTGTGAACACGTGCCTGGTTTTATACATAAGGAGATTTTCCAATTAGGCTATTACAGTGTTATCTTAAATAGATGACTCAGAAGTATATTTAACTGCCCTCGTTTGTGGATTTCCTTGCTTCTTGGATTTTGGATTTCTGCACTTATTCATATACAACAGGAAATGGTTTTGATATTCCTGAAAACCATGGAGGGCACTCAGAAACTGCATCCAAAAGGCTTCTGTCCTCCTGTGCAAGCCCCCAGCCGAAGCAGGAAAACAATTCCTCAGGGTTGTTTTTTTGATATGCTGAAGCTTGCTAAGGAATTGCTGAATGTATTTTCACCCCATCTTATTCTTGATTGAATCTGCTACACAAACTAAATGAAGATGAAATATCACCTTCTTTGACAATCACTAAATAGTTCACAAATTAACACTAAACTGCAAATGAGGGGATAATGTGTCTTTCTGAGAAAACCAGATGCTTTCTGTTCTAAAGTACATGCCATAACACGGTGGAATACTTAATGTACAATGCATGCCATCTGCTGACTAATACACAATATTTACAAGGCTAAATAATTCCAATAACTGTTTGAGTAAATGGTTATCTGACTTCATACAACTAACATCTGAGCCACAAATTTCATCTTGCTAATTTTTAAAAAATTTACCAGCTAAGAATTGGCATTCAATCTAATTAGAAAAAATAAAAGGTAACTGCTCTGAGGTTAAACACCATGGGAAGTTTTTTTTTTTTTTTTTAAGATTTTATTTATTTATTCATGAGTGACACAGAGAGACAGGCAGAGACATAGGCAGAGGGAGAAGCAGGCTGCCTGTGGGGAGCCTGATACAGGACTCGATCCCAGGACCTCAGGATCACGACCTGAGCCAAAGGCAGATGCTCAACCACTGAGTCACCCAGGTGCACCCCCCCCCCCCATTGTGATTCTTTTGAACACTCCACTAGGAATGAAAGAATATGGGCATGCTCACTGAAGAGTAGCAAGAGCTAACATTTCTATAGGTCCTTTTGGGTTTTTAAATGTATGATCTTATGTTATATTTCTATACACCAATAATAAAGTAGCAGAAAGAGAAATCAAGGGCGCCTGGGTGGCTCAGTGGTTGAGCATCTGCCTTTGGTTCAGGTCATGATCCACGCATCCCCCATGGGAAGTTTTCAAATGCCTCTCAGATATGCAACAAATAAGTAATGAATAAATCTGAATGCTTCTTCCTCCACCCATGTCAATTAAAAGAACAAAATATGTTTTTTAAAACCCCACAGTGAGAACCACGAATCTCTGAGCTTTCCCTGTTATTGATGGATGCCTTGTACGACTTTACAAATCATTTTGAATCAGATGTAAACAACGTAGTTGAATAAGTGCAATTTGCTGTGTATTTGTTTAGACACAGTAAGTAACACAGATGAGTTTTAGAGATTATGCACAGTTTACATTCAGTAGAAACAGTCGAAAAGAATGATAAAGATTACCTTTGTTTTGTTAATTAATTTTTTTATAATAAATTTATTTTTTATTGGTGTTCACTTTGCCAACATACAGAATAATTCCCAGTGCTCATCCCGTCAAGTGCCCCCCTCAGTGCCCGTCACCCATTCACCCCCACCCCCCGCCCTCCTCCCCTTCCACCACCCCTAGTTCGTTTCCCAGAGTTAGGAGTCTTTATGTTCTGTCTCCCTTTCTGATATTTCCCACACATTTCTTCTCCCTTCCCTTATATTCCCTTTCACTATTATTTATATTCCCCAAATGAATGAGAACATATAATGTTTGTCCTTCTCCGATTGACTTTGTTTTGTTAATTTAATAGTTAAATCAGTACAACTGGAACATATTACCATGTAAGTCCATGTGGCAGTGCAAAGCACATTCACACGTAGTAATTTCTTGGACATAATAATTTCTATCATTAAAAATAAATAGAAAATACTAATTTTGGCTTTTGTCTAACCTAAAATTTCACCTGTAATGATAGCCTCTGATTTACCACCACAAGTAATTCATATTTTGATTTTTCTAAATTCAGATATCATTCTCAATGTCATAAAAGCTTTATCACAAACTTTGATTACTACATTTTTAATAGATTCTAATATCAAGGCTTCTGTTATTCATTGGCATTGTGAATCTTTCCTTTTTAAGACTCATAGGGAAAGTAAGTACAAAGTGGGCAGAAAGTGAAGGTAATTTGAGTTTTGAAGTAAGTTTGTGAAGAATTAAACACCTTTCCACTCCAGGCCACTTTTCAGTCTTCACAACGCCGAATAGTCTTACTGGCTTGAAGAGTCCGAGATAAAGTTTTAGGCTGAGTGAGTAGCTGGAAATTAAGGAGGGAATTTCCAGAAAAGGAAAAACCAAAGACAAGGGAATTCCAAAATCTGCATAGAAATGCCACTTGCACACTTGGCTGACCTTCAGACTCTGCCCTGGGCAAGGAAGACTCCAGGTGCAACATATGGAAGACTGGCATAACAGCAGAGATTTCAGCTGCCACCCATTTCAGGGAAGACAGAGTTTGAGTCCAACAAAGTTACCTGCCTGCTAAACAGAGTCAACACTGCTCAGAGGAAGAAAGCAGAACCTAGTGTCTCTAAAAACACCTAACCCCAAATGTCTACTAGAGAATCAAAATTTATTAGATCTCAAATAGTGACATGTGACTCGTGGTCAAGAAGAGAAGAAGTTAACAGGAATCAATCCTGAAATGACTCAGTGGAATTAGCAAGCAAAGATTCAATTTTAGAAATATGTTCAAATATTTAAAGAAAAGCTTTGGTCATAATGGGTACAATGAAGGGAAATGTCAGGAGAGAAATGGAAGCTCTTTTAAAAAGGACCACTTAGAAAGTCTAGAAATAAAAAGAACACTGTCTGAAAGGAAAAATCCAGGGGATAAGTACAAGAGGAGATAGATAGGGAAAGGACAAAAAATTTTCAGTAAACTTGAAGTTAGATCAGTAGCAGTTAACTCATCAGGAGAAGAGGAAAAAAATACAAATTGAAAAACTAAAATAGAGGCTCTGTGACCTGTGGGGCAATATTAAGTAGTCGAAGATATAAGTAATTGGTATCTAGAAAAGAATAGAGAGAACGATGGAGAAAAAAATCTGGAAAAAAAAAAAAGGCCAATTTTTTTGCAAATTGGATAAGAAGTACTTACAGACTTAGGCAGCCCAGAAAACCCAAAACAGGATAAAACAAAGAAAACATGCCTAGAGACATCATAGTCGAACTTCTGAAAGCCAAACAAAAGCAGAACATTTTAAAGCTGACAAAAACAAAAACAAGAACAAAAACAAACAAAAAAAACCCCAACACATTACATACAGGGAAACAATTAATATGAATGATGCCTAAGTTCTATCAAAGGAGACTAGATGTCATATTTAAATTGTTGAAAAAAACCCTTTAAAACCCGAATTCTATATCCAGTGACCAGAACCTTCAAAATGAAGCTGAAATAAAGGCATTTAAAAAAAAAAAAAAACAGACCTGAATTAGAAAAAAAATGCTTAAAAAATTTCTACAGCCTAAAGAGAAACTGTACAATAAATATTCCAATGTGGAAGATGAAATGAAGAGCATCAGAGGATGTCAGTATTGGGGCAAACATAAAAGACAATTGTTTCGTGTTATGTGTTTTATTTTCTTGAACTTATTTAATAGACTTATGACTGTTTCAATCAAAATATAAAAAAGCAATTGTGAGTTTCCCAGAACTGTTAGAGAGAAATATAAGACAACAAAAACAAAACAAGAAGTAGGTGCAAAACGGAGTGACAAGGTATAAGTTCCTTATGCTTTTTGTGAAATGGTAAAATATTATTTGAATTTTTCCCATGATACCTTAAAGATATATGTTGTGATCTCTAGATCAACCACTAAAAGAGCAAAAGAAATAAAACTAAATATCAAAATTCTAGATAAAGTTCCCTTGTCATTACTGTAAGCAAAATGAAATCATTAAAAATAGGTTGCCTATGCTATTAAGGCAAGAAATGGGGAAAAATGCTATGCTATGAAAATGATGGTTATAAGAAACCTGGTATGGCTGCATTACTATAAGACAATGTAGACTTCAAGATAATTAAAAAATACATGGAATATTTGTATAACATAATCAATCAACTTAAGTGGAATATATGAACGTTATACCCCCCAAACTGTAGAACACATATTCATTCAAGAGTACATGGAAAAGAACACAGATTAATACAAATCACACTTTCAAAAGACTAAAATCTTAGGAAGTATGTGCTCTGACCACAATGGAATGAAATTAGAAATAAAAATAATCTATCTAGAGAAGTCACAGGTATTTTGGGAATTATCAACTTACTTTTAAATACCTACAGGTCGAGAGCTCAACATCATTTTTCTTCAGGGAAATTCAAACTAAAAATATAATGTGCTATCATTTCACAAACTCTAGGATGGCTAAAGAAAACAAAAATTAAAACACCAAATGTTGGAAAGTATGAGGTGTAAATGGAGCTCTCATACCTTGCTGGTAACAGCATAAAACAGTATAACTACAATGCAAAATATTTTAATATTTTCTTATAAAGTTAAGCATATTCCTACTCTGACTCAGATGTACACTAGATATCTATCCAAGAGAAAACACATATTGACCAAAATATTTGCCCAACAATGTCTATAGCTACTTCTCCACAATAGCTAAAAATCAGACACAACCCAAATATCCATCCACAAGAAAAATAAATTATGGTATATCTATGAAATGCAGCTACATATTTTAAAAAATACTGAACTAGGGATATATAATACTACTAACGAATCTAAAGAACAGTTGAGATGAAATGTTGAGTAAAATAAGGCAGACACAACAGAATATATTCTAAATTACTCCATTTCTATGATGTTCAAAGAACAAGTAAAAGTAGTATGTGGTGATATAATTCAAAAAGAGGGTGCCAATGAGGCGTATGGATTGGCTTTAAGTGGGCAGGAGGAACCTTTCTGGGATTGTGGAAATATCCTATTTTCTGAATAGGGTAATCATTACAGAATTGTATACGTTCATCAAAAATTTAACAAACTGTACCCCTCATAACTGAGCATTTCACTGTCCATAAATACTGCCTCAAAGAAATATAAACAAATATTAAACTTTAGCTGGTAGGTTTTCTTTTTGTAGTGTCATGGGTTAGCAATTCTGAAACTCATTTTAAATCCAAGGGGTGAACAAGTAAATATACCAGAAATAGCAGGTGCAAGTTTGTTCACTGCTGGAGAACAGAGTTAGAAAGATGGAAAGAGAAGACTAGAATAAACTCTCTAGTGTGGAAATTGGAGTACTCAGGCAAATAAATGTAAGTGTGTGTGTGCACATGTATGCCTGCATGTTTCTTTGTTAGCCCACTGACAGACAACATTTTCCCCAACAGGACATACCTAGCATCTGGATCTTACTTTCTCAATACCATTCTCCACAATAAGGAAATCTGACTCCTTAGCAAAATGGCTGACACCTGCCCTGAGACTGTGCCAGAAACAATTAAGTACTTGAAGAGTCATGACAACACATCAAAACACAAAAGAGCCAGCCAGAAGGGACTCATACAGGCCAAATATGGGTAAGTTTGAACATCAAAATAAATAATATGAGATTACAGCCCACTGAATAAGAATCCATGTTTCCAAATTAATATAAATGGGTAAATACATAAATGGAGGAGAAGGAAGAGCCCCTCTTTGTAGTAAAACACCAACTAACAGATGGAAAAGGAGTGATGCAGTTAGAATGTCATCAAAGGAACTAAGGGGTAAAAATTAATGGGTAAAAATCTGATGAGAGAGGATATTTCAATAGCTTTAATGCATCACTCCATAAATTACTTATGACTTACAAAGAACAATACAATTATTTTACGTTTGGCCAATTCTGGCAGAGAAGCACTTTAACAAAGTTCAGAAAACACACACACACACACACACACACACATACACACACACACACATATATACGAACTGAGAGAATGATAGAGTAAAAGGGCAAAATAATATATAAACAATTGGTGAATCTGGTAAGACTTATGGACAACGTGTACTATTTTTGTACCTTTTTCTTATTTTAAAGAATTTATTTATTTATTCATGAGAGACAGAGAGAGAGGCAGAGACACAGGCACAGGGAGAAGCAGGCTCCCTGTGGAGAGCCTGATGTGGGACTCGATCCCAGGACCCCAGGATCACAACCCGAGCCAAAGGCAAACACTCAACCACTGAGCCACCCAGGTGCCCCTACTTTTGTATCTTTTATTTTTGAATTCATATTAAAATTAAAAGTGAAAAAAAAATGATGGCAAGGTCATTTACACTATAGAAGTATAAATCCACTGCAGCCCATCTCTCAAACTGATTACAAGATCCTTGAACAAAATATAAAAACACTGAGGGCTCTGAGAAGTAAACAAAAGCAAAAAATAGTGATGTAGAGGTGCAAAACATGGTAAAACAACCTCTTTTTTTTTTTTTTTTTTGTAAAACAACCTCTTAAGAGGATTCTGTATTCAGCTTGTTTCATGAGTGTCTTTAGCATCTTGCTTTATTATCATGTAAACAAAACAGTTGTAGTTTATTGGAAAAAAAGCAAAGGTAAATTTCACGTAAAGGGATTAAACTCGAAGAAAGGTTGGCAAATAGATACACATCTCTTATTGTTGAAGCAAAAAAAAATTAAAGGTTATGTTTTGTACGTATTATTCTTCATTTTAACAACTTCTTCAAATAGCCCAAAAGTTTTGGCTATAATCATGTGATATGAAAAAGTTTGTACTCTATTAATAAATTCATCCAGCAGCAGAGATAATTTTAAAATCTAGTTGAGAGAATATGCACATCTGCAAAATTTCGTGAAGATTATGTTTAAACAGTTTATTGTACTTTCCGACTTCAACAAAAGGAAATGCTTAAATATTTTATTGCATGTCAAAATCTGCTAGATTAAAATTAACTTGAAAATGTAATATTACAGAAGATTAAAAATGCCAAGATGTCAAAGTAAATGCTAGCCCCTTGGTTTTGAATGCCTACACTTTTTAATACTTGGAGAAAGGTCAGCTATTTAACAAAATGGTGAGTCACTATTATATCAGAATTCCTGGAAATGCCAAAACATAATTTTTCAACAAAAGCATAGGGAAAATATAAGTTTAAATTCAAATACAAAAGATTTCAATTTCATTATGAGTACTATCATTATTATTGTTTGATTTTTACCAAGCATTGTGACCATAATTTCCATGTGACTAAAATCACTTTTCTTTTTTTTAAAGAGAGAGAGAGAGAGAGAGAGAGTGAATGAGTGAGTGGGAGAGGGGCAGAGGGAGAAGGAGAGAGAGAATCCCAAGCAGTCTCCATGTCCAGCATGGATTCTGATGCAGGGCTCAATCTCACAAACCCTGAGATCATGACCAGATCCATAATCAAGAATCAGATGATTAACCAACTAAGCCACTCAAGGTGCATCCCCCCACTTCTTTTTCTTTTTTCTTTTCTTTTTTTTTTTTCTTTTTCTTTTTTTTTTTGAGAGCGAGAGAGTAAAACCATTTAAAACCATTCTTACTGAGGGGAGAGCTTGAAAATGTGCCACTTTCCTGGGAGCATATTGGGTCTGGAAAAAGAAATTACCTTGATTTCCCCAACAGTAGTAGAAAACAAGCATTAAGATGCAGATCATTGGGGCAGCCTGGGTGGCTCAGCGGTTTAGCGCTGCCTTTGGCCCAGGTCATGATCCTGAAGACCCGGGATCGAGTCCCACATCAGGGTTCCTGCATGGAGCCTGCTTCTCCCTCTGCCTGTGTCTCTCTCTTTCTCTCTCTCTCTCTCTCTCTGTGTCTCTCATGAATGAATAAAATCTTTAAAAAAAAAGATGCAGATCATTGTAAGAACCATTCATAAATTATGATAAAAATCCCACATGGGTGTGTTCTAAGAGAAGACCAAAAATTAAGGAAGTTTTGTATTGAATGACTTGATGGACAAGATGCAAGATAGGTTGGAGCAGGTTAAATTCTAAAGTGACGTTTCCAAATACTTAGGGATGATTTTAATAATCATTATAATACTTAACATGAGGAGCTAGTCTCTATCTAATTTAGAGATCCTCTAATAATTAAAAATTGCATGACATCTGCATGGTATATTAGATGATGGTGATGAAGACCAGGATAAGGGTATCCAATGTATTTAATGTTTTCTGATTCTTGGTGTACTGAAAAACACCCCAGCTTCCCTATCAAACCTAATGAACTTAATTTGTATTACTAAGTATAGTAGGGTGTTTGCTTTTTAAAATCTAAATTTTACATAATTCAAAGCCACTTCTCTTTCTCATATCCTTATCAACTTAGACTGTACTTTCAACAAACAATAATCAGTCATAAATTGTTTCAAATTCATTTTTCTTCATTCCTTTCTGCAACATCTCCCAAATCTTCTGGGATCCAATACCTCTAGGTTTGCATTCAAAAACCCCAATAGCCCAAGTCTCAAGTCTCAACCTCTGTAACTTTTACTTCTTTGCATCCCTCATTTATTCTGCTTTCCCTGGTGTGTTTTTTCAGATGCTGGTGCTTCATGTCTTTAAAATGCAACTAGATTTTTAAACCTAGTTCATCCCTCCAGAGCTTCCCTCAACAAAGACTTAGAGAGCCACCTGGGATCAGTACAGAAGACATGCTAATAAAACAGAACAGGCTCAAGACTTCACTGGGGCTGTATCTGGAAAGGGCATATAAATCCTTATTGGAGAGGTCATTGTCAGGGAATGGGAGACAGAGTTAGAGTTCTGTGAAAGAGGAGGAAATGTTGAGCCCCTCCCCCACAACTCAAGTAAATAGAAGGCGTTCAAAAAGGTCACACAAGTAGATTTGAACAAAATATATGAAATAGATGTGAATGTAAACAAAATATGGCAGAAAAAATATTTTTAAATTGCTATGCAATGCTGAAGTAAGGCTTGAAAACACAGCATTCAGTAAACATATGTACTTGGCCTATATGAGAAAAACAACCCTACCAGTTAACCCTCATATGAAGATAAGGTTTAATTGGGCATTAAATATTTACATTTGAGTTATTTTCTCTTTTTGTGATTTTATTTTTAAATAATCTTTACACCAATGTGGGACTTGAATTCACAACCCTGAGATCTGGAGTTGCCTGTTCTACTGACTGAGCCCCCATATGAGTCAGAATCTTTTTTTTTTTTTTTAAGATTTGTTCATTCATTCATTCATTCATTCATTCATGAGACACACACAGAGAGGCAGAGACACAGGTAGAGGGAGAAGCAGACTCCCTGTGGGGAGCCTGATGTGAGACTTGATCCCAGGATCCCAGGATCACACCCTGAGCTGAAGGCAGATGCTCAGCCACTGAGCCACCCAGGTGTCCCAAATTAGATTCTTAATATAAAATAGATTACTACCATTAGCCACAAAGAATACCAAACAAAGCCATTTCATAATTATGAGACTTTGATGTCATCTAATCCAAGAATGAGTCTACGAAGAGTCTAGTACAGATTACAAAAAAAAAAAAAAAAAATCATTCTTAAATTGAAAGCTGATAAATTGTATTCTAATGATCAGAGTGCTTTATTTATATATAAACTTAAAAGCTTTAAAAATTTCTTTTAAAAAATATTCATTTATTTATTTAAAAGAGAGAGAGTGCATGAACAGGAGGGGTAGAGGGAGAGGGAGAAAATCTCAATCAGACCACCCCACACCCACTCCCACACTGCTGAATGCAGAGCCCAACTCAGGGCTTGATCCCATGACCCTGAGATCATGACCTGAGCCAAAATCAGGAGTTGGACACTCAACCAACTGAGCCACCCAAGCACCTCTCAAAATTTTAAATTTCTGTATGTATGGCATAGTATTTTTATTCCCAGGCCTCATTCAGAAAATGATCCATTTGTTTAAAAAGAATCTTTAAATATTTTTGGTGATTAATAATAATAAGTAGCACTTCAAATAAGCCTCTCCATGCCAATGTAACAAAGACTATCCACTTGCTATAAGTAATATATTCCTAAGTAAATTTTTCAATCAGTATAAAATATATCTTCTTTGTGATAAAACAACAACAATAACAGTGACCTACCAATCTGTTAGGGCAATGCATCATCATAATGATAAAACAAATTCCTGTCCTTGGTAAATTCAATGAACACCATTTAAGTGGAGGATAGAAGCCAGATAGAAATTACTAATAGAGATAAAGAAGGGAGTTAGCAATGTCCTTTGAAATTGAATATGTGCACTTTAACAGGCATTATCAGCTTTCCATGTTTTTAAGAAAGATACATTAGGTGCTACTGAGTACTCCAGGGGAAAACCTTTAAGGAGTTTTATAAAGTATGATTTGTCATACCTAGTTTTATTGTGAATATTTATCATGAAGTGTTAACATTATGTTCTAAAATAATCACAACAGAATAAAGCACATCGGTCCATCAACACACATTTATTCAGCAACTATAATGTGGAAGGCACCATCAAAGTCAAAGCCTTTTCAGATCTTAAGGCTGAAATTTGTTCTGTTTTCCCTTACCCAGTTCTTCATAATGTTTTAGGACATCAAAAACTGTCAAGTTGGGGATGTCCAGGTGGCTCAACGGTTGAGCGCCTGCCTTGGGCCCAGGACCTGATCCTGGAGTCCCTGGATCGAGTCCTACACTGGGCTCCCTGCATGAAGCCTGCTTCTTCTTTTCTTTTCTTTTCTTTTCTTTTCTTTTCTTTTCTTTTCTTTTCTTTTCTTTTCTTTTTTCTTTTCTTTTATTTCTTTTCTTTATTTATCTATTTATTTATTTGAAGCCTGCTTCTCTCTCTGCCTGTGTCCCTGCCTCTCTCTCTCTGTGTGTCTCTCATGAATAAATAATAATAAATAAATAAAATATTTTTTAAAAAACCTGTCAAGTTGGTAATGAAAGAACTTTTTGCATTTTAGAGTTTGTGAATGAAGTAGATTTAAATACATAAAAGGACATTATTTCCTAACTTTCCATCTCAACAAATCTTTACCAAGTAAACAACTATATAACCAACATCCAGATTAAGAAACAGTATTACAACCCAGAAGCTTCTTATTCTCCCTGCCAGTCATTCTACTTCCATGATTAACTAACCTTTCTCTAACAGAATAGATAAGTTTTTCCAAGATATTGCATGTTATATAATAGAATCACATGGTATGGACTCCTTTGTTACTAGCTTCTTAAATAGTATGTTTGTAGTATTCATCCACATGACTGCAGAATTATAGATTGTTCATTTTCATTGCTATATAGTACTCCATTATGAGGATGGATGGATATATAGAATGAATGTGTGTGTGTACACACACACACACACACACACACATATATTTATCACTGTATTTATTGGCTTCTCTTTTGGAAATCTGAATGGTTTCAGTTTGGGGCTATTACAAGTAGTGATGCTAAGAACACTATAATGTATATCTTTTGGTGAATATAGAAGAATATAATTAGAAATGAAATCGCTAGGTCATACATCCTTATTAATCTGTAAGTACATTTTCAAAATGGAAACATGGGGGGAAACCCAAGTAATAAAAAAAATCACTTAAAAGCTCACCATTTAAAAAAACATACTAAGTAAAAATTTAATGGGACCTAACTCTAACCTATTTCTCACCCCATGCCAGACAACCACTTTTAGCAACTTGATATGACTCACCCAGAATTTTCCTGCACTACACAGAATTTAAAAAGGCAGAAAACCATTAAAAGTGACAGTCAGGAGTGAAATTGTATCAAGTGTCGAGTGAGAATGTTAATTCTCATTTCAAAAATACCTCATCACCAAAGTACAGGCAATATTTCTGACCACATCATAGTAATTGAACTGAGAAGCATACACCATAAGATTGGGAGCCTATTGCTATCTTCACCAACAGATAGCCAACAGCTCAAGAAATGAGTTTACTGACATTTTAAGGTGCTTTCAATGAGCTCATAATTTGAATTGCATTCAACTGTGATCTCTGACAGCTATAGCAAAGTTTTACAGTTTTATGGGTCTTTATCATACAAACATCTAAATGAAAGCACTTCTGGTTCAAGTTCTAGCAGACACACATCACCAGAAAAAATAAACTTAAATTCATCACCTTTAATTCTCTGTGTACATCCACATTCAGTTTTTTTTTTAATTTAAATCCAAATATTTGGCACAATCTCTTCATACATAGAAATGTATCTGTTTTCACAGTGAGATCCTTAAAAAAAACAACAACCCCACTTTCTTTTCTGATAGACAATTGAATATTTTTAAATACTCTTACCACTTTTTAAAAAAATTTTTTTTTAATTTTTATTTATTTATGATAGTCACAGAGAGAGAGAGAGAAAGAGAGGCAGAGACATAGGCAGAGGGAGAAGCAGGCTCCATGCACTGGGAGCCCAACGTGGGATTCGATCCCGGGTCTCCAGGATCACGCCCTAGGCCAAAGGCAGGCGCTAAACCGCTGCGCCACACAGGGATCCTTACTCTTACCACTTTAAATGTGCAATGACCTCATCATTCTTATCCCAGTTTCTTGCTTATAGAAAAAGTGGTTCTGTTTTCTACCACTGTTTAAATCTCAAGTAAAAACAACAGCTCTTTAAACCTCACTTTGTTCTCTTATTCCTCTCTACTCCTCTTCTCTACGTTGAAATTTCCTTAAGCTTTTGAAATTTCAAAAGAGAAGAGATGGTAGTATCTTACTTTTTAATTTAGACTAAACTACAAATATTTTGAAACATCTCTGTGCTTTTAGATAAACCACTGCATTGTGCAAACCGAGTAATCCTTTCAAAGAACCCTCAGAAGTATCTTGGTATCTAAGCTAAGCTCCCTGTCTCTTTCTCCTGAAGTTACCTCTCCAAATGTTACTTAAAAATAAAATTGACATCTGAGAGTTTTAAGTACAATTCCTACTGAAGCCTAATTGAACAATATTTTAAAGAAAAGTACCTATTCCTTTATACCCAAAATCTAGTGCTTACATATGCCACATTCTAAATCAAGGGATTTATATCCACAATTTCATTTAATCCTTAACCCCTGAAAGGAAGGAAAGCTCTAAGATAAATACCACTACCATTGTGTTGATATTCTTGTTCACTGAGTAAGGAAAACAGACAATAGTGCAGTTAAGTAACTTTCCTAAGACCAGGAACTATCAAATACTAGGGCCAGGATCTGATCCCATGCAGAGTGACGACAAAGTTCACCACAAATTTCTGTAGTGTCCCTATCCATACATATGTCTATATACTCAAAATACTTCTAACTTAATCAATACTGCCACTTAGAACTTTGAAAAACAGTAAGAAAGAGCTTCAACACCCAAGATCTGAAATGATTACTTTTAGGAAGCACCAATGTTCCTAGAGATTGGTTTGTCAAAAAATGAAGATGACCCATTGACACCAACATCTTAAAACCGATGGCCTCTACAGTTGGATTCAAAAGGAAGATGGAACAAGGTAGGCACCCCAAGTCCAAAAAAAAAAAAAGATCAAAACTTGCAGATGTGCAGTACTTTAAGGGGAAGAACAAAATGTGTCCAAGATTCATACAAAACACATACAAAAAAGCACACATAAAAAAGATAGTAATTAGAGCATGAGAAGCAAACAGAGTAAAGAACAGATCATCAGTCATCAAAGCTCAGAAATGATACTTGCTAACCCATGACAAGAGGCCTCCATTTCCTACTCAACCCCTAAGAGCGAGCCTGCCTTAACACTGTCGGGAGGTAATCACATACTTGTGACTGATGGGGGCAGGAAGCCAACCTCATTTAGGAAGAAGTTCTCCTTATGTCAGGCTGGCATGGGAGTCCTGGAATGCAGATGGGACGAATGAAACACTGTGACACACTTACAGTGGGAGGAAAGGTGCCAATTCAGGTATCAGAGCCACTTTAGGGAGACTTCCCCTACTTAGCAGTTTTACCTTGGGCCAGTCCTGAGCAATACTCAGTATCAATGGGAGTTCAGAAAGCTTAGGGATGCATGTCTGTCTAAAGAACTTGGTGATCCCCTCTCGACTGCCTTTTCCCTCTCTTTTCCAATTAGAAATCGGTACAGGAGGATCCAAAAGGAGGCTTAATGATTGAGAGGCGAAATTCCTTGGCAAGTCTAGAAGAGCTATGTCAGAATGGAAGAGGACTAGGACGCGGAGATGAGACGTGTCCACTGAACAGAAGGGATCTTTTCAGACCAGCAGACCACTGTGTCCAAGCCGCGCAACATTCTCCAGCAAATTACTTCATAATTGTGTAGCCAGGTTTTCTTTTTTGGAAAAAGAAATCGTCATAATGCCTTCTTCACCGGGTCATGAGAAATGTAAATGAGACCTGACAGTATTTGGCCTATCTTAGAGACTCGGAGATGTCAGCTGACTCCTGCTCTCCTTTCTCTGAGCACTGTGCAAATGTCTATGCCTGCCTCCAGGCCTAATTTACTTCCTCCTGTGCATTATACTTATTTCCACATCCATCTCGTCCCCTGTACTAGTGTGCAGGCTGACCGAGAGTAGGATGTATGCCCTATTCACAAGTATCTTTCTTAGCTGGCATTTAGTAAATGTTTCTTTGGACAGGTGGGTTTAATAACAGAAAAAAACACTGAGACAATGGAGCTTATAATAATCAGGCAAGTGAAGTTCAGAAAGGGAGATGTTCAAAGGCAGGAAATATCTGGACATTTCAACCAATGAAAAAAAGAGTCAAAAAGGTCTGTGTTACCGGTGATGGAGGTACCCATGGATTATGTTCATGGGAACTAGGCAAGATGCTAGAGTGGGACACTAGACAGGGTTTTAAGTTTATGACTTGTGTATAACTGAACAAGTAAACATCAAATTACTGGAAAAATTATGGGAAAAATAAGTGAACATAGACATAATTTCTTTTAATGTTAACAAAAATAAATACTTTCTAAAAACAGTGACTGTAGTTCTGGAGTTAGTGAATTCCAGGTTTGAATCTTCAGTCAGTTATTAGCTGGTTAAGTGTGGGAAAATTACATAATTTCTCGTGTATAATATATGCAGAATAATAGTACCTACTTCAGGGGGATAATGAGGGATTAAACAAGATAATTTATGCTAAAGCACTTAGCCCAGTGGCGGCAATCTAAGTGCCCAAGAAATGTCAGTTTTAACAATAATACTTATCATTATTGCCTTCATTTTACAAATGAAAAATACAGAATCTCTGGAAGGTAATTTTCCTAAGGTCACACAGCTAGTAAGTGTTGGAGCCTGGAATTAAGCCCAGGTTGGACAGTGAGCAAAGGCCATACTGTTTCTACCATACTGTGTCAGACTTACAATAGAAGCTCAGGGTTTCGACACACGAACAAAAGAATAATTCTTAGAAGGGCAGAGTTGGCACAGGACTGACCTTGTTGGTGATGTGTCTTCTTTTGAACTGCTCTGGCTGAATACAAGGGTTAGTCTCATAGTCAGCGTAAGGAAGGCTTCCACCTGAGGTCTCTGGTCCTGGACCCAACCATGAGGGCTGGAAAGAGGTAAAAAGAGGGAGTCAGTCTGGTCACTTCAATCTTCCTTAAATGATCCTGGTAATTGGGAAATGTACCAGTCAGGATGATATTACCATAACTGGTAAGTATTTACTGTGAGGAGGTAAAATACTGTAGCAAATATGAGTACGGTCCTTCTACTAATATAGACACGGTTTTAAGTTCTGGAACTTCCACTTATTAAACTCAAACTTAAGGGCAGCCTGAGTGACTCAGCCGTTTAAGTGCCTGCCTTCTGCCCAGGGTGTGATCCCGGAGACCCAGGATCGAGTCCCATGTCAGACTCCCTGCATGGGGCCTGCTCTTCCCTCTGCCTGTGTCTCTGCCTCTCTCTGTGTATGTCTATCATGAATAAATAAATAAAATGTTTAAAAAAGAAATAAATAAACTCAAACTTAAGGTGAGTATTTAACATCTTTAGGGTTCAGTTTCCTCATCGGTAAAATGACAGTATTAAAAGTAGGAAGCACATAAGGTAGCTCTGAAAGTTAGATGTGATAGTGTACACAGTACACCTTTCAGGAAACGGTAGCTATTTCAGACACATTATTAGTGCCCACTCATAATTGGTTCCCCTCTCCTTTGACTCATGGAACGCTGACTTTGCAGCCATCTTGAGATGTGCAAGGCTACAGGAAGAGCTCCAGCCAGTCAAATATAAACTGAAATGACAGGAGTAACTTAGTGAGAGAGAATGAAAACCCCCTGTCCAGCCTCCCAGCTCTCTCTTCCTCTGCTGGGGCAACCCTGGAAGACCATGTTGAGTCAGCATTATGACAAGATCTGCCTCTTTCCAAGCCTGAGTTTCTTAGTAACCACATGGCACTGGGTTCTTCCTTGCCCTACTTGAGATGTGTACTTTCAGTGAGAAATAAAACAGTGCATTGCCACTGAGACTGAGCAGTTACAACATTGCCCTAGAAGACCTGTCTGTCCTAATACAGGTATTATTATCATCATCCATTATTACTGAGTTGGTCATTACCATTTCCTTGGTATCCATCACTATACTTAGTATATTTTATGTTATAAATTTTGCTCTATTTATATTTTACAACATGCTGAATGCAAATTAAATTAAGTACAGTTTGGTAAATACTGGGTATTTTAAAACATTTTATCACCTTTAACTCTCTAAATTATAGGAGAGTGAAATTCCATACTATAGACCATTCAAGAGGTGAGAGTTAATCAAATATATCAGGTTGCAGCTTTTTTCTGCCCACTCCTCCCTACACCTCGAGTGCCACTCTGGCTGCACCACATTTGCTCAGAGCTCCTGGCTCCTGCTAAGCTAGCACCACTATCCTTTTTCTCCAATCACCATCATGATCATCTCCCAGGACCTCATCAGCTAGGATGAGGTATTGTCAAACATCTACAAGATCTGGGAGATTACATAGGGGCTGTGCCTGGAGGTGGGGGAGAGGATGGTCAGGAGAACAGAGGGTAACACCAATGCCTCACTTACTGGGGGAAATGCCCCCACAGAAGGCGCTGAGGGTGAAGGTACAGAAAGCACAGTCAGCAGTGGTATACTGTCCTGAACAATCACCTGTAGAAACCAGCTGCACAACAGAAGCCTACCAGAAAGTATGTCAAAAGTTACATAAAATCAATCAAAGGCAAACTTGAAGAACAGAGGCCAGAAAGAGTAAAACCCTTTATGACCCGGGCTGCAGAACAAATCAAGCACATCCTCACTAATTGCAAAAACTACCAGTTCTTTATTGATGAAAACACGAACCCAGATGGGAAGGCTGCTCTGCTAGACTACTGTGAGGATGGTGTGACCTTCTATAGGATTTCTTTTAAGGATGGTTTAGAAATGGAAAAATGTTAATAAGTTTGGCTATTACTTTGGATGTATCACCTGTTGTCATAACTGGCTGCTGTTCTTCAGCCACATAACACCAGGATTTTGATGAATGGGACTGAGGTCATCTTGAGCTCTTCATTTATTTTGACCTTGATTTATTTGGAGTGGAGGCACTGTTTTCTGTTTTGTTTTTTGTTTTTTTCAATTTCTATCTATTCCGTATTGTGGTAATTTAAAAAAAATTTTAATTTAAATTCAATTTGCCAACATAGAGTAGAACACCCAGTGCTCACCTCATCTTGTGCCCTCCCTAATGCCCATCACCCAGTCACCCCATACCCCCACCCACCTCCCCTTCTGCAACCCTTTGTTTATTTCCCAGAGTTAGGAGTCTTTCATGGTTTGTCTCCCTCTCTAATTTTTCCCCACTCAGTTTCCCTCCTTTCCCTTATAATCCTTTTCAATATTTCTTATATTTCACGTATGAGTGAAACCATATGATAATTGTCTTTCTCCAATTGACTTATTTCACTCAGCATAATACCCTCCAGTTCCCTCCACGTTGAAGCAAATGGTGGGTATTTGTTCTTTCTGATGGCTGAGTAATATTCCATTGTACATATATACCACATCTTCTTTATCCATTCATCTGTTGAAGGACATCATGGCTCCTTCCACAGTTTGGCTATTGTGGACATTGCTGCTATGAACGTTGGGGTGCAGGTGTCCTGGCATTTCACTACATCAGTATCTTTGGGGTAAATACCCAGTAGTGCAATTGCTGGGTCATAGGGTAGCTCTATTTTTAAATTCTTAAGGAACCTCCACACTGTTTTCCAGAGTGGCGCATCAGTTTGCATTGCCACCAACAGTGCAAGAGGGTTCCCCTTTCTCCATATCCTCTCCAACATTTGTTGTTTCCTGTCTTGCTAATTTTAGCCATTCTCAATGGTGTGAGATGGTATCTCATTTGATTTGTGGAGGCATTGTTTTTTAAGGAAAAAAACCCAACCATGTCCTGTAGATTGTCTAAAATAAGAATGTATTTAAACTCAAAAAATACACACAAATACATCAAGTTGTAAGATAATCTCTAGAAAGTATGTAAAATGTACATATGGCAAAAACTCAAATTCTCAAATGGAGTAAATTTACTTGAAATATTAACTTTATATAAGCTTAAAAATCTATTCCTAAGATACACAATAAACTTCATTTTTAAAGCAGCTATTGAAAACTTAACAATGAGTAATGAATTGCGTTCAGTGTTGAATTATACAATGATAATTACAGTAAAGGCACAAACAAGTAAACAAACTCTACATCATTCTTATAAGACAGTCAAGTCTGAAACCATGGGGTAAGATGAAACAAGATGCAAATAAGATTATGTTAAATTTTTAATTGTATCTAATATTATCAAATGTCAGCATTATACTACCTACTGTGATATATTACCTACATCAAAGAATACCAGATGCTTCAGGAAATAACTCCCAAATCTCAGTAACTTACCAAGTCAATGTTAATTTCTCGTTCATGTAAAGTCCAATGGAGATGTTCCTGGTCAGGAGGCTCTCCTTCAAGCGATGACTCAGGGATCCAGTTTCTAATCATGTAGTGGCTGTGTATCTGGATGGCTGATAAAGAGAAAGAGCATGGAGAATAGTAAGAAAAAATTAGGAGTGCAGGCCTAGAATTGTAGTCCAATATAATGCCCAGAGTGAGTCAAATGGCTCCACTCATATGCAAGGATGCTTAAATAACAATATGCATTAATATACAATGAATATATGCAGAAATGTGAATTTTACATTATTATAGTATTTCAACTTTGAAAAATGAGACTAAGAGTCCTCCCAAAATACAGAAGTGATAACTTCTTAAAAAGTATAGGAAACTGTTAAGTAGACTGCAGAATAAATCCAGAATTTTCAATATTCATATAAAAGGACTTGCAAAAAGACATCACAGAAATAATTGAGAAAGAAAATAAAATGCTTAGGGATTTCTCCAAGCTGAATATATTCACAATATTCTTGATTGAAATGGCCCAAAACTACAATGCAAAGCAAGATTTAAAAACTCATTCCTAGGCACATAAAGAGTATAATTTCAGACCAAAGACAGAGGGAAAAGCTAGATTACTTATAATAATTTTAAAAATTGGCATTAGGCTTCTAGTCAGAAACGTTACAAATAAAAAGTCTGTGAGGAGAGCCAACAATCAGAAGAAATAAAAAGAGACAAACTTTGAATATACAATTGTACATCTCATTAAAGAATGAAAAAAATAAAAATATTTTCATACATACCAGAACTCACACACACTACCACTGATGAACACATTCTGAAAGAGCTAATAAAAGATGTGTTCCAACAGTAACAACAAAAACCTAGAAATAAGTAACAGGATGCAAGAAGCAATGGTAAACAAAGCAAAACAAAACTCAGGAGCTCACTATGAAACCTAAGTATTTAACTTAAAATATCAAGCTTATAAAAGTCTGTAACTAAGCATTAGAATTTGAAATGACAAGAGGAAACAGTAGACAGTAATGAAACCGTGTTGACTGTTCTATTTTTTGCTGGAGAGTTATAATTACACATTTATTAGAAAATCATAAGAATTCAAATATTTGAAAATCTAAGAGAAATTTGCAGAATAAAAATTATAATATTAGAAAATTATAACAGAATGGAAAATTAGCCTTTTATAAACAGAAGATGAAAAGAAACAAATTCAATAAATCCAACAAAAGGCCAAAAAGGAAGGAAGGAGAAACCAAAGAAAGCACACTGTTCCATAGCAGGAAATAATAGAAGTTGGCAAGATTAAATTAAAAGTATAGGCGATATGAAAGGTTCAAAATCTCCCTTACTAAACCCTCATAATGGATTAAAAAAAAAAAAAACAAAAAACAAAAAAATGGGAAAATAGCTTTGGTAGATTGAATATAAGGGAAGAGGAAAATACACACCAAAACACTTAAAAATTAATAATGTAGATATACTATCAGGCAAAACAAATCATCAGTATGATGGGGAATAGCACTGCACACTGACAAATGGAGTGATTTATCTAGAAGATAGGAATTTTATTCACTATACAAAATCACTTTTAAACGTATAAAGTATCAACTCATAAAATTACATGGACAATTTAGCAAATTCACAATAATTGTGGGAGACATTAAAACAACTATCAGAATTCATTAGGTCAGGGGCACAAAAACACAAGATAGCCTGAAAACTTGAATCACAACATTAACAAGCTTGACTTATCCACATAGTTACAGAATGACAATCAAGCACGCATATTCTTCTCAAATGTGTTTATTTATAAAAATATACTAAGTGCTCAACTACAAAAAAACTCAGCAGTCCAGAAAGTATCACACAATAGAAATAAAAAGAAAAAACAACAGAAATCAACAATCAAAATGGCAGCCAAAAATAATGTACCTAGAGATGTGACAACAGCCTTCTAAATGACTCATGAGAATCCAAAATGGAAATTTAAATGATTTAGAACTAAATGATAACCCCCAGTGCATATATTCAAAACTGTTGGATATAGCAAGTGATCCTCACTGGGAAATTCATATCCTTAAATAGGTAAATTAAAAAAAAAAATTCTGGGGAGAGAGAAAAGTAGTAAACTAAGCTACTAGAGGTGAAAAAGAATCAAAGGAACAAATTAGTAAAGAGAAAAGCAGAAATTAGCAGAGTACGATTTTTAATAGATTATCATAAACATCAAAATCTGAATATTTAGAAAAACAAATAAAATTAGCAAAGGTACTGGCACTTCTTAAGCCACTTCTCATGGCATTATAGGCCCATCTTTCCTTCTGGCTGTTGGTACAAAAATCAGTACAATTAGTGGTACCGAGCTTCATTTGACTTCACCTCTAGTAGAATGAAAGATAGAAAGCCCTCATATTTTCTGGGGGGGGGAGGGGGTGAATTCACAACCATGCCCTTACTTCTCCCCCAGGTAATCTTATATACTAACTCTTTCTCAATTGCCATTTAAAATAATGCCTAAAAGGTGCTTGGTGGCTCAGTCTGTAAAGGGCCTGACTTCAGCTCAGGATGGAGCCCTGCATTGGGCACCTTGCTCAGTGGGAAATGTGCTTCTCCCACTCCTCCGTCCTACCACCCCACACTCCCCACTCACGCTCTCTCTCTATAAGTAAAATCTTAAAAAAAAAAATAAGACAAGGCCAAATTTAAACTATAAATAGTGGAAGGCTAAGAAAAAAGCCTTTAATTTGGACTTCATGGTAACTGAAAATTAGTAAAATATGTCTATTTGATTTTATAAATAACACTTAGAATTTGCAATTCTGACCTACTTGTCTGAAGAAACCAAGAATGAACCAAGTCCAAATTTTCTTTTTGCTAAGCAATTTCAATAGAACTATATAACATAAGACATCCCTCTACCTCACTTTCAACTTTAGATGGCTTTTAGAGGCCAACCTTTTTTTTTTTTTTTTTTTTTTTAAGATTTTATTCACTTTTTCATGAGAGACACAGAGAGAGAGGCAGAGACATAGGCAGAGGGAGAAGCAGGCTCCATGCAGGAAGCCTGATGTGGGACTCGATCCTGAGACCCCAGGATCATACCCTGAGTCAAAGGCAGATGCTCAACCACTGAACCACCCAGGCTTCCCCCAAAGGCCAAGCTTTTAAAGAGGACTATTTCTAAGAACTGAGAGCTTTATCCTTATTTCAAATGTACTCTATTGATCCTTTATTATTCAAGTTGTCCATTTCCTAAGGGCTTTTGCAATTCTTTTGAGTTGTGATTTCAATTTCTCTTCGCAGCTTGTGGCAATCAGGTTAGACTAACAGAACAGGACACTAGTGTTAAGCAGAGAAGGATTTGGGAGGTTGGGGAGGGCTAATCGTGTAACTCCTCTTTCTTCCTGTTTCACTGAGATAGGATTGACAGACAATATTGTATAAGCTTAAGGTGAACGACATAATGATCTGAAAGATGCATATGTTGCGCTAAATGATTAGTACTGCCCATCTTCCTCAAACTCTTCTAAGAAACTGATGAGGAAGGAACACTGCCAAACACATGTTCATAAGGCCGGCATTACCCTGATACCAAAGCCAGATAAGGACATTACACAAAGAAAAAAACCCTATAGCCAGCATCCCTGACAAATATAGATGTCAAGATTCTCACCAGATTACTAGCAAATCAAATTTGGCAGCACTTTTAAAAAGCCATACACCATGATCAAGTGGGATTCACTCTCGGGAAGTAAAAATGGTCCAATATATGCAAATCAATAAATGTGATACACCACATTAATAGAATGAGAGATAAAAATCATATCATCTTAGCATAGGCCAAAAAAGCATTTGACAAAATTCAACATCCATTTAAGATAAAAAAAAAAAATCTCTTAACAAATTGAATACAGAAGAAATACACTTCATCATAGTAAAGGCCATATATGCATAACTCTTTATTAGCAGACATTTTTATTGTTGCAATGACTTTTATTTTCTTATAATATAACCAAAGAGGGGACTCTGC
Source organism: Canis aureus (assembly GCF_053574225.1). Taxonomy (NCBI): domain Eukaryota; kingdom Metazoa; phylum Chordata; class Mammalia; order Carnivora; family Canidae; genus Canis; species Canis aureus. The sequence continues at coordinate 103,248,293 of NC_135649.1, forward strand.
CGATGAACACCCAGATAACTAAGACCCACTATACTAAGTTACGGTTGGCACATTTATATTCTGCTAAAGGCAGAGAATAGCATCTAGAAGAACAACAATGACATATATGTAGATACAAGTGGGGTAAATATCTGTCAGTTCTGGGTCAGTTTTGATTTAGCTCCTCTTCATGGGTCTTATATTTCTGCCTATTTCCATGCCTGGTAAATTTTGATTCGATTATAGACACTGTGATTTTTTTTGCCTTGCTGGGAGCTGGATATTCTTGGCTTCCTAAAATAGTCTTCAGTTTTCTTCTGGGATACCACGAAGTTTGATCCTTTCAAATCTTCCTTTTAAGACTAGTTTGGCAGGATGAGATTAGGGCTCAGTATAGGGCTTATCATTCCTCCCTATTAAGAGAAGACTGTCTGACAGTCCACCTCATGCCGTATTAATCATAAGGTTTCCCAGTCTGTCTGATGTAAACAGGCACTTTCACCTCTAATTCTTTCAGGTTTTCCTTCCTCTGTCTCGGGTAGTTTTCTCACATGCATGTGCTCTTCAGCGCTCAGCTTAGTACTTTTAGTGGGATCCTCTGCAGATCTTTGGGATTCTAGCTCAATGAAGCTCTTGCCTCTCTCTTACTCTCTATACCCCAAACTCTAGTCACCTTGGTTTCCCAGGACCCTCAAATTATCAAGGCCCCTGGATTCCGCCTGGGTTTCCACTCCTACCATGGCATCATGGCCTGGAAATCCTCTGAAGATAGTAAGCCAAACCAATCATTTGGCTCTCATTATTTGTTTCTTATTCTTTTGTTGTCTGACCTCCAGAGTTTCATTTTTTTCCCTTGTTACTGCTATTTCAAGCACAAGGATAAATCAAGTCTCTGTTATTTCTTCTCAAGTCTTCTATATTCAGTTTTATAAGAAAAGACAAAGGAAAGTTTCTTTTTTCTTTTTTAAAAGTTTTATTTATTTATTCATGAGAGACACAGAGAGAAAGAGAGAGGCAGAGACACAGGCAGAGGGAGAAGAAGCAGGCTCCCTGCTGGGAGCCCAACGCCAGACTCTATCCAGGGACTCCAGGATCGTGCCCCTGGCCAAAGGCAGATGCTAAACTGCTGAGCCACCCAGGGATCCCGAAAAAGGTAAGTTTCTATTTACGTATACATCTGTGTTTGTATGTGATGCGCATTTTATTTTATTGTTTATTTTCATGAATTTTTCTAAAGATCTGTTTGTTTATTTTAGAAAGAGACAAGAGCATGTGAGCAGGGGGAAGGGCAGAGGGAGAGAGAGTCTCAAGCACACACTCTGCATGCGTTCGATCTCACTACCCTGAAATCATGACCTGAGCCAAGTCCAAGAGTCAGATGCTCAACCAAGTAAGCCACCAGGTGACCCAAGATGTGCATGTTAAGTCTGAATCCCATGGGTGGCTTTGTTTTTTCTAGAGACTGTTAGATTGTTTCCAATATGACCACTAAAGCCACTTAAATCAGTTGCTAGTGATTCAGCCATGGCTGCTACAATCATCTCTTGTTCGGGAACCAACTTTTACATCCTTTTCTCTCTCTGGACTTGATGGTTGTTTTAAGCTGTTCCCAAAAGGAGGAACCTGGATGTAGCTTAGAGTTTGGACTCTCTGTGTCTCTGGGATGTACTAGAGGAGAAGCACATGGGAACACTGAGCATTATATAATAATGCCCCGATTGTCATTCCCTGAAGACCCCAGACAACTTTCCCACACTGGTGAGGAAGTTTTTCCTCCTTTGTCTTTGCTCAGGACTTTCATACATTCTCAGAATTCTAGCATCAGTATCAAATAATCAGTCCATAGACTGCATTTTCAGATTAAATAGCTTGTTCTCCCCCACCTTACCTTACCTGGATTCCTCACTACGCTTAAAGTACAAAAGTAATTTATGTATTTGAAATGTCTTGGTTCTTTCTACATAAATGGATACTTCGGGATGTGAGATATTTTCCTGATGAATAATGTAAGTTAAGTTTTTCCCATATGAAAGGGAGATTCTAACTCTGTTAAAAATTTAGTCTGTTTATGATTACAATACATGTAGACAGCATTTTATTGCTCTCCTCAACTAATGGAACACACTTAAAATTTCCCTTGTGAAATGTATCAATTTACCTTTAATAATGTAATTGGAAATTTCACCTTCTGTTTGTCTCTTCCTTCTCAGTTTCAAGTCGTTTTTATTCTTTAGCCCTTTAACTTTCTTGTGCATTTGAAGAAGATTCACTTCACTGGTATCATCCTGTCTCTTTTAGCCTTTCAGCTTCTTTACCCACCTCTGGAGTATATGTGAAGGTACTTGGTATCTCTATAGAAAAGTACTGGTAACAACACAAGAGTTCATTTTATTTAGCTTACCTTTTCCTAATCCATTAATAATTGCCTAGTAGGCCCGTAAAACTGAAAGCTGAGAGCCTGAATAGCACATTCTTATTTGTTTTATCCACGGAGAAATAAATCTACTTGTAAGACTTAATCCTAGAATTTGATAAGAAATTGGTCCAAATGTCATTGGCTTCTTACAGAGAAGTCAATTCTTTCAATTCAGGAAGATAATGCACTGACTATCATGAGAAAGATCTTTTTCACTTTTGGATTGTTAGGAGTATTATCAAGAAATATCAATTTAAAGCATACTCAATAACAGATTCTGCAGATCAAACAGGAAGAGTTATTCATCCCAGATTCATGTTATATAAGCTTTTAGACTATGAGACAGAGAGACAGAGTGTGTGTGTAGGGGTGTGTATATGTGTGTTTGGCTATTACTTATAGGGGAAATACAATGATTATAAGAAGATCCTTTCTTTTTTGATGGATAGATGGATCGATGGATGGATGGGATTGGAAGAGAGCATAAATTACCTTCATACAAAAGCAGTACACAAAAAAGTTTGAATAGATTTACATCAAGCCTGATACGCAGCAAATTTAGTTTTTAACCACAATCTTTGCTATTGATTAAAGCTGCAAACTCACTTTGGTAAGGCTAGCATAAGGGAGATAAGTGGCCAGAAACCAGGCCTGACAGCAAATCTATTAACAATGATGGGGAAAAAGCATAGATTCTGGAAATAATTAAAGAAAGAAGCCTTTAAGACCCGGCTAGGAGTCAAAACAAGTGTGAAATGAGGAAAATGAGAAATCGAAGAAGAGCCTAAAATCAAATGTTGGAGTCCCATAATAGAAGGAACAAACAATAATGAGGAGGAGACCGAAAGAATATGTGTTAAATTCAATTCCTCACAGAATCTGCATGAGACACAGGAAAGAGAACAAATCCTTTCATGAAGATATTTAAAAGAGTGCTATCCATTTACCTTAATTGGTCTGAAAGAAACTCTACCCAGAGCCAAGAAATATTAGCTGGAAAATATTTACAACGTTTTATATTTCCATGTGCTTATCCTGATTTTATTATGTTTTCTTTTTAACTGAAGTAAATGCATGCAACATGCAACATTATATTAGTGCATGCAACATGCAACATTATATTAGTTTCTTTTTAACTGAAGTAAATGCATGCAACATGCAACATTATATTAGTTTCATTATATTAGTTTCATTATATTAGTTTCAGGTATACAACATTATGACTCAATATTTGTACATATTGAGAAACGATCATGGTAATAAGTATGGAACATTTTTTTCTTGTGATGAGAATTTTTAAGATCTCTCTGAGCAACTTTCAGATATTCAATACAGTATTACTAACTATAGTCATCACACTGTACATTGCATACATTGCATCCTCACGACTTATTTTGACAACTAAAAGTTTGTCACAACATTTTAAATAGTCCAAGTCACAAGTCAGAGGTGGAAAATTCATTTTATTTAATTTATTTATTTATTTATTTATTTATTTATTTATTTATTTATTTATTTTAAAGATTTATTTATTTATTCATGATAGAGAGAGAGAGAGAGAGAGAGAGAGGCAGAGACACAGGCAGAGGGAGAAGCAGGCGCCATGCTGGGAGCCCAACTCGGGACTCGATCCCAGGACTCCAGGATCGCGAAAGGCAGGCGCTAAACCACTGAGCCACCCAGGGATCCCCTCATTTTATTTTTAACAAGAGCTATCTAATGGTGTGAAGAGAGCCAATGTGTTCAGAAGAGTATCTAAAAGGGAAGTGGCTCATGAAATAAACTTTTTTTCCTTCATAGATGTAGCACTACATAAGTAACTATATTAATACAGTTTAGATTTAGGCTATGTAAAATGAGCTACTGTTATATCCTTTCCACTCCAAAGATGGCACTACTAACACATCATCTCTAGACACACAAACCTACATACCACTGCTCATTCCACCAAAACTCCTAGCAATAGTAGTGATAGGTTTCCTTTTGAGTTTCTGTTCAAATGGTAAAGAAGGGCATGCATGACCCAGTCCATCTCTACTCTTTTGTACCTAATCCCCCTAAGGAGCACAGTACAGTTCTAAAGAGAATACCCAAATGCAGTCAGGAGCTACGAGAGAGCTGGATTATGGTTTACAAGGGCATTAAACATGTCCTTGGAATCATGACAAACTCTTAACCTGAAAGTTACTGAAACAGAGAAAGAAATCAGATTAAAGCCTTTAGAATTGGAATGACTAAGGATTTTATTCATGATCAATAAGGTGGTCTATTTCTAAGGTTCCATTTTAATCCTAATAGTTTAATCTCTAAAAACAGAAGAGGATGATGTCTCAAAAGCAGCATATGAAAGATGGTAAAAGAAAATATAATCCCTAGCTTTGTATGTGATTGTGTACATTTACATATGTGTAGCTTAGAAAGTGGACGTGAGACACAAAGCTTACTTGAAGATCACAATCTTAATCACATAAAATTTAGGCTAAAGGTTCATTTCCATTTATATTTAAATTATTCAATGGAAGTTCTTGTAAGAAAGATTGTGTAGTCAAAAGGGATTCCTGCTGTTTATATTAAAATGCTTGTTATGCTTTTCTACAATTTTTCCAGGGGCATTTTTTTGTTTCCCAGTAAAACGTCTATAAGAGGGTGACAAACTATCACCTTTGTGCAAATATTTGCTTCACAACTGTGGAGAAAGTATAATGAGAGCAGGAAAGCAAAATAAATAGAATAAAATAGCATTGCATGAAACTCTGCTATGTGTTGCCACCATAGATGAAATATGTATTCTGTGACTCCACAACTACCATGATTGAAAAGGTAATAGACACAGAACGCTTTTTTTTTTTTTTTTTAAGAGAGAGCACAATTAGGAGGGGGCAGAGGATGTGGGGCTCAATCTCACAACCCCTAGATCATGAACTGAGCCAAAAAAGAGTTGCATCCAGGTGCCCCTATATACCCAGAAAACTTTAAAAATCTATTTCATATACTCCAAAATAAATAGCTTAGCTAATATAAAATTATTCACTTTCCCAATAGAAAATTGAGGGAAATTTTTTTAATCAAGATCATGCTTTTTATTCTTTGCTATTATGCGTGTGCATCATCAGATTGAAAAATTTGAAACAATGAATTTCCCACTTAGAAGGAGCACTGTTGGGCAGCCCGGGTGGCTCAGCAGTTTAGCGCTGCCTTCAGCCCAGGGTGTGATCCTGGAGACCAGGAATCGAATCCCGTGTCGGGCTCCCTGCATGGAGCCTGCTTCTCCCTCTGCCTGTGTCTCTGCCTCTCTCTCTCTATCTGTGTCTCTCATGAATAAATAAATAAAATCTTAAAAAGAAAAAAAGAAATCCTACAGAAGTGCTCTCAACAGCAGTTATGGTCTGCCATCAGATAATTTCCAGGAGGTTAAATATTGTTCATAAAGGTAGTAATAGCTAAAGTCTATTATTGATTTCTATCTGCTAATTGTTTCACACATTTTAAAAAATATTTTATTTCTTTACTCATGAGAGACACAGACAGAGGTAGAGACATAGGCAGAGGGAGAAGCAGGCTCCATGCAGGGAGCCTGATGGGACTTGATCTGTGACCCCAGGGTCATGCCTGGGCAGAAGGCAGGTGTTCAACCGCTGAGCCACCCAGGTATCCCTGTTTCACACATTTTATTAACCATATTTTAAGAAGAAGCTGAAAATGAGAAGGTTAAATACCTTATTTAAAATCACACAAATGTGGAGCTGGAATCCACCCCCCTCCCCCCTTTTTTTTGCCCTACTCAGGAAAAAAAAAAAAACTTAATCACCATTACACTGCTTGGTGTCCACAGGCAACTAAAGATATACTGGTTATGAGTAAATTTCTGATGACCTGAGGCTCAACAGGATATATTGAGGATGACTCAGAAAATTCTAGAATTGGGGCACCTGGATGACACAGTAGGCTAAGCGTCTGCCTTTGGCTCAGGTCATGATCCTGGGGTCCTGGGATCAGGCTCCCCAGAAGGAGCCTGCTTCTCCCTCTGCCTATGTCTCTGCCTCTGTGTCTTTCATGAATAAATAAATAAAATCTTAAAAAAAACCTCACTTATATTTGGGCATACATGGTACATCAAAATATAAATAGTGATAGAGGACGCCTGGGTGGCTCAGTGGTTGAGCGTCTGCTATTGGCTCAGTGTGTGATCCTGGAGTTCTGGGATCGAGTCCCACACTGGGCTCCCTGCATGGAACCTGCTCGTCCCTCTGCCTATGTCTCTGCCTCTCTCTGTCTCTCTCTGTGTCTCTCATAAATAGATAAATAAAAATCTAAAAAAAAAATGTAAAAATTCAGATAAGGATCTGTATTTGGCCAGCCTGAGTGATACTTAAGGAACCTTAAGAGACAGCATGTGGCTCAGTGGGCATATGATGATGGCACTTAGCTCCAGTCTCAACTGTGAGTTTAGTATGTCTATGTTAAGTCAGATATTGGAATATTTTTAAACCACTCTAGACGTATAGATCACTGATATCCCCTCTCTAATGTTTCAGTATTTAGAATATCCATAATGGATACAAGTTCAAGTTCCATATCACTCACTTGTCTAACTTTAAACTTTGTGAAATATTTATAATATGCTGGCTAATTTCTAAAAAATACAAAAGATGTGGTTTTGTGTATTACTACAAAAGCCCTTCTTATTCTACTTAGAAAAATATATTCATTGAAGGAGCACCAGTCAAAGAGAATTTGATCTGCTTCAGGACATTTTGGAAGATGTTGAGATATGGAAGAAATATCTCAATAAATTGTTTCCCACCTTCTGAAGCTGCACTTGAATAAATGGAGCTGTTCTTAGTCATTAATCTTGCCATCATCACAGATACCAGTGTAGCAACCAGGTGTGGCTAGTCCAAGTAGATTCATTTATGCACCTATAGAATGTTTTTACGCAAAGCAGAAATATGTCACAATACAGATAAATTTTGAATTTCCTACTCCACACTCCTCACAGAATATAAATGGAACATGGATGTCAGTGAGGGGGAAAAAAAAGCCAATTCTATTTTTCTGCAGGTTTGCCCTCATACGTTTGTTAAAAGTCCATTGCCAAGACTAGAAGTTTGTTGCTAGTCATTTTCCAGGTGTTCCAAAGAGGGGCTTTGTTCGTTGTTTCTTTTTAAAAAATGTTTGTTTGTTTGTGTATGTGTGTATGTATGTAATCTCAACACTCAGCATAGGGTTCGAACACACGACCCCAAGATCAAGAGTCACGTGCTCCTCCAGCTGAACCAGCCAGGCACCTCCATCCATAGTTTTTCTGTATTGCTCCAAATTAATCTCTTAATCTTCTACCAAGTTCTGAGAAGGCAGAAAGTAAATAATGCTTTACTGAAAAACAAGGGACAAGTTAATGAAAAGGTTAGGGAGGGGAAAGAAAACGAACAGGACCCCACAGAGAAAAAAAACAGAGTTGCATTTCTTACATTTAGTCCTGATATATCATGAAAACTAATGATATAACTCCCATGAGCTGCATGCAAATCAGAACATTAATCTCTAGCAAAATGCTTTATGTTATAGGAACCCACAAACAGATTTCCTTCAACTGCAGTAAATCAAACATGGTGGGTAGTTTCCGTTTGACTGATGAGTACACATGTCACTGGCAGGAGGGCAGTGACATATGGAAGAGCAATAAATATTTTTTCTGACACTTCAGCAGCCCTTGTTCAATGACACTAAAGGAAGATAGAAGACTTCAGGAGAAAATGCAAGCCTGTCTCTATTAGCTGTCGTGCCACTGCAGAGGCAGCAACTCCAAGGTGATTTGGTGTTCTGTGGTCTAGCTTGCACATTTAGTCTCAAACAAATGAGGAGCCTGAAAGCCAAGAATCAATAGTTCTCTCAGAACACTGTTTTCATTTTCTTTCCAATTATGGCATTCTCCCAGTGACTGAGATTTCCTTTAATGACAGTGATTTGGGGAATCTTTACATTCCATGACCCAGCGCCCAACCAAATTTTGTTAAAGCTTAGGTTCCTCGTCCTCCTCAACAGCATACTTTGTTTTCTGTCTGCATAATTTCCCATTTCTAGTGGGAATGAAATCAGGGACAAATGTGTTAGAATGCATATGTTATAACCCATGTCCAAGAGATTTGGAGGTATTTAGCTCTGAACACCTTGTACTAATTTTTTAATGATTCAGTTTTTTCCCTAAACCTCCCCCAATGTTAGGATTTTGGCACCCACCAAGCAGAAATGCCCCAATGGCTACTATGTTTCCCTCTAATAGGCAAAATACCAAAGGTATAAAAAATAAACACACTGGTTTCCAACTTGACTCATATGGCTTCTAATTCTTTTTTGGACATCTACTTTTCTGTACCAGAGGACACCCTGAATCTCAAATGTTGAGTAGACAGCACATAGTTCAAGATAGATCTTTCTCAATTCTGGTGTCAGGGTCCCAGTATAGTGGGGTAATAAAAAGTCATATGGTTCAACCACATTCTTGGGCCAGGACTGGCAAGACACAGATCTGCACCCCAAGGCAGATCCAAACAGAGAGCCAGGCATTTTCAGGGACGCCAGGCAAATCACAGATGCAGATGTGTGCAGCAAGCTACCAGTAAGAGACAGGTAAGTTATCCACCTTGAGATCCAAGAAAAAGAGTGTGGCAGAGATGCCACACCAAGGTAAAAGCAACGTAAGGCTCTCTGATAGTGTCTAGTAGCTGTGTTTGCTTGCTGAAAGCCTTTATTCCAATCTCCTGATTGCACTAAGGAAATATGAACAAATCTGGCTTGGCCTCACATTCATTCAAAATCTGGTTCTTAATATGTAGGAAAGCAGTAAGGTATTATACAATTAAAAAAAAAACCCTCAGGAAAATGAAACTGAAATTTTCTCCTGCTAATTATCTTTATGACTTTGGGTAAATCACTAACAACTTATAATTGTTTATTTATAACATGTCTTTGATGTGCTAAATTAAACCTACACTGGTTCTGGCTTTCAAATTCTGACTTTCTAATTCTACTACTTATCAAACAGATATATTTATATCCATAGCTTCCTATTTAGCTGTTGTGCTATAATCACAATTCAAAATTAACAAACCATTCTTGCTTATAGATTATGTTATGCAGTCTCAGTTTTACAAGGTATTTCAAGAGTGAAAGTTGACATGAATTCCAATATCTCTGTTCAACATTCCTAGTATGCAAATATTTAAAAACTAGAAATTAAAAAAATAAACCTATTATGTAAAAGTTAAAAAACTTGACAGATAAAACTAAAGAGATGACACTTCACCATACTAAAAGCTAATGCTTCATTCATATACTCATACATTCATTCAATAGCCATTTACTGAATGAATATCATGAGCCAGACATTATTATATCAAATGGCTAAAGACAGAACAGTGAATAAGAATGACATGAGCCTTATCTTCATGGACCCTGCATTTTTGGGGGAAATTGAAATCAGTTAGAGAACATTAATATTGTCATTTATAAATGTCTTGTGTAGTATCATCTCTTTCTTCATGAAACCTTCAGTCTAGCTGAGAGATGATTTTAAATAATTACATGAATACTTTCACTTGTAACAGTTGTTACAAAGAAGTACAAAATATTACATGATTCTTCTTTCTTTTGTTTAGCTTCATTATTTTCCATTATTCTGTCTTCTAGGTCACTAATTCATTCCTCTGCTTCTTCCAGTTTGCTGTTCATTGCATCAAGCCTGTTTCCAATCTCATTCATTGCCCCCTTCATCTCTGATTCTTTTTTAACTCTTTTATCTCTGTGGCAAGGGCCTCACTGATGTCTTCTATTCTTTTGTTAAGCCCAGTGAGTAGCCTTATGATTGTCACTTTAAATTTTCCATCAGGCACGGCACTTATATCTGTTTCGCTTAGATCTCTGGCCGTGGCTTTATCTTGTTTGTTCATTTGGGATACATTCCTCTGTCTTGGCATTTCGTCTAAGTCTATGCCTTCCTCTGTGTTAGAAAAGCCAGCTATATTTCCTGTTCCTGAAAGTAACGGCCGTATGAAGAAGAGGTCATGGAGTGCCCAGGGCCTGGTGCTTCAGAGAGTGTCTCTGGCGTGTGCTTCATGTGCTCTGTTGTGTTCTGGCCGCTCTGTCCTTTAGGCTGGTCATCTGCAGAGGCTCTCCCTGCCTGCTGTGGGCAGTGTTTGGTCCCTGGTCTGAATGTGGTGAGTTTTAACTAGGTGTGCCATGGTCTGCTTGTGAAATGACACCCAGTACCAACTCCACCAGAATTGAGGCCCTGCAGAACTCTCTGGCTGGGAGATGTGGTATGGGCAGGGGTTTGTGCTGGTCTTCCGGGAAGGGGTCTGCTGCGCTAGGACTGAGGCAAGCTTGACTGAGAAAGGCAGCCCCTCCAGAGCACAGAGGGGTGGGGCTTGATGTAAGCAAGTTAGGCAGCCAGAGTCCACACTGAGCTGCCTACCCACTGGTGGTTCTGTGTTTATGCTGAGGGGGGGGGAGTTGGGGTGAGAAATGGCACCCACCAGCTCCTCTGTTCCTCAAAAGGCATCTCCATGAATGCTGTCTCTGAGGGACACACTCTAAGAATGGACTTAGGGAACTCAGTGACTCCATCAAATGTAGTAACTTTCATGTTATACGAGTCCCAGAAGAAGTGAGAAAAGGGAGCAGAAAATTTATTCGAGAAATATTAGCTGAACACATCCCTATTCTGGGGAAGGAAACAGACATCCAGATCCAGGAAGCACAGAAAACTCCCATCAAAATCAATAAAAGCAGGCCAACATCAATTACAATATGTAATGAAATTTGTAAAATATGAAGAATAAAGAAATAAAAAAAAAATCTTAAGAGCAGCAAGACAAAAGAAGTCCTTAACTTACAAGGGAAAAACTGTAAGGCTAGCTGGAGATTATGCAACAGAAACTTGGCAAACCAGAAGGCAATGACATGATATATTCAAAGTGCTGAATGAGAAAATCTGTAGCCAAGAATATTCTGTCCAGCAAGGCTATCATTTAGAATAAAAGGAGAAAGAGCTTCCCCGAGAAACAAAAACTAAAGGAGTTCATGACCACTAAATCAGCCCTGCAAGAAATATTAAAGGGGATTCTTTGAGGGCAAAAGAGAGACCAAAAGTGACAAAGACAAGAAAGGATCAGAGAAAATCTCCAGAAACACAACAAAGCAAGTAATAAAATGGTACTAAATAAATACATATCTATCAAAAGATGAGTAGAAATGGACTGAACAATCAAAAGACATAGAGAGTCAGATTGGATAAAAAAACAAAACCAATCTACATGCTGTCTACAAGAGACATTTTAGATGGAAAGACATCTACAGATTTAAAGTGAGGGAGAAACATTATGCAAATGGATATTAAAAGAAAGAGTAGCAATATTTATATCTGACAAACTAGACTTTTTTTTATTCCTGTATTGTTTTTATCCTACTTTGGTATCAAGGTAGTGCTGTCTTCACAGAATGATTTTTAATCTGTTCCTTCTATTCCATTATTTTAAGGTTTTGATAAAGATGGTCACTATTTTTAAAAAAATGTTTAATAGAATTCACCAATGAATCCATATAGTCCCAAGCTTTTCAATGCCAGGAGGTTTTTGATTCCTAACTCAACTTTCATTCCTGTTATTGCTCTAAGAAGAGCCCCTATTTTTTGAATTCAAGATTCATGATTCTATCTTGGTAATTTGTGCCTTTTGGGGAATTACCTTTTTTTTTCTCCAAAGTTAACTAATTTATTAGTAAATAATTGTTTATGGTTAATCTGTTACCACACTACATATTTCTGTGGTTATCTGCTATGTTGTTTTCTCTTCCATTTCTTATTTTGGTTTTTGAGTCTTCTTTTTTTTCCCCAATGTAGTTAAGGCATTGTCAATTTTGTTTATTCTCTTAGAAAACTGGTCATCACTTCCAATGCTTTGTTATTGTTTATTTTGGTCTTTATTTTATATATTCTGATTTTTCTTTATTTCTTCCTCTACTAAATTTCAGCTAAGTTTCTTCTTTTTCCAGTTGTGGTGTTATGTTAATTTTTTTTCTTAATACAAGTACTGATAGCATAAATTTCACTCTAACATCTCCTTTTGCTGCATCTCACAGGTTTTGGAATATTGTGTTTTCTTTCTTTTCTTTTTTTTTGATTTTGAGACATATTTTGATTTGCTGTTTGATTTCTTATTTGGCCCAATGCTTGAGTATGTTGTTTAATATTTACAGATTAAATATTTAATATTCACATTGTAGATTTTCCAGCTTTGTTTTATTATTGATCTATTGATCTTTAGTTTTGTACCATTGTGGTTGGAAAATATACTTGGTATGATTTATGTCTTCTTAAATTTGTAATATTTGTTATGTCTATTTTTACATGATTTAACCAGGGGATTCTTCTCTGTGTACTTGAGGAAAATGTATATTCTGCATTTCTTGGATGGAATGTTTTATATGTATCTTTTAGAACCATGTATTCTGAAGTATGCTTCAAGTAAAAAATATTCCTGTTGAAAAAAAACACTTTAACTGACGGTACTTGTTTAAAATAAAGCATATCTTGCAAGATACATCCACGAAGGCAAAAGAAACAAAAGCAAAAATGAACTATTGGGACTTCATCAAGATAAGAAGCTTTTGCACAGCAAAGGATACAGTCAACAAAACTCAAAGACAACCTACAGAATGGGAGAAGATATTTGCAAATGACATATCAGATAAAGGGCTAGTATCCAAGATCTATAAAGAACTTATTAAACTCAACACCAAAGAAACAAACAATCCAATCATGAAATGGGCAAAAGACATGAACAGAAATCTCACAGAGGAAGACATAGACATGGCCAACATGCATATGAGAAAATGCTCTGCATCACTTGCCATCAGGGAAATACAAATCAAAACCACAATGAGATACCACGTCACACTGGTGAGAATGGGGAAAATTAACAAGGCAGGAAACAACAAATGTTGGAGGGGATGCGGAGAAAAGGGAACCCTCTTACACTGTTGGTGGGAATGTGAACTGGTGCAGCCACTATGGAAAACTGTTCGGAGGTTCCTCAAAGAGTTAAAAATAGACCTGCCCTACGACCCAGCAATTGCACTATTGGGGATTTACCCCAAAGATACAGATGCAGTGAAACGCCGGGACACCTGCACCCCGATGTTTATAGCAGCAATGGCCACGATAGCCAAACTGTGGAAGGAGCCTCGGTGTCCATCGAAAGATGAATGGATAAAGAAGATGTGGTTTATGTATACAATGGAATATTACTCAGCTATTAGAAATGACAAATACCCACCATTTGCTTCAATGTGGATGGAACTGGAGGGTATTATGCTGAGTGAAGTAAGTCAGTCAAAGGACAAACATTATATGTTCTCATTCATTTGGGGAATATAAATAATAGTGAAAGGGAATATAAGGGAAGGGAGAAGAAATGTGTGGGAAATATCAGAAAGGGAGACAGAACGTAAAGACTCCTAACTCTGGGAAACGAACTAGGGGTGGTAGAAGGGGAGGAGGGCGGGGGGTGGGAGTGAATGGGTGACGGGCACTGGGGGTTATTCTGTATGTTAGTAAATTGAACACCAATAAAAAATTACCCCCCCCAAAAAAAAATAAAATAAAATAAAATAAAATAAAATAAAATAAAATAAAAGCATATCAGAGGGGAGGCAGTTGGGGAGGGTGAGTGAAACAGGTGAAGAGAATTAAGAGTACACTTACCATGATGAGCACTAAGTAATGATGTATAGGATTGTTGATTCACTGTATGTATACCTGAAACTAATGTAACATGGTATGTTAACTACACCTGAATTAAAATTGAAAACTTCAAAAAAAATCAAGCAAAGTAGCAGGGAAAATATAATACAATGAAAATAAACTCGCTCTCAGGATCAAAGGATGCTTTCCCAAAAACGTGACTCTATCCAATATAAGAAAGAGGAAAATATGGGGTATTTTTAAGAATTAATTGATTGATTGATTTTAGAGAGAGAGTGTGTGTGCAAGTCTGAGTAGGGAAAGGAATGGAGGGAAAGGGAAAGAATCTCAAGCAGACTCTGTGCTGAGCATGGAGCCCAACATGGGGCTCAATCTCATGATCCTGAGATCATGACCTCAGCCAAAACCAAGAATCAGATTCTTAACCAACTGAACCACCCAGGCACCCTGAAAATTTGTTTCTTAAAAGTGAGAAAAGAATGGGGTGCTGTGTTAGGTGGGAAGCACGTGCAAAAGCCTGAGGCAGAATGAACTATGGGACATTGGAAGAACTCAAAGCAAGTTCAATATAGAATCAAGGAGAGGTACAATAGCCCATCAATATACTGGGAGATGGGCAGACACTAGATCACCAAGGGCTTAGTTGCCAATATTCATGGTTCTTTGAATTTACAGCCAAAAAACATTTAAATATAACTCAATTTATTTTAAATATTGAGTCAAAATATCTTTCACATTTATCTAGCTCATAAAGTGAGAGAAAGTAATAAGTACAGCTGTATTTGTCAAAATGACTGAAATATTGATGTTTGAAAGCAGTCCCAAACATTACATTTACATAGCTCACATGCTAAAGAGCAAAGAAAAAATAATCTAAGGTTTGTAGCCCAGATTCTGACTCATACACTACATTTTTTTTTTCCTCCAGGGGCTTAAGCAAGCCAAGTGATACAATAAGGAATCCTATCTTATGTCTTTTTTTTTTTTTAAGATTTTATTTATTTATTCACAAGAGACAGAGACAGAGAGAGAGAGAGGCAGAGACACAGGCAGAAGGAGTAACAGGCTCCATGCAGGAAGCCTGATGTGGGACTCAATCCTGGGCCTCTGGGATCACACCCTGAGCCAACCGCTGAGCCATCCAGGCGTCCCTCCTATCTTATTTCTTATGAATCATCTTGAATAATATTATATTACTCATAGACATAAGGGAAATAAATTAGCCTCTTCAGACACTGTATCACAAAGATATATGCCTTTTATATAAGCAAAATATTTGTAGGCCTGACCCTAACATGTACTTAGATATTCCAAGGCTTAAGCTTTTAGACAGGACACTAGCAAAGCTGGATTCAATGATGAGGACTGGCATTTAAAACAAAACAGTGCTCCATCAGAGTAGTAGGTGCTTTTAGATCATTCTATTTTCTAGCAAGTCCTGAAAACTTAACTGCTATGACATGAATTTACACTCATTCCTTACATTAAGTGCAAGGTAGGAACATGTAGCCATAAATTGATGATGAAAACAGTGCACTTTGAGTGTAAACATTTCTTTCTGAGGTTTTTAAGCTTCCCATTTCCATTCCATTAAGTCTAGCTATATTTCCACTTCTTTTCTTTCACAGTTATTTTTCTGATTCATCCCTCTATCAAACACTGATAAATGTATGATGTAAATAAATTTATTAGTTTATTTTTGTGTAATATGATGTCATACTATATAAACTATGGATTCTAATTCCAATTCTGTGTCTAACACTATTTTCATTCTTCATATTTTTTTTTCAGAATCTGGAGCAGAAAGTTCAGATTTCAAACAAATAACTGTTAAACTTGATCCAATACATTTTAGACTCAGCCTCTACACTTCAGGATCAAGAGTTGTTTTGTTGTTGTTGTTTTTCCAGCTTTTCACTCTCCTTATCCCAGAGAGAAGATTAGAGGAAAAAAAAAAAAACAATTTTGAATCCTTATCTAATGACATGTTAAAGAAAACTGGAGTTTAAACCAAGACACCAATGCACAATAAATGTCAAATTCCAAAGTGAGGCATCAGATTACAATATGCAGAAACTATAAATGAAAGAGGTGTGTTTTATTTCATAGATACACATTGGAATCACCTGAGGACCTCAAGAAACTACTGATGCCTGGATTCTATCCTGAGGAATTCTTATTTCATTCAACTGGGTTATGTCCTCGGAATTGGGATTTTTAAAAGGCTACCTAGGAGATTCTAATGTTCAGAACTGCTATTTTAGCTAATGATAATGATTTAGAGAACATTAAGGGGGTCACACTTTCCAGATAATTAAACATTGTACTTGTTCAGTAAATATTTGTTGGATTAAATCAATACCATGATGCTTCAAGTCATTAAGTGTAGTGAAATACTAATGTAGAAATTATGTTTAAACTAGTAAAATAGGGATGTAAGTATCTTTCAGCTGACACTGCTTAAGAATTTGCTAGGAATAAAGTCAGCTGTCTTTATGGAGTCTTGTTCCCATAGGGATTCCAAGACACACAGCCACCTCCTCTTATTTCTTGAATCATATATACTGTAGGTTTATTAATGTCTAGATTGGTTATAATTTGATCATGTGTATGACTTATTAAAGTCTAAAAACAATATTTTTGAAGTAAAGATTATCTGGAACTTCCATTTCCAAAAACAGATCCTACCTACTAAATTTGTAGGTATTGTATGACAGAGAAGTAAGGGATTTTTCTGATACAGGTCACAAAATAACAGTTACAGGTTGGGATTGGGGGGAAGAAAATTAAGATTGTTAGAAACTCCTATTATGTGCCTGGTTCTAGTAAACAAATTAAGTCCATTTGCCTTCAAGGTTTCTACAATATGCCATGCATCCTCTTCAAGTGTGTGTGTGTATGTGTGTGTGTGCGTGTGTGTGTCCATACACTATATATATATTTATAGACAATTCCCTTTGGGAGTTTATAGAAGGACAGGGAATTGCTGAACATTAATACCTCCCACATAGCAGCTTTACTAGACAGATACCGTATAGTCATACTTTTTCAAAGACAAGAGTGGTAACAATTCTTTTGATGGTCCTTCTTACAGTGTTATACATACCTCATCAATAGGCTCTCAGGGGACACCTGGGTGACTCAGTAGGTTGAACCTCTGACTCTTGGTTTCAGCTCAGGTTGTGATCTCATGGACGGAGAGATCAAGCCCCACTGGGGCTCCCTGCTCAGTGGGGAATCTGCTCAGGATTTGTCTCCCTCTGTCCCTCCCACCTCCTCTCTTTCTCTCTCTTTCTCAAACAAAACAATCTTTAAAAAAATAGGCTCTCAGTTCTCAGAGAACAGAGGACTTTTGAGTATTTCTTTTATTTGAAGGAATGGTTGGTTTATGCTGTCACTGCTTAATTCTTGCCTTTCAATGAGGAAACTAAGTACTTTCTTAGCTAGTTGATATTTGACATGACTGAGCATATTCTTTAATGACCCTGACTGAAGACCAATAAAATACCTTAGTATCTACCTTATTTATTTTATTTTATTTATTTATTCATGAGAGACACAAAGAGAGGGGCAGAGACATAGGCAGAAGGAGAAGCAGGCTCCCTGTGGGGATCCCAATATGGGACTCAATCCCAGGACTCCGGGATCACGACCTGAACCAAAGGTAGACACTCGACCACTGAGACACCCAGGGGCCCCACTTAGTATCTACTTTACTTGAGATATATGTATTACTACTTGTGTTAAGAAAGTCTCAAATTGCATCTCACAAAATGTTAATGTTTCTATTGAAGTGATAACCACATATTCCATAAGAACTTAAATATAATAATGAGAAAGCACTATGTTGTAATTTGCTTGGTGCAAATATCACCATAACATTTGTTAATAATTCTTTATTTGATGTGTCTACTGTCTACATCCACCTCACCACAGCTCTGCTTGTTCATAAATAAGGACCAGAGCAGGGGAGATAGCTAGCTAAAAAGACATTTTTTCTCTACCCAGAGTCATCTTGGGATTCAGGAGAGGAGGTGTATTCCTGGAATGGGGCAAAACTTATAAGATTATGTGGGAAAGACTGAAGACAGAGAGAAAACTAGCCTTGTGATTCCATATGCTTCCATATTGATTTGCTAGACAAATTTCATCAGGCAAAGCACACAAACCCCCAAAGCAAAGCTCAACTGTGTCTATGGGGCTATCTTAATTAAATAGAAGTATAGTTAACCAATAGAGAAACACTCCTATAAGGAAGAAGCTATCAACCTGCAATTAAGAAATCCTAATATTAAATGCTAACTTTACCATGCGCTAATAATTTAAGTCAGCAAAATAAAGAGGAGCTGCTGAGGAAACTGAGAGGAATTTAGTCAGGTTAGACTGTTATTCAAGAAATAGTTATAGGACATTTGCTATACTTCAGGTATAAGATAAAGCTAAAAAGGCAGACCGTGCATTTAAGGGGACTTATGGGTGGTAGTGATATGGTGTCATCAATCATAATATTATAATAGAATATGGTAATCAGTGTAATTACAATGTGCAGTGGGAAAAGGGGGAGGAAATCTAGAAATACCTAGAAGAACCAAGGTACTCCTCACAAAGAATATAATTTGGGGTGAGACTTTAAGGATTCAAATACGCATTTATTAGAGATACAAACGTAACGAGGACATTCTAGGCAAAAAAGAACAGTATACATGACATGAGGATGGAGTGCTATTGGGCAAAAAGTCTGCAGTAAGAGAATACTGAAGAGCAGTTACAGAAAATTAAGCTGATCAGGTAGGCAAGGGCCAGAGATAAAAAGGCTGGTTTATCACTGCAAGGCATTTTGGTCCCCCACCCCCCACCTCAAAGGTGATGAGAAGCCAAGGACACATTTTGAGCAAAGAGCTCATATTACGTTTGTTTTAGGAAGATCAGCATCAAGATATTTTAACGGATGGATTGGGGAAGAGTAAAATTAAGGAAGAGGACAGTGGAGAAAACTTCCAGTACTACAGGTAGGACCTAGAAAGAGTAGTGGCAGTAGGAAAGAAGAGAAAATTAATAGATCAAGAATTTACTTGTGGAGAAGAATGAATAAATATGTGGACCAATAGTGCAGATATGGGGAGATCTACAAGGACTTTTGGGTCTGGGACTTGGACAACTGAATGGATGGTAGCTGTTACCAACATAAGAAATTTCAAAAAGAAATACAAAGAAATGGGATGATGGTGATCTGATGATAATCAGAGGTATTCTGATTATCCAAAGTATGAGGTATTCATGAGACATTCATTGGGGAATGTAAAACATCTGGAAAAGAGCCCAGCACATAAGAGAAGCTCAGTACACTGTAGTTCAACTTCCTTTTGCACCAATAAGAATTGTCACTAAGCTCCTGAATACATGTAATTAAACCTTAAAGAAAAACATCTGGTCTCTTTTCAGTTTAATAATGGATTCTTTTCTACAGATTCTGAACATGCTCTTCCTTTCACCTACATGATCCTGCCTGGCCAGTCTATCACATGCCTGGCTCTTTTTATCCTTTCAGTCTTGGTTTGAATATCTTCTAAGTCAGGCATTCTTGAGCAATGCCAAGAAGGAGTCATCTCCCAGCTCGGTACTTACCTCCTATCTCCCTATTGATCTTCACAGAAAATTTCTCGATTTCAAATAAACAATTCACATTAGTTTGTCTGCTTACTAGTTCATATACTCTTCCCATTAGAATCTATTCTAAGGTCTACACTGAAGGAAGAAAGAAAAGAAGGAAATCAGTACTGAGTGTTTAACTTTGAAATAAATTACCCAATTTGTGGATCTAAAGATTCCTTAACCAACTCATATTACGATGTATGCAGAACCTACTTTGTCTGCAGTTTTTATTTCACTCTGTAACATGTCAGAATAAGTCAAGGAAGGAAGAGAAAGTTCATAAAACACAAAATTGTGCAACAGTTTCTTTCACAGATAATAATAAATGCCTGAGGTTTGTGTACCATGCACAAATATACTGATGATTACAACTCTAAAAACGTTATGAGCCAGCTAGGAAATACCTCCATAATACCATCAGGCAGCCTAATGTGGTTAGAACAACGCAAGTCAGGCAAAACCCTATGTAAGCACCTGCTACAGTGTGCCATTCTTGGCGGGTGAGAAAAAAAATGAGTGAAAGCACAGTATCTTCCCTAAGTGAATTTACAAGTTAGTGATGAGGATGAGAAAATACAAATAATTTACAACAGAATTTGGAACAAGCTATGAAACATGTTCAAATGCAGCACCATAGGAAACCAGACAAGTCTTTTCCCAGATCAGCAATGTGCTTTCTTAAAATATGGTAACCTGATTTCTAAATCAAGCATAGACAAGGTAATGAATGAGAAAGGAGAAAGGAGGAGAATAACGCAGGTTTTGGGAATTTGGAACTATCCTTAGAAATACACACCAGAGTGGAACTCAATCACAGGATCAGAAACCACAGAAGAGGTTCATGGCCTTTAGTGCATGTTTGAAACCCGTCTCTCCTTCATCCAATTTGTGTGTGTGTGACTTTTTAAAGTGACTGTATTACAGTGGTTTTTATATGGTGACTTAAGGCCATATTTTTAAAGACGTCTATATCCTACCTGGGTGATGCTAAGTTACTGCATATAAATAGCACTATGTTCTCCTTGTTTTTCCTGTCAGTTTGGACTCCCAAATACACATAATAAGAGCCATATTGTCTGCAAAGTCCACAGTCTTCTTACTGCTTACCTTATCACTTAAGGAACTGAAAACAGAAATCAATGACCAATTCATTTCCCTTAATGAAGCAAAAGGAAAGAAAAGTTTTATCAAAGAAGATAGGATATGAAGATATTGAATGATAAAGGAGATAAGCTTTCAATGATACAGTCATCTTTATCTCTGATTTCACAATTCAATTGTTAAATCTCTCTTTCCTTCCTTGTATTTTCTTCATGTGGCATTTTAATATATCAGAAAAACAATTAAAACCCCAAGGAAGAAATTTTATAGTAAAATTGAAAAAATCTTACTTCTTCTAGAACCTAGCTATCCTCAGGCAAAAATTCTTTTTTTTTTTTTAAGATTTTATTTATTTATTCATGAGAGACACAGAGAGAGAGAGAGAGAGAGAGAGCGAGTGCCAGAGACACAGGCAGAGGGAGAAGCAGGCTCCATGCAGGGAGCCCGATGTGGGACTCGATCCCGGGTCTCCAGGATCATGTCCTGGCCTGAAGGCTGTGCTAAACCGCTGAGCCACCCGGGCTGCCCCTCCTCAGGCAAAAATTTATAGTAATACTTGTAACTCCCATGACCATTGCTTACACCTGAAGTTCAAGGTCAGCATTCTTACACATCTGTTCACTTCTGACTTAACCATTTAATGTAGTCATTTGATCATGAAGTATTGTTTTACTTCTATAATATTAATTATACTTATTTAGAGCAATAATATTTTCTGATTTCTATGATTTCATTCTTCTTTTATATTAAATGGAAGCACTTACCCATGCCAATGTCTCCATTCTATCAATAAACTAGCAATGCATTGTGCTGAGAACTCCACTCACCATTTTTTGTCACAGTTTTATTAGTGCATATACTCCTTAAAAGTACTCTATTACTGATGAAGAATATAATAGAGGTCAATTCAATAAAATTGCTTGTTTGTAAAATATACAGCAGAAAGAAATAATTTATTTAATAAAACTGAATGCTGTACTATGCCAAGTGAAAATAATGAGCCAAATTGAAGATACAAGAATTACTTTCATGGTCATGTTGATTTTTAAATAATTTTATTCTTTAATATCACTTATTTCTCCTCTCAATTCATTTTATGGCACTTAAAAATCATTATAAATTTCAGGGTTTTTATTCAGATAATAATAATTTATAATTATATAATAACTGACTTTAAAAATGTCATGCCTAAAATTACAAATTTTGGAGCTTTCAACACATTGCAGCTTACCAATTGTTTTCTACTAATGATTATGCATTAGTTCTTACTTGTAACTTTCCCTGGACCCTAAGTGATATCATTTTCTCAATTTTGAAAAAATATCAGCTCTCTCAGTATTTAAAGTCATTTCCTTTGTCCCTACACCAGCTTTAGTGTCTCCTTAACAGAAAGTGGGAAACTTTTTCAATGTATTTTAGTTTGTCTTGTCTTCATTCCAAGGATAAAGAGGAAGTAGGAAAGGTGTTCCTTTGTGAAGTAAAATTTAAAGTGAAATGGAACTAAAGGTGGAAATTATTCTTTCTACTGGGGGCAAATTCTGGCTAGAAAAGTAAACTCTCTGCTCCCAAATTTATACCTCAATGAAGATTAATTTTAGTTTTCCAAATGCACCCCAAAAAATTATATCTGCAATAAAAAAGTAGCCATGTGCTTAAAATGGGCTTTCTTATTGAAAAGAGTAAGTATGATAGTTTCTTGTTTACTACTGACAAGTGCTCCATAACACTCACTGACATCTCTCTTTCCCATATGTAAAGTGATATTACAATTAAGAAAAAAAAAAAAAACCAGTAGCCTATTAAAAAAGTAGGCAAAAGATATGAATAGGCAATTCACAGAAAAAGAAATTCAAATGGACATCAAACATATGAAACATGCTGAACCTCACTCAAAGGAAAAGAAATGCAAATTAAAACAACATTGAGATACCATTTTTCATCTTTCAAATAAGCAAAACTAAAAAGTTTTGTAACCTTTCTTGGAGTTATAATGAAGTAGGCATTCTCCTACATTTCTCACTTAGAAATGCAATGCACTTCACCAAACAATTCCATTTCCAGGAACTGATCTTATACATATACACACATGCACATGCAAAATGAGATACAAACCAGGTGTTTATACAAACCAGGTGTTCTAGATCATCCCTCATCCCGACCCATCTTGCCGTTACTTATGATCACATCTCTAAATTCTTCCCAGTGAGACATGGGCAGATGACATAGATACCTGTACCAAAGAACCTGTAATTCTGTTCTATTCTTTCACCTCCCCTCCTGGTTGGAATGGCATGGCCATAACCAGACTGACCTTGGAAGCTACTCCTTGATACTGTAAATATACTTTATGAGTTTTAAAGTTTTTTTTTTAAGATTTTATTTATTTATTTATGAGAAACACAGAGAGAGAGGCAGAGACATAGGCAGAGGGAGAAGCAGGCTTCCTGCAGGGGACCCAATGTGGGACTCGATCCCCAGACCGGAGGATCACGCCTGAGCCAAAGGCAGATGTTCAACTACTGAGCTACCCAGACTTCCCGAGTTTCAAGGTTTTTTATCAGAATCAACCAATAGCATGAAATAATCAGAATATCCAAGTCACATTATAATTGATAGGAAGTGAGAGGTGCCAACGGAAGTAGACATGGAGGGCAGCAGACCGTCTAAATTCCTCATTTCACATGGTGGAAAATTAAGAAGTACTTTGTGAAGTGGATAAAGAAACATGTGCTTGTGTAAATTATTAAAGTACAGGTTATAAAAAAATTAATTTTTAATTAACCCAAATATAGAAGAGAGGGGTGATATACCACAGAAGGAATCTAATCCTCCTCTTCCCTGACTTGGAGCTGATGCATTTTGCCTAATGATAAAAAACCAGAGAACAGAGACATAACCAACTGTATCCTTTAAAGTTAGTAAGGAATGCCACAAAGTACTAAAAACAGTCAAAATTATTAGCTCTGATTTGTGACAACATCAACGGGCCCTGAAAGCACTTTGTTAAGTGAAATAAGACAGGAAAGACAAATAAATACTGTATGATCTCACTTATATGTGGAATCTAAAAAAGCCAAATTAATAGAAATAGAGAATGGGAATTACCAGGGGTTAGGGGTGGGGGCAACTGAGATATGTTGGCCAAGGGTACAAAGTTCCAGTCATAGGATAAATAAGTTCTGGGTATCTAATGTACAGCAGGGTAATTATAGTTAATAATATCATATTATATAATTATAAGTTGCTAAAAGCATATAAATCTTAAATGCTCTCACCACAAAATAGAAATGGTAATTATGTGACATGATGCAGATGTTAGTTAACCCTATGGTGGTAATCATTTTCCAATATACATGTGTATATTGAGTCAACAGGCTGTACATCAACAGGCTGTACACCAGAAACTTACACATTATATGTGTCAATTATACCTCATCACAGCTGGAACAAAAAACTGATTATTTGTGAGGGGTGTACTTGGCAAGTACCTTATCTTTACCCCTTTTTTTCCTCTTGTTGAATTCAAATAAAATTTAATGATTTTATTTGAAATTTGATTTACTTGAAAATCCTACTTTGGTACGCACTTCTTTTATCCTAGGTGTTCTTCTCTCCACATCTATTAAAAAGGAGATATTTAGAATGAGAAAAAGTAAATTCTAATTTTATTATGTTAAGAAATTTTTGATTCTTCTTTGTATTTTGGAGGAGATTTCATTTCTTATACTTTAACTTTGAGCATGCATAACTTATTAAAATTGAACATCATTGACATAAAAGGCATATTCAACATTTTTCAATCATTTTCATGCTTGAAAATGTATGTGAATGGGGTTTTAATTTCCATTTGCTCTTCTATATGTTTTAAGTGAATCTTACTATCTGTGTTTTTATTTTTCTAAACATTTACTTTTATTGTATATCATTAACTTAATTTTTGGAGTATAGTTGACACACAATGTTACATTAGCTTCAGGTGTACAACAGTGATTCAACAAGTTTATACATTATGATGTGCTCACCACAACTGTGGCTACCATCTGTCACCATACAACATATTACAGTACCATTGACTATATTTCTGATTCTGTACCTCTTATTCTCGTGACTTACTTATTTCATAACTGGAAGTCTGTATCTCCCATTCCCCTGCACCCATTTTTGTCCATCCCCCCACACTCTCCTCTCTGGCACCTATCAATATGTCCTCTGTATTTATGTGTCTGATTTCGTTTATTCTTTTTTTTTTAATTTCTCATACAAATGAAATCATATAGTATTTGTCTTTCTCTGATTTAGTTCACTTAGTATTAACTTTCAAATAAGGATATTGTTAAAAGGGGAGATGTAAAATGTACATGATACAAAGTATTTTCATTCTTGAAATTGATGAGGATGTTAATGGCACCTAAAAATCATTTCTTAATATAACCTCGATTTTATCAGGTAATATTATAATGTTCTAATATAGACTAATTTCTTTGCAAAAATAATCTAGGTTATCGGTAATTGAAATTCATGGTATTTTATTTCATTAGGATACTTATGATTTGGGAAATTCTTATGATTTGTGAAGGAAGTATCTTAATATTACTTAGGACCCTGAAAGGATAGAGATTATTAAGACATCAAAGATAAAATCAGAAGAAAGTGGAAAATCCTCAAGTTAAGAGGAAACAAAATTTGACATCTGAAAGTGGTCAGTGCAGGAGAAATGAAGTAAAATAGATGTTCTGTTCATAGTCATCCATACAGTTATCTGAGAAAGACCAGAGAATGTGAAGATTTAAAAAATAATAATACAAGTAGGAAGAGATTCCACTTTTATTGACTTGTGAGTAGGTCTGTGGGGTTCAGTCTAACAGCTGAATCTGAATCTACACTGACTATGGCAGGAGAAAATCTCTGGTTACTGAATTATAGAGGGTGGGACAGTGCACGAGCTGAATACTCTGCTACTCCTGTGGTCCAGCAAAGACCACTTGCCCTGAGACTATATGCTCAGATAATAAAATTGCCCTTCCTAGGTCAAATGAAGCTGTCAATACATTAGCAGTATATTTTTTGAAGATGAGCAGAATCTTAAAGGTAAAAATCCACTCTGATTGCAATACTGCCTGGAGCAAAGTGAGAATGGAACTTTCAAAGTCCCTAACCTCAAGCAATGGATCATCTTCCCAAAAGGTAATTCTCTTTGTGATGTGATGGCTCAGCAGCCAAGCACAAAATAGAGAGCCTGTAAGAAACCTGGTAAAGCATCCAGCTGCCATTTCAAACCTACCAGGGAAGTTTAGGTAGGTTACACCACATGTGAAAATCAGTACTGTTAGGAGGGAAATGGGCACAGGTTGATTAGTGTATTACAAGACAAAGAGATCTATCCTCCTTCCTGAATTTTTTTTTTTTTCTACTTTTGCTCACTACTACAGTGGCAAGGCTATGAGTCCACACGGAGTCCTTTTCTGGCTATTAGGAAGCTTGAGAGAAAGAAACCATGACCACTGTCAGTGAAAACAATGAGACCCATGCTATTCAGTCCATTTTTACTGACTTGTGAGTAGGTCTGAGGGGTTCCCATCTGGCTACCAAAGCAGCACTGAGATCACACATTTTCAAAGTGTCCAGTTGGTCTCAATGAACTGCAGGGGCAGTGATCAAGGGCTTACGAAGCAGAATGCAAGGCCAGGGCCTGTGATTAGACAAAGTGGAACAGTCATGGGAGGTGTTAGTTAAATTCTGAGATTTGTTCCCACTGCTGTTATCTGAAGAATACCTTGCAATCATGCTGTACCCCCCCCCCAAAAGAGTCTGTACCTCTTGACATAAAATATGTATAGAACTAGAGTGAAAAAAATCCCTCAAATTTTTAAGTATTCTCCGATTAGCCTACCCCTTTCACATCTTCTGAGGATTTAAAAGGACTTGTTCAGACTTTGCCTATTCAGATCCAGCATTAATATTTGAAGTTTGGACTCCTTCCTCTTAGAAATCCACTCCCCATTTGCTCCCCAAACTCTATTCTCTCTTGATTTTTCTCCTGCAGCTCTTCAAACTCCTTTGGGATTCCTACTCTCTCTCTACTATATTATTAAATTTTTGTGTACACCAGGATTGGATGCACAGGTCTCTATTCACTCTATCTTCCTTTCTTTAGTGATCATATCCATAGCCAGGGTTTTTAAATGCCCCCTGCATACTTATGAACCTCAGTTATTATTTATAGACTGATCTCTCTGCTGAATTCCAGATCTATATATTCAATACATCTCTTAGACATTTCATTTGATTTTATCACAAATCTTGACAGATGCTACTTCCCACTAATATCCAACCTCCTTCTCTTTGGCCAGTTGCACAACAGAAGTTAGAGATGCCAAATACTCCTTTAGCATCCTTTCTTGCAACTAGAATTGACCAAATGATATACTTCTGCTCAGTAAGACACAGAGTAGTCTTGTGCAAAGGCTTCTGGGAGAGCAAAATCTATTATTCATTCCCTGCCTCTTATTCTAATCCAGGGTAGTGGTTTAGTGCCTTTTCCTGTATTTCTTAGTCATTTCAATGTCTTATTTTGTGAGGTGCCTGTTCATCTCCTTTCATCATTTTTCTATTATGGTACAATTTTTAATTGACTTGTAGGAGCCTGTATATATTCTAGAAACAAATCTCCATTGGATAAAGGTATTGAGAATATTTTGTTACAGTCTCTGCATCACTTTTTAACTTTCTTAATTTTGTCCTTTAATGAACAAAAGTTCCTAATGCTAGTACACTCTCACTTAATTTTTCCTTTAGGGGTAGTATTTCTTTTTTTTTTAATAAATTAATTTTTTATTGGTGTTCAATTTACCAACATACAGAATAACACCCAGTGCTCATCCCATCAAGTGTCCCCCTCAGTGCCCGTCACTAGGGGTAGTATTTCTTATATCCTGTTCAGAAAATTTCGGCATATACCGGAATCATGAAAATGTTTTCCTATATTTTCCCCTAATATTGTGGTTTTAATTTCATAATTAATTCATGTTTTAGGTAATTAGATATTACTAATACACACATAATCAAGTTTATAACTTTCTTTACTGCTTTTATTTACTATCATATTCCCCCCTTGGGAAATTTTTCCCTCATGTCAAATTCATATCAATTTTCAACAGTATTTGATCGGTCTCTTTTAGTGTTTAATTTTTCTATCTATATCTTTAACACATCTTCCATTTCTCTAAGGTAAAATATGATGATATACATTAATATTTGTCTTACCGGGGATCCCTGGGTGGCTCAGTGGTTTGGTGCCTGCCTTCGGCCCAGGGTGTGATCGTGGGGTCCTGGGATTGAGTCCTGCATCGGGCTCCCTGAATGGAGCCTGCTTCTCCCTCTGCCTGTGTCTCTGCCTCTCTCTCTCTCTCTCTCTCTGTCTCCCATGAATGAATAAATAAAATCTTTTAAAAAAATATTTGTCTTACCTACTCAGCCTGTTGCTTCTATATCATTTAATGGATGGTCCAACATTTCACCTCTGATTTGAAATGCCAACTTCATAGTATGATAAGTTTGTATCTAAAATTATACTTCTTTTTGTACTTTCAATTCTTCTCAACTCCATCATCTATCGATACCCATTTTGGTTACTGTAGTTTTCTAATACATGATACTATCTATAAGATTAAATACTATCACAAAGTTGCACACTTCTCAATGTATTTCTTTTAAAATTTTGTCCTTGCTAGTCTCACATTTATTTGTTCAGATAAACACAGAATCCCTATTTTCAAGTTCAGGAAAAAAAAAAAAAACATGCCATTGGGATTTTCACAGGGATTGTGTTAAATGTATAGGCTGGCTAGAGATAAAATTATCATCTTTATAGCACTGAGGCATCCATCCAAGAAAATAGCATGTCTCTCCATTTAACTAATCCTTCCTCTAAGATTCTCCTTAAAACTTTGTAATTTTCTTCATATAGGCCTTATACATTTGGGGCTTTTACTCAAGCTTTAAATGTGTTGGATGGGATTAGAATATTTCATTTTACTTCTACTTTGTTATATTTGTTTACTTTCAAATCGTGTTATTTTAAAATTTATTTATGAATGCCGTATCTGAAACCATTAAAGCATAGCTGCTCGGATTATGTAATGCGCATATTCCAGTGTGCCTTTTTCATACACGATACAATATAAAGGATACCCCCAGAGCCATCTGCAGCCTCACTGTTTTGTATACTTCAGTGAACTTGGCTTTCCTGCTAAACAACTGTATACATTAATGCCCCTTATTTTTAATTCCAAATTAATTAGTCTTATTAAGAAGAAAGGTAAATATTCTTTGCAAATGTATTTTTTATTATTTTTTTAAGCAGGCTTTAATTTACTTCATTTTTATCGTATGAAACTATGTGGTGGCCACATCTAGAGCCTGGGCTCTCGACATGGAGACTCTGGAGTGGGTCTTTACAAGATGGTCAGTGAATTCCTGATAGGAAGACTTGGTGAACACACTCTCTTTCCAGAGGTCACAGGTGAGATAGCTGTAGGTCTTGGAAGTGACATCAAAAGTGGCCTTGGTGAAGTTGCCTAGGGCGGCAGCGTAGCCTCTGGCTGAGGCGTAGCACCTGTCGATACCGACCATCCTCAGTAGCTTCTTGGCCAGCACATCTGGGGGCAGGGATGGGGCTCAATAGCACAGAGCCACAGTGGCTGGTCACCCGCATGGGACAGTATGGGGCTTGCTGATCGTGTTCCCCTAGCAGCTTTGCCCCCAGTGACGATAGAAAACTGGCCAGGCCATGGCTCCACAGATGGCAATGGCTACCTCCCCTGGAGCACTTGACACCCAGACCCACATATCCCCTGCAATCTCCTATGTCCACAAATGCCCTGAACCTGGTCTGTTAACCAGCACGGGCCTGCTTTTGCACAGACTGAATCTTCAAAACCTCATCCTTGGGCAGCCCGGGTGGCTCAGTGGTTCAGCGCCGCCTTCGGCCCAGGGCGTGATCCTGGAGACCTGGGATGGAGTTCTGTGTCGAGCTCCCTGCATGGAGGCTGCATCTCCCTCTGCCTGTGTCTCTGCCTCTCTCTCCCTCTCTCTCTCTCTCTTTCTCTCATAAATAAATAAAATCTTAAAAAAAAAAAAAAAAAAACACCTCATCCTTGAGGGAGGAAGGAAGAAGTCCCCAGGAAGAAGTCCATGATCTCAGGGTCCTTGACAGGCAGGGAGAAGAGAAAGATCTCCTTCAGGGACATGACCTTCATGCCCTTGACTGGGTGGCCAGGCTTGGTGACAGGGATCCACTCATTGTCCTCAGCCTTGCCTCTGCGAGCTCTGTGGCCTCAGTTCTGGCCCCAGCTTTGGAAGCCAACCCAGCCTCTCATTCCAGGGCCCCCTGGGCCCCCTGGGTCCTCCCCCAGCACCGACATCATCCCCCATTTGGTGTTTTCTCCAAGAAGATGACAGATATTTGTAAATTTAAATGACTTGTCTTTTCCACTATTGTCTCAATAGTTTGCTCAGGACTGCAAGCTACAGGGACATTGAGACCAACAAATGATTATGTAGGATGGTTACAGTTATATAAGAATATAAGAATATTCACTGTAGTAGGTCATACGACATTTTTTTCACATGGCTCAGTTGTTTCTGTAACTATTTCCACCATCACATTAAACTCAGTATGCTTAAAACCCAGAACTGATCCTCCTCCTCACCCCAAAGAGCGATTCCTATTGACCTATCCTTTGTCTATTAACTGGTCCCAGGTACACAAAGTTTAAAAGGCTCACTGACATCTTCTCCACCTCCAACCAACCCACAAATTCAATCAATTCCTCCCTCTTGATACATTTCAGATCCACCTTTGAATTTCCTCTTTACCTGCCAGCATCCTAGGCAAGGTTCATGTTACAATAGCCTGTTTGGATTCTTTAATTGTAATACTTTAACACAAAAAAGTAAACGCTTTTATTTCTCACACAAAGGTTTATCCCTACCCCATTCTCTGGGACTAGTTTTTGTCCAGGGGGAATGTTAGTAGTCAAGCCACTAAAACACCACGAAACTTGAGTTGACCCTTTGTTTCCTACGTCCTCACTAACTGGATTCCTGTCCCTATTCTCTATTCATATTTGATTACCTTCTACCACTGTTCCTGTAGCCTCTCTTCTAACTACAATGACTTTGCATACATCCTAGTTTCCTAGAGTCTGGTTCTCCAGAACACACCCCTACTGAATACAACTGCCTGAGCCTCTGCTATCTCTGAAGGGCTTAAGTTCACACCAAGCACCAGTTCCCATCTGCTTTGATCTTGTAATTGGTTTGGATTCTCTCTAATATGACCTCCCTCAGTTTCAGTTCAGTTTTTGTTTAACCTTAGAAAAAATATCCAAATATTTTTCCATATTCAGAACACTGGCCTTGGCTTCAGCCTACAGATGTTCCCAGGTCATTTAAATAGCATAAAGCTATTACTGAAAAGAATAATTAAAGAAATCTGGCATATTTAAAACAAATGGCCTGATGGGAAGGCCAAGCAGATTAAAAAAAAAAAAAAAAAAAGGAAAAACAGCAGTTTTTACTTTCCCGAAATAGGCATTTCTCATGGTTCAACCATTAAAATCAGTCAACCAAATGTTTTCATTTATAAATGTCATAAATGCGCAAATTTTTACTCCAAAGTAAGTGCTTAAAACAATATTGCTAATTGAAAACTCAAAATGTCAACACTTTCCATTGTATTTTATTATTTGAAACCATTAGAGTTTTATGTAAGATACATAAATAAAACAATGGGCAACTTTTCATTTCTAAGGTGATACTTGAAAATCACACAGAATTTAATCATGCCTGCAAGAATACTTGTCGGAAAATTGACCTCGAATATCATGAAAGCTCTCTAATCTGACTCTTAGAGGGTTGTGCTGCTTACATTTTCTCCTGAGTGGCAGAAATGGAAAGTCTTCTCTAATAATTATCAGCGTTGACAGAAGATGTCGTTAGTGCCAGGCTTTTTACAGCAGAGGGAAAAGCATGTAGCTGCATTTTTTTATACTCAGGTGGTGTTCAGGTTTTCAGGAGCACTACAGAATAGAAAGACACACAGAAGACAGCCACGTAACCCTAGTGTTTAAAATAAAACTCTATGACTCGAATGTTGTTCTTCCTGAAGCATCAAACATTTATTATGATTTACAAATTGTTTGCCCCCAAGAGCAAGTGAAAGCTGTTAGGTGACATTTCTGCATGTGTTCAAAGCTTCTCATAGAGTCTTAATGAATATTCCCACCTCTCAATACTCTTTTGCATTAGCTGAATCCCCTGGCCAGTCAAGCCAACCTGTGGCTGTCCAAATCATTAGAGCCAGGCAAATTGATTCTGAGGGAATGGTCATAGGGTACTCTGAAGAGCTTCCTGTCCAAAGTCAGGCCAATCCTTGAGGGAAAGCCAAGAGTCAAAGCCAGATAGACCAGAAAGAAGCATCATATCCAAAGAGAGAAGCAGGGTCACTGATGGCAGAGAAGGGAGCCAAGAGTCAGAAGCCAGAAGGATATTTGGTTTGAGTGTGTCAAACAGGAAGCAAACAGGACAGCTTTGGCATAACTGCCTTCCAAAGAAGGCAAGATCAACATGGTGTGCTTCCAGTTCTACCACTGACATGTGGAGAAAAGGCATTACAGCAATACCTTTCAAAATGAGATCCTCTATTTAGATCATTACTTATGGAGAATAGGTTACTGACAAAAAAAAAAAAAAAAGAACATTGCACCTTCCAGTAATTAAAGTCAGAATTTGTTTAAAGAATTAAAGATGAGTCAATTAAACAACACCATACAATCTATTTTATCCAAGATTCTATTGACTAACATTCTCTATTAATTGATTCATCTACACATCCATAATGCAATTATAACAGATGGTTGTAAGAAAGACCCTCAGGCTTTATAGCATTCTGAAGTACTTTCTTAGTGATGAACAAATTATATTTTGAATGGCTTGGAAGTCAACTGTAATCTATTTTTTTTTTCTAAAATGAGAAATTAACTCAATTAAACATTTTAACTACCTACTTATTATGCACAATTGAATGACAGAT
This sequence comes from Canis aureus, assembly GCF_053574225.1. Lineage (NCBI taxonomy): Eukaryota > Metazoa > Chordata > Mammalia > Carnivora > Canidae > Canis > Canis aureus. Next base: position 103,281,296 of record NC_135649.1, read on the forward strand.
GTGGCACTTTTCTTAATCAGCGTATTTTATTAATCACACAGTCAGACAACAGAAAGTTTTCTGACTAGACAAAAATGTGAAGATAACACTAAACATGGGAAATAATGCTTCATTTCTGCTCTAAAAGTTAAAAAATTAATAATTGATACATGTTAAACATATACTAAGTTTCTGGTACCATTTGAAATACTTAATATGCATTGCCTCCTTTAATCCAAATACGAGTCCATTTTAGTATTTACTATTATTATATTATAATTGAATACTGAGGTTTAGATGTGTTCACACAGCCAGTAAATAAAGGATCTATCATTCTTAATATATAGATTGGCAGGTAGGAGATACATTCAGAGGGATAAGAGGATAGAGAAAAATAAATATTCCTGCTCATCCCTACATTTTTGAAATGGCAAACTATATTACGTTCAATTTGTAATTGAGAAACCGGGACTTAAAGAGAGATTAAAAGTCTTAGCTAGGGTAAAGAATGGAAATGGAATTCATTCTTGGCCTTTTAGGTTAAACTAAAAATGAAATATGAAGTACGTATAATAAAATATGAACTATATGGAATTCCCAATGCTTCAACATTTTTGACATACAAAAATGGTACTCTCCTATGATTCAATCGACTACAGCCTTCTACAAAGCACTTAAAAGCACAATTACATTGCTGCAATATTAGAAGTCATATTACCCACACTGCCACTCCCTGTGAAATCCCTAATTTGGTACTGATATCTAAATGACTCGTTCAGGCATGCACATAATACTAAAACCTATTTTAAATTTGGAAAGTATCAATTATTACAATGGTTTGATTCATGTAGTAACTTAGTAACAATGTTTAAAATAACCTTAACATTTTTTTATCTAAAACTTTCAAAATATTTTAAAACCAGTACTTTATGAATCCCAGATCTCTGTGATGTGGGTAAGCTCTTTAATTACTCTTAATAGCTTAGAAACTAAAACATAAAAAAACTCAAGTGGCTTTCTGCTGTCATTGAATGAGTCAGCAGTGATAGTAATAGCTTGAGTTACAGGACATTATTTATTCTATGCCACACAGTCAACCTCACAATGTCACATCAGGGGACATATTTTGTTTGGCTTTCATATAATAAATGATATCCCTTCAACACTATTTTACCCAAGCAAAAATATTAAAAATAATTTGATGATTAAAAGTAATTAATGAACCAGATAAAAGCGATAAAACACTGGCAGTTCCGTTTGGCACATCATAGTGGCACCACAGCTGGTGCCCAGCAGCACCATGCTCTCTTTGCCTGCAGACTAACAGCCACTGCAATAGCCCTGGCTCATTTTATTTACTGTCTGGCTCAATTCCCTTTTAGACTTGGTCCACAGTCAGGTGAAATCTTTTGGTTCCATTAGCACTCACAAGTCATTTTGCATTTGCAGACTCTGAAGGATCTGAATTATTTCATATTCTTTTTGGCCAATACTGCACTCTAAACTCTGTGCCTCATTAAATGTCAGTTAATAAAGGAATCCCTCATTTGGCAAGGAGGACCCAGAAATACTGAGATGCTAGCAGGCCAAAGGAGTTAAGTGATTGAACTTGTCCTCTGGTGAAATGCCAGATCAAGATCCTGAGTGAAGTACGTCTTTCTAGTGACTTCACCAGCATATGTTTCATTCACGGTGAGAGCTTCTCAGTAAGTAGAAAATGCTAAACATACAGTTTTGCCTCTGCATGGTCCTATATGTACACATTTCAGTTCTCCCAATTTAATTAAATAATGCCAATCTTGAACAACTTGATTCAAATTTCAATTTCCACAGTTCATTAACTGTGAGAAATTCTTTCAAGTACAAAGATGCTAGCTCTTCAGTTCACAAATCATTCTGTACACAACAGTCTTATATCACAATCAATGACAAACCAAATACCTTCTTTCAATGTCTGTCTGTGATTAGTCAGTGAGTGTCTGTTATTCATGTCATACATAGACAGCAAAGTGTAGAGCAGTGTCGCTTCCTTGTTTCCCCATGATAAACCCATGTGGCATTTCTCAAAAATGGCTAACCCAAATAGAAAATTGGGCAACAAAATATAAGTCCAACAAAGAAACACAAAGTGATAATACTAGCAGTGAAATTCAAATAGAACATGAACAGACTGTAAAAGAGTTAACCATGACAATGTTAACAGCCCCATCATTTGAGGGACTCTAGCTACATATGCCACCAGAGGAACTCGGGGAAGGTGATCTTAGTGATATAATTAAAGGAAGTGGCTGTAATAAAAAGGATGAATCTGTTCTTGAGGAAGTAATGGCAGCAACACAACCTTCCCAAGAAAGGAACTCTTGGAGATATTTCACGACAATGAACAAGTGACAAAATATTGGAAGTTGACCCAATCTTTGAAAGGATTATGATAATGTACCCAAGCATTGAAAAGGTTCTTCTCTGTTTCATAAATTACATGATAAGAAAGCAAGCACTATTCATATTACTCTTAATAACTCGTCTAAACAGAAATAAAACATTTTATCAATGTTGCTGTTTTAAATTACAGGGTGTTACATAAATGTTAGTTTAACTATTGTTTTATTTTCCTATACATTAACTGAGAATTAGAGTCGTAATATTTTAACAAGAATTTTCAAAGGTCACCAAAAAAAATCATAATTCTCCACGTTGATTATTAAGATTGTTTTGCATGAGTTGAAACCACACAGTTATTTTTATGGTCTTGAAATACCCTTCAAAGTGAGTACTTTCTGTTGTTTATTATGGGTCAAAATTAATCTCCTGCTGAAAACTACAAATCATGGGCTAAACCAAACAGATAAATAAGCACTTATCTGGTTGAAGGCATTAGAGAACTATCAAGGCAGTGAGGACTATTTTGACACACTAAGAACAATCTGGAGCATCAAAAGTGTTTCGGACTCAAGTGTCAAATGAATTAGTGAATGGATAATAAATGAAGGAAGGAATTTGGTTTCCAACTCATCTTTTTAAAAATTTTTGTATTTGAGCGTAGTTGACCGACAATGTTACAGGAGTTTCAGGGGTACAACGTAGTGATACAACATCTCTAAACTCTATGTTATGCTCACCACAAATGAAGCCACTATCTACCACCATATGATCCTGTTACAATATCACTGATTATATTCCCTATGCAGTACCTCTTATTCCCATAACTTATTCATTTCATAACAGTCAGCTTCCAACTATTATTACTACCCAGGTTAGGAAAGTAGTGTTCACAATTATTCTTTGTATGATACAAAAATCTTCACAGGGTTCTTAACTTGCTATGACTAAAGAGCGGCTGGCGAGTTAACTCAGTGACAGCATCAATTATTATTTTTATTATTTTTGGCCACAGAAATTTTAACTAAAAGTGTTAGCAATAGAGAGACAAAATGATAGTTTGAGTTCTGATTTCTCATCTGATATTCTGATTACTATCCACCATCAGTATGTTCTACAAAAAAAAATACATTACTTTTGAAAACACAACTCATACCAATACATGCACATAAAAGAAACCTATCATAGTGGAATCTGCTATGCTATCCCCCTTAGTAGTGAGGTATACTGAAATGATGCCACTACTTCTAATTACAGTTCAGCACGTTCTTCCTAAGATTCAAACAGAAGTTCAGAGTTTGGGCTTGAGAATCAATAAACAGCTATTAAATTTTGGCCCTCTGTCCTCTACCTTCCCTATACAAAATCTGGCTCCTCCTATCTAACTTTTACACCACTCAATTCTTAATGGCTTAATTTCATTGTTATACAATCCCATATATGCCCATTCCAAGTGGCAGGTGTGTATCATTCCAAAGGTGGGGATTCACAACACATTTTAAAAACATGACAAGAATCCACATCAACTGTAGTTATCACTTCAATAACAGTCAAGAGATTTTTTTAAAAAAATTATATGTCATATCCCACTTTGAGAATGTATGATAAACTGTGGTTTCATAGTCTGTGTACTTTGATGATACTCTTTGGTTAGCTTAGAAACAAAGCAAAACAATTCTATCAGGGAGGAAAGTGAGGGAGGATTTTTTTCCCATTAGTTCTCAAGCATGGATTGCAACATTTATCTGTGAAAACTCTAGGGAGAAATTAGAGGAGCACAAGTGTATTCTTCTAACAAAAACAGTAACAGGTTATAGTAAAACTGCAGGTTTCAGTAAAACATGTGATATATAACATAATGTCCAGAAATTAACATATCCTATGAAAACATTAGAAGAATAAAATTATTCTGAGATTTTTTAATAAATGAAAAACCTATGAAATTAATTCTGATTCTATTCAGCTGAATTTCATAGATTTTTTTTTGAATTCCAGCAATGACAGAATAGGTTGATTCAGATACTCTTCTACTAACAACACTGAGAAAATATGGGTAAAATATTTTATAAAACATCCACATCTATTTAATGGCAGCAGAAAGCTACTAGGGCAGTGAGCATTTGTAGAAGATCCAGAAAGGAGTTGAGCCTAGGATTTGGTGGCTCAGAATGAGATACAGGGGATTGGATAAGAAGAAGTGCTGGAAGAGAGAATTCCTGAGAATTTTCCTAATCCAATAAAAGTCATCAAGCCACACATTTAAAGCAATAAGAACTTCTAACAGGATAATTTCAAAGCAAACCTTATCAAGAATGATTCTAATAAAACTGCTGAAAACCAACAACGAAAAAGAAGATCTAAAAAGTGTCCAGAGGGGGCAAAGTATAATTTATTTTCAAAGAAGTAAAAATCTGACCCAAAGCTGACTTCCCCCAAAAGATAAAGGAAACCAGAAAACAAGGGGATGATATTACCAAAGGGCTGAGAGAAATGACTGCCAACTTATATTTCTGTTTCCTGTAAAATATTCTTCAAAAATAAAAGTATTATAAAAACACTTTCAGACAAATAAAACACAGTTTATCACAAAGAGTTTCTCTCCTAAAGAAAGAAGTGCCAAGGGTGTTTTGGCAGACACAATAAAAATGATGCCAATGGAAGGTTGAAACATGTAAGAAGGAAAGAAGACATTTAAAACATAAGAGGTTATTATAAAATTTTTTGCATCAGTACATTTAAAAACTATATGACATGGACTTAGTTTGCTTGTAAAGCAGAAATTATTCAAAGTGCCTCAAGAAGTAGAAAACCTTAATACTCCCTGCCAAAACTGAATCATAACTTTATGTTTTCCCACAAAGAAAATCTCTGGCTAATATAACTTTAACTGGTAAATTATATCATACATTTCAGAATAAATAACATGCATCTCAAACCAAGTAATTCAAAAAAGAGGTGGGGGGAAGAGAACATTCTTTAACTAATTTTATGAGCAGCATAATCCAGATACCAAAACATAATAAAGGCTTCACAAGAAAGGAAAATGAAAATGCATCAACATGCACCAAGAAAAAATTGTGAACAATGCATGAACACATCAAATCCAGCAACAGCCAAAAAAGATAAAGAACATATTGAATTTATTAGAAGAATGCCAAGTTGGTTGAACTCTGAAAAAAAAAATCAATCAGTATTAACCACTATCTTAAAAGAATGATTATACAACTTCTTAAGAGCAAAAAGAAAAAACAGAATGAAACGAAAACCACTTACAGCCCAAAAAGAGGCACTCCTTAATTGGATAAAAGTTTGTTTTTGGAACAAGCACAATACTTAGTGAAACACTGATGAAAGATATTCCTCTGACACAGGGATAAAATAACAATGCCTGTTAGATTGCCTTGAGTCAATATTACACTGGAGATTCTAGTGCTAACAAGCAAAGAAAAAGAAACAAAAAGCATAAGAATTGGAGAGGAAAAAATAAAATACTCCCTATTCAAAATAATGAGATTTAGAAAATCCAAAAGTATAGATAAATCATTAGTATACACTTATCAGTAGGAACTATATAATTTGTTACATCCTGAATATAAGGTTAATATTCAAAAAGTATTTCTATTTTGACCCTGAATGGCCGCAGCAATTCTGAAAAACAAAAACAGAGGCATCACAATTCCAGATTTCAAGCTATATTTCAAAGTTGTAGTCATCAAGACAGTATGGTACTGGCACAAAAACAGACACAAAAATAAATTCAAAATGGATGAAAGACCTAAATATGAGACAGGAAACCAACAAAATCTAGAGGAGAACACAGCCAGCAGCCTCTTTGACCTTAGTTGTAGAAACTTACTAGACCGTAAAAAGACACTTTTTATTAGATAAAAAGAAGCTTCTGCACAAGGAAAGAAACAATCCACAAAACTAAAAGATGGTTGAGGAGATGACATTTGTAAATGACATGTCTGATAAAGACTTGGTATACAAAATCTATGAGGAACTTATCAAAGTCAACACCCCAAAAACAATCCCATTAAGAAAAGGTCAAAAGACATGAATAGATACTTTTCCAAAGAAGGCAGTCAGATGTCTAGCAGATACAGAAAACAAAGCTCAACACCACTCATCATCAGGGAAATACACATCAAAACCACAATGAGCTACTACCCCACACCTGTCAGAATGGCTAAAATCAACAACACAAGAAACAGGTGGTGCCAGGGATGTGGAGAAAAGGGAACCCTCTTGCACTGTTTAGTGGCAATGCAAACTGGTGCAGCCACTCTGGAGAACAGTTTGGAGGTTCCCCAAAAAGTTAAAAAGAGAACTACCCCATGATCCAGCAATTGCACTACTAGGTATTTACCCAAAGAATACAAAAATACAAATTTAAAGAGGTACATGCACCCCCAATGTTTATAGCAGCATTATCAACAATAGCCAAACTATGGAGAGAGCCCAAATTTCCATCAACTAATGAATGCATAAAGAAGATGTGGTGTATACAATGGAATATTACTCAGCCATCAAAAAGAATGAAATCTTGCCATTTGCAATGATGTGGATGGAGCTAGAGTATATTATGCCAAGTGTAGTAAGTCAGTCAGAAAAAGACAAATACTAGGGATGCCTGGGTGGCTCAGTGGTTGAGCATCTGCCTTTGGCTCAGGGCATGATCCCATGGTCCCGGAATCGAGTCCCACACTGGGCTCCCTGCATGGAGCCTGCTTTCCCTCTGCCTATGTCTCTGCCTGCCTCTCTCTCTGTGTCTCTCATGAATAAATAAATAAAATCTTTAAAAATAATAAAAAATTAAATTAATCCTAAGTATTTTATATTTCTGGATGCTATTTAAAATATTTTTGTAAATTCTATTTTTTAATTGTTCAGTCTATAGAAATAAAATTTTTGTATATTGACTCATTATTCTGAAACACATTGAATTCATGCATTAGTTCTGTTCCCTATTTTGTAGATTTTCAAGATGTTCTACATGGTTTAATTATTATAGACAAAGGCATCAAAACAATTAAATGCAGAAAAGATATCATTTTAATCAATGACCCTGGAATAACCATATAGATATAGATATATGTAAAATGTTATCAAGCTACCTTATACAATACACAACTAATTCACTACTGATCATAGACTGAAATATATAGGCTAATTTATCTAACTTCAAGAAGAAATTATTTGAAACTATCTTCATGATGGGGTACCTGGGTGGCTCAGTTGGTTAAAAGTCTGCCTGCAGCTCTGGTCATGATCCTAGGGTCCTGGAATTGAACCCCACTTTGGGCTCTCTGCTCAGTGGGGAGGGAGCCTGCTTCTCCCTCTCCCTCTCCCTGCCATCCCCCCTGCTTGTGCTCTCTCTCCTTCTCTCTGTGTCAAATAAATAAAATCTTAAAAAAATAAAATTTAAAAACCCAACTATGTTCATGAACTTAATGCAGGCAATGCTTTCTTAGGGCAATAAAAAATTTAACAGAAGAAATTGATAAATTTGACATTGTTTTTAAAAGACTTCATAAAAAAATAAAATATACAAGCCACAATGAGACAAAATATTCACAAAGCACATACCAAAGAAAATTTGTATCCGGAATATATAAAGCATTCTAGAGTCCTACAACTCAAGGGCAAAAAACTGACAAAAGACTTTAGACAATTTGCCAAGGTATTTATGAAAATATAGCAAATATAGCAAATAAGCACATGAAAAATGGTTAATATCATTACTAAAGAAATGGAAATTAAACCCACAATAAATTACTACTCCAGATGAACTAGATTGGATAATATTAAAAGTACATACACAACCTGAAAGCTACTAAATACCTATCAATAGGAAAATGAATAAGTAAACTAGTATATTTCATAATGACTACTATGCGACTATTAGCACAAATGATCTACAATTACATGTATTGATACACATGACTTATTAACACTACACTAAGCAGAATAACCACCCTGAAGAGTATGTATTATGATTCTAGGGTTTTTTTTTAAAGACTATTTATTTATTTATTCATTCATTCATTCATTCATTCATGAGAGACACAGAGAGAGAGAGAGAGGCAGAGACACAGGCAGAGGGACAAGCAGGCTCCATGCAGGGAGCCCAACACAGGACTCGATCCCAGGTCTCTAGGATCACACCCTGGGTGAACGCGGCGCTAAACCACTGAGCCACCCTGGCTGCCCTTGATTCTAGTTTTATAGCAAAACTTATCTCTGCTGGTAAAATTCAGGATAGAGGATGCATTTAGGACTCTAGTTGCTGAAAGAACAATTAAGTTTTTTGAACTGGTAAAGTTCTATTTTGGCATGGGTGCTAGCTACACAGGTGTGCTCAGTTTGTAAAAGTTCTCCAAGCTGCACATATATGTTCACTTCTATGTATTTATGTTTTACTTGGATAAACAGTTAAAAATTATTTTAAACCACTACTGCTTACAATAGGATGGTAAAACAGAAATAAATGAGATATAGTCAAGACCTACACATAAAAAAACCACTCTATTACTAAGAGAAGATAAATAAGATCTAAATAAGTGAAAGAATACACCATGTTCATCAACTGGAACACTAAATTTTGAAAGGTGTCAATTCTCCTTCAAAATTATCTTTATTCAACAGAATTTCCATTTTTGACTTAGCATCTGTGGAAATATATTTGTGGAAATTAATAAACATATTCTGCACTTCATATGGAAATGTAAAGGTTCAAGAAAAAAAAATCCTCAGGGAGTCAAAGAAGTCGAAGGAATTACTCTTACACTTGCTATCATGACTTATAATGAAGTTCCAATAATTAAGAGAGCATGGTAATCTCCCAAGGCTAGCCTATAGAACAATAGAATATAATACAAAGTAAATAGCAGACGTTCACACATACGGACACCTGTGTAACCAGAAACGTACAAGTGAAGAGCAGTGGGAAAGGGATCATCTTATAATAATAAATGTGACACTGAGTCACTTAATTAAACACATGGATTGCACATCTAAATGTGATAGATAAATTGTAGAATGCAACTTCAGTCACTTCAAAGATGGCTTAAGTGGATACATAAAGCACTAACCATAAAGCAGATTAATAAATTGTACTAGATTAAAACTAAGATATTCCACTAATGAAAAGACATTAGAAAAACAAAAAGTTAAGACAAAGATGGGGAGAAAATATTTGCAACACATGTAACTGACACAGAGCTCATACTCATGTATAGTACATAAAGTATATATAATACATAAATAACCTTTTTTAAAAAGAATCCTTATAATTCAAGAAGAATCCCCACATATCAAAAAGATAAAGACCTCAAAGCTGATGTTAAATCCAGATAGAGACATGAATGGGCCCTTTCAAAATGAGGACACCCAAGTAGTAAACATAAATGTTTCTCAGTTTTTAGTAATCAGGGAAGTGGAAATTCAAAGTACAATGGTATATTATTACACACCCACTAGAACTACTAATGTTACAAAATTTGACAACTACGACATACATATGTGCTAACTGGATTTTTACACACTGTAGGTAGGAGTATGAATTGGTACAACTTTTTTTTTGTTTGTTTGTTTGTTTGTTTTTGTTTTTACAACTTTGGATATCCACCGAAGCTAAACATACTCAGACAACTTGATTCAGCAATCACACTCCTATTGATATATCCAACAGAAAGTGCTACGTTAGTGCACCAAAAGACATGCTCAAGAGCATCCGAAATAGCAGTACTCATAATGGCCAAAGATAGGAGACAATCTAAAACCCATAAACAGTGAAGTTGACAATGAATCATGATGTAATCATTTAATGGAAAACTATACAGCAAAGAAAGTAAATGAACTACTTCCATATGCAACATCATGGATGCATCTCACAAAGTCAAACAAAAATATGTGTATCTACCACATGATCCCCTTTATAAAAGTTCCAAAATAGGCAAAAATTATCTATGGTGTCAAGACAGTGCTCATATATTAGTGGGGAGGGAGGGACCAATGACTAAGAAGGGGCAAGAGGTAGTTTCAGCGGTACTAGTAAATATTTCTTGACCTAGGTAGTGGTTACATGAGTGTGTTCATTTTGTGACCATTCATGAGCTAGACATCTACTTTCTTTTTGTACGTTGCAGCTCAATAGAATTTTATTAAAAATAGAATTCAAAACATTAAAATCCAGGGTTTTGAGGTGCTTACCTTGCAATTATCAATAAAGACAATTTTTATAGCAAATCAATAGTGTTAAAAAAGGAAGACAGGTATTTAACATACCAAAGGGAACTTTAAACATTTTTTGTAGTACATATGGAATAAATCACTAATTAGTAACTATTCTGATGTGAGTATATTTGGCACAACAAAAAATAAACATTTTACTTGATGACCAGTTACTATGTTTACCTGAAAGTAATAAAGCTCCATTAATTTTAATTATATTTTAGAAATCAGATTTTCCATTAAATCAAGCTGGCCTCTCTCATTTGCCAGGATTAAATTTTGATGCATTTGGGTATTTCTACACATCATTAATATGGTGAATGGAAGCAACTCTGGTAAAATTCAGACAAATTAGCCTGTCTATTCATTTCTGACATAAAAGCCATATTAATATTTCTACTCCTTTCTCTTGATTTACTCGTTCTTTTCTTGCTCTTTGTCTTTGTGTTTACATCATTTATGTGTGGGCAACTATTAACTTACCATTTAAAATGTCACATTCAGATCACACATGAACTTACTTGGTATTTGTTAATACCACAGCAGCTCATAGCAGGAGACAGACCACTGAACAGAAAAGCCTCAGGGCATGCTCTGCCATTAAACATCTGGGTTGATCTCTGGGTGACTCACTTTACCACGTCAGACCTCAGTGATCAGAAGGTATGCAAGATGAGGAGATGGAACTTTGATTTGTCAATGTTTAAGGAGACTATGCATGTATTTGGCTTAGCTTTTTTGGTTTTTCAGAGTGAGAAATTTACTCAGAAACATTGTGCTTATTCTTTCCCTAAACTGTTCCATCCTATTTTGACTGATAGGACTCAACCCTACTGCTCGCTTATAATACTCTCAACTTAAGCCAAGACACCCAGTTTTTCTCCAGGCTGAGTTCCTAAGGGATTCTTCCAAGCAGCAAAGCCGGTATGTGGATTACCTAAGACAATATAGATAAATGACATTATTTGAAAATGTTGCTAATTTCAGCCGAGTAGAAGTAGCAGGTCTGTAATACCTAGAAGCCTTAGGAAGTGTGCTAGTTCATGTTCATCTTTTTGTACATAATTGAGATTCTCAACATAACATCATTTCTCTGTCTCCCACACAAATCTTTGCCAAACTTGGCCTCTAGACTTTCCACTTAGGTGAAAAAAATTAGATGATGTTTATCTTTACTTTTCGACACCACCACCTAAGTTGTGAGTTTTCCCTTAATCATGTTTCCATTAGCATGGGGAGTGGGACCCAATGCCACTGTAACAAAACTGGAACATACCAAATTCATCCTCAGTCTGGGTAATAACTCCACTTAGTTTGACCTTTACTGTGTTCTTCATTGCATTCATTTCTTGTGGCCAAAAGAATGCAAATTATTCCATAATTTTATTTATTTTTTCTTCTCTGCCTCCTCCCAAAGGTCAGCCTAATCTCTAAAATCTATTTTAAATGTATAAAGTCACTCCTTTTAATTTCTTCAAGATAACATTTATACTATTCTCTTCTCCTACACAATAGATTGCCCTTTTAAATCCCCTCTTATTATTTCCCATTCAACATTTCTCTTCTGCTTCCCACTCAGCATTCTTATTTTTTATTCCTCTGCTTTTTAAAAAAATGTGTATTGTACAGCCTAATTGTCTTTCAGTGATCCAGTGAAGGAATTATCTAATTTATGCTGATTTACAATATATTTTATAGACATTATTAGAAATTCATAAACTATACGTTACGATCACATTTAACAAGTTCTGGATTCCCCTCTCCTTTGCAATATCAACATGAAATCAGAACTTCTCAACTCATTGCTCTAATTCTCTTTTTAATGTCAATTTTTTACTGCTTGACAACTAATAGCTTTCTTTCTATAGCGACCTCTTTGTCCTTATAAACACTTCATATTTCTCTAAATGCATCCTAGCTTTCTTGTGATAGTAAGATATTCCAAGCTCACCTTTATTTCTTCTGCCCCAAACGAGAAATGTGTCCTTTCAGTGGAATGTAATGGTGGGTTCAAACACAGAGCACAGTGCACAGCAGTTTGCTTTGTTTAATGACCTGAGTTGCCAGGACAGCACCAGAGATTACTTAGGACACTTTACCGGAAAAGAAAGAGTACCCTTAGAAAGGGAAGATGGTCAGAGGATCAGGAGTTCATACTGATTTTTCTAACTTAGTTCTACCTTTACTTACTTTTATACTTTACTAAGAGAGCCTACTATATCACTCTAATTTTTCTCTTTTGAGTTATCACCTTTAGAGTTATCCACTCTTAAAAATGTCCTGCTATATACCGTATACATGATTAAATGACAGTGATGCCCGGCACCCCAGCCCTTCACTCCAGAAAGACTTTAAATCTTTTTTTAATTACTAATTTTTCTTTTTGTTCACTCGGACATGTGGCCAAACTATCCTGAAGCTGGCTCAAAACTGTTGAAGTCTACATGATATATTGTGCCAATTTCACCTGAGCCCGGGCTCTGTAAAAAGAAATCCAAACTAAACCCAGAGGAACACCCATATTTTAAAGGCATACAGCATTTAGATCCAAAATCAAACCTATGCACTTAGTCATACAATAACAATAAATGAGCTCCAAGGTTTTTGCATAATGTCTTCCAGTTTTCATTCCCATGAACTGAAATATATGCTTGAACCCTCATATCTGATTGAGATCCATTATCTTAATCTAATTTCCTTTGTCTTAATCAATGTTCATTTGGGACACAAGAATTCTAATGAACTCTTATTTTTACAGAAACCTTTAGATATTAAAACTTATCGCCTCAAGTTTTCCCAACCCCCAAAAAAGATAAATGAAAAAGTCCAAATTAATATATCAAATAAATGTAGTAAATATTACATTTGTAAATGTCTATTACCCTAGTCAGAAAGTTGACATATTAACCATCCAACATACTTTTGTAATTACTCTACAGTGACCCTTAAGATTTAACTCAAAAAAATACAAAACCACGAGTAATTATAGCACATTTCACTAAGATTTCTGTGATAGCACCCAATTCCACTGGCCCATTTCCAGATTGTTTTAGTCTTCACAGAACAATGGCTGAGTGTTGAGAAATCTCCATCTATAGGAAAGCTGATTACTTATGTAGCTCTAGGTTTCTCGATTTCCTTCACAGATGAGAATGAGTATTAAAACCTGTGAGAAAATGTAGACAATCTACTACATATTACTTACAACTGACAAAAGCTGGAGAATTAGCAGATCTGTAGTATCCAAAGCTGTCATATGCATACCAGTTCACATAAATCTTTAATATACAATCCAGATGACATTCCTGATTTCCTCATCAACTTTTTTGCTTCTTCCAGACCTCTCTGAAGACTTTCCCACCAAAGTAGAATTGGCTAGAATATGTGTGATCCTGCCTCTCATTAACTTTTACTTCACGTGTAAATGATTGTTCCTGTTATAATTCTATCCCAATACCAGGTGATTCCCCTGAGAGCCTACCCTGAACTAACCATTGCTCTGTGAATGAGGCCACTTGAAGGCTTGGCCAGATATAGGAAGAGAGGGGAGAAAAGCAAATACTTCTCTCTTCACATACCCACATTTCAGTTCTGTAATTACTGTGACAGGAGGAACATTTTAAGAAATCTCAACTTTAAAATCCCTCCAGTCCAAAATAATTAGGGAAAAAATATTCCTAGGATTCCCTGGGCCAGATAACGTTTTTTTGTAGTAATTAAATGATTCATAAATTGATTAGGATGATGGTCATTCATGAAGTAACCCACATACTCCACGGTTTTCTGTGAAATAATACCTCACACATTCTTAGGCACACCAAAACAAAACAAAAACAAAAACAAGAAGTGCCTCAGCAAATTAGACAATGTTCAAAGTATTACAAATTGCATGTTCAAATCAGTAATTTCATACAATGGCCTCCAAGAACAGTTATTTTGTTGATTTCAATGGGTTGTTAAATTGTTATTTTTTTCTTAACAGTCTAAACCTGAACCTTAGACATGATCTGAATTTTTCTTTTTCTACATTGTTTAAACTTTGGCTGAAAAAGTCTATATTTCTGCCAGCTGACTATAATTACAGAGTCCCCATCCATCTCCATTATCGCCTTTGTTGAGAAGAGAAATTCTAAACGTCTGCTGTTCCCCATGTCACAGCTTATTTGAAGTAATCACTATTTGGTACCACTACTTAGTTCATCTGGATTCTTTTGGCTTAATAGCTTTATTGAGATAGAATTCACATACCATAAACTTTACCCTTTTAAAATGTACAATTCTGTGGCTTTTAAGTATATTCACAAGGTTATCCAAACATATTAACTACTGAATTTCACAACATTTTCATTACCCCCCAAAATGAAACCCTGTACACATTAGTGGTCAACCCCCATTTCCCCTCAAGCATCACCCTCCAGCTTTCAGCTATTTTTCATCCCTATAGATTCACCTGTTCTGTGTACTTCACATAAAAGAAATCACACAATATGTGGTCTATTGTGGCTGTCTTCTTTCACTTATCAAAATGAGTTCAAAGTTCGTCTATGCAGTATGTACCAGTACTTAGTTCCTTTTCAGGACTGAATAATATCCTACTGTTCAGATAGAATAAATTTTTTTAATACTTTCATTAGTTGACCAACACTTTGGTTATTTCTTTTTTGGCTATTGTCCATAAGGCAGCTATGAGCCTGCATGAACATGTTTTTGTGTGGAGTTATATTTTTATTTCTTGTGGGCACATACCTAATGGTGGAACTGCTGAGTTATATGATACTCCTATAGATAACAATTTGACTACCAAACTTTACTAAAGGGGCCACACTATTTTACATTTCCACCAGCTATGAAAGAGGGTTCCAATCCTCAGTTCTTCTTTAAAAAAATTTTTTTGTCTTTGTTTTCTCAGTTCATCTTTATTAATCAAAACTAATTATTTCCTCATTAATAAATGCTTCTATTAAAATCAAAATACTAGTTTTTATTTTGTCTTGGGCATTCATTTCCCCATCCCCCTTTTCAGGCTTTTTAAATTTTTTTCAATTCCAGTGTAGTTAATATATAATATTATATTCCTTTCAGGTACACACTATAGTGATTCAACAATTTGATTACTCAGTGCTTATCAAGATAAGCATACTCTTAATCCCTGTTACCTATTTCACCCATACCCTCCCCACTACCTCTCTGGTAACCCTCTGTTCTTTATAGTTAAGAATCTGTCTTTTGGTTGGTTGGTGGTCATTTGTTTTGTTTCTTAAATTTCACATGAGTGAAATCATATGGTATTTGTCTTTCTCCGATCTATTTTGTGGAGCATTACACTTTCTGGATGCATCCATGTCACTGAAAATGGCAAGATTTCATTCTTTTTATGGCTGGGTAATATTCTGTTGTATATATATACATCACATCTTCTGTATCCATTCATCATCATTTAGGTTGCTTCCATGGTTTGTCTATTATGAATAATTCCGCAATAAATATTGGGGTGCATATATCCCTTCAAATTAGTGTTTTTTTAATATTCTCTGAGTAAAAACAGTACTGCAATTACTGGATTGGAGGGTAGTCCTTTATTAAATTTCTTGAGGACTCTCCATACGGTCTTCCCCAGTGGCTGCACCAGTTTGCATTTCTACAGTACACAAGGATTTCTTTTTCTCCACATCCTCACCAACATTTGCTGATTCTTGTGTTTTTTGTTTTAGCCATTCTGATGGGTGTGAGGTGACATCTCATTGTAGTTTTGATTTGCATCTCCCTGATAAGTGATGCTCAGCATCTTTCTATATGACTGTTGGTATCCGTATGTCTGCTTTGGAGAAACGTGTGTTTGTGTCTTCTGCTCATTTTTCTAATTGTATTATTTGTTTTTTTTATGTTGAGTTGTATAAGTTCTTCATATATTTGGGATATGAACCGTTTACCAGATATGTCACTTGCAAATACCTACTCCCATTTGGTAGGCTGCTGTTTAGTTTTGTTGGTTGTTTCCTTCACTGTGCATAAGCCTTTTATTTGATGTAGTCCCAACAGTTTATCTTTGCTTTTGTTGCCCTTGCCTCAGGAGACACATCTAGAAAATTGTTGCTATAGCCACAGTCATAGAAATTATTGCCTGTGCTCTCTTCTAGGATTTTTATGGTTTCAGGTCTCACATTTGGGTCCTTAATCCATTTTGAGTTTATTTTTTTATATGGTGTAAGAAAGTGTTCCAGTTTCCTTCTTTTGCATGTAGCTATCCAATTTTCCCAACACCATTTGTTGAAGACACTGTCTTTCCCATTGGATATTCTTTCCTGCTTTCTCAAAGATTAACCATGTAATTATGGGTTTCTGGCCTTTATTTCTGTTCCATTTACCTAATGTGTCTACTTTTGTGCCAATACTATACTGCTTTGATTACTATAATTGTAACATAACTTGAAATCTGGAATTATGATACCTCTAGTTTTGCTTTTCTTTTTCAAGATTGCTTTGGCTATTCAGGGTCTTTTGTGGTTCCATACAAATTTCAGGATTGTTTGTTGTATTTCAGTGAAAAATACTGTTGGTATTTTAATAGGGATTACATTAAATGTATAGATTGCTGTGGGTACTATAGACATTTTAAACAATATTTGTTCTTCCAATCCATGAGTATGGAATGTCTTTCCATTTCTTTGTGTCATCTTTAATTTCTTTCATCAGTGTTTTATAGTTTTCAGAGTACAAGTCTTTCACCTCTTTAGTTTATTCCTAGATATTTTATAGGTGCAACTGAAAATGGGATTGCTTTCTTAATTAATTTCTCTTTCTGCTGCTTCATTATTAGTGTATAGAAACGCAATGGATTTCTGTACGTTGATTTTTTTGTATCCCGCAACTTTACTGAATTCATTTGTCAGTTCTAGTAGTTTTACGGTGGAGTCTTCAGGGTTTTCTATATATAGTAGCATGTCATCTGCAAATAGTGAAAGCTTTACTTTTTCCTTGCCGATTTGGATGTTTTTTATTTTTGTTGTCTGATTGCTGTGGCTAGGACTTCAAGTACTATACTGAATGAAAGTGCCAAGAGGCTGAGTGAAGTAAGTCAGTCGGAGAAGGACAAACATTAAATGTTCTCATTCATTTGGGGAATATAAATAATAGTGAAAGGGAATATAAGGGAAGGGAGAAGAAATGTGTGGGAAATATCAGAAAGGGAGACAGAACGTAAAGACTGCTAACTCTGGGAAACGAACTAGGGGTGGTGGAAGGGGAGGAGGGCGGGGGGTGGGAGTGAATGGGTGACGGGCACTGGGGGTTATTCTGTATGTTGGTAAATTGAAGACCAATAAAAAATAAATTAAAAAAAAAAAAAGAAAGTGCCAAGAGTGAGCATCCTTGTCTTGTTCCTGGCTTTAGAGGAAAAGCTGTTTTTCACCATTGAGTAAGATGTTAGCTGTGGGTTTTTCATAAAAGGCTTTTATTATGTTGAGGTATACTCCCTCAAAACCTAGTTGAGAGTTTTTATCATGAATGGATGCTTTAGTTTGTCAAATGCTTTTTCTGCATCTATTGAAACGATCATATGGTTTTTATCCTCTTATTGTTGTATCATGGTGACTGGTTTGTGAATATTGAACTACCCTTGCATCCCAGGAATCCCACTTGATCATGAATGATTTTTAAAATGTATTGTTGGATTGAGTTTGCCAATATTTTGTCAAGGATTTTTCCATCTGTTAATCGGAGATATAGGCCGGTAGTTCTCTCTCTTTTTTTTTTTTTTTTTTTTTTTTTTGTGGTGTCACGGTAATGCTGGCTTCCTAGGATCGATTTGGAAGTTTTCCTTCCTCTTGTATTTTTTGGAAAAATGTGAGAAGAATAGGTATTAACTCTTCTTTAATTATTTAGTGGAAGTCACCTGTGAAACCACCTGGTCCTGGACTTTTGTTTCTTGGGAGTTTTTTGATTACTGATTCAATTTCGTGACTGGTAATCAGTCTGTTCAAATGTTCTCTTTTTTTTTTTTAATTTTTTTATTTATTCATGATAGTCACACACATAGAGAGAGGCAGAGACACAGGCAGAGGGAGAAGCAGGCTCCATGCACCGGAAGCCCGATGTGGGATTCGATCCCGGGTCTCCAGGATCGCACCCTGGGCCAAAGGCAGGCGCCAAACCGCTGCGCCACCCAGGGATCCCCAAATGTTCTATTTCTTCCTGCTTCTGTTTTTGAGAAGTTACATGTCTCTAAGAATTAATCCATTTCTTCTAGGTTGTACAGTTTGTTGGCATATAATTTTTCATAATTTTCTCTTACAATACTTTATATTTCTCTGGCATTGTTATTTCTCCTCTTTTGTTTCTGATTTTTTTTTTTTTGAGTCTTTTTTTTGGGGGGGATGCTTCTGGTTAGAAGTTTGTCAATGTTGTTGATCTTTTCAAAGAACCACTTCCTGATTTCATTGATCTGTTCTATTGTCTTTTTTTAGTTTCTACATCATGTATTTATGCTCTAATCTTTATTATTTACTTCCTTCTGCTGGATTTGGGCTTTTTCTTTTTTTTCTTCTTCTCGTTCCTTTAGGTGTAAAGTTTAGTTTGCTAGAGATCTTTTTATTGCTTCTTGAAGTAGGCCTGTATTGGTATAAACCCTCCTCTTTAGAACTGCTTTTTGCTGTATCCCAAAGATTTTGAATTGTTTACATTTTCATTTATCTCCATGTATTTTTGGATTTCTTCTTTGATTCCTTAGTTGATTCATTTACTGTTTAGTAGTATGTTCTTTAACCCACATGTATTTGTGTTCTTTCCAGATTTTTTCATGTGGTTGATTTCTAGTTTCATTGCATTGCAGTCAGAAAAGATGTGTGGTATAGCTTTGATCTTTTTGAAATTGTTTAGACTTGTGACTTAATATGTGATCTGTTCTGGAACAGAGTTCGTGTGCACTTGAAAATAATGTGTATATCCTACTGTTTTAACATGGAATACGTAACTATATCTATTAAATCCATCTGTTCTGGTACATCATCCAAAGCCAGTGTTTTCTTGTCAATTTTCTGTTTAGATGATCTATCCACTGATGTAAGTGGGATATTACTCTCCCATTATTATTGCATTACCATTGATTAGTTCCCTTTATGTGTTATGTGTTATTACTTTATGTATTTGGGTACTCCCATGTTGAGTGATAAATATTTACAACTATTATGTCTTCTTGTTGGATTGTCCCCTTAAAGTTTATGTAGTGCCCTTCTTTGTCTCTTGTTGGAATCTGATTTTTTTAGGTTTTATTTTTATTTTTATATTTTATTTAAATTCAATTTGCCAACATATAACACCCAGTGCTCACCTCATCGTGTGCCCTCCTTAATGACCGCCACCTTGTTACCCCATCCCCCCACCCACCTCCCCTTCTGCAACCCTTTGCTTGTTTCCCAGAATTAGGAGTCTCTCATGGTTTTTCTTCCACTCGAATTTTTTCCCACTCAGTTCCCCTCCTTTCCCTTATGGTCCCTTTCCCTATTTCTTATATTCCATATATGAATGAAACCATATGATAATTGTCTTTCTCCGATTCACTTATTTTACTCAGCCTAATACCCTCCAGTTCCATCCACGTCAAAGCAAATGGTGGGTATTCATTTTTTCTGATGGCTGAGTAATATTTCAGTAATAATCTTCTTTATCCACTCATCTGTCAAAGGACATCGTGGCTCCTTCTACCATTTGGCTATTGTGCACGTTGCTGCTATGAACACTGGGGTGCAGGTGTCCCGTTGTTTCACAATATCTGTATTTTAGGGGTAAATACCCATTGTTAGAATCTGGGTTTTTTTTTTTTTTTAGAATCTGTTTTAAAGTTGATTTTGTCTAAATATTGCTACTCCAGCTTTCTTTTCACATTCATTTGCATGGTAAATGTTTCTTCATCCCTTCATTTTCAATCTGCATGTGTCTTTAGGTCTGAAGTAAGGCTCTTGCAGGCAACATATAAATGGGTCTTGTTTTTTTTTTTTTTTTTTTTTTTAATCTATTCTGTCATCCTATGTCTTTTGGTTGAAGCATTTAGCCCATTTACATTCAAAGTAATTACTGATAGGTCTGTATTTATTACCATTTTGTTACTTGTTTTGTGGTTTTGTGGATCTTCCCTGTTCCTTTCTTCTCTTCTTCTTTCATCGTTAGTTGGCTTTCTTTAGTAATATACTTGGATTCCTTTCTCTTTATTGCTTGCATATCTATTATTGGTTTTTAATTCATGGTTATCATTAGATTTGTATATAACATCTTTCGCACAGAGCAGTCTATATTAAGTTGATGGTTGCTTAAGTTTGAATCCATTCTTTTTTTAATTTATTCATGAGAGAGAGGCAGAGACACAGGCAGAAGGAGAAGCAGGCTCCATGCAGGGAGCCCGACGTGGGACTCGATCCCGGGACTCTAAGATCACACCCTGGGCCGAAGGCAGGCACTAAACCGCTGAGCCACCCAGGGATCCCCCTGAATCCATTCTTTACTCCTCTGCTCACCACGTTTTAGATATATAGTGCTTACTATACATCTTTTTATTTTGTGAGGCCCTTAACTGATTTTTACAGATATATTTATTTTTACTGCTTTTGTGCTTCCTACTTTTCTTACTTTTATTTATGGTCTTTCCTTTCCATTCAAAGAATCTTCCTTAACATTTCTTGTAGGGTTGGTTTAGTGGTCATGAACTCTTTTAACTTTTCTTTGTTTGGGAAACTATATCTCTCCTTCTATTCTGAATGATAGCCTTGCTAGATATTCTTGGCTGCAGATTTTTCCCTTTCAGCACCTTACATTTATCATGCCACTATCTTCTGGACTGCAAAGCTTCTCCTGAAAAATCTGCTGGCTAGACTTACAGGGTTTCCCTTGTGTGTATTTTTTCTTTTACCACTTTTAAAACTCTTTATCACTACTTTTTGCCACTTTAATTACTATGTGTCTTGGTGTGGACCTTCTTGGGTTGATTTTGTTGGGGGGAGCTCTGCACCTCTTGGATCTGAATTTGTTTTGTTCCCCAAATTTGGGAAGTTTCAACTATTATTTCCTCAATTAAATTTTCTGTTCCCTTTTCTCTCTCTTCTTCTTCTTCTGGGATCCTTATAATGTGAATGCTATTGTGCTACATGGAGTCACTGAGTTCCCTAAGTCTATTCTCTTTTTGTATAACTTTTTCCCTCACCTGCTCAGCTTATTTTACATTACTCTGTCCTCCACATCACTCATTTGCTCTTTTTCTTCCAGCCTATTTAGTCCATCTAATGTATTTCTAATTTACTGTGTTCTTCATCTGTGATTGGTTCTATTTTTTATCCTTTGGTCAAGGGTCTCACTGATTGTCCTCCACTCTTTCCTCAAGTCCAGTGAGTATCTTTATGATCATTACCTTAAATTCTCTATCAGACATATTACTTATCTCCATTTTGCTTAGGTCTCTTGCTGTGATCTGTCCTGTTCTTTCATTTGGGACATATTCCTTTGTCTCATTTTATCTAACTTTTTGTGTCTATTTCTGTGTGTGAGGAAAGTCAGCCAAGTCTCTTGCTCTTGAAAGTAGTGGGCAGGGAACACAGTCTTAACAAGATAGCACTGGTCCCCTCCCACAGGGGCCATGCAGCTGGCACTGAGCCTGGGGCCAGCTGGGGCTGTTCTACAGAGCACATGCAGGCATGTGGTGCCTGCACGTTGGGTATGGTAGTCCTCTTCCACAGCAGACACACAGCCTCTACCGACACTGGGCCAGCCAGGCTACTCTGCAAAGTGTGCATGTGGAACACACAGTTTTAACCAAGTGTGTGCATTCGTTGTGGGAGGTGACCAGCCACTGCCATCTTTGAAACCAAGGCCTCACAAAGTATACAGTTGGTAGACTCATTGTTGGCAAGGTTTGTGTTGGTTTTCTGCAGGGAGAGGATTCCAGGGAGCAAGGACTGAGGCTGGCTTGGCTGGAATGAGTAGGACATGGTGTAAGCAAGTCAGGTAGTGAATGCTGGTGCTGTGTTGGTTCCCACAGATGGCTGTGTGTTTAGTTGGATAGGGGGGCAGGGGAGGGAAATGGTGCCTGCCAGCTCCTTTGCTCCTGGGAAAAGTCCATTAATGAACTCTGAGGTTAGTAACTAACTCTGCCATATGCCTCAGACGTTTCTCAAACTGCTGCTTCTATATGGTATCTCCCTGGGCTGTTTGTTATGCTGTCTCTTTAATGGCAGGGACTCAATTTCCCCCAGCCCTCCTGGCCTTCCCAGAGCTGAGCCTATTCATTTTTAAAGTTCTAGGCTTTAAGTCCAACTGGTTGTAAGAATTCATAAAAATTGGCCCCCCTGGTTTTCAAAGCCAAATGTTATGGGGATTTGTCTTCCCCATGCAGGCTCACCAGTGTGATAGTCTGTTTCTCTCCCCTCCCTGCATGCATGGTTCCCTTCCTCAGGTGTCCAGACCCACAGGGTTTAGCTCCCACCACATCTCCACCCTTCCTACCCTCTTCTATGGGTCATCTTCTCTACATTTAGCTGGGGAGTTTGCTCTGCCAGTCTTTGGGCCATTTTCTGGGTTCTTTACACTGATGTGTTATCCAGTTGCATCTGTGGGACAAGGTGATCTTAGGGTCCTCCTACTCCACCATCTTCTCCAGAAGTCTCCTCTTTTCAGATTCATATCGTGTGAAAACAGACCTCTAATTTTAATGCACAAAGCTTAATATGCCCATCTCGACTCCTTGGTGCTTCTGAGTCTCACAATCCAGCCTCACTCAAGCAGGCTTTCAACTCTCCTTTTTCCATCTCATTGCTATTGCTCTCTTAAAGTAATAAAGAACAATGAGGCTCATGATTCTTAGCAATGTCAGGTTTTTAAAAGCTGCATAAATTGTGAGACAGAAACACTGAATGTTCCAGTTAGTGATGAATTTCAAATCACTGGGTCTATGAACGGGGATTCATAGTTTAAATTATATTCTGTCAGTAGGTCTTGTTTATAGATGCTTATGTTCACATTTAATATGAGGCCTCAGAACCTAGATCTCAGTAACAATTGTTCCCGTTGTTTAAAGCTTGTTTCATACTATTATAAAAATAATGCCACTCAAAGAAGTAACTGCTGTTTGTTCAGATTCCTTTGTTTCCCTTTTAATACTGAAGATGAGAATGCTGAAAGGCCAATATTTATTTTATAGTTTTACATTCCTGTTCACTTTTAGCCCAACAGCCTGCATAAACAAGGATACCAGTGGCACAGTTTTAACCACATAAATTGGATTATGGCTACTCTTTGTTCATTCGGCCTAGGCAGCATAATCTCGACTATTTTTCTGGTGCTTATTATCTGTGAAAAAGAGGCTAAACAGCAGCATATTTTTTGCCCTTTCAGCCAGTTGAGCCACAAATATTTTTGATTCTGAACAAATACTTTAGTTTTCCGTCCAAATTTTCAGACAGACTGGCCCCCTTATTTCTAGTGTTGCTAATCAACATCTGGGCCAACAGAGAAATTGTGCTTCATGCATGCAAACTAAATCACATTCATTTGTCTACAAAGAATAAAACTATGTTGATGCCATGGAGATACTCCACTTATTAAGCAGGTCCCTTTGCACCTGTTCAGTGATTAGCCCAATTTAATCTAGGCTCTTCACTAAATATTAATGGAGTTGGGTAGGCAAAATTTTTCAAATCCTTGGCACCTTCAAGAAAGGAATCCTCAAAGAGTATTATAAAAAGTTAGAACATTTAGAGTACTCTAATTGTGTATGAGCTTAGTGTCCACATTGTTGAGGAAAGACAAGTATAATTACTTGAACATGAATTGCAGATAGACTCTTAACAAGAACAGAGAAATTAAAAATGTGAATTCAATGGATAAAGGAAGAAGGCTATCAAGCACGTAAGGATTTGATGGTTGTCCTCCCTTCAACATGAGTGCTTAACATTGGCTACACATTAGATTCACCTGAGGAAGCTTTTAAATATATGAATGCTTAATATGGTGTTCAGTATGTAAACTGCATGTGTGTTATCCTTCAATGAAGCATTAAAAAAACCAAGGCATGAGTCCTATCCCCCCAAAATGGAAATCTAATAACTGGATCACTGGAGGTAGTTCCCAGTGCTTGGCAAACTGTAATATGCATGCCAGCCACCCGAAGATGTTGAAGTGCAGAGTTTGATTTGGGAATTCCAAAGTGTGGCCCGGGATTCTGGATTTCTAATAAGCATTCTTGTAATTCCCACAGTGTTTCAGCAACCATATGCTGAGTATCAAGGCTCAAGTCAGGTGGCACCCAGAGTTGAACATGGCTCAGAGTTCCCTGGAGGGCTTGTCAGAGTCCAACCTTCAGAGTTCCTGAATCATTAGATCTAGGATGGGGCCTAAAAATTTGGATTTACAGGTGGTGCTGATGAGGCTGGTCTGGTAGCAAAGTTTGAGAATCAGTGTCCTGGGCCACATCCAAACCCTACCCTACAGAGAAATATAAGTTATGAAGACACAAAAATAGCTCTCACAACGCATTGATGCTAAAGTAGGGACCCTCTGAAATACATTACCTTGCTCAGCATATATTTTAAATAGATTATCAGATATTCTATACACATAAAACACAAGCTTTAATTTGAAGCAAAGTTAACACCCTGCTGGAAACAGATACAGTTACAGTTGTCAGATCAGCAGTGTTGGAGGAGCAGCAATATTAAAAAGGAGACACAGAACTTATAAAGTGCAACATGTGTCAGTGGACCCTCTCTGCAAAAAAAAAAAAAAAAAATCAGTTCCTTGGCCTCACTATGTAGTCAACTGTTCTTAATTATCAGCAATATGTAAACACCTGTATTAGGCTCACTCAGAAGTGACTCTCAGTAAGGTTTAGAGCCATGTATAGGTGTTCCCTTCTGCTAGTAACCTGCATCTGTATTTCTCATTGTGTAAGTCGTAAAAAAAAATTTGCTGAAATCCTAGACCAGGAGCTGCTCAATACATGTTAACATTCTAGTTTCTGTTATGCATCTGCCAAGTGCTAACTGAATGGGCTGTGTAACTCATTTCTGCACACATTTCCTGCTTTTCCTACCCTTCACCCATGTATACACTTTAAAAAAAAATTGCTGATCTAGTTGACCTGTAACTGAAGAGACCCTCATATTTGATGTAACCATTTCCCCAGCCCTTGCTCCATCCTTGAAACCCCTAATCTGATGCCACCTTTAATATGGCGTGATGCTCATCTGCAAGTAATCTGTGCATGTAGGAATGAGGCATATGGTCTGCCTATGTCAGTGACTGAATGCACATCCTCTAAATTGTGCATACTCTAGGAGTACGTCTCTCCCACATCATCCATTAGGGGCAGTAGCATCGTGGAACTCTTGATCTTTGATTATTCATCCAGTTATTCACTTTTCACTTTTAGGAACAGAAATGGATTATCTGCATGAAGCTTGTTTGGGGCCTGAAGGATACTGGTCCACATTATCAGTGGTACCAAAAAGCAAGATAGGCCGCACTCTTTTGCTTTCTTGTCTCTTAAACCACAGACTCCTAGCTTTTGGCAGGCCCATTCCAGGTTTCTGACATCTGTGATCCATCCTCTCTGACCTATTGATTGAATTTAGTCAAAAAAGTCCCAAGATCTAGGTTGAGAGATGGAGGTCAGAGGCACTTTCTGTTCTCGATTCCCATCTTTCTTACATAAAACTGAGAAGATGAACCCTTCTTGATTCCCTGTAACTATTCTTCAGTTGATTATAACTTAAGAAGGGGAAGCAGGATGTCTGAGGGTTTGCATTTACTCGTTCCCTCTTGCATATATTTGTCGCTTTTAGTATTTATTCCTTTATAACTGTTTTAATAAAAAATCAATTCTCATAATCTTAGATATCCAATTTCCTC
This sequence comes from Canis aureus, assembly GCF_053574225.1. Taxonomy (NCBI): domain Eukaryota; kingdom Metazoa; phylum Chordata; class Mammalia; order Carnivora; family Canidae; genus Canis; species Canis aureus. Next base: position 103,307,774 of record NC_135649.1, read on the forward strand.
TTTATCATAGTCAAGGTTTCTACAAGTGGTATTACTGAATCAAAAAGTATGAGCATTTTAAAAAGTACAAAATTCCACTTATAAAATAAATAAGCTCTGAGTATAAAATGTATAGCATGGTTCCTATAGTTAATAAGACTGTATTGTATATTTGAAGTTGGTAAGAGAATATCTTAAAAGTCCTCAACTCAAGAAAAAAATTATAACTATGCCAGATGTAAACTAGACTTCTTTGTGGTGATCATTTCACAGTGTATACAAATATCGAATCATTACATTGTATATCTGAAACAAGCATCGTTTTATTAATCAATCATATCTCAATAAAAGAAGAATGAGGATTATAAGGTCTTTGATATATATTGACAATGTCTTTTCACAAATGATTTAATAATTTACTACCTTACAGCAATATATAAAAGTGCTATCTTATTTTATTCTTATCCGCATGTAGGCTCTATTACTGTATTACCATTTTTTAATAATTGCCAATATTATAGGGGAAAAAATCTTATTTTTTTCCTTTGATTACTAGTCAGCTTGAACAATTTGCTATTTATTATTTACTTGTATTTCCTTGGTGAATTATTGCTCTGTCAGTTTTGTAATTTTCACAATGGACACTGAAAACTCAAGATTTTAAAGTTATTTTCAAGAGATCACATTAAGGTAAGACATGCTTTGCAATGACAATGAGATTGGGTTACTACCACCCCAGTATTTTCCTGTGTGCACAAGAAGTCTGCTTTCCGACCTTCACTGGACTCAGATGGGGGTGATAGGACTGCTATGTCATCAACTGGAACAGAAGCCAAAGTCATGTATCACCTCTAGTCTGAGGCAGTTAAAAGTATTGTACATTTTTCTCTCTCCCCCATCCATACAGCAAGAAGTAAAGAACTCTTAAAATGGCAAAACTACAATAAGGACATGGGGAGTTGCAATGCAGAGGCGTGCATAATCAATATGGAAGCTGTCCTAGAAACCTTTCCTTGGGGAAAAGCTGCAAAGAAGAGTCAACTGACCTACAAAAGACTGAGGGGAGTGAAAACAAACACTTTATGTCCAGACCCTACATAACTGAATATAATATAGTGCAGCCTAACTAATAAAAAGAAATTAGCCTGAAATCAGTAATTCTAAAGTGGGGGGTGGGTTTTGCAGCCCACAGGGGACAGTGGTATTGTCCGGAGATGTTTTTGTTGGTCACCACAGGGAGTGTCCGGTTAGTACAGACCAGGGATGCTAGTAAGCATCCCATAATGTATAGGAGCGGCCCTAGAACAGAAATTTATCCAATTCAAAATGTTGATAATATTTAGGTTGGGGCCAGCCTTATACCTATAATAAATATTTATAGGAAATATTTTCCCAGGTTACCTTTGGTTCTTAAATTTTGTAACAATAAGTGTGTCTGAAGTACATAAAACTTTTTGTGTATACTCTGTGTGTATGTGTGTGTGTGTGTGTGTGTGTGTGAATTTATTCCCAGTGATGGAACAACGTATGGTCATAATAGATTATTTGGGAAATAGAGGATATCCTAGCTAGATGAGCCAGCTTAAGAGTAAGGTGAGAAAAGCTGACCTTTATGACCAAAGTGGAGAGGGAGGGAGAATATTTTTCCTTAGAAGTTAAACCAGAAAATAGTTTCAAATGGATGATATGAATTTTGGCTCAAGAAAAGTCACTTAGGGACAATGCCTCTCTGGTCAAGAAAGAAAGAAAGAAGGGAAGGAAGAAAGAAAAAGAAAAGAGGCTGTGTGGTAGGAAATGAGTAAAGAAAAACCTAGAAAACATCATCTGACCTTGGGACAATTGCAAGGGGAAAGAGGGTAACTGTGCTAGAGTACTTTTTCTCTCTGAAGACAGTTTGATTCACAGGGTGAAGGGGGAGAAACTCACCAAAGAGAAAAATTTCTTCCAATGCTGTTACAGAGACCCATCTTATTTGGGCATGTAGGATCATTCTGATGTAGAGACTCACTTCCTGGCATTAGGAGGTTCCCCTAATGTAAAAGAGCCAGTACTGGAGGTAAATGCAAACAAAGAGAGAGAGAGAGAGAGAGAGAGAGAGAGGGAGAGAGGGAGAGGGAGAGAGAGAGAGAGAGAGAGAGAGAGAGACCACTATGAAGAGAAACACTTTTACCTTGGCATTTGGAAATAACACAGCACCTGAGAAAACACATAGCACTTGAAAGTGACAGCATATAGGCTATGTTGTGGTATCTAGTGCTGAGCAAGAAACCACCCCAGATTTGTTTGACTTCAAACACTCAGTCTCCTCCTGAATTTTCAATCTGGGCAGGGCTCAGTTGAGAGAGCCTGTCTGCTTCACACAGCCTCAGCTGGGATGGCTCCAAGGCTGGGATCTGGAACAATCTGAAGGCTTGCTCACTCACACATGTCTGGAGGTTGGTGCCGAGAATACACAAACAGCTGGGCCCGGAACAGCAGTGTGCAGCGATCTGTCAGCCCCGCATGACCTCTGGGAGCTATTCAGCTTACAGCTCTCTGGGTGATTTTTGCCCAGCTTCCTGGAATTTCTCCATAGACATCCAGAACTTAGTTTTCAGGAAGAGGCTCAAGGGTACTCCTCTAGAGATTTCTGATGATTTTTCTTCATGAGGCTCCCTCCTCACTCATATGCTGCCCTCCAAGTTCCAGCCACCTCAGGCTTTCTGTCTCTTCAAATCAGGGAACCGTCCATGCTCTGTTTGGCAGCCCCCTCGCTACATGGCAGGGTAAGAGATGCTGCCAGGCAACAGGCCAGGGCATTCACAGGGCTCACTTCATTTGTGTCCCTTTTCAGAGAGATCACAGTCCTGCATTTCCCGTTGTCCAATGTCCAAAACCTACTGCCCAATGTATCTTTTCCAGTTTTCACTTATTTACAGAAGGGTAAGTCTAGTCCTTATTCCATCACTGCATCACTTACGAATGATAACTGACCTATTCACTCATTCATTTATTTGAGAGAGAGAGAGAGAGAGAGAGAGCACAAGTGGTGGGGAAGGGTAAAGGGAGGGGAGGGCAGCAGACTCCCCACTGAGCAGGGAGCCCAATGCGGGGCTCGATCCAAGGACCCTGAGATCATGACCTGAGCCGAAGGCAGGTGCTTTACTAACTGAGCCACCCAGGCACCCCTGAATGATAACTTTTTAAGCTGAGTAATAGATAAACCAGGTCCATCATACATACTCTTATCTCGGCTACTACAGATATTCGATGGTTTCTATGTAGTGAAAAAGCAATATAAAAAAAAGATGTGAGAAGAGACTTACAATTTTAAATCTGACCAAAGTTGCCATTCCCAGGTTACAAGAGCAAAAAGGTACTCTCAATATCTAATATTCAAAGGTACAGAGGGTAACTGCCACAGATTCCTTGTCTGAAAAGAAAACTCAACGGATAACGGATGTTCCCAAAATAAGAAATCCAAAAATTCAAATATAAAACTGTATTTGGTGATAACTATTGGAACTATTACATGAAAGAGCCAAGAATAGAATCTTAAAATCAAAAGGTCACACTAGTAAAAATTTCATGAGGTTCTTATGCAGACGTTCAACAAGCTTTCCAATATAAATAAATAATTCTCTCTAGGAATCCTGGCAGAAAAGTGGAGTCACCTATCAAGGGGAAAATGTACACTGGCCTCAGACTCTCCATGAGTAGTTAATGCCAGAGGGCACTGGAACGCTGTCTATGAGTTCTGAAGATCAAGCCGAAGAGATCTGAACACACTGTTGTTTAACAAGATCAGCAAAAGAAAGATGTTTTTAAACATTAAAGAATTCAACTCCTCAAGACACTTTTGGAAAAAGTACACTACCAAAAAGTTCAGGAAATCGATTGATAAAAAGGAATGATAGCAAATACTGAAACTAAATAAAGGGCCGAGCGTGAATGGTTAGGTTGGTTACTACACACATACATAAACTCTGTCTCAATCTTGCTCCTTCTCTCTCTCACATATCTATGCACACACGTACACAAATACATATATACAGATACAAGTACACATATGTACATACCTATACATAGATATTCATATATGCATATACATGTTATTTTTTTTCTTAAGATTTTATTTATTTATTCATGACAGACAGAGAGAGAGAGAGGCAGAGACACAGGCAGAGGGAGAAGCAGGCTCCATGCAGGGAGCAAGACGTGGGACTCGATCCCAGGACCCCAGGATCACAGGGCTGCAGGCGGTGCTAAACCGCAGAGCCACTGGGGCTGCCCTGCATATACATGTTAAATGTTACATAGGACTGTGACTTCTTAATTTGGAGGTTAACACGTGTGAAAGGGAAGACTCACGTTAAGGTAAAAAGTACCCATAAAGATCCTTTAAGCCTCTAGTAGAGTTCAACATACATAGTTTTGTGCCTACCTAATACATTAAATATTATAAATACACTTGCTTGAAAACTACTCCCTAGACAAATGGAGGGAACAAAAGGAAATCTGTATGCAGATAACTGGGTGTTCAAACAACTCTGCCTTTAAGCTAGTTATCAAATACTTATTGTGATTGGGGGATTGGTAGAGAATTCAAAACTGTTTCTGCTCTCCTGCAGTGTTGATTCCATTCTGTCTTAATATTATGCATTTATTCACTATGCAGCTCTCTGGGAATTCAGAAAAATAGAATTCAGTGGTGAATGGAAAAGGGATTGAGAATTCTAAAGAGTTCCTCCTTGCCTGCAGAATTGACCCCAACTTGTTTAAATATTAAGCATCTACAAACATAATAAATGTTAATAAAGTTGCTTGTGATTGCAAAGATAAAAGGCTAGCTTGTAAAATCAGCATACAAGATTCTATTGTCAATCTTGGCAAAGTTAAAAATATAAGCCTAACAAAAATCAAAAGGCAGAATCAATTTTAAGAATGTTAACTACCTTATCTTTAATAGAAGAGAGTAAAATTAATATGACCTACAAATGAAACCTACCTTTGAAAAAGAGCATAATGGAATCAGATTATTTGCTCTATATAACCTTTCGTCTAAATCTTAAATGGATGTCTGAGTAACTGGGACATCTTGTGTTGAATACAAATGACAGCTTCAGTTGCACTTCATTTCTTTTGTCTTCAATTAAATAAGTCAAATCCAATTTAACAGCTTTATTTTAATTAGCATATATAATAGGATCCAATTTTTATAAAATTATTTCTCTCTCTACCCACTTTTCTATCTGTATGTGTGAATCAGGGATCTATGCAATGATTCCCAAAATATTAACATTGATGAATTCTGATGACAATTTGAGTTGGTTCAATTGTTTACTTTATTATATTGCTTGCATTTTTAGTGTACAGATTTCATTTCATAACAAAGTTAGATCCCCCCCCCAAAAAAAACATCAAATCTCTCAGAGAAAGTGAGAAAAATGCCACCATCCTATTCTCCCCATTGCCTGTACCCTCCATTTCTATGCCAACTGCTACTCCTGGGTGTCAAAAAGAAAAGCCTTTCTTCTCCTTTTGAAAAAACAGAACAAATCTCTCATCCATATAAACACCAAATAATAGATACCCAAGGAGATTTAGTTCAGTACTAGCCATGAGGTTATGAGAACTTATCCCCACAGGGCAGAGCCGTACAGCTCTGTCTTCATAGAACGTGTCTGAAATTTTGAATTGCAAAATGCAAGAATAAAAAGGCTAAGAACGGAATTTTACCATTTATCCACATCCAGTTCTATCAGTTCTGTGATATAATTCAGTGTGGAGGTTTGTTCAACTGCAGGTTAATATAGCGGATGCTGAATGAGTAGCTAATTATTCCCCAAAGTTACATAGTTTTTTATTCTGTTGTGAACAATCGGCAACATGGGTACTTTTTAATGATGATGATTTAGAGTTTTCCAATTTCATTTTTCTTCTTGGCCTTGTCATTGTGAGGACTACAAGAAACACAATTTAGTGCTGTTTGCTACGCTGTTACAGACTGAACGTAGGTGTCCCCTCCACACACCCAAAATCACACATCAAAACTTAACCCAGAACATAATGGTTATTAGGAAGTGGAGTCTTTGGGAAGTGATTAGGTCATCATGAGGACAAAGAATGAAGAAGGCCATCTATGGGCCCTGAAGGCCTTGCTCTGGTACTCTCCAGCCTCAGACCTGGGAGAAAAGAATTCTGTGATTTATAAGCCACCCAGTCTGTGCTACTCTCTTATAGCAGCCTGAAAAAACGAAGACACTCTTCACTGTCTTCTTTAAGGAGAACCATTTCTTTTTACAATGGACTCCTCATCTACTTATTGTTCCGTCAGGATTCTTCTGATTTGGTCTTTAAAATCTGGCTTTACCTTTGCAACATGAGATTAACATGGTCAGAAACACTTAACATAAGCTCAAGAAGAAGGCTGGCCTCTTTATTGTGTTGAATTTGAGACCGTTCTGAGAGAATACATTTTTTAAAAAATATTACTCATCGCCATACTGTATACCTGAAACTAATATGCACTGCATGTTAATTCTCTGGAATTACAATTAATAACAATAAAATAAAAAAATATTGCTCCCACATTAAGTACAACTGAAACACTTCGGTTTTCATAATTCTTTCTTTATTGGAGCCAGAAGTTCAAATTTCTTTGTCAGCACTTGCCACGGTTGGTGAACGCTGAACAACAAAATAATTGGCACAATGAATCCCTGTGGTAATAATTAAAATAAAGTCACTACAGACCTCGTGGATTTAACCCTAATGCTGACTTATCATTTTAACACTTTGATCAACTATAACCCTAAAATTTCTTCGTGTTGTATGTATAGCTCACCACAAACTCAATGTGCTGGAGCTTGTTGGATAAAAAAAAAAAAAAAAAAAAAAAAAAAAAAAAAAAAAAAAAAAAGTTCTGAATACATAGCACACAGATAGGACATATAAGCATATATTACCATAGAGAAGTTGGTGATACAAATTATACTTGACAGACCACATCTAGGATGATATGTTCAGTCCTCCATTCCATGGTGTACCAAAAATAATGAACTATAGAAAGTATATTCCCTTCATTCTGGAAGGGGACCAAAATGAGTGAGATCTAGAAATCAGACCAAGAGAAAAAAATATGACAGATATGGAATGACCCCTCAGTAAGGAGAGCCACAGGAAAAACCATGATAAGCTGGCAAATGGGATACTTTAAGGGAAGAATTTAAGTTATTAGGTGAATATTTGAGAGAAGAGCAGATTACCAGTTAATAGATAAAATAACTATTAATAATATTATTAGAATGAAGTTTCATATAAAGAAATCAAACTCCCATCATTGGATGGATTTAAAAGGAAGTTTAAATGACCTGTGAAGTCATATAGCATGAAGAGGTCTATAATGTGATCAGAAAGTCTTCTTACCTGGCCCCCTAATTATTTTCTAAATCTGGCCATTTTACAGCTCTATTAATAAGGAAAGAAAATTTCAGTTTGTTAAAGCATAATAAAAAAGTCAGCTTTCAGTAAAGTGTCCAATTATAAACAGGGAGTGGTGAAACCAAAATCCAGATCTTATAAGTACAAATACGATCCACTAAGGTTTTTGTTTTTTTTACTGAACAGTGTTTGTATACATATATATTATCAACATAATACTAAAACATTTAACATCATGGTCATGGGAATATAAAAAGGAATTCTTTTAAAAAAATTTTTAAAAATATTTTATTTATTTATTCATGATAAACAGAGAGAGAGAGAGAGAGAGAGAGAGATTGGCAGAGACACCGGCAGAGGGAGAAGCAGGCCCCACGCTGGGAGCCTGACGTGGGACTCAATCTCGGGACTCCAGAATCACGCCCTCGGTCAAAGGCAGGTGCTAAACCACTGAGCCACCCAGGGATCCCCTAAAGAGGAATTCTTAATACATCTCCCTGAATCTTAATATTGTATCACTCAAGTATAATTGATAAGGCTTTTAGACATTTCACTGAATCTGGTCTTCCTGAGTGAAATATCTTCTGGGTTTGTCTCTCAAGTAGAAGGCACTTACACTTTAAAAAGCCCACTAATAGATCATTTAGATTATGCAAAGACAGATCTAGGAGTAAGGTTCACGAGGGTAGGCATTTTTATCTGTTCCCTGATCTCAAGTGCCTAGAACACAGCCTAGCACACAGTAGGTGCTCAACATTTACTGAATGAATGAATGAGTGAGTGAATGAATGAATGAATGAATGAATGGAGGTTGAGGTGAAACGGAACTAATATTTTTGAGTTCTATTCTAGCTTCTTCAAGTGAAGGGGAGGATGGTCTTGACTTCAGGAGATAAAAAACAGCTCTTGCTGAAGGAAAGAGGAAAAGGTATGATCAGGAGAGAGGACTGCGTAGAGGATGGCAAGAAGACAAGAGGGGACAGGATCTAATTCAAATCTCCCACAGTTCCTTGAATCAATCTAAGACCTAAAGGGATAATTGAATTACAAAGGCATTTCAGAACTAGAATTGTAGAAGCCAGTGAATTTCAAACAGTGTCTGGCGATGTAAGTTTAGAATTAAAAATATGTATTAGCAAAATTCAGAGAAGAAACTGTCTGCCCTAAAGGATTCTGAAGAATTTGTTTTTTCCCTCTAAAAAGAAAAATGGGATGGTTAGTCAGCAGAGCTGGGGCATTTATAACAATGTCTTTTCTCTCATCATTGATTTGTTTTCATTAGGTAAGTAGTTAGTGCTCTAAAGCTTTTTTTTTTCTCCTTTTGCTCTTGGCCTTAACAAAATTGGTGGTTCTGGCACTGTCATTAATTCCATAGTTGCAAAATCCCTTAGAGAAACATAATAACTTTCATTTATTGAAAATACTAAGGGAAGGATAGTTTATTAGGTATTCGGATGACTGGATGTTGAGAAACATATCATTTATCATTTAAAATATCTCTGGTACAAGGGCATTAAGTGCATGCATATAAAACATAGAACATCTGGATTAAAACAGCAATGGCAATGAGATACGAGATCTTCATTACACCAGACAAGTGGATATTTGGGGACACATGGCTGACTGAGTTTTTCACATTTTACTAGCATATTTACAGATCAACAGAAAGAGTTTAGATGCTCCAATCCAATCCTAGAAGCTTAATTTTTTTTTGTCCTTCTTATACATTGGTAACGACTGGGGAATGACTGGGAAAATTGTCCCATATCGCCAGTGTGTGAGATTCAATCACTAACAGACACAAACATGTCTAAAATTGACAAATTCTAAGTAGTAGCTCAGCCATACTGATAAACAAATTTGGTCACTAACTATGCTATTTATCATAAATATTCCCTAAGATGTCAAATCCTGGCATTAGATTACTCTAGAAATTAAGAGCTGGGAAGGATTTTGGAGATTATCCTCTCTGATCCATCAATTTTGTGGAAGATACAATCAAAATGATGATAGTAACACACATTCCCTGTTCTCAGGAAGCCATCAGTTTCACGGGACAAGAATCCCTACATAGGAAATTACAATACAGTGTAATCAGGGGAAAATGGAGACAGAGAATATAGCATTATACAGCAATGACATGATCTCTTGTTTTGGGGACCATGTGAAGAACAAAAGTAACCTGCCTGAAGACAGGACTCTGAAGTTGAATCAATAAAGACAGACAAAGAGTTGTGCAGTTTAAGGGGATCAATGGCATTTCTGGGAGTAGGAAAAAAAATCCCAGGAGGAAAGACAAACCACGGTGTGTTGAAAAAGCAGCAAGTAGGGGATCCCTGGGTGGCTCAGCGGTTTAGCGCCTGCCTTCGGCCCAGGGCATGATCTTGGAGTCCCAGGATCGAGTCCCGCGTCAGGCTCCCTGCATGGAGCCTGCTTCTCCCTCTGCCTGTGTCTCTGCCTCTCTGTCTCTAATGAATAAATAAATAAATAAAATCTTTAAAAAACAAAAAAAAAGGCAGCAAGTAGTCTACTCAGGTTGGTTGGCACACAGAAATGACAGTAAGATGGAGGATTCTGGGTGTCAGGAAAAGAAATAAATTTTACATACAGAGTCTATACGTACATATATGTGTGCATATATGCATGTATGTATGCACATATGTATGTATGTGTCTGTATATGCATGTGGGCATCAAAATGTCACAACATGATACTTAGCCACACGACAAGCAACACACTCTATTTTCTATTTCATTCAGAAGTGTTGGCCAGTCCCTACTAATGTAAAGGACATGAGACATTAAAGTGTCATGATCTGGGGTTTGGAAGACACTCATGTGAAGGGTGAAGGCTGAGGGGCAATAAGCAAAGGTCAGATCATAATAAACTATTTAGATTAGACATTATGCATTGGGACATAGGGACTCATGGAAGGATTTTGAGCAGGGTAACCTAACACCATTTACATTGAGAAAGGTCATTCTAAATTGTCAGATAAAGGACTGAAAGGTTATGGAAAAGCAGAGCAACAGTAAGAGTTTTTCAAAGGTAATGTAAGCAATTTTGAATGGTACCAAAATGAAGATAGTTGCCTTGAGGATGCGGAAGAACAATTGAGAAATCAATAGAACTTAGCTGTTGTTTGGAAGAAGGGATAAATCAGAGAGGAAAGGCAGTTGTTACATTTTGAGGACTCCATCTTAGAAAATACGTGAACAGTAACACCAATCACTGAAATAGGAAAAAAATGAAAAGAACAGGTTCAAAGAGCTGAGATTAAGGATTCTGTTGGATATCCAAGGAGAGATCTCAAACCGCAACATAAGTCTATGATTCTGGATAACAAGTGAAAGGTGTGGCTGAAGAGATCTGGAAACTAGTAGCATACATGAAATTGCTTGAAGCCATGATTTAAAACCCATTTATGTTCTCATTCATTTGGGGAATATAAATAATAGTGAAAGGGAATATAAGGGAAGGGAGAAGAAATGTGTGGGAAATATCAGAAAGGGAGACAGAACGTAAAGACTGCTAACTCTGGGAAACGAACTAGGGGTGGTGGAAGGAGAGGAGGGCGGGGGTGGGGGTGAATGGGTGACGGGCACTGGGGGTTATTCTGTATGTTTGTAAATTGAACACCAATAAAAAATAAATTTAAAAAAACCCATTTATGGAATGTAAATGCTGATAATATATCATGACCCTTCAAGATCCACAAAACACTATTGTTACGTGTGTAGAGTACATTATCGTTCTTATATACACATCAGGAAACTGAGGCTCAGGGAGTTTAAGTAATTTGCAAAGCTAACCTAAGTGCAGCCAGAACTCAAGACTCAATGCCAGCTTTTAACATGTGCATCTTCCCATTTTTTTCCAGTTTACCAAGATGTTCCTCCCCATCATGCCATCTGCTTTAACTTAAGGTCATTAGAATAAACAAATCTCTCCTTGTCCAAATAATACCCAGTTCATCTGCATTTCTAAGTCGTTAATTATTTGGCTGTTTATAGCGGTTTGACTAATTAAACTCCATAGTTCAGAGAACATCATCATCATTCATCCCTGAAGGCCAGGCTCCTGTTCTATGTATTTATTCTCTTTTATCCCCGTTCAGTATTTCCATTCCCTGCCATTGACTCATTTTCCAATCTGTTAGGTATTCATTCTTTTATGTGTGTTGTGTTGTGTGCATACGTGTCAGTTTGTTTTGCTCTTACTGTTTTAACTTTGCCCTATCTTTTTAAGAGCTCTTTGTTTTTCAGAGCTGCTATGTACACATACCTGTTGTCTACAACTGCTACATACAATCCTGTAGTATGCACTCACCACATTTTACTCATCGCTTCCCTCTGAGGTCTGTGTGTGGTTGTCTTCAACATTTTCCCCCCAGCTTCCGTGAGATATAATTTATATATAACACTAAGTTACACGAAGTAATCATTTAAGCACTTTCTAATAAGGATCTGTGTCAGAGTTCTCTGAGCTACATGTCCTGGTTAGAGAAGCAAGATCACAGGGTATGCAAACACTTAATTTCACTAAATGTTAACAGATTTTTTTTTCAGAATGGCTGTCCAAAGCACATAAACTTTAGTTTAAGAAATTCTTTCCAAAAAAAAAAAAAAAAAAAAAGGAAAAAAATTCTTTCCACCCCTAAGGTTCCCAAGATATTCTTCTACTTTTTCTTCTCTTAATTTTATCGTTTTACCTCTTATAATTATTACTCTCTCAATTGTGTATATTTATGTATATATACATGTATATATAGGTTGATCTACGTTTTATATAAAATAAGCTAGTTTTATTACCACCATATACTACCCAATCCATATTTTCCCTACAGGCCTTTAGTGTCACTGTTAGGATATATCAGTTTCCTTTATCAACATACTTCTGTCTTCTTTATAGCAGGGCTCCTGAGCCTTAAAAAGTACCATCTAACAGGTTTATTTTGTAGTTCAATCAACTGATCCCCAGTTTTTATAAATTTCACATTCTTCTTACTGCGATCCCTCCATGGAAGTGGTAGATCCCCTGATTTTAAACAATACAAATGATTCGACACAGTTGTATCAAGCCTCTCTGAACCTTAGCATTTGCCAAAAGCCTGTACAACTGGGTGGACAAAACAGGCTCCTCAGAAACAGCCCAAGAAAGGAACACGAGCACTGACACAGGACTCTGGGCTGCAATAGCCCCAGTTGTCCCACAGACTTATAGGGTGATGTGCAGACAATGACTTTCTCCCTAGGTTAAACCACTGTTCTAGTGGCCACCTACAGAGCTCGTGTAAAGTTTCAGATTCACTAACTGATACTTATGCTAAAGTAATTTGAGACATTTACTGTTATTAAATCTCATTATTTCCAACTTACAGATGTAGGCACTCTGAACAACTGGTAAAGGTGTCTTAGGACTCTTCCTCTCCCTACAACAAATCCCAGCAAAAATAAACACACAAATTCATTTGTGTACACTTAGTCACTCACTGTTTTCTCTACTGTAAGAGACTCTGTATCTTTCAAAGGAAGCTTTAAAATTTTTCTCCTTTAAGAAACACGGGACCTCTGAGCTATGGATAAACTTCAAAGACAGAGTTTTAAAGAGTATACTGTTAACCCATTCACTGTCCTATAACTCTGTTCTGGACCAGCAGGAAACAGTGAGCCTCCCCCTTCTCCTCCTGTTGTCACCACCAGCCCCAGCAGGAGCTAGCTCTCCACATCTGTTTGTAAACTCGAGTGTAAGGGCTGTTAATCCACGAATATTTGCAGAAGCCTATGCAAATTTATTCCAGATGAGGGCGGCCAATAGCTACTTCTCACACTTCTATTCTCTGTTATCATGCTGCCCACCTCAGCTCTGAGTAACAATTTGAACTTTACATTTGCCAAATGATGCTAGAAACATCTGTTGACTGATTTCCCCCAAAATAGCTCTGGGTGTCCAACCTTAGTCACCCCTATTCCAAAAGGTCAGACCATTTCAGCTTTCACTAATTGCCACGTTCTCTCTCCCTGTCGGCATCATTTCAAGACAAATTATCCCTTCCTCTGCTCTCTTTATCATAATCCTTTGAGTGATTTTCACCCAATGTTTGAATCTTTTAAAGTGATTGATAGTATTCATTTGAAGAGTGATCTCATCTCCTCTTTTAGATATTTCTTAATACTTTGGTTTTAGGAAAGCAAATGTGAAAGAGGACACAAGCTGATTCATTTCCCACTTCTGTTGCCTCTTTACAAACATTTATGCATTATTTTTGTGAGAGAAATTCTGTCACATGGTAATTAATTCAAAACCATTCTCATTTTCTGTTTCACATCCTTACTAGAAGACTCTTGAGTTAATATCTCTCCCAGGCCAACTTCAAACCTATCAAAATATTTATAAGTTATTATTAATATAATAAGAGTTATCTTCCTCTGAATGATTTTTTTCCTGTCATCCCTTTGAAAGCATTATTTTAAGAGTTTTTCATTTCCATCCTTTTCATGGTGCATAGGTTTCAGTTTTCTTAAGCATGGTTATGTCTGAAAGCTACAGCACTGTAAAGTGCTGAAACAGAGTAAGCCTCAAAAAATAGCAGAAGAAAGGCAGAAAACCAAAAAAACCACACCAAACCAAACCAAAACACCACACCTCTTTTTCAGCATTGTGAGCAAATGCACCAATCTTCAGAAGGTAAGGTCTAGAGCAGGTAAGCATTAAAGGGTTTCAGTTGGATTTGTTACAAGTAAAAATAGGGCACTAACTATTGTAATAAATGTCAATATCTAGAAGGAAAAAGCACCAACTTATTTAAGAGATTGATTCAGCATTTTAGTTATTATGTCTCCAGTAAGAAGAAAAAGAAAAAGAACCGAGGAATTCACTCAGGAAAAGAACAATGGCCCAGATGACCACAGAAGCAACGTTTAGGAGGGATGGTCCTGAAAAGTCTGATGAAAAAACTCAGCAGAAAGGAAAAAGGAAGAAATGGTGACAAAGAAGAAACTTGGAGAAGACAGAATGTAACAGAGGCAGGGAAGAGGAAAATGCAAAGGGGGAAGAGAGAGAGGCGAAACGAGAAACAGTAATGCAGGGTTTAAAAGCAGATCCTTAGAATCACTGTGCAGATCCCACAGGCCAGCCTGCAGAGCGACTGCTATGTGGTTCTTTTCAGAACAGAAACTTAATTAAACATCCGCAGTCACATTTTTAAATTACATCATTGATAGTCTGTGTGTGTGTGCGTGTGTGTGTGTGTGTGTGAGAGACAGAGAGAGAGAGAGAGTAAAGGAGGGAGGAAGAGAAAAAGAAAAAGAGAGAGAGAGATCCAGATCAAGCCAGAGACAGATCACAAAGTCTACCATCCAATTCTACTCATAAATTTAATCAGAGTGGAGTATCTCAATGGTTAAGGGATTTATTTTCTTAATCACTAGTGCCATGACCTTGAGCATGATACTTGTCCCCTTTAAATTTCAATGTCCTCACCTATAAAATGGAGATTATAGCAACATCTATGTGGAGTTTTTTTTTTTTTTTTTTTTTTTTAATTTATTTTTTATTGGTGTTCAATTTACTAACATACAGAATAACACCCAGTGCCCGTCACCCATTCACTCCCACCCCCCGCCCTCCTCCCCTTCCACCACCCCTAGTTCGTTTCCCAGAGTTAGCAGTCTTTACGTTCTGTCTCCCTTTCTGATATTTCCCACACATTTCTTCTCCCTTCCCTTATATTCCCTTTCACTATTATTTATATTCCCCAAATGAATGAGAACATATAATGTTTGTCCTTCTCCGACTGACTTACTTCACTCAGCATAATACCCTCCAGTTCCATCCACGTTGAAGCAAATGGTGGGTATTTGTCATTTCTAATAGCTGAGTAATATTCCATTGTATACATAAACCACATCTTCTTTATCCATTCATCTTTCGTTGGACACCGAGGCTCCTTCCACAGTTTGGCTATCGTGGCCATTGCTGCTATAAACATCGGGGTGCAGGTGTCCCAGCGTTTCATTGCATTTGTATCTTTGGGGTAAATCCCCAACAGTGCAATTGCTGGGTCGTAGGGCAGGTATATTTTTAACTGTTTGAGGAACCTCCACACAGTTTTCCAGAGTGGCTGCACCAGTTCACATTCCCACCAACAGTGTAAGAGGGTTCCCTTTTCTCCGCATCCTCTCCAACATTTGTTGTTTCCTGCCTTGTTAATTTTCCCCATTCTCACTGGTGTGAGGTGGTATCTCATTGTAGTTTTGATTTGTATTTCCCTGATGGCAAGTGATGCAGAACATTTTCTCATATGCATGTTGGCCATGTCTATGTCTTCCTCTGTGAGATTTCTGTTCATGTCTTTTGCCCATTTCATGATTGGATTGTTTGTTTCTTTGGTGTTGAGTTTAATAAGTTCTTTATAGATCTTGGAAACTAGCCCTTTATCTGATATGTCATTTGCAAATATCTTCTCCCATTCTGTAGGTTGTCTTTGAGTTTTGTTGACTGTATCCTTTGCTGTGCAAAAGCTTCTTATCTTGATGAAGTCCCAATAGTTCATTTTTGCTTTTGTTTCTTTTGCCTTCGTGGATATATCTTGCAAGAAGTTACTATGGCCGAGTTCAAAAAGGGTGTTGCCTGTGTTCTTCTCTAGGATTTTGATGGAATCTTGTCTCACATTTAGATCTTTCATCCATTTTGAGTTTATCTTTGTGTATGGTGAAAGAGAGTGGTCTAGTTTCATTCTTCTGCATGTGGATGTCCAATTTTCCCAGCACCATTTATTGAAGAGACTGTCTTTCTTCCAATGGATAGTCTTTCCTCCTTTATCGAATATTAGTTGCCCATAAAGTTCAGGGTCCGCTTCTGGATTCTCTATTCTGTTCCACTGATCTATGTGTCTGTTTTTGTGCCAGTACCACACTGTCTTGATGACCACAGCTTTGTAGTACAACCTGAAATCTGGCATTGTGATGCCCCCAGATATGGTTTTCTTTTTTAAAATTCCCCTGGCTATTCGGGGTCTTTTCTGATTCCACACAAATCTTAAAATAATTTGTTCTAACTCTCTGAAGAAAGTCCATGGTATTTTGATAGGGATTGCATTAAACGTGTATATTGCCCTGGGTAACATTGACATTTTCACAATATTAATTCTGCCAATCCATGAGCATGGAATATTTTTCCATCTCTTTGTGTCTTCCTCAATTTCTTTCAGAAGTGTTCTATAGTTTTGAGGGTATAGATCCTTTACATCTTTGGTGAGGTTTATTCCTAGGTATCTTATGCTTTTGGGTGCAATTGTAAATGGGATTGACTCCTTAATTTCTCTTTCTTCAGTCTCATTGTTAGTGTATAGAAATGCCACTGACTTCTGGGCATTGATTTTGTATCCTGCCACGCTACCGAATTGCTGTATGAGTTCTAGCAATCTTGGGGTGGAGACTTTTGGGTTTTCTATGTAGAGTATCATATCATCGGCGAAGAGGGAGAGTTTGACTTCTTCTTTGCCAATTTGAATGCCTTTAATGTCTTTTTGTTGTCTGATTGCTGAGGCTAGGACTTCCAGTACTATGTTGAACAGCAGTGGTGAGAGTGGACATCCCTGTCTTGTTCCTGATCCTAGGGGAAAGGCTCCTAGTGCTTCCCCATTGAGAATGATATTTGCTGTGGGCTTTTCATAGATGGCTTTTAAGATGTCGAGGAATGTTCCCTCTATCCCTACACTCTGAAGAGTTTTGATCAGGAATGGATGCTGTATTTTGTCAAATGCTTTCTCTGCATCCAATGAGAGGATCATATGGTTCTTGGTTTTTCTCTTGCTGATATGATGAATCACATTGATTGTTTTACGGGTGTTGAACCAGCCTTGTGTCCCAGGGATAAATCCTACTTGGTCATGGTGAATAATTTTCTTAATGTACTGTTGGATCCTATTGGCCAGTATCTTGTTGAGAATTTTTGCATCCATGTTCATCAGGGATATTGGTCTGTAATTCTCCTTTTTGGTGGGGTCTTTGTCTGGCTTTGGAATTAAGGTGATGCTGGCTTCATAGAACGAATTTGGAAGTACTCCATCTCTTTCTATCTTTCCAAACAGCTTTAGGAGAATAGGTATGATTTCTTCTTTAAACGTTTGATAAAATTCCCCTGGGAAGCCATCTGGCCCTGGACTCTTGTGTCTTGGGAGGTTTTTGATGACTGCTTCAATTTCCTCCCTGGTTATTGGCCTGTTCAGGTTTTCTATTTCTTCCTGTTCCAGTTTTGGTAGTTTGTGGCCTTCCAGGAATGCGTCCATTTCTTCTAGATTGCCTAATTTATTGGCGTATAGCTGTTCATAATATGTTTTTAAAATCGTTTGTATTTCCTTGGTGTTGGTAGTGATCTCTCCTTTCTCATTCATGATTTTATTAATTTGAGTCTTTTCTCTCTTCTTTTTAATAAGGCTGGCTAATGGTTTATCTATCTTATTAATTCTTTCAAAGAACCAACTCCTGGTTCTGTTGATCTGTTCCACAGTTCTTCTGGTCTCGATTTCGTTGAGTTCTGCTCGAATCTTTATTAACTCCCTTCTTCTCTTGGGTGTAGGATCTATTTGCTGTTTTTTCTCTAGCTCCTTTATGTGTAAGGTTAGCTTTTGTATTTGAGTTCTTTCCAGTTTTTGAATGGATGCTTGTATTGCGATGTATTTCCCCCTTAGGACTGCTTTTGCTGCATCCCAAAGATTTTGAACGGTTGTATCTTCATTCTCATTAGTTTCCATGAATCTTTTTAATTCTTCCTTAATTTCCTGGTTGACCCTTTTATCTTTTAGCAGGATGGTCCTTAACCTCCACGTGTTTGAGGTCCTTCCAAACTTCTTGTTGTGATTTAGTTCTAATTTCAAGGCATTATGGTCCGAGAATATGCAGGGGACAATCCCAATCTTTTGGTATCGGTTCAGACCCGATTTGTGTCCCAATATGTGGTCTATTCTGGAGAAAGTTCCATGTGCACTTGAGAAGAATGTGTATTCAGTTGAGTTTGGATGTAAAGTTCTGTAGATATCTGTGAAATCCATCTGGTCCAGTGTATCATTTAAAGCTCTCGTTTCTTTGGAGATGTTGTGCTTAGAAGACCTATCGAGTATAGAAAGAGCTAGATTGAAGTCACCAAGTATAAGTGTATTATTATCTAAGTATTTCTTCACTTTGGTTAATAATTGATTTATATATTTGGCAGCTCCCACATTCGGAGCATATATATTGAGGATTGTTAAGTCCTCTTGTTGAATAGATCCTTTAAGTATGATATAGTGTCCCTCTTCATCTCTCACTACAGTCTTTGGGGTAAATTTTAGTTTATCTGATATAAGGATGGCTACCCCTGCTTTCTTTTGAGGACCATTCGAATGGTAAATGGTTCTCCAACCTTTTATTTTCAGGCTGTAGGTGTCCTTCTGTCTAAAATGAGTCTCTTGTAGACAGCAAATAGATGGGTCCTGCTTTTTTATCCAGTCTGAAACCCTGCGCCTTTTGATGGGGTCATTAAGCCCGTTCACATTCAGAGTTACTACTGAGAGATATGAGTTTAGTGTCATCATGATATCTATTCAGTCCTTGTTTTTGTGGACTGTTCCACTGGACTTCTTCTTAAAGGGGAATTTTAAGAGTCCCCCTTAAAATTTCTTGCAGAGCTGGTTTGGAGGTCACATATTCTTTTAGTTGCTGCCTGTCTTGGAAGCTCTTTATCTCTCCTTCCATTTTGAATGAGAGCCTTGCTGGATAAAGGATTCTTGGTTGCATGTTCTTCTCATTTAGGACCCTGAATATATCCTGCCAGCCCTTTCTGGCCTGCCAGGTCTCTGTGGAGAGGTCTGCTGTTACCCTAATACTCCTCCCCATAAAAGTCAGGGATTTCTTGTCTCTTGCTGCTTTAAGGATCTTCTCCTTATCTTTGGAATTTGCAAGCTTCACAATTAAATGTCGAGGTGTTGAACGGTTTTTATTGATTTTAGGGGGGGATCTCTCTATTTCCTGGATCTGAATGCCTGTTTCCCTTCCCAGATTAGGAAAGTTTTCAGCTAGAATTTGTTCAAATACATATTCTGGCCCTCTGTCCCTTTCGGCGCCCTCAGGAATCCCAATTAAACGTAGGTTTTTCTTCCTCAGGCTGTCGTTTATTTCCCTTAATCTATCTTCATGGTCTTTTAATTGTTTGTCTCTTTTTTCCTCAGTTTCCCTCTTTGCTATCAACTTGTCTTCTATGTCACTCACTCGTTCTTCCACCTCGTTAACCCTCGTCGTTAGGACTTCTAGTTTGGATTGCATCTCATTCAATTGATTTTTAATTTCTGCCTGATTAGCTCTAAATTCTGCAGTCATGAAGTCTCTTGAGTCCTTTATACTTTTTTCTAGAGCCACCAGTAGCTGTACAATAGTGCTTCTGAATTGGCTTTCTGACATTGAATTGTAATCCAGATTTTGTAACTCTGTGGGAGAGAGGACTGTTTCTGATTCTTTCTTTTGAGGTGAGGTTTTCCTTCTAGTCATTTTGCTCAGTGCAGAGTGGCCAAAAGCAAGTTGTATTGGGAAAAAGAGAAAAAGAGAGGAGAGAAAGAAGGAAAGAAAAGAGAAAGAGAAAAAAAAGGGAAGAGAAAAAAAAACGAAAGAAGAAAAAAAAAAGAAGAAAAAGAGAGAGAAAAAGAAAGGAGAAAAAAAAGGGGGTGGTGGTGGAAAGAAACAAATCAAAAAGCAAAACAAAACAAAAAAAAAAACAAAAAAACAAACAAACAAACAAAAAAAAAACAAACAAACAAAAAAAAAAGAACCACAGGGGAGTATCTTCTGATTCTGTGTTCTTTAAGTCCCTTGGCTTCTCCTGGAAGTTGTCCGTCTAGCTGATCTTCTGGGGGAGGGGCCTGTTGTGCTGATTTTCAGGTGTTAGCAGTTGGGGGAGCTGCTGTGCCCCTGCCTGGTGCAGGGCTCCGTGGGGGTTGTTTACCCCGTGAGGCCGCAGGAGGAACAGCCCCAGTGGCGGGGCAGCTCTGGAGCCCTGGATTCAGCTCCGGCAGGAACTCCGTCTGCAGGGCCTGGAGGCTCCGGGGCGGGGCCGCTGATCTGCTCAGCTGGGGCAGGAGCGTCCTCGCTGTCCTGGGCCCTCCCGGCCTCTGCCTGTCCCGGGGGAGGCGGGATCCTGGGCTGTGTCCCGGCGCCCTGTGCTCCGGAGCCTGCGCTGGTGGATTCGCGCTCCCGGGCCGCGCAGCCCCCTCCGCGGAGCCGCCGCCCGAGCCCCTCTGAGCTGCTCCGGGTCCCGCCGTGCGCGCTGCAGCCCTTAGGGAGCTCGGCGCACTCTCCCGGGCGCGCAGTTGCTGTTCGTGTCCCGGGGAGCCCGAGGGCATCTGCTCCCTCCTGGTCCTGCTCCAACTCCCCACGAGCCCCTTTCCGCCCGGGAAGGTCGGTGCAGCTCCTGCGTCTCCGGGACGGGGCTCTCCTGTCCTGGGGACACTCGCCCCGGCCTCAGCCCGGCTCCTCGCGGGGCCCCTCCCCCTTGGAGGCCTTTGTTCCTTTATTTCTTTTTCCCCGTCTTCCTACCTTGATAGAAGCGCGAACTCTTCTCACTGTTGCTTTCCAGCTGGTCTCTCTTTAAATCTCAGGCCGAATTCATAGATTTTCAGGATAATTTGAAGGTTTTCTAGGTAGTTTGGTGGAGACAGGTGATTTGGAGACCTTACTCTTCCGCCATCTTGCTCCTCCCCCTCCCTATGTGGAGTTTTTATGAGGATTCACTTAGTCAACATATTTTCATAATTTAGAATAGCGCCTGAAATACAGTGAGTATGATATAAATGTTAGCTAGAAGTAGTAGTAGCGTTAGTAGCAGTTACTGAACTGCTAGAAGAAGCTGTGGATGAACTGGGACTCAGAAGTGATCAATATTCTTCCTAGAAAATGGAGAGAATGATGTACACAGGGAGGAATCCAAGAATAGGAGTCAGGGAATAAGGATCTGTGTTTGATTTTTCCAATAGAAGGGTGTGTGACTTTTCAATTTAATATTCCAGAGCCTGGCTTTCATCAATTCTGACAAGAATGCATTGGCCTAATTTATACCAAAGTTCTTCACATATTAATCTTCAATGGTAGTTTTTATCTGATTTAAGTTGTCTTGGGCTCCAGCATGTAGACGATCTATCACTAAAGAGAGTGCCAGATGCTTGGCCCTGTGGTTTCACAGGATGTAATGGTGCTCATCCTGGTTACAGGATAAGCCACTTTAACATACTACTCTTGTGATCGCTCCATATTGTTTCTTACCGTGATCACTGCACCAAAACCTTTTAAAGAGGATCATGGCTGGACATGGTATAAAGAGAGTTCAGATATTCCCACCCAAGGTATAGGCCAAGTCCTTCCAGGAACAATGACTTCATGCTCCTCACCCTGCTATCTTTGCCTACTTCTCAGTCCACTTGGGGTGCATCCATTATAAAAACCTGAACAAACTTTTAGAAGAGCTAATGGCTGAATATTTATTGCTTAGTGTCTTAAATGAATCAGATTTGATATAAAATTCCATCATCTTAAGGTTTGGGGTAGGGTGCTCTCTGAGCTCTTAGGTCACCAGGCTGTACATGCCAACCCCCTTTATCCGTAACATGACTCTCTCTGAGGCTATGAAGTAGGTGCCATACCTTAGGAGTCTCTACTGTGGGGTTACACATTTCTTGTTAAGAAGGGGATAAACTAAAAAAAAAAAAAGAAGAAGGGGATAAACTGGGGCACCTGGGTGGCTCAGTTGGTTCTCCTGCCCCTCCCCCTTGCTCATGCACACTTTCTTAAATATTTTTTTTTAAAAGAAAAGGATAAACCTAAACGAATCCTGTATCTAAGCTTTCACGTTAGCTTTGGATAGAAATTTATAGGTAGGTAGGTAGGTAGGTAGGTAGGTAAGATTAAAAAGCCAATCTGCGGGGTTAAAAAAGAAGAAATGACTTATATTTAAAATTATACCACTGGTGTGAAAAGGCAGCTTAACAACAATTTTTAGTGACAACATCATATTGATGAAATCCAGCAGTGCCAAACCCATGGAGAGAAAATTTAAGTAAAACTTTGAAAAAATAGGATAAATCATAACTCAGGAGTCGCACTAGAGATTTGACTACTATGAGCTTATCGGCCACCCAATATCTAATTATATGAAATTCCCATACTTAATTTTAAAGGTCATGGTTTGATATATATACACACAGATACATATATTCAGATACATATAATCTGATATATGTAGGTATGTGCATACTTATATATACGTGCATTATTTTTACTAGGCTTTCCTATATGCTTCCCATTAGACTTCAGGTAAGAAACAAAAAATTTTAATAAGAATATACACAGTTATGAGTAGAGACACATTTTATATTCTCTGTTTCCCTGAGTTATTCACAATGAATGATATTAAGTTTTTCTTATTAACTTATGAAACTTTTAATATTACAATCCTAAATTACATTCCCATGAAGTTCACAAATGTGTTTTCTTGATATTGCACATTGAAATTCTGCCTGAGTTATTTACTTAATTTTTCACTTTTCACTTATTCAGTCTTTTATCCTTTTCCTCCATCACTACTGCAAAATATGAAGATTCATATTTTTACTCAACAAGTATATATTGATTCCTCAATAGTTATGTAAGTTTCTGGGAACCATTATCCGTCAGGTATCTTAGCCTTCTCCCGATTCTTTTCTTGACTAAGTCTGAAATTGGCTTCACCATTCCTTAAACTTCTTACAACTTAGTAAAGTAGCAAATCATTTTATGAACTCACTGTATCCTTTCAAGATAATCAATATTAGGAAGTGCATTCAACTGTCAGAGATAACTTTTCAGACAATAATTACAGAGCACAATGGCAGCTTCTCATTCATCAATGTAAAAAGTGTCTATAGGCAGAAAAAAAAGAGTCTAAGTCATCAGAGATTCTGCTTCTGAAATATGCTTTTTTTTTTTTTTTTTTTTTTTGGATACACCCAGTAGTTGGGCTTCATTGTGGAGAGCACTGGCTTTGTAACAAAACAGTGATACGTTACAAGAAGGTAGTTTGTCCTGGCAGCTGTTTCTCAGCATACTTGCTTCACAGATGACAAAAGATCACTCAGACTATTAACACCATGTTTTGTTGTCATCCTTTGATGGGGGAACTTCCACCACATATAAAGTGTAGTAAAGCTATTTTTTCCTCAAACAGTACTATCAGAGTTTGGGGAAAATATTTATTTGGCAAGCCTGTATTGGCAGCTATTTATATATTGAATATAGATGGAAAACTTAAATGTTTTAAGTAACATATGGAATGAATGAGAAAAATATGTTTGATCATGAGAAGTGCTGAGCAAATGCACATGGCTAGTTTCAAGCAACTCTAACCACATGTATCATTGATTACAGCTTAACAGTATCATTTTTTGGTCTCAAGAATCACAACTTTCCATGTATTAGATTTAAGAGCAAGAAAACTAGCTTTGTGCTCTTTCCAAAGAAACTCATAAAAAGTCCATTATATTTTATATTCTCTCTTCTTTAGAGCATTAGAATTACAAAAAATTAAACCCTTCCTTATCAAAATTGCATGTCACCTTGTGGATCATAGGAAAAGCATAGAAAACAGAACAAAAATCACAAAATGAGCTTTATGAAAAGGGACTGTAGGACTTAGCTCATTGTGATAGAAACACTTCTGTGTCAAGTTAGTTTTACTAAAACTGGGATCTGAATTTTATTTAAGTTCAAAAGGATCTTCTTTCAAGAAACACTTATTGGATGGTTACTAGATACAACATGATACTGCTAGTACTACATACACATTTCAATTAGTACTCAGAAAGATACTATTCACTAGCTGTTTTAGTTTCTTCTTTATATATATATTTTTTTTATTTTTATATTTTTAAAGATTATTTATTTATTCATAAGAGACAGAGAGAGAGGCAGAGACACAGGCAGAGGGAGAAGCAGGCTCCATGCAGGGACCGCTGAGCCACCCAGGGTTGCCCTATTTTTATATCTTACAATAGATGTGAAAACAGAAGCTCAGAGTTGTCAAGTAACCTCCCTATGATACATAGCTGTGAAGTAAATAATATCAAATTAAAATGCAGGTCTAACCCCAAAGCATTTGTTCTTTGCATTACATCACACTGCTTCTATAAACTCCCCTATTTATTGTAGTCTAATGGGTTATCTTCGAAATGCTTAGTTTCTACATCCATTTTAATTTTAGAACTATCTCTTATTGTACTTCCTTCCTCTCTTCCCCAGATTTCTATCTTACACTGTGCTTTACCATCATGGGGTAAAAAAAGTGATTCTTCCAAAAAATATTTATGGAGCAACAGCTCTGTTCTCAGCACTGTTGGGAGATTAGGAGAGAATAAGACTTGGTCTCATGATTTGTGAAACCCCAGGAGGTAAGAGGGTAAAAGCAGAACGTGCACACACAATAATAATCATATACTAATTAGCTTCTAATTGACATATGAATTAACATCTGTGTGTCAAACATTGTGAGATAAGTACTTCACATGTAAAACTACTAATTCTAACAACATCCCTATAGAACAGAAATGATCAAGATGCCCAACTTATCAGTGAGGTTATCATGGTTTAGGAAGTTAAATAATTTTTCCAAAGAAATTTTTTTTTTTAGATTTTATTTATTTATTCATGAAAGACACAGAGAAGCAGAGACATATGCAGAGGGAGAAGCAGGCTTCCTGCAGGAAGCCCGATGTGGGACTCTATCTTAGGACCCCAGTAGCACGACCTGAGCCAAAGGCAGACACTCAACCACTGATCCACCAGGTGTCCCAGAAGACAGTTTTGTAAGAGACAGAAATCATATTTAAATTCATGCTCTAAAGGGAATCTCAAATTAAAGTGATGACCTTCTCTTCCCAATTTGAAGATACCCACCCTTGCTCCATACACCTATCAAAAAAAAGATTTATTTCTTTCAACTTAAATACATGAAATACTTAACTTATTAATATGGCAATTCATAAGTATATTTAAATAATCTATTTTGGAAAATAATCTATTAATCAAGAAACAGCCTTTCTTTTTATATTATCACATTTTGGGAAGCAATTGTTATTGTCACACTTTAATATCAGGATCTTCAACTCACTGGAGCCAGGGTTCAGGCATCTAATGCAGATTCCTGAACACTTTGCTGTTACCTTCACCAACACTGCTTGAGCCATAGCACTTTCTCACTCCATTGATAACGCTGTCACTGGTAACTGTGGTTAGATATGATTTTTGAGGCAACAAATGAAGCTACTAATGGACTCAGATTTCCAGTGCTGGTGATAGAACCAACCAAAGTCTACCAGCCTTTGTATGTCTCTATAAATAATGAGGCTGAGGAGAAGACAGTTTCTCTGTGGCATGGCTCACCCACAGAAATGCTCATGTCGTGATCTTGGGATCATGGGATCAGGCTCTGCACTCAGCAGGAAGTCTTCTTGAGATCGTCTGTGTCCCTCCATCTCTGCCCCTGCCCCCATTGACTCTCTAAGATCTTTTAAAAAGAGAAAGAAGGGGACGCCTGGGTGGCTCAGCCGTTGAGTGTCTGCCTTTGGCTGGGGGCGTGATCCCGGAGACCTGGAATTGAGTCCTGCATTGGGCTCCCTGCATGGGGCCTGCTTCTCCCTCTGCCTGCGTCTCTGCCTCTCTCTGTGTGTGTCTCTCATGAATAAATAAATAAAATCTTAAAAAAAAAATAAATTTGATAGATACTAAAGATAAATAAAATTTGAAAGCTCCTGTCAAAAAAAAAAAAAAAAAGCACCCATAAGCACCGATTTTCATATTCGTATGGCTGCTGTTTGCTTTGTATTCATCCTGTAAGTGGTTATTTGTTGAAATATAGCCAAGTATTGCTGGGTTTTAGTGTTCCTTAACAGACTTGTTTACAATTTCCAACATGTATAGTTGTAAAATTATGAACCTAGGAAGTCCAAAGAAGATTTTTGATCTAGACACAATAACAGAAATAATTGTCTTGGGATACACTTAGTGCACAGAAAACTTAGCCTTATATACTAATGAAAATAGAAGTGAATAAATTAATACAAATTAATCGTCCAACTGGGAAAAAATAATAAAAAACTAAATGGAAAATAATAATGAAAGACAAATTTGATGAAGTTGAAAAGAGAAAGTAAAATAAATAAGCTTTTAAAAAAAATCTGTAGGGGCACCTAGGTGGCTCAGTTGGTTAAGCATCTGCCTTCAGGTTAGGTCATGACCTCAGGATCCCGGGATGGAGCCCCACATCAAGGTGCCTGCTCAGTGGGGAGTCTGCTTCTCCCCCCTGCACCTCCCTACTGCTTGTGTGAGTGGTCTCTATCTCAAATAAAATAAAACCTTAAAACAAAATCTGTAAAACAGATCAACCACTTGCTAACCTAATCAAGTAAAGAGAGCACAATATTAGAACAAAATAAGAAATGACTTGGCAAAAATAATCACTAAAGGACTACATTTTTGATTTGGCAAAAATAATCACTAAAGGACTACATTTTTAAAATTATGCTGGACTTCTCCCATTTGCCCCTCCCTACTTTCTTTGCTCTGCCTCATGCCAAGAGAAGGCTAACTCAAAATTTGCAAGCTTCCTTGCCCTCTGGTTTTCATTTGGGTTTGGCCAAATGGAGAATCTGAGAACGGTAAGGAAATGAGAATGGGCTATTATTGCCCCCAAGAACCCTCCCACTAAGCTACTTTTGACTATCTGCATTCCTTCCCCCAATACTACAGTTCCTGCTAGGTGGCCTTCACTATAAAGGCAGCCCTCTCTGGCTCCAGTAATCGCTCTTTTCCCTTGTCTCTTCTCTGCTTTGGTGAGAGCTCCTCATTGTTAAAAGCCCAAAACCCTGTACTATTTCTCTTTGAGTTCCTTAAACCTTGCCCACATCTTGGTTCTTTTATTGGAACTCTCCTCAGAATGTTCAGGTTAAATATGCCAACTATTTTTTTTGCAGGATTCTAACATAGAAAAATCAGAGTGTATATAGTATTTGCAAAAATATGTGAAAAACAGGTTAAGTCGGAATCCCTGAGTAGCTCTGTGGTTGAGCATCTGCTCAGGTGGTGATCCCAGGACCCTGGGATTGAGTCCCACATTGGGTTCCCTGCATGGAGCCTGCTTCTCCCTCTGCCTATGTCTCTGCCTCTCATTCTGTGTCTTTCATGAATAAATAAATAAAATCTTTAAAAACAAACAAAAACAAAACAAAATAGGTTAAGTCGATATTTTTCTAAGAAATATAATTTACCAAAATAGATTCTAATAGAAAAAGTACGAACAGATAACAAACACAGAAGGAACGGAGAAAGTTACCAAGTAACTACCCACTCCTAAGAGGCCAAGCCCAGGTCCAAAGACACACAGCCAATTTAGCAAAGGCCAAAGAGACCCAATGCCACTTAATGGTTTCAGAGCACAGAAAAAAAGGGACATTTACAAAGTGAATTTAACACTGATGCAACCACTTGACAGAAACTGGACAATAAAGAAACGTGCAGACCAAATTCACTTATGACTGTCAAAGCAATAATCCCAAATAAAATATTAGCAAGCAGAATTCATTAAGTTATCACAACCATAGCATATCACGAGCAAGTGAGGTTTTCTAAGTCTAAGAATGGTTTCATATTAAGTAACTTATTAAAATAGCTGACGGTATTAATAGAGCTCAGGAGAACGATCATGTGATAAACTTCATGGATGCTAAAAAGATCCTCAAAAAAATCTTCAACATCCATTTCGATTAAAAGCTCAATGATTATTTTTCAAAGTATTATTACACACACATATGCATGCCTCAAAGCCAGCATCTTACTTACTAAAGGCCAAGAGCATCAGTGCTATAATGAATAAGGCAAAGATATCGACATTCTCTGCTACTATTTAATGCTTTATTTGAGGTGTTTGTTTCTTTGGCTGTGCAGAAGTGAAAAGGCAACCTATGGGGTGCAAAAAAATATTTGCAAATTATGAAACTAGTAAGTGTTTAATATCAAAAATAAATAAGGAGCTCCTACAACTCAATAGTGAGAAAAATAAGTAACCCAATTTAAAAATGGGCAAAGGACTTAAATAGACATTTCTCAAATGGCCAACGGACACAGGAAAAGATGTCAATATCACTAATCACCAGGGAAATGCAAATCAAAACCACAATGAACTGTTACTACAAAGCTATTAGAATGGGTATTATCAAAAAGATGAAAGGTAGCAAGTGCAGTGAATAGCAAAAGAATGTGGAAAAGAGAATGCTTGCTCACTGTTGCTGGAAATGTAAACTGATACAGCTATTATGGAAAACAGCATGAAGATTCCTCTAAATAAGGGCAACCCCGGTGGCGCAGCTCAGGGCGTGATCCTGAAGATCCTGGATCAAGTCCCGCGTCAGGCTCTCTGCATGGAGCCTGCTTCTCCCTCTGCCTGTGTCTCTGCTTCTCATTCTCTCTCTGTGTCTCTATGAATTTAAAAAAAAAAAAGATTCCTCTAAATATTAAAAATAGCACTACACTATGATCCAGCAATCCCACTTCCAAGTATACACTCAATGGAAATGAAAACAGGATATCAAAAAGATATCTGCATTCCCATGTTTATTGCAGCCCTATTCCTAATAGCCAAGATATGGAAACAACCTAAGTGGCTGTCAATGGATAAATGGATTAAGAAGATGAGAAAAAAAGAAATAAAGATGCGAGACACACACACACATGAATATTAGCCATGAAAAAGAAGGAAATCCAAGCATTTGCAACAATACAAAGAGACCCAGAGGATATTACGCTAATTGAGATATACCACGCAAAGAAAGACAAACGTCGTGTGTTACCACTTATGTGTGGAACCTAAAAAGGCTTTTAGTCATAAAAGTAAAATCGTGGTTACCAGGGGTTGGGGATGGGGGTGGGGGGTAGGGGAATAGGAGAGATGTTGTTTAAGCGTACAAACTTGCAACTAATAGATAAGTCTGGGAGATCTAATGTACAGAACAGTGAATATAGACAATATTGCACTATAATCAAACTTGCTAAGAGACTAGATCTTAATTTTCCCCTCACAAAAAAATGATAATTCTGTTATGTAACAGAGTTATGAACTACTATTACAATAGCAATCATATTATAATATATAAATGTATCAAGTAAAAAATAAATTTATGTATTTTTCTTAAATTTCCAAAGGCAAGAAAAAGACAGGGAAATGCTAACAAATTCCATGAAAGCTCAGGTTTCTAAGGCTGTTCTACCAGAGTCAGGAATAGCAAAATCTAGAGTTTAGGGTAGAAACAATAAATGCCAGTTATCACCAGAACTTCTCGTTGCATTTATCACTAAGTAGCTGAGCAGACAAATCAATAAAATGCAAAATAAATTTCACCTGCACTCCTTTTTCCTTGAAAATAAATGATGAACGATTAGATTCGCCTGATGTTTCAGAATAGCTGACATTTTAGAATAGGTAGATGCATAGATTACTTGGCTGCTAGTACTTAAAGAGTGTAGTAAGCACTACAGAGATGAAAAAATTTAAAATGAATTCTAAAACTAGGGCCAAAAAAGGAGTTATGAAATCTCACTAATATTTTTTGGAACAGTGTCAAGACTTTCAAAATGATCAGCAATGTCTGGGTGCATGTCCAAAAGAATTCAAAGCAGGATCTCAAAGAGATATATGGAGACTCATGTTCATTGCAGCATTATTTACAATAGCCAAGAGGTGGAAGCAACCCAAGTGTCTGCTGGTGGGTGAATGGATAAAGAAAATGTCATAGATACATATGGTGAAGTATTATCCAACCTTAAAAAAGAAGGAGATCTTATTGCATAGCACAACATGGATGAACCCTGAAGACCTAAGGCTAAGTGAAGAGAGTCACACAAACCCCCCCCACACACACACACAAAAAAAACCCAAAACAAAACAAAGAAACAACTACCTTGTGATTATACTCATAGGAGTTCTCTACAGTAGTCAAACTTAGAGGAAAGGAAAGTTAAATGGTAGTTACTAGGGACTAGGGGAGAAGGAAATGGGGAATTGATGTTCATTGGGGATATGGTTTCAGTTTTGCAAGATGAAAAAGTTCTAGAGATCTGCTGCACATTGTGAAGAGAGTTAATGCTACTGAAATGTACTCTTAAAAATGGTTAAGATGGTACATTTTAGGATATGTGGAGGTGTTTTTTTTTTTGTTTTGTTTTGTTTTTTTACTACATTTAAAAAAAATCAGCCATGGATTTGGTTTACCACAGTTACTGTAGTGATTAAAAATAAGGACTTGATGATTGATTGAAACTGGATTTGAACCCTGGCTCTACTACATTCTAATACTGTGACCTTGCAAACATTACATGAACTTTCTGTACCTACATTATCCATAAAATGGAGACCTGTAAACAGCCTAGACTCAGGAGACAGAGCACCCAGATTCTAGTACCATCTGTGCTGCTTCCTTTTTATAACTTTGTGAAATTTATTTAACCTCTGTAAGCCTCAGATTTCTAATGTATAAAATGTGAATACTACTACATTTTCTCTGTAAGGATAAAATGAGTTCATGTATTAACAGCATATCACAGTATGTCAGGCACATCGTATTCACTAATTAAACTGATATTTATTAAATACACAATATGTGCCAGGCACTGTTCTAGACTCTGGGTAAGGGCCTAAGGAGTGTGTAGCTGGTGGCGGGAGAGTGTGGGCCTCGAGCTGGAATAGGCTTGGCAAGATCTACAAACAGGCAGGGGGACCCTGTGACAGTGGCGCAGTCAGGGAGGGGGAGAATGGTAGGAGGTAAAGTAAGAGGAATGACAGTGGCCGATCCCTTTAAGGGCCTTGAAGTCCATTGTAAGGACTTCAATTTTGATTTTGAATGAAACGCATAGCTATTAGAGGGCAATTTTGATACTGAGTGAAACGCAGAGCTATTAGAGGGCTGGGACAGAGAAGCAACTTAAGCTGACTTATATCTCAAAAAAACTCATTCTGACTTCTGGGTTCAGAACAGATCTTAGGGGGCATTGGTAGTGGTACTTGATTTTTTTTTTAAGTAGTAGCTGCAGTTAATATGATATCTTATCCTATTATCATGTCTTACCAAAGGCAGGCATGAAACACCCATAACGCTTTGCTGACAATCCCAGCTTGCACAGAAGATTGTACACAGTAAATGCAGAGACAGCATCAACAGAAAACCTGGCCAGTGCTTTAATGACTTATTCTTTGCACTAGGGGTTGATTCTGAGGGCTTCTCCTCTGGGCAGAAGTAGACTTTGTAGACAATAAAGGACCCCTAGTACAGGCTGAGTGAAAGCAGTGGCCTGGCACTATGACCTGCAGGTTTTCAGCTAAAAGATTTCTACCTTCAAAGGCAGAAAACAGGTAGTGGAAGCTGATCTGCATCTTCCAGGGGGCTTGTTTTTCTCCTTCTAACTGGGATATGAAAGGTTCATGGAAATGCTGGTCAAGGGTAGAAATACTGGTCTGGTATCTGACTTAGGACAATTCTTTATCTTCTTAGTGAAAATCATTTTAGCTTTTCATTCTTGATGACTAAGTAACAAAAGCATACAACTAACCACTCTTAAAACGTGGAGAAAATGCAGGTAAACTCAAACTTGTCAAGGAATCAGTTCCTCCTGAATAACCCGTCTGTTTGCATCTAACTCAGAGCAACAAGCAGAGACAGGAGAGCAACCTCTGAGGCCTTACATGATCCTGCTCACCCTCCACTGGGGTTCTTTCCTCAAAGCATTCTATAATCTCCTGCTCTCCCTGTGTGTGCTAGAGCCACACAGGCCTCCTTCCTGTTAGCCAAGCACAAGTGTACTGGCATGAATGGTGGTCCTCAAAAAAGATGCGTCCAGTGTAATAATAGTATGGCCTTATTTGGAAAAAAGGTTCTTTGCAGATGTAATTAAGTATCTTGACTGAAATTATTCTGGGTGACCAGAGTGGGCCCTAAATTCAGCAACAACCATCCTTACAAATTACACACAACCATCAAAATCCTAGAGAAGAACACAGGCAACACCCTTTTTGAACTCGGCCATAGTAACTTCTTGCAAGATACATCCACGAAGGCAAAAGAAACAAAAGCAAAAATGAACTATTGGGACTTCATCAGGATAAGAAGCTTTTGCACAGCAAAGGATACAGTCAACAAAACTCAAAGACAACCTACAGAATGGGAGAAGATATTTGCAAATGACATATCAGATAAAGGGCTAGTTTCCAAGATCTATAAAGAACTTATTAAACTCAACACCAAAGAAACAAACAATCCAATCATGAAATGGGCAAAAGACATGAACAGAAATCTCACAGAGGAAGACATAGACATGGCCAACATGCACATGAGAAAATGCTCTGCATCACTTGCCATCAGGGAAATACAAATCAAAACCACAATGAGATACCACCTCACACCAGTGAGAATGGGGAAAATTAACAAGGCAGGAAACAACCAATGTTGGAGAGGATGTGGAGAAAAGGGAACCCTCATACACTGTTGGTGGGAATGTGAACTGGTGCAGCCACTCTGGAAAACTGTGTGGAGGTTCCTCAAACAGTTAAAAATAGACCTGCCCTACGACCCAGCAATTGCACTGCTGGGGATTTACCCCAAAGATACAGATGCAGTGAAACGCCGGGACACCTGCACCCCGATGTTTATAGCAGCAATGGCCACGATAGCCAAACTGTGGAAGGAGCCTCGGTGTCCAACGAAAGATGAATGGATAAAGAAGATGTGGTCTATGTATACAATGGAATATTACTCAGCTATTAGAAATGACAAATACCCACCATTTGCTTCAACGTGGATGGAACTGGAGGGTATTATGCTGAGTGAAGTAAGCCAGTTGGAGAAGGACAAACATTATATGTTCTCATTCATTTGGGGAATATAAATAATAGTGAAAGGGAATATAAGGGAAGGGGGAAGAAATGTGTGGGAAATATCAGAAAGGGAGACAGAACATAAAGACTGCTAACTCTGGGAAACGAACTAGGGGTGTTGGAAGGGGAGGAGGGCGGGGGGTGGGAGTGAATGGGTGACGGGCACTGGGGGTTATTCTGTATGTTAGTAAATTGAACACCAATAAAAAATAAATAAAAAAAAAATTACACACAACAAGACACAGATACACAGAGAAGGCCAAGCCAGAGACACAGAGGAGAAGGTCATACAGAGATGAAGGCAAAGAGTAAAGTGATGCAACCACAAGCAAGAAACACCTTGGGCCATCAGAACTGGAACAGGCAAGGAAGGATTCTCATTCTGAACCCATGGAGGGAGTGTGGCCCCGTACATAGCTTGATTTCAGACTTCTAGAATTGTCAGAGAACATATTTCTGTTGTTTTAAGCCAACTGGTTTATGGTAATTTATTATAGCAGCTCTAAGAAACTAAAACAACCAGACAACAGGTATTTTCCTCTCAGGACCTTTGCACTTGCTATTTCCTCTGCCTGGACTCTCCAGATACTTGCATGACTATCTCCAGCAATTCCTTTGATTCTTTGTTCAAATATCACCTTCTCCATGAAACCTTCTGTGACTACCCTGTTTAAAAGTGCAACTTGTGGGGCACCTGGGTGGCACAGGTAGTTAAGCATCTGACTCTTGGTTTCAGCTCAGGTCATGAGCTTGGGGTCATGGAATCGAGTTCTGCATCAGGCTCTGCACTGAGTATACGGTCTGCTTGAGACTCTCCCTCTCCCCCTTCCCTCTGCTCTCTCTCTCATATAAATAAATCTTTTTTTTAAAGTGCAACTTGTGTGACATTCCCTATCCCCCTTCCTAGCAGTGTTTTTCAAAATCAATTTTTCATGTACTATATAATTTGCTACTTGAATTTTTATTACCTGTTATATTAATTTCCCAGGGTTGCCATAACAAATTACCACAAACTGGGTGGCTTCTGACAATAGAAATTTATTTTCCCAAAGTTCTGGAGGCTCTAAGTTTGAAATCAGGAGGCCGGTTGTGCCATGCTCCCACTGAAGGCTCTAATGAAGGATCTTCCTTGCCTCTTCTTAGCTTCTGGTGGTTGCTGGTAGTTTTTGGCATTCCATGGCTAATGGATGCATCATTCCAATCTCTGCCTCTGTTGCTATGACAATATCTGTCTCCCTCTACTAGACTATAAGCTCCATCAGAGCAGGCATTCTTGACTATGTAGGAGCTAGAGCCACTGTAGCCATGAGAAAGACACTTGATAAGCATTTGTACAAAGTACAAGTAAATTAATATGGCTAATGAAATCAGGCTGCCTAGGGAGACACAGTCAAATCAGTTGGATATAGACAAAAATTTTGCAAATTCTTAGAAAGATATGCTAGAATATGCACAGCTACCAGTATGTTGACTAATTCATGTAATTAATATATTTTCAAAGGAAATATATTACCTTCCCAAAGGATTCAGAGTCACTTATTTGTTTCTGAGCTTCTTTTAGGTACATAATCACTTTTGTCCTTGATTTCATGTCACTAGTATAAACTTACAGTCCTTATTTCTCTGTATCCTACCTCTATATTACCTCAAATGGAAGTATTTGTTAAGAGGATTTAATCTATTGGCAAGGGATGCCTGGATGGCTCAGCAGTTGAGCTCTGCCTTCGGCTCAGGGCGTGATCCTGGGGTTCAGAGATTGAGTCCCACATTGCGCTCCCTGAGGAGAGCCTGCTTCTCCCTCTCCCTTTGCCTGTGTCTCTGCCTCTCTGTGTGTCTCTCATGAATAAATAAATAAAATCTTTAAAATAATAATCCATTGGCAAAACATTCAGCACCTAAACAGCTGAATACAAAATTTTAAATTCCAGTGTGAGGCTTCCAGGTATAAAAGAGCATCCAATTTCTGACATTTATTGAATACTTCAACATATTAATGTCATTTTTTTAAAAAGCTCTCTAAAAGGTAAATCATTTAAGAGCAAGAGCTCAAGTTTCTATTAATAGCAATGGGTAATGTTCATTCTTTAAGTGAAAACCGTTGGTGGCAACATTATTCCAAGTAGAATCACTTAAGAAGGCCTCTGGGTCTGTAATATCAGAAGCCACTGCTCACCTCACAAAAAGAGTAACTGTTCATCACCAACTGAGTCCTGATCCTGATAACAGGACAGCACAGAAGGTCTCTGCTCCCTCTACCTCAACACATTTCTTTTAATGAGGAGGTGTTGTGATCTTTTCTTCTATAGAACTAAACCTAACATAAGGAGGAAAAGTAATGTACTAGGTATTTTCAAATGTCATTTTTCAAATATATTTTTGTCAATATGGATGCTTGGTGTATTATTATGAAATGCTAAAATATCCTACTGAGGCTTTCTTTATTTTACTAAGCTCCTTTGCAGGAGAAGCAGCAGCAGCGCCATCTTCTGGAATAAATGGAATGTGAAATAATTAATGGTGTTTGTAAACCTCAGAGTTCTGAGGAAAAATAGATCATCTACATGTACGCAGCAAAATGAAAAGCCTGCAAATAAATCTTAGGTATTAATCATCACAGAAGAAAGTAACATGGAATAAATTTCTGGTGTCAAGGAGCAACTGCATAAGGACAACAAACCTCTCTTCTAGCACAAGCTTGTGTGGGTAGCTTATGCCATCATGGCATTATTAACAAATAAATGACACAAAATGGGAGTAAAACATATATTCTGGAAATTAACTGGAAAAAAAAGGAAATCATGAGATCCAACTAGATTCAAACTGTTTTGCTATGGGAAAGTAGAAGAGATGGAGAAAAAAAATTTTTTTTAAAGATTTTATTTATTCATGAGAGACACAGAGAGACAGAGAGGCAGAGACACAGGCAGAGGGAGAAGCAGGCCCCATGCAGGGAGTCCGATGCAGGACTCGATCCTGGGACCCCAGGATCACCTCCTGGGCTGAAGGTGGTGCTAAACCGCTGAGCCATCCAGGGATCCCCAGAAAAAAAAATTGTTTAATATTCTTCCTGCCTGCCATTGAAAATATGTACAATATAAAATAGAATAAAGAAGCTCAAAGAGAAAATGACTGCAGCTCACCATAGAGAGTCGCTGAATGGTAGAGCAGAGTTGTACCCGGGATAGGTTAGTCAGGGCACCCGTTACAAGGGACACTAAAATTATGGTGATCAAGAAAGAAATGACCATTTCTGAGAAAGTACAACAGATTGGCTAAATGGAACACCTGGATTTGGGATGCGCTAGGAGGCTCCTGGGGGACGGGGGGTTGTGAAGCCACCCAGAAAGTACAGTCAGTGTGGGAAGCAGAATTCTAAGATTATAGGCCCTTGAAGTACACTCACCTTCTCCCAGAGATTCCAACACTAAACTAGGCATTACTGGAAAGGAATCTTACACCGAGCTGCTTTTTTTTTTTTTTTTAAGATGTTATTTATTTATTCATGAGAAACACAGAGAGGAGAGAGAGCGGGGACAGAGACACAGGCAGAGGGAGGAGCAGGCTCCATGCAGGGAGCCCGACGTGGGACTCGATCCCGGGACTCCAGGATCATGCCCTGGTCTGAAGGCGGTGCTAAACCGCTGAGCCTCCCAAGCTACCCGCCCCCCCAGCCAAGATGCTCTTAAGATACAGAGAGCATTGAGGCGGGCCCCAATTTAATCAGATGGATCCCTTAAAAGCATGCAATTTTCTTTGGCTGGTTGCAGAGGACCAAGTCAGAGATTCGAAGTGCCACTGCTGGCTTGAGAATAAGGGAGGCCACATGTCAAGGAGCACAGGTGGCATCCGGAGCTGAGAGTGGCCTCTGCCGATGGTCAGCAAGAGAATGGACACCGCAGGCCTATAATGGCAAGGAACTGAATTCTGGCAGCAAGAATGCACTTAGGAGTGGAGTTCTTGCCCGTCTCCAAATAACTCAGCTTGGCAGACCCCTGGATTTCAGCCTGTCACCCCCTGAGCAGAGGGCTCGGCCCTGCTGAACACTTACCACTGCGAGGTAATACACGATCACTGTTATAAACCTCTAAGTTTGTCACCATTTATTATTTAGCAGTAAAAAATTAATAGATGGGGAGAGAGATACTCAAAATTGCTTTCTAAGGAGCACAGTTCCTGTGACCATCCAGCTTTAGTATTTGCCGAGGGGGTTATATGTTTTGCCCTTTCCTCTTATAATGCTTAGCTGAACTTTTAAATAAATATTTGGGGACACATTAAAAGATTAATGCCTTGTCAGGCTCCACATTATCAGTTTTCTCCGTGGGCCTACGGCATTAACTCACACTTGGGTGCCTTCGTGTCTGCCAATAACCAGGAGTGAAAATAAAAATACTGAACAGCCGGTACTGCATGGGCATGGACCAGTCATTCAGATGTCCTCTCTCTCAGAAAGGCTGCTAGCTGATTCCCACACTGGCACCGGCTGAGTATCATCGCTGCCAAAAACTGCGCTCCTGGTGGGAAACAGGCAAGAACAAAGCTGTGAAAGTAGTAGAACATCTTGAGAGGCAGAGAACGGGACAGGTTTGCAGAGCTCATTTTATCTAAGAATTGTCCCTCCCTAGCTCCTGGGAGGTACAGTTATCCACAGCTCCATCCTCAGGGTTGCTAGATTTAGGTGAGGGGAAATAACATGACACGGAGTTAAATGGGAATTTCAGATAAATAATGACTATTTAGTATTCATATAGGTCCAAAATACTGCACAGATCCAATGTAGACCAGTTTACCCTGAACCAAACACTCGATATCGCACGAGATGTATTTATATGGAAAAAAATATTGTTTATCTGAAATGCACATTCACTGAGCATCCTGTGTTTTGCTGGACAACTCCACTTCTCACTGCCTTCTCTTCCTTCCTACACAAATTATTTTTTTAAAGATTTATTTATTCATTCATTCATTCATTCATTATGATAGACATAGAGAGAGAGAAGCAGAGACACAGGAGGAAGAAGAAGCAGGCTCCACGCCAGGAGCCCGACGCAGGACTCGATCCCGGGACTCCAGGATCGCACCCTGGGCCAAAGGCAGTCGCTAAACCACTGAGCCACCCAGGGATCCCTACAAATTATTTTTTTACATAAAATAGACTGAAGTTTCAGGGGCACCTGGCTGGTTCATTCGGTTAAGCATTGGACTCTTGATTTCAGCCCCGGTCGTGACCTCAGGGTAGTGAGATCTCGCCTCGCATTGGGCTCTGTGCTGAGCATGGAGTCTGCTCAAGATTCTCTCTCTGCCCCACCCCACACTCACTCACACACATGCACACTTTCTCTCTCTCTCTTTTTTTAAAAAAAAATAAATCTAAGTTTCAGGTCCTCCTGTCTACTGAGATATATACTACATTAAGAACCTACATCTTCACCCGTCCTGTACCTGGGCCCTGTAGCTTTGCAGATGATCCTCGTAAAGAGTTTATTTCCCCGCCCCTTGACTTTGACTTCAGCCATGTTACTTTCTTTGACCAAGAGAACAGGGCAGACATGGCCATGCACCATGTCCAAACTGGAGCCCTAAGACCCTTGTGGCTGTTCCCACTTGCTGACTCTTGTGGCTCTCTACTGACTTGAGTCCCAGGAGTAGGCTACAGCCACCCCAGCCAACCCCCATCTAGACAAGTCTACTCCTAGCCAACGACCAGACTCATGAGCGAAATAAATGCATACTGTTTGCCAGGGAGATTTCCGATTTCTTGAAGTTGCTTATTTACACAGCACTGCTGTTATCATAGGTAACTCACACTCCCCTTCCTACTTCATGGTTAAGGTGTTAAAAGAGAATTCAACGGCCACCGTACTGGCTGGTGTAAGAAGCCACAAAAGGAAGAAAGGCAAATCCATCCCCATACACATAAGAATAAATTCTACTACCCCCTTGGCTCCCTCAGGTACTTTGGGAGAATGCCAGGGAGAGCATCAACGGGGGAAGGGAAACATATTGAACCTTACTCTAATGCTCCAAGAGTTATTGTCTTGTCATGTCCCTGTTTTATTTTGAACTGTCATGCTGAGCTTTATTGAGAATTACAGTGTTGATAGGGAGGATTTGATAAAGCCTGTGTAGCATTACTTTTCTGGAAGTCTAGGCTTTTTTTTTTTTTCTTCTTCTTCTTTTTCATTTTACCCGGCACTTCTGATTTTCTTATATCTACCTATGGATTAGAGCTAAATAACTTTATTAAAGGCCAATGAACTGTAGTTCGATTCTCTCAGATATATTTTCCTGCGTGTGTGAAGGCTTTAACGTACACAAACACCCTCGCAGTTTGATTTCTTTTCCAGGACACTTTCTAAGACTGTGCATAGTTGAGCATTTATTTTTAATATGACCAGTACTGTAGCAGATACTCAGTCAATCTCTATGCCACACAGCCTTTCAATTACAGACTGAAGTCATAGCTTGTACTTGTTCATTTGGCTTTTATGACACAGAATAGATAAAGTGTGAATCTAACTGGATGGTTCCCAGACAGATAATGGAGTAGTGGCCCATGTATTTCTGGCGTGTCATCTCTCCGAAATCATCTGGATACCACCACTGAAAGTATCTAGAAAGCTGGTTTATGCAGCATTCTATCAAGTGGACATCTCTATTAAGCAGCTCTTCTTCTCTTTGCCAGGATAATGATTGCAAGCATATCCACAAGACCCTAAAATGCCTCCTTGTCAGTGATATGAAATTATGTCCAGGGTAGTTTTTCTGCTGCACATATATTACTGAACTTCAGTGCTTCCCACACTGGAAGAGCATGCTTGGTGCATACAGCAGCATTCAATCTGCTTAATTAGAATAAGCTGGGCTTTCTTGTACCAGGCAGATAACAGAGTTTACTGAGGGCATTGTCTCAAAGGATCATTTATATTTCCTCCCAGAAAGCAAAGACCTAGTGCCCTTTGGGGAGTCCTCACAGGCATAGGGGCAGCTGGTAGGTATGACACACCTCAGGGATGTGAGGATGATCTTAAGGCGATGCTTCGCTTCTCAAAGCATGGCTTGCAGGGCAGCAGCAGCACCTAGAAATCCTTAGAAATGCAGGATCTCAGGCCCATCTCAGACCTACTGAATCAGAATCTGTGTTTCATCCAGATCCCCAGATGATGCCTATGAACATGGAGGTTTAAGAAGTGCAGCTCAGCATTTACACCCATTATGCCATTCCTCCAAGCAGCAAGATGCACTTGAGGATTTCTAGCCAGACACTTTAGATAAGCTACCCAATACTTCTAAGGCTGCAACTCCATGACTAAATGGGTTTCCTACAAACCATGTCTCAAAGCAATGAATATCAGATAAGATCATACATTTAAAAACCCAAAAGGATCTATAGAAATGTTAGCTCTTGCTACTCTTCAATGAGCATGCCCATATTCTTTCATTCCCAGTGGAGTGTTCAAAAGAATCACAATGGGGGCGGGGCACCTGGGTGGTTCAGTGGGTTGAATATCTGCCTTTGGCTCATGTCATGATCCCAGAGTCCTGAGATCGAGTCCCACATCGGGCTCCCGCAGTGAGCCTGCTTCTCCCTCTGCCTATGTCTGCCTCTCTCTCTCTGTGTCTCTCATGAATAAATTTTTTTTAAAAATCTTAAAAAATAAAAAAGAATCCCAATGAGGGGCTCCTGGGTGGTTCAGTCA
Source organism: Canis aureus (assembly GCF_053574225.1). Lineage (NCBI taxonomy): Eukaryota > Metazoa > Chordata > Mammalia > Carnivora > Canidae > Canis > Canis aureus. Next base: position 103,348,843 of record NC_135649.1, read on the forward strand.
GTTAAGCATCTGACTCTTGGTTTTGCCTCAGGTTGAGATCTTGGGGTCATGACACAAGCCCCAAGTCAGGGTCTATGCTGAGTGTGGAGCCTGCTTAAGACTCTTTTTCCCTTTAAAAAAAATGAAAAGAAAATATAAATCTGAAGCCTCTACCCTGGAGATACTGATGCAGTAGGTCTGAGGTCACACCTAGGAACTGGTATTTTTCAAAGGTACCCAGTGGATTTTTTGACCACTCAGGTTCTAGAAATGCCATTCCAAAGGAAAGTCCCCTCCAGAACTGGATGCAGACACAAGCTCGCAGCACACGGATAGTTTCTTTAAAGTCAACACCTCCACACGCACACTCGAAGAACCCAGCCCCTAAAGTGCCAAACCCAGCTCTCATCCAGCTTGCTGCAGAGCTTCACTACCTCCTGTGTTTTCCTGGGTGACAGAGGCCAGGAAGAAACTAGCTTCCTCTGCCTTTTAAATGAACCGAAGCTACCAAGACAGACCTAAGCCAACTGTCTGTCTTTTCTCCCACACAGGCTGGGAGTGGATGTGTTCATACCAAGGACAACTCTCTCCCCTTTTCTTTGTCAGTGCTTCTGCCCTTACCTTGGAACCAAATCTAAACCAGCTGGCATGTTCAGCTTTATTCCTGGCATACCCTTTGCTGCTCAGGCCCCCCAACGATCTTTATACCTGAGCAGATCACAGTGTCATTCCACAAACTTAGGACCTCCTCTACTTGAACCTACATTATGTTTTGAGTTCTTAGCCAGTCATTAGATAGAAATTGAATACCAGGAAATTCCTCATAGGTAGGCGGCCTGCATAGTGACAAGGTGTTGGAGGTGAATGCAATACTCTCTCTTGCTGGTTTCTATCATGATGTCCACAGTGCCATCATTTGTGTGTGTGTAGAATAGTGTAGTGTAGTATAGTGTATCCCTCCAGGTCACTGTTTGAAGCCCTTGTCCCAACCACAAGTCCTCTTCAGATGCATGAGGTATCTGAACCTGGTTAATGCCACAGCCAGGGCCACAGAACATACTCCGCTGCTCCTGCTCTGCACGTGGCACCAGGAAATTCCATGACAGGGTCCCAGATCACCCATCTTTACTCCACAGTCATGTCTCCTGCCTCCCTGTGCTCTCTCTGGGAAAGGGAGGAGACAAATGGGAATAGCAAGTGTCCTCCATCCTTGGTTTCCACAAACCTACCCAAGATTCTAGTGCAAAGTGGCAACCAGTGGGTCCTAAGGCCCCTTCCTTTGAAACCTCAAAACCAAGTTTTGCTACTCTGCTGACTCTCCCTGCTTCATTCTGGGCAACTATCTAGCCTTGAAGGGAGAACAGACTTACTCTATCACTTACTAATTCTTCCAAAGTCTTTGTTTATGCCCTGGGTTTTTTCATCTCCTCTACAATTGGAGCTTTTGGAATCCAAACACCCATAACTGACCAACGTCTGCTGCCTGCTGTGAATACAGCATCAGGCATTTAATCTAATTGTCCAAACACAGGGGAGTGTCAGGATAAAAGGAAATATGAGAAAAAGCAGCAAAGGCTGACATTTCAAAAGTGTTATTTCGCTGTACAATTATTTTTCAAGTATTATGGCACCGCATATCCTCCCCAGCCTATGACCGGCCACCACGGCAGGGGACCCGAAAAGGGGTAGAAACTGCATGATCAGAGGATATGAGAAGGCAGTAACCACAACTCCGAACTGACTCTGCCATGCCACTCAGTATTTAATTTTGCTTTCTGGGAAAAGAAGAAAAAAAAATTGACAAAGCATCCCTCTCTTGATGTCCTCAATTAGGGTTCTACCGAGGAAGAGCTTCTAATGTGACCCAAATGTGAGAAGCACAACACATGAACCATCACAGGGCATGTGAAGAGAGGGGTTAATTCCCCATCCAGCTGGTGAAATCTCCCTTGGCAATAACAAGAGCCCACATTGAAGGAGAACTTTCTCTGGGTCAGGTACTCTATGAAGCCCTTTCACATCCATTATCCCATTTTTTTTCCACAACAAGCCTATTGTTGTGTTATTGTCATTTTTGCTGTTTTCATATGAGAAATGTTAAGTAATTGGTTGAAGTGGTGAGTCTCAAACATAATTTTTTTGGAAACCCCATATTAAATTCACCAACACCGTGTCCTATCATAAATGAGCAAGTGACAGACACAACGACCAGACTGTACTCCCATGTAATGGGATAGTGGATCTGATGTGGTGCCCCTATAGGAGCCAAGTCTGTGGGAATCAACCAGACAAGCACAACTGGTATGCTTACAGAGGTATTATCACCTGATCTACCATTTCTATGACCTGGAGATATCTATTCAATCTTGGAATGAGGTATGTGGGAGATTCTTTCTCCTTTTGAGGGAAATAAATAATGTAGATATGACTAGACATGAAACATAGATTTCAGATGAAAACAACGTTGTGATATAATACCTAAACTTTCATTTAAACCTAAAGTTGAGGGCAGCCCGGGTGGCTCAGCAGTTTAGCACCGCCTTCAGCCCAGGGCCTGATCCTGGAGACCTGGGATTGAGTCCCATGTCGGGCTCCTTGCATGGAGCCTGCTTCTCCCTCTGCCTGTGCCTTTGCCACGTGCTCTCTTTCTCTCCGTGTCTCTCAAGAATAAATAAATAAAATCTTTAAAAAATAATAATAATAAATAAACCTAAAGTTGCAATTTGAACGTACGTGTCGGAGGTACATCTTCCAAGTCTCAGGCCTAGAAATATTAATCAAGACTCAGAAAGACTAACCCATACAAATGGAACAAATAAAAGGCTAAGAAAAAATTCAAGTTAAATATTAAATGCTCCTGCTGTATATCTGATCATTCATCTATGCTTCATTATACAGTTTGGTACAAATTTTAATGTATTTTATTTTAATTCTTCAACAATCATTTCATTCATACTATCTTGCCAGCTTCCCCTTTTATTGACAACTATTTTGGTTCCAAAAGCTATCACTGTTACATCACAATTAGCTGTGTATGGCGCTGAATCCTGTTAGAATGGGGGGAGACCTATAATCCAGTTACAAGCTCCTTTGTCTCTGGCTATAATCGTTGCTTTTGACAAAATACTCCTTATGGGGACTAAATGACTAACTCTTTTGTAACACATAAAGAAACACAACTTATGCTTAATTGGAAAAATATGAACTAATGCTTAAGAGTCATCTACCCCAGCCCATGGGGCCCATGGTGCTTGATAATGGCAGTGCTTCAGCCCTACACACAGCATGAGCTTCTTTCATTGCTCTGTTTTCCTACATTTCAACTCTACTTGCCGAGCAGAAAAGATCTCCATAAGAACACTTCATTTCCCTGGCCAAAACAAATTTATAATTATAAAGTGACTAGTTGCCTTTGTGTTGTACTTAAAGGGCCTTAAGAACCTGTCTAGCCCGAAAAACAAGCCCTTTCGACTTTGATGTGAACTTGCTTGGTTTCCATCACCCTGTTTCTATTCTTTCTACCACCTTCCTCCCCATGGCCTCTCTGCTTCTCAGGACTGTCCCACTGGAGAAGTCTAATGGCTCCTTTTTTCATGACCCAATGGCAATACCCATTTCAAAGAAATGCTAAGGTAATTTAATCATCCCTGAAACTCAAACAGAGCATCTTACAGAGTCACAGGACCCAAGGACCACCCCCCTTGGTTATTTTATAGGCTTTCAAACTTCCTCCAAAAAGAGAGGATGTTTTTCACTCCTGTTAACTGGTGGTTCACCCTTTGGTTTAAGAGGATTCATAATTCTTTCTAAGGAACTGACTTCCATCGTATTCTCCTTGCAAGAGGAAACTGCTTACAACATCCCAGTTAGCTAAAGATAGGGATTTCCGTGATCGAATAACATGATCCTCTCCTTTTACAAACAAGGGGCTTGATACCCAAGGAAATCAAATGATTTATCAAGCTTAACCAGCAAGCCACACCTCTTACTTTTCTTCTGTCATCCAAATAATCTTATTTTCTTGATTCTACTCCCAAATAGCCCATATCAAACTTCCAGATGACCTATCTTCCATATTTAAAAAACACGTATAATTATTAGTTTCATAGGCTTTGAACTCCCCAATGAAGCACACACAAAATACCTGCTCGCTCAAATAGACAACCAGATTCTCTTTGAGATCAATGGCTGTGCAGTGACATCCATGGATGCAGAGTTTATTTTTTAAAAACTCTTAGGCGCAAAGTGAGTTTGCAAGCTGCAACACACACCAGCTAACCTACGGCTCCACGTAGTCTGACAAACTGCTACCCCTGATTCTTAAAAGGAAGTGTCAGAATTAGTCCCTTGCCTCAGTCAATACCTATTTTTTCAGATCTATAGCAATTTCATAAAAATACGGGGTATTCGTATGGTTTATAGGTTACATTGAGGAAAATGGAAAATATTATTTTTTCCGAAAGTATAGCCCTTCAGAGGCTAACAATTGAAGGGCAGTGTGTGTGGAGACAGGCTGAAAGGGATTGAACCATGGTGGGGTGGAAATGCAGTGCTTTGGCCACAAGCTGAAAAACTGCTGGCTGTTTTAACCTCTATGTCATGTGGCAGTAGTTTGGCTCCAACTGCAGATCATTTAAAACTATAAAAACTTCTTCTTCAATAATACCAGCAAGGCTCATTAGCCCCTCCAAAAGTCTCAAGCATTCCATTTTCTACATGCAGTATTTCATTGGAGAGCTGAACAGTTATTGTAAGAAATGAAAGTACTTCTTTTCCTTGGTAGATTATTAAATATGATAGCATACTCAAAAATTCAATAGCTACTCCCATGCATTAAGAAATACCAAAATGATTTGTTCATTTATTTATTAGTTGTTTATTAAGTGTCTATCCTATGCCAGACTCTGCTCTTAGTGCTGTGGGACAATTTATAGTGGTAAACTAGATAAAGCTCTTGTGTTTATTTGAATCCATTTGCTTTGCCATTTGACAAAAAACTCCCCCATCCCACTTTTCAGGCAGAAATCTCTGTTCTAGAAGTAGCCTCAGTCAGGAGGCATTGTGTGAAAACACACTGGGTTTTCATCCTAACATGCAATAGAGTCCCTGATCTTGACATTAATATAGTTACTGATTCTCCTCCTTTGACTATAAATTTGGCTGACAATTAGCTTCTCCTTATTAGAATTCTAATGCACAATTGCCCCTACAGAGCTCATTAGGATTTTGCTCAAGTTACATGCATTCTGGTTCATAGTTGGCATATTTTCTAACATTACAAGTGTGCCTTATTAAGCAGAATCTTGCTGAATGAGGCAGACACCCATTTTCTTCATTTTTGTAAAAGAAAAAGATACTACTCAATTCCAAAAACATAGGCTTTAAGCAGTTTATGAAAATGTAAAACCCGCCTATACTAGTGACTGTAATTTGACTCTTACAGCAAGTACACTATGAAATGTTTTTAAAAACTTCACCATCATGCATTTACATCCACTGTGTTCACTAAAAATTTAATAAAGCAATGTCTTTTATAAGCATGCATATTGGTTTGTTGTTTAATGAAAATAAGTAATTTATATGAAATTAGAGACAGGCAAAATTAACATATGGCAATAAAAATCAGAATAGCAGTTGCCTATAGATCGCGGGGGTAGCCCGAAGGGGCATGAGAAAATTTCCAGGGGGGGATATAAATGTCTTAAATCTTAATTAGAGTGCTGGATAAACAGGTGCATGCATTTGTCAAAACTCACTTAACAGATCAATTGAGACCTGTGTATGTCACTGTCTGTAAGTTTTACCTCAATTTCAGAACACATAACCAATAGAGAATTGAATAATTCCAGGGAATATTATCATCAAAAGTACTCTTTAAGGAAGAATGACTGCAGATGTTCCAGAAAGGTTGAGCAACAGTTTCCTAGAGAAGTAGTAACCAGTAAGAGATCTGAAGGATGATCATGGACGGAAGAATGAAGGAGGGGAGAAGGCTATTCCAGGCTCCTTCAGGGAGGAGCGGACACAAAGGTATGACTTCGGTGAGCAGTGACAGTAACAGAGGCAGAAAGGCACACAAGAGCCAAGTCATGGAGGGTTTTCATGTCCTAAGGAATTCAGACTTCTTTCTGAAGGAAATTTGGAGGAAGTCCGGAAGATTTGTAACTGAGGAGTGATCTAGAGAACAAGACATATATAGATATAGATGTAGACACACACGTTATGGACACGGACCATATTTCTGGCTTGGGCAACTGGGGATAATTGTGTTGAGGGAGAGAAGGCAGGAGGAGTGAATATGGAAGGAGAGGAAGTTGAGTTCTCTCAACCTATTGTATTTTACGTGCTTAAAAGATACCCCAGCAGAGCTATCGAAAAGGTTGCCAGACTACGGTGCAGTAACCCTAGCTACAGTTTTTGCAAAAACTGTCCTGGGCTATTGGCCCAGAAAGAAATTATTAATAGGACTGCCTTTGGTTCCCTGAGCAGGTTCCAGTTTTGTCATAAATTATACAGTCACTCTGGTCATATATAGGACAGGGTTTTAGGCCATTTGTGTTCATTGTAGACAAAAGATTTTTGGTGTCATCAATACACGGATAGCAGGTAAAGTTAAAGGATGGCATCATCTAAAGAGAGAATTCAATTGAACCTGAGAAATACCAACACCAAGAGGGCCCCAAAAATTAGAAGTAACAAAAAGCATTACAGAGTTAGAGAAAGAAAACTGAAAAAGACTATTATTCTGAAAACCAAGGGAAGATGTGTTCAAGGAATTCCCTTCTCAAGAGCAAACATGCTTTCCAATGTACTTAGAGAGTGCCAGTGTCTACTACAAAACCTCGTATGTAGAAAGTACTCAGTAGGTGCGTGATGATTAATTAGTGGAAAGATGCAATTTCTGTTCCTAAGTGGCAAATACTCTTACAGAAGCCCAGTTTCAAAAATGAGCAATTCTTTTAAGATAAAACTTTAGTTTCAGAAGCTTTGATATAAATCAATTCTCCTTTTCTGAAATAGAGTACACATTATAGCTCCAACAACATTGTATTTTCTCTGTGATTCTTTCTTGCTTCAGATGAAATACAGGGAGATATGTCTTTGTCCATAATTCCCTCAAATGCCGTCTTCTCTTAGATTTTACTGCTCTCTATCATCTTTGAGCATAGAGATTTCACTTTTATAAGTACTGCCCTTCCTATTGTTTATATGTGTCTAACAACCAGAATTATTTTACCCTATTATTCTTATATTTTCCTGACATTTCTGCTGCACCTTGCCAAAAACAAAAGCAGCAAACAAACTCTTCTATAAAGAAGATGCTGATCTCTTGGCAAAAACCTGTAAGTTAACTGTTTGCGGTCTATCCCTAAATACAAAACATTCATAAAGATCAGCAAAATGAAAAAATATAAAGAGTAATACAGCTACCTAAAACTCTTTCCTCACTCTCAGAAAAATGAAGTCAGTTCTATTTATTTATTTATTTTTAAAGATTTATTTATCCATGAGAGACACAAACAGAGAGAGGGAGAGGGAGAAGCAGGCTCCACGCAGGGAGCCCGATGCGGGACCTGATCCCGGGACTCCAGGATCACGCCCTGGGCCAAAGGCAGATGCTCAACAGCTGAGCCACCCAGGCATCCCAAAATGAAGTCAGTTTTACTTGACCAGATTTATATACACCAACCTAAACATTCCCATGAACCACAATTTACATAAATCTTCTAAGATATGGGAGTTTACCTAATTCAGAACATCAACCACTATTCCACAATCTCAATCTCAACTAACATTTATCTAACAATCAATACCTAATCTGTGCTAATAGCATTCAGAAGAAGAAAAATAATAAGACAGGATACTAATGTAACATGCTGTGTCAATTATCCTATTAAAAAAAAGAGAAAAGGACAGACTATCTATACTTACACGGAGCATAATGGTCATAGTTCCTGGCAAATCTGTGGGGTTGAAGCTCGCAAACCATAAATAATCCTCAGTAAATGTCAGTTCCCTTCCTTTTTAGAATATGTTAGAATACTTTTGAAGAGTAAGAAGCTGGTTGGTTTACCAGGCTGATGTGCATGATCCAGAATGATCAGGAGTGGCTGTGAGCCTGAAACACTACCATAACATGCATATCTCCCCTTCTGTATCAATTCTGACTGGCTTCAATATAGAATCTGTTCTAGAGTCTGCTCTAGGCTGGTGTGGCATCTTTTGCTAGGTTGGATACAATACTCTAACTCTGGCCCACTTCCCACCCACATACACTGAGTTTCTGATACATAGCTTTCAGTAAAACTTGCCACATGGAGGTGGCTAAGACTACCAAGTAAAAAAAACAAAAAAAGTAGTCTGGACCACTCTGTACCAAACCTCGAGCTCTGACCGAAGAAATCTGATTTCTAAAGGGTAATAGTTAAGATAGTTCTAGTTTTTCACCAGTGGCCTATTATTTTGTAAGCTTGAGGAAAGCTAATGGGACATCCTTCTAAACAGATCAGAAACATAAACTAATGCAGGAAGATCAGGCGAGACGATGACAGTAATCCTGGGACCGGATTTTGGGAAATGTGGTACAGATGTAATTTAATCTATTCTTCAGGTGTACTTGTAGCTTATATAAACAGGTATTAAAAACAGTGACAGGGATCCCTGGGTGGCTCAGCGGTTTAGCGCCGCCTTCAGCCCAGGGCGCGATCCTGGAGTCCCGGGATCAAGGCCCACGTCGGGCTCCCTGCATGGAGCCTGCTTCTCCCTCTGCCTGTGTCTCTGCCTCTCTCTCTCTCTCTCTCTCTCTCTCTCTCTGTCTGTCTCTCATGAATAAATTTAAAAAATCTAAAAACAAAACCTGTCTCATTTAAAAAAAAAACAGTGACAAGTGTGTGATTTCGACGCTCAGTGTGATGTCATCCATTACAAATTGGTTTAGATATGATATTTTTGCCTTAAATCCCAAAAAATGAAATTAATTCAATTAAACTGCATGGCTGAGCTCAACTTTCAATCTTCTGAGTAATCATAACTGGAATCAGCTGGAAATGGCCATGTTTTAACTTGTAAAGCAGGATAATGTTTTGAGATATGGAGGGTTTTGTTTTTTGTTTTTTTGTTGTTTTTTTTTTTCATGTAACTTGAGCCCATTACTCTTCTCTCCACCATTCAGCATCCTCACGGAAGGAACACAGTCAAGGAATTAATTGAGTTTCTGAAAGAAATAAAAAGGGAAACAGACTACCAGCAGTAGCATTAGTTCTAAGAGCCCATAGTTTTCAATCTCGAGAGCCACAAATTTGACAGACAAACCATCTGGTTTGATGTTGTTTTTTTTTTTATTACAAAGACTCATTGGGCCTATTGAGATCCACATGTTTAGAGGATTGAAACTTAAGTGGTAGAGAATCAAAACAGGAGGGAGCTGTGGAAGGAGATGGCTCTGAATCTTCCCATTCAATCATTTATTCATTCGACTAACTTCTCTGGGGGCTTACCTTGTTCCAGGCAGTGATGTGAGTGCCAGAGCTGCAGCAATAATTCAAAAGAGGCAAAAATCCCTCTTAAAGACAGTACCATCTAACTGGCAGAGACAATTATGTGGTAGTAATTGTGAAGGTAAATGGAGTACAGGAATAGCTCAAAATTGTCCATGAAATAGAATGGGCACCCAAATGGAACCTGGTATCAAGAAAAGAACAGAGTATGTAGCCATCATGATGTAAGGCCGCCAAGGGAAACTGAGACACCCAGCTATGGATCTAAGCAAAGGGCTTGCTTTTCAACAACCTGGTGAACTGAAGTACCATAGAAAGACACGAGCATGGACAGGGATTTTTCAGACCAATCTGAGACCTTTCTTCCAATGCCAGTGGAGGAAAGTGACTGCAAAAATGGTTACCATACCTCATTCTCCCTGTATTTACACTCTTTGCAACGTGACTTTGTAGCAATTCCCATCCAGAAGTCAAATTTATTTCTGCAACTCTTGAAACTGCTCTGGTCTTGTGATTTACTTTGGCCAGAGAATGAACTGCAGGGCAGGTGTTTGAGTTCTGAACCTGAGCCTTGAAAGGCTGTGTGCTCTTCTACAGATTCCTTTGGCATCCGGACACTATCCCCTGAACAATTACTGGCTACCCTGCTGGAGATGAAAGATCCTTTGTGGGAGAACCCCGTTATCCCAGCCAAAGTCATCCTAGACCATACTATTGGCAGATGAATAGTCCGTCAGACCTGTGAGTGAACCTCAGCTAAATCAGCAGAGCTACAGATACCTAACTGTATCCAGTTGAGACCATAGGAGCACTTAACTGATGATGTGGGAGCAATAAAGCATTTAAATTATAGAAATCACTGAGTTCTGGGGTGGCTTATTTCACAGCAACAGCTACCTGATACAACCAGGAAACTGTATGAATTCTGTGCAAATTCTACAAGACTTTATCCATGGGTAAAAATGAGAAGAGGAGGAAAATGGAAAACACTGAGTTTAAATTCTGACTTAACCACATGTAAATCTGGAAGCAATTACATTACTTTTGATTGGAAAACTGGCAGAAACGGTGGTTCGCTAAGGTTCCATATGAAAGCAAGTCACATGCATATCCGAGATGCATCTATAAATTATCAACTGGATCTATTTCTGCTACAATACTTTCAGTTATACCAGTGAGGCAGCTGATTTCCAGAGAAATCAGTGTTGTTATTAGCTATGCCCTTCAGAGACCACAGCACCTGGTATACCTCGTAGTTTCTGAATCCAAAATGAATTATTTCAGGAAATCTGTCACTGTGGTTTCCATAGACCATTATTTAATTTTAAAAATTGAGAATAGTCTTTCTGTATGCAATGGACAGCTTCTGAAAGAATACTGTGAAATTGACTCAAGACTATAGCCAAGGCCTATAGCACCATCAACAAGACCACGTATTTAAAAACAAAAAACAAAAAACAAAAAAAACAACAAAAAAACAAAACAAAAAAAAACAAGACCACGTATTTCCTCAGCCTCAGTCACTCATGTGACCTAGAGTGCAGGCTGAAATAAAGCCTCTCTGAATGTCTGCTATTATATATACACACACGCACAATTAAGTATCTACTGTCCTTGACCAAGAACTCTGATAGAAGGATGAGACCTGGGAACAGAGGGGTGGGACTGTGGTGTGTGTGGGGGGGGGAGGGGTGGGCTTCACAGACTATCACCCAACACTAGAAGTTAGAAGTCAATGAATTCACACAAGTAGGACCCAAATCAAGATTATGATTTCAAACCAAATAAATGGAAGCAATAGCAGTAGAGAAAATTAGGGTGACTTTTCTAAATAATATTGCTTCTCTTTATTTGTTTGAAGGGAACATTCGGGGCCACCATCATGCACCACTCCAGGAGTCAATGCTCACATGCTGATCTGTGTAAACAAAACCCACTGTAGGTGAGCAGTGTACAGCTCAGACTGTATGCAGTTGCCCTTAATACTGGATTCACTTTGGTGGTGTGTTACTCCAGAAGAATATATGGATCGATTAAGGATTTATCAATCATTTGCAGTCACTATGTGTTAGCCTTTTATTCATGTTATATTATTTGATTACTCCATCATTAGTAATTAAAATTATTCTTTATTAATAAATATGATACTATATATAGCAATAAATACAAGGGTCCATATTGCACTAGGGGAGAGCGCTTATGCTAACTATAGCCTAGCACAGACCTGCAGCATCAGCATCACCTGCTAACTTATTGGAAACACAGAATCTAAGGACCAACTCCAGACCTGCTCCCCACTCAGACCTAGTGATTGAGAATTTGCATTTTTAACAAGATCCTCGGGTGACTTGTATGTACGTTATAGCTTGAGAAACAGTAATCTATATAACAGTGTCATATATCATACTACTCATTAACTTCCAAGACTTTGCCCTTAGGTGGGTGATAAAGGAGTCTGCAATTCCCCCTTGGGTCATGAAACTTGTTTATATCCCTAAATTAGTTCGAGAATCATATGAAGTTATGGAATGCTATCTGTAGAAGAAAAAGGAAATAAAACCAAAAATGGCCTAACATTCAAGGTGTTCCAAAAGCATCCACCCACATCTCTTAAAGAGGTAGGATCTGTTCCCTGCCTTTGAAGCTAGATAGAACTATGATGATCAGAATAGTGGTGCAATGTAACTTGTCAGGCTAGGTCACAAGAGGCAATACAGCTTCTGCCTGAACTACTGGGTGAGCTCTGGAAACTAGCTGCCATGCTGTGAGAAAGCCAAGCAGCCACATGGAGGTGTTCCAGCCAATAGCCAGCATCAACTTCCCAATGTGAAAAATAACCCTTCATATGATTTCATATGAAGTCATCCCCAGACTTCCGGCTCCAGCATGTATCACATGGGGCTGAAATGAGTTGTCATCCCTGAGCCCTGCCCAAAATGCACGTTTGTGAGGTAAATAGATGCTTGTTATTGTTTTGAGGCACTAAGTCTGGGGTGGTTTGTTATGCAGCAGCAAATAAACAGAACAGATTTGGTTCATGAGCCCCAAGTAAAGTCACCTGCCTAAAAGCACCCTCTCAGTATTGTCATGGGGAGTGCAACCTCTTCTGCTGGCAAGGTCCAAAATTGGAAAACAATGAACTTGACATAAGTAGGCTTCATTTCCTTTCTTTTCCCACTGGGCCCTGAGAAACCTATGAGAACAAAATGCCCAGAGCAGCTCTTGGTATCTCATCATCCCTCGGGTTAAAAACCCACTATCCTGAGAACCCTGGATGATAAGATATGGCTTTGTACAATCCCACACAGATCGGTAGCCTCTAAGATTACAATATCGCTAACAGCTAAATCCATATCTTCTGCAATTAGAAGAGGGTGTCTAGAGTCCACTTAGCCTGTCTTTATCTCTTTATTTTCCTGGATTCTCTAAGACTCTCTCCCCCTCACTGACCATATGCCCCATAAATTTGCTCATGTCAACAAAGTGACACTAATGATGATAAAAATCTTCTGCCAAGAAAGCACATGTGGATTCTGAACCAAATCTGGTCAAGACTGTTTGATGACATGCTTCGAGGACTGGTTGTTCTCACTCAGTGTTCTCATTCTTCACTGTCCATGATGATAGCCACTACCTACATGTGGTTATGTTTAAATTAAAATAAGATTATAAGCTAAATTACACATTCAATTCCTCATTTGGACTAGTAACATTTCAAGTATCTGATAGCTTGAGAGCCAATGTGGTTAAAGGCTGCCATATTACACAGCACAGCTATAGGACATTTCTGTGTTCACAGAAGTTTCTGTTGTACAGCACTGCTCTGAATGACTAATATTACCAGAACAATTCTCTCCTTTTATTTAAATAAAATTTTCATCTACCCTTCGGTGATAAAGGTTCCTGGCTTGTTTGACAAATTTTAATTAAAAAAAAAAAAAAAAAAAAACAACCTAAAATTTCAAAGTTAGATTAAGGACTACATTGGATCTAGTTCATGTATTAGAATTTTTTTCTTTTGAAACAATTAAAACTATCTTTCAAAACCAACAAAATGTACCATCTTTGGCTTGTTCTATAAAACAAATTTCCATAATATATCTACAGATTCAAAAAAGTGGTTATGATCAGCTGGTCTTTGTCTAATCAAAGTTTTCCCAGATGTACCTAATAGCAATTCATTGATACTTAAAGAAGAAGGAACTTCAACATGGAATGAAATGTCCTCTAAGTAAATTAACTGGACTTATGAGAATTTCATTTATGGAAAATCAGGTCATAAAATAATTCTTCTGGAAGCAAAGGGAAAGCATGTTTCTCAGAAAACATCTCTTCAAAGCCCAAGAGGGACTTAGGAAAAAGTGTCTCTTCCCTTCCCCCCACCCCAAATGTATAGTTCTTAGTTCATTTCTATTTTATGAGAATATGGATGTCAAAATGAATAATTCAGCCAAGTTATACACTCCCATCAAACAAACTTACAAATCTTTTTTTTTTTTTTAAGATTTTGCTTATTTATTTATTTGAAAGAGACAGAGTGAGTGAGTGAGAGCACAAGCAGGGAGGGGGAGGGACAAAAGGAAAGGGAGAGGGAGGAGCAGACTCCCTGCTGAGCAGGGAGTGGAACATGGGGTTCTATCCTGTCGTCCAGGGGATCACCTGAGCTGAAGGCAGACACTTAACAGACTGAGCCACCCAGGCGCCCCTCAAACTTGCAAGTCTTAATGACTAATCCAGATGCATCAAGTGCATCTTATTACTGCATTTTAAGGATAATCCAAGAATTTTCTTTTTTATTTTTAAGACTTTACTTCTTTATTTGAGAGAGAGAGTGAGAGAGGGCACAGGAGGACAAGGGCAGATGAAGAGGGACAAGCAGACCCCGCTCTGAGCACAGAGCCTGATGAGGGGCCTGATCTCATAGCACTGAGCCAAAATCAAGAGTCAGACACTCAACTGACTGAGCCACCCAGGCACCCCAATCCAAGAATTTTCTTAATGGTTAAATCTATATAAAAGAAAGAATGTTGGGATGCCTGGGTGGTTCAGTGGTTGGGCACCTGCCTTCAGCTCAGGTCATGATCCCAGGATCTGGGATCAAGTCCTGCATCAGGCTCCCTGCAAGGAGCCTGCATCTCCCTCTGCCTGTGTCTCTACCTCTCTCTCTCTCAGTCTGTCTCTCTCTCTCTCTCTTTTTCTTTAAAAGAAAAAAAATAAAATAATAAATAAAAAGTAAATAAAAATATTCTCATGAATATTTCTTTTAAAAGAAAAAAAGAAATAATGCTGTAATCGGCCTTTATATCAGTGATGCACATTATTTCTTTAATTCTTAAAAACAAAATATCAGAAAGCATGAACAAATTGTTGACTCATTGTCTTTATATTATAGGATGGGGTATGCGTGGATTACATTTATAAGGAGTCTCCAAAAATTCTGTTTCCAGATCATAGTGTCTCTTAGCCCAGTGGAATGGAAGCAATTTGGTGATACATGTGGAAGCAATGCAATTATCATGGACTTATATGTTTTTTGGTGGGACTCAAAGGTTTTTTTTTTTTATAATATTCCTTTAACATTGCAATTGTCATTTCATTCACAAATTAAAATCTTAGTGCTCTAAATCTAAAAACTGCAATGGTGGGACGCCTGGGTGACTCAGTGGTGGAGCATCTGCCTTTGGCTCAGGGTGTGATCCCAGAATCCCAGGATGGAGTCCCACATCGGGCTCCCGGCATAGAGCCTGCTTTTCCCTCTGCCTGTGCCTCTCTCTGTGTGTGTCTCTCATGAATAAATAAATAAAATCATAAATAAAATCATAAATAAAATAAAATAAAATAAAATAAAATAAAATAAAATAAAATAAAAACTGCAATGGTACAGAGATTGTAGGGCCCTGGAAGCTATTTAAAACTATTCTAAATAGTTTTAGAGTGTAGTATGTACATAAAGGAGAGGGTTTTTTTCTTTTTAAGTGATCTAAAGTTGACTAAATATTACAAAAACCAAAAGTCAAAAATATCAACTAAGACATAAAGCAGCATTATAATAGTATTTACACTAAGAATATATCTGTATTCTTGTTAAGCATTTGGTTCAGAAGAGTCTGTGTAATTAATCATGTCTGTGCTATGTTAAAAAATAAATAGATAAACCTCCTACTGAAGAATGCCAGTAGAGATCCTTCAACCTTTTAATATGTGAGGAATTTGAAGAGGACTTATAGCAAAGTAATGAAAGCAATGATTAAAGACTCAGAAATAAGATTGAGGAACAAAGGTTGAATGATTTGACACTATTTCAACCTAAAGAAAAGAAAGGCAGGAGGGTTTCCTAATAATTTCCAAAACCTGAAGGCTTATTACAAAAGGAGTGGGTCTCCATCTCTGATATTGAAAGAATAAAAGGAAATATGGCAAGTTAAATGGACCACATATTTCCTGGTGGAATGCTGTGATACATTCTGCCACAGGCTTAGAAAACACAGCTTTCAGATTGTATAATGAATTTTTTTTTTACCTCCATAAAAATCACTATCAAAGATGAAAGTTGAGACCTCCTACACAGCCCCTTCTAGCCCCACCTCACCTTGTCTGTTTGCTGCTATGAGAGGAAGTGATAGTCAAGCATGGTACTCTCCCATCCTAATATCTAAATGAAACACCTTAGCATACTAGCCCATCATCACCATGACCAGCAACCCATTTCTTACCTGGCAAAATTCATGACAACACAGAAGAAAGAAGGCGACTCATAAGTCATTAGGGAGGGAACCAAAATATTTGTCTTCAATACATAAAAGTTGAACAGTAATTAAGAGGCAGAAAGAAAGAAAGAAAGAAAGAAAGAAAGAAAGTTAAGTAAGTAATGTCAAAAAAAGTAATGTCACTGAAGTTAGATCAAACAGGATTTAAATTCTCTCTTGGAAGAAAGAAAAGAAAAGAAAAGAAAAGAAAAGAAAGAAAGAAAGAAAGAAAGAAAGAAAGAAAGAAAGAAAGAAAGAAAGACAAAGAGAAATGTCAAGAAAAGTAATGTCACTGAAGTTAGATCAAACAGGATTTAAATTCTCTCTCTGCCATTTTCCACACGTACTCAAGGTTCATTTCATTCATTCCATCAACAAATATTTACTGAGGACCTATGACTGGGCATTGTTCAGGCCCCCAGGGAAATATTTGTGAGCAAAATATAATAACTCATTTTCACAGAACTTACATTCCATTGGATAAAACTGTGTAGGGTCTTCTATGCCATGGCAGAAACTGGATTTTATTCTGAGGATGATTTTAACACAAGCTTGACATGATTTAACAGACTTTTTAAGGAGAGTACTCTAGATGCGATGTGGAGACTCAACTATAGCAATGCATGCATCACAGTGCCCAGATAAGACTAATGGAATAATCCAGACAAGAGAAGATGGTTGTTTGGAGCAGGGTTGGAACAGCAGATGTGATGAGGAGTAGTGTGATTTTGTAAATATTTTGAATGTACAAGTCTAAAGGACTTACTGACAAATCAGACATGAGATCTAAGAGAAAAGTCCAATCGAGCCCCACAGTTTTGTACCTGAGCACCCAGAAAGAAAGAAATGCCATCACTCAGGGTAGAGAAGATCGTGGGTTGAGCAGTTTGAAGGGGAAGAGAAGGCACTCAACATCGAAGAAATGTTTGTGATGCCTGTGAGAACACAAGGTGGAGGTGTCAAGAAAGCAATGAGATGAACCTCATCTCTCTCAACTTCATTTGACTTATCTATAAAACTGGGTAATAATTATGTGAGAATTAGAGAGAGCATACGTCAAGCACCTGGCACATAGTAGGCAATAAATACGGTGAGTGGTAATCACCATCGCTAGCCAACAAAACTATACTAATGGCAGTAGAGGTGAGTAAGATGAAAGAGACAAGGGACAGTTAATTATGGTCACAATTATGACGCAAAACAAACAACCATAACATCTCAATGGCATACAACAAGAAACATTTATTTAGCTGGCTGTCAGCTGATTTAGGCTGACCTAGGCTGGACTCACTTGTGTGTCTGCTGCCAGCTGGAAATTCAATTTATTTGGACTGCTGTCAGCTGGGAGTGGCTCTGCTCTATGCAGCTCTCATCCTTCTCCTGGGACTAGGATATATGTCCCATAGTGATAAGAGATGCGAAAGACAGACGTACTCAATAGTTACGTACCTTCACTGTAATTTGGTTTTGGTTTTGAAGGGGATTATGCCGCCCAAAACATGCCACTTTGGCTTATTATTTTGAATTAAAGTTGCTTAAGAAACAGCCAATGCAAGGAGGATGCTGTGACCCTCTACTGTTCCCCTGAAAGCAGGAAATCAATCTCCCCCATGAAGGGTACCCTCCCCATACAGGAGGGTAGAAGGCATCCTTATCACCAAAGACAGGGAATTTAGGGCCAAGAAGGCTATATAAGCAAACCTTGTTTCTTCTCTAATTTGCTACCCCAAGCCCAAGCCCCTCTGTCTTGTCAATTCTTCACAAATGTGTTGTTTCCTTGTCTAAAAAGGTATAAAAGCTGCCTGCTTTGGTGATTTCTTTGAGACTCCTATTTCTCTGAGCTCCTGCATGTATGAAATTAAATTTGTTTTTTCTCCTGTTAATCTGTTTTATGTCAACTGAATTATTAGACCAGCCAATAAAACGAAGAGAAGAAGGGAAGAGTTTTCCTCTCCTATAGTTTCATACCAACCAAAACTCATCCCAGTATGAAGAGGACTCAGTAGGCCCCCTCTAGGTCCTGCCCATGAGCCCAGGAGTTCTAAGGCCCCCTTGTCTCCTAGTGACAGGGATTCCTCCTGGAGACATATGCCCAAGTGCCATCTTGCTCAAAAATGGATTTAAATGGTGCATGATACAACAGGTTGCCACAGATCTTCATGCTTTCAGCAATCTGACCACAGCAGTGAAAGATACTTCCCACTTTAAATATGGGGAAAACATGCATCACTTGATGCTGTAACACCACCCGTGGCCAATCTTTCCTGAGTGACCAAAATACTTCTAGTCCATTGGTAATCATGACTAGGATTTAGGTCTCATTTCAAAAGTGATCACTTAGCTTTTACTTATCACTCACATTCATTCTTACCCTTAGCCTGATTTCATAACAATCTGGACTGAAGACAGAGTATAGAGCAAAGAAGGACATTAAGAATTGGGCTATGTTTCCTCAATTGAATCATTTTTATGAGACATTTTCACTAAGAAAGTGTACCAACTAGTACAAGTTAATACCAGGGTATGAAATGGAAATGCACTTATCTGAGATACAAAAGGCTCTGCTATCTATGTTTAGTCCTGCTTGTATTATGTGTACATACATATAGCATATAGATTTAAATATAGTTTATGAGGAGGGAATTATGGTTTAATTATTAATTAAGCAATATGTGGCAAGGCAACAGTTCTGACATTTATGAGAAAATTAAATTTCCAACATAGAAAGCGTAAGACACAGTCGGGTGCATCCAATCCCCAAGGATGTGATTATCTAATGATAAACCATGTTTTCTGCAGCTGCATGATTGCTGTTACAAAAATAAATGTTTATTATAAGTAAGATTGTGTTCTTTTTCTATGAAGAATAGATGAAGTTGGTTGCACAGAATATCAAACAGATGTTTCAACCAAATTGTGTATCTTCAATGGATTAATTCTTGCTATTTAAACTGGACTACTTCTGAAAGCAGATATAGTCTACATGAGGAAAATGTAAAGAGTTCTCAAGCAAACTTCACATCGCTGTAAAATACCAAACAGCTCGTAAAGGTACAGATGCAGGCAGTTTTGAGCTCTCCAGCTTCATTTTGTATGTACATATACACAAAAGCTCGTGAGGGTGATACTGACTCAGGGTGATTGGGGAAATTTTTCCATTAGTGGGACTAGTTCTACTATGGTTCCCCATCTGCAAGGGGACTAGTAAGAATTAGGCACAACCCTACTTCCTTTTTAAATTTAGTTTAGAATCTTTTTTAAAAAATATACCTGACATCTTTATCCTATTAGCCCCACTTCACGCAAGATATTATACACACACACACACACACACACACACACACACACACACATATATGTATATATACGTATATCACCTCATTTAATCTTCTTTGTAACCTTAAAAAGGTGTTGTTCACTTAATGCTAATTAAGGTCCAGATACATAAAGCATCTTAACCATGATCACACAACTAGAGTATACAAACACCTGGATTTGAAACCTAGGTTTGTCAGACTCTGAAATGCATGTTTCCTTTCACTATGTCATGGTATCAATATTTTCTGTTTACCCTGTCCAGATCCGCTTTCCACCCTTCTCCATCTTGGTTTGGATCCTTTGAGCCTAATCTGTGTAGATTCATCAGTATGCTCCATTTCTCTCTGGCTTTTGGTTGGGTTCAAACAAGAGAGTGCCTGCGGGAGCTCTGACAGCTTCTCTCTCTCTCTCTCTCTCTCTCTCTCTCTCCCCCCCCTCTCTTTTTTAAGATTTATTTATTTATTCATGAAAGACACAGACTGAGAGAGAGAGGCAGAGACACAGGCAGAGGAAGAAGCAGCCTCCCCACAGGGAGCCTGATGTGGGACTCGATCCCGGATCCCGGGATCACAACCTGAGCGGAAGGCAGGTGCCCAACCGCTGAGCCACCCAGCCATCCTTTGACAGCTACTCTCTAGAAGCTGCTTTTCTCTCATTTTCTCTCCCTGCTCACCCTGGGTTCCAGTCATGGCTCCCACTTCTTGCTCATGTAGGCCATGGTGGCAACACCTTCCTTATGTAACTAGCTCCAGTTCAACACAGTTTCTCTATCCCTATGTAAAGTCTCCTTATTACATGATCTTCAAATTTGAGTGTTCCATCTGTTTCCTACTGAAACTCTGATACAGCCATGTTGTTGTTTCCATTTACTAAATAATATTCCATAAACTGAAGTTTGACTTCATCCCTGCAACAAAGTACAATAAGTATGTTCCACACGCTACTAGGCACTGAGGACAACAAGATACAAAATACAGCCCTCCTTTGAGAAGTTCACAATCTAGGACACCAATATATATTGATACTTAATATTGTAGAGGAGTTGACAAAGAAGGTGTAATTGATCTAAACATAAGAGTCAGAGAGAGTTTCCCTAGCAGGCAGTGGCCAAGCAAGGCCTTTAAAGGATGAATTAAAAAAAAATAAAGGACGAATAGGAGTAGTTGGAAGGGTAGTACAGTTAAGAGAGCCCAGGGTACCAAAGGCACAAAGGGCTGACAAAGAAAAGACCGGGGAGAGAGGGAGAGATCGCAAACAGGGCAGGCCTATCAACATGCCTGGAACCCAGAGTACAAATAGGATTTTGGTAAGAGGTGGTCCTAGAGAGATGGACTAGTGGCTTCTAATGTCTGAAGGGCCTTCTATAGTTTGTCCTCAATGGTTTTAGTTTACTCTTGAAATACTACAAGTAGAATAGAAATATTCACAATCTCATTTAAGGAAAGTAATTCTGAAAAAAAAAAAAAAGTGTGTTAGAAGGAGCATGTTACGAAGCCCCATTCTAATGAAACTAGAAGTTTGAGGCAAAAGTTACTTCGGCTTAAAATAGTAATGGGAAGGAAACAATAGAAAATATTCTCTTGCCAGATTGGCCTTTATGTTGAGGCTGGAGGAAGAATCAAGGATGCCTCCAAGGTTTCTGATTTGGGCCACCATGCGGAAATCACCAAAGTGTCAGGGTTTCTTAACCACAGCAATTAACATTGGGGCCAGCTAATTCCATCAGGAGAGTAAGTGTGGGGGTGATGTCCTGTGCATTACAGAATGGTTAGCAGCATCCCAGGCCACCCACTAGATGCCAGTAGCATAGCACCGCACCAAAGTTGTAACAACCAAAACTATTTCCAGACATTGTCAAGTGTCCCCTCAGCAGGCAAGATCACCTCTGATTAAAAACCACTGTCTAATGTGATAGAACTGACCTGCAGAGCAAAACGAGTGCCTGCTTTAGACATAGGGCATTTGAAGTTTGTTTTGTTTTGTTTTGTTTTTAAAGATTTTATTTTATTTATTCATGAGACACACACACACACACACACACACACACACAGGCAGAGGGAGAAGCAGGCTCCATGCACGGAGCCTGACCTGGGACTCAATGCTGGGTCTCCAGGATCACGCCCTGGGCTGAAGGCGATGCTAAACCGCTGAGCCACCCTTGAAGCTGCCCTTGAAGTTTTTATGATAGAAGAGCTATCATATCAAATGAAGAGGAGCCAAGGCAACATTGGCTGGAGATTTTCTTTGGAGAGACACTGGTACACAGTTGTTGAAAGCCCTGGAGAAATTTGGATCCCTGGGGGTGCATGGCTAGCCCTGTGATGTGTTTTAGTTGTGAAACTTAAGAAAGCCATCTGAACTTTTATGAGAAAAAAGCAATTCAGATACACTAGAAATGGTCTTTGTTTACTTCTCAGAATCTGTAACCTTTTGTAAACAAATTTAAATAAACATACTTTATCAGCTTTTGGATTATCTGTGGAGAAGCAGCTCGCCAAATAAATCTCTGTGTGTCCCTAACAGTTTCCACCTTCGTGGCCTGCCCACAACTGCCTTGTGATCGAAGGGGGGTGGCGCTTATCACTGAAATATATGGAAGTGATTTTATTTTATTTTTTTATTTTTTTGGAAGTGATTTTAAAAAGCTAATGCCAAAGTCACTGGAGTAGGAAGCAGCAGAGTAGGAACTAGAGCTTCATGGTATGTGATTTTTTTGGTCAGGTGCTTTTCTTTTCTTTTTAAACACTCCATGTATGTTTCTGTATTTTATGAAGAACCTAACAGCATCTCTAATCTGTAACTAATGCCCTTGAGAACTTAGGTACCAGAAACACTGAGAATTTTATAGACATGGTCTCATTTGATGTTCCCCCAAACCCTGAGAGTTAGACACCATTATTAACGTCTTTTACCAATGAGGAAGGTGGAGTGCATTAATCAACTTGCCCAAGGAAGCACAGCTGGTGGACACTGTGGCCATGGCAATGCTGGTGGGTGCCATTCCAAGCCTCTCTCTTCAATACCATGCCACACTTTCTCAGTCTCATGTACATATAGACACAAGGCAAATAAAAATTTAAGGTGTTATGTGTTTGACTTAGTAAAACAAAACGACTGTGTGAAAACTGTCAAGCTTATCAGTGTTTTACACATGAGTGTACTCAGTACCGAAAATACAAACTGTGTGTCAAAAAGACACTTAGCTCCTTCCTCTGCTTTGGTTCTTACACTGTTCTGACTTGGATTTCATTTACCTATTTACATGGTTGTCTTTACCATTTGATTTTAAACTTTGTGAGGCAGAGACTGTCTTTGTAATTCTTATAACAAAGTTGTATTGATTGACACACGGTGAGTGCCCCTAAACCATTTCTTGATTGTTTAATTATGAATCAAGGAATGGATTTGTTCTAAATGCCTGATGGTGAACTCATTCCTGCATATTGCGGCAATATCCCATTGTATTAAATTGTGCTTCTGGCTGTTTCTTTTAAATGGTAAGTGTTTGACTCTCCCAGGCAAAGATGTCCCCCTAAAATGTAATTATCTAACCTACTAAAATATTACTAGCAGAAAGGAAAATTCTATTTTTTTTTTAGCCTACCACTTTGTTAGGTAAATGCTGTCAGAGGGGGGAAAAAAGAGTTAGGCAGATATTTAGCTTTATTCCCATTTTACATGTATAGATAACAGCCGGTGGTGGGACACTCAGGCTTTGGTGTCGGACAAATGTGGGTTCAAATACCACATTTATCACTTAAGAGCTGTGTGATCTTGGCCAAATTATTTAGCCCTGCTAAGTCTCAGAGTATTTTTTTTTTTCATATCTAACCTGGAGATACTAGCAAACTTATTGGGGCACTGTGAGCATCACGTGAAATAATGTATCCAAAGAATTTGCCACAGCCTGGCATTCACGCACACAGGTTTCCAGTTCTGGGGACACAGAGAATACCAGGTACAAGAGAGATTTTGCCTTCACAGAGCATATATTACAGTGGAAGAGGTAACATATTCTAAAGACACTTTTGAAAGAAAATAATTACTGAATACAGAGTTAAAAAGGAAACAAGCTACTGAGATAGGCGGTAATGGGGTGGGCAGGGGGCAGGGAGAGAGGGGGAAGTATGCATTCTGTCCTCAGGAAAAGGAAAAGCCAAAAGAAAGCTTTTAGAGCAGAGGCTCATTCAAATCTGATTTCTAATATTTAAAGTCCTCTGTGGCTACTGTGTGGATCCAGGATTGGAGGAAGGTGAGGGTACAAGTAGGCAAAGGGTTAGGAAGACACTGCAATCATTCAGAAGACAGGTGATAAGTGTTTTGAAGAGGTTGGTGGCAGTAGGGATAGAGATGATCAGATGGGGTTACTATGTATTTTGGATGCAGAACAAATGGAATGGAAAGAGAAAGATAAAAGAAGACTCCCAGATTTGTGGCTGGAGCACTTTAGGTAGGTGGAGATGACATTCACTGTGATGGGTAAGACTACCCACTAAGGTGACAGATTTTCCTGGGCTTATGATGGGGTTACTCCCCAATAAACTCACTGGAGGTTGAAAATGTCTTAAGTAAAAATGAATTTAATACACCTAACCCAACTGAACATCACAGCTTAGCCTAGCTTGCCTTAAATGTGCTCAGAATACTCACCTTAGTCTATAAGTTGAGCCAAATCATCTAACACAAAGCCTACTTTATAATAAAATATTGATTATCTCAGGTAATCTACTGAATACTATACTGAAAGTAAAAAACAACATGCATGTAGGGGGAGAGAATGGTTATAAGCTTATTGGTGGTTCACCCCCTTGATGAGTGGGAGCTGTGGCTCACTGTCTCTACCCAGCATCACAACAAGAATGGGAGCACATATCACTAGCCCAGGTCAAGACTCAAGCTGAAAATCTCAAGTATGGTTTCTACCGAATACATCTCTTTTGCACTGTAAATCAAACCATCCTAAGTCAGGGGTCATCTCTATACATGCTAAAAAGTTAGGCATACTAACTATGAGCTGACAATGATACAACTCGGTGGAAAAATCATATAAACACTTGAATATATGAACATGTCAGGGCAGGTCTGTGCTATAGATATGTACTTGGAAGTAATAAACACAGAAACAGTTGTAATAGGAGGCTTTGTCCGCTTTCCTCCTGTTTCCTTATTTTAATTTCTGTGCCATTTCCTACAAGAGAACAATATTGGGGAAGTAAGTTGGATCCATCCCAAATGTTCCTCTCTCATTTCTTTCTAAGGGAGATATCATGGGTTTTTCGACCAATGAAAGCAGAATACAAAAATGGGTGTGCACAGTTTAACCCCATTCAAGGTCCCCCCGCCCACACTTTTGTGATATGGCTGTGTTCTGCAGACCCTTGAGCCAGGCCTGAGTCCATTATTAGAAGGATTTCCATGGCCATTCTTCCACTGCATTTGTCATCAGTGCTTAAAGATGGCTGGGTAGGTGTTTTACTGGCTTGCAAACTTATTCTTTACTACACATCAGTTTTCTAGTAGTAGGAAGGCTCATTTTAGTACACAGAATGAACTGCATCATCCATGATGACCTACTACTCTAAAGCAGCCACATTTCTCTCAAGACTAGAAGAATAAATTGTATTGTTGAGAAAGACCAGAAGTCGACCTCACAAAACAGGCAGGAGTCAGAAAAAGAAGAAAAAGAGGTGAATGAGAATAAGAAGTCAGGCACTTAGAAGGAAGAGCAGGAGAGAATGGTCTCCCAGTAAAAGCACTGAGATATCAAGTGAGATGAGAATCCAAAGGTGTCTATTAGACAAACAGGAAATAAGAGGAAAATTCTTTTGCGTTACTAAAGGTATCTTTTTTGATGCATTAAAGATATCATATGAAATAAGGAAATGTTAGAAGGAATCCCTTTACTGTTAAAAGGAACTCAAGGAACTAAATCTAAAAACTAATACTCTAACACTTCTAGGAGAAAACAGAGAAAAATGAACCACTTAATTTCCTTCAGCCTGAAAGTTCTTCGATGCCTGAGCTACACCACTTTCTTATAGAGACAATGATTAAACTACTAATATACTTGGAAAACATAATGGCTAATGATATTCACACTATGACAAAATTATTTAAGTACATATCATCTCTCTATTATAACAAATATTTCTGGAAGGAAAGAAGACAGACGGGAAGGTGGGCTAGGTGATCCAACCAAAGAAAGCCTGAGGTTTACAACAGAACTTTATATTTTCTTTAAACAAGAGAGAGAGACAAGCCCTGAATTTTATGACCTTCCAAGGCACTAGAGCATTGAATTCCACTTAATCTGCTCGTCCTGGAGGATCCCCAAATGGCAGGGATGAGCCTTCTCTGGATGGGATTGATTATGACATGGCTGAGCTGAAAGAATTTATAATACAAGACTCAAAAGCTAGAGCCCTACTGGGAATCAAACTCAGTTGTCTAGTAGTGATGAAGAGACTTTGAATATCAAAGTATTTAAGGGAAGAGGAATAATGTATGCTGTTAACTCTCTCCCTAATGTCAAGAAGAGACACATGGGGCCTTAACCTAATTAATATCAGTTTGCTCTTCCTCAGAAACAATAATGTGGCCGCAAGATTTTATGCTCAGAAGACCACTTCACGCTGTAGATAAAAGCATGTATTATTTGACTCCGAGTCTCCTTTATGGGCAGAGATGGTTCTTCAAGTATTTTGAATCCCCTAAGACTTTTGGTTCCTATAGGATAGAGGAGTTTCTACAAGATTGTTATGAAATTTTTGTTGGGAACTCTGATTATCAGAGAAGGGGCATCAAGACTGAATTTGAACAAAGATCATCAGAGTTCCAATCAATGTAGACATTTATCTCACCATGCATCAACAGATTCTTAATGCCATCCAACAGAACTTTCCCCAATCATAAAAACATTCTTTATCTGTGCTGCCAATATAGTAGCCACTAGCCAAATATAGTTGCTGAGAATATGAAATATAGCTAGTGAAACTGAGAAACTGAATTTTGACATTTTAGCTTATTAAGTTTAATTTTATATACTGCATGTATTTAGTGGTTACTATCTTGGACTATTCAATTTTAGACTATTCAGTCCAATCGTCTTTGGTTGTTAAGGACAAGGCCATTTCTTTTTCTGGGCAACTGACTTTACATAGAATGAACCTCAATTTTCCAGTCAGACAGGGAAAAGCTTAGGCTTAAGCTTGCTTTGACAGGTGGGCCCAAGAAATAGAACACAAGAAGCATAGAGTCTGCAATACATGAAAACTACAATTTCTTTTTCTTTTTTTTTTTTTTTTTGCAAGTACAATTTCTTCTTTACTGTAGCCCCAATCTGTAATGGATCATGTAGGTTCTCTTTGAGAATGTCTGCCTTTGGCTCCTTCACCTGTGCTAGAGCTTTCTGAGATCTGGTGCCAAGGGCAATCCCTGGCAGGTGGTGCTGAGGGTATGTATAATGGAGACCATCTTGTTAGACACTAATCTAATACTTTTTCATCTAATGTAGGTTCACGTCCTGAAGTTATGAGTTCAAGGGCTAAGACAGAATTCTTTGCACAGAGTAAAGAAGATACTATTTCTGTCCATGACCATGAAGTTAACTGTCCTATAGAAGAAAAACATGATAAAGATCACAAACCCAAAACCCACCTATTTGTGGTTGAACTGTGTCCCCCCTAAATCCATATGTTGAAACCCTAACCCCCAGTACCTCAGAATGTAAATATGAGACAAGGCCTAAAGAGGTGATTAAGGTAAAATGAGGCCATTAGGGTGGGCCCTAATCCAATCTGACAGGTGTCCTCATAAGAAGAGGAAATTTGGACACACAGAAATGCCAGATGCACAGAGGAAAAATCATGCGATGACAGAGAGAGGCCAGCCATCTGTAAGCCAAGGAGATGGGCCTGAGAAGAAATAAACCTTGCCAGCACCTTCATTTTGGGCCTCCAACCTCTAGAACTGTGGGAACGTAAATTTCTGTTATTTATGGCCACTGAGTCTATGCTATTTTGTTAAGGTAGCCTCAGCAAACATACCACCTCTCTGATCTTCATGTATTGAGAGAGAAGAAAAAGGAGGGAAACTATGAAGTCTCTTCAGTATACCCACCTCAGCTTCTCCCCCAACTCAAGTCAAACTCAAGGGAGTGAACAGAGAGGGGTTTTAGAAACCCCAGGAATAGTGGCTGTGTGCTCTACATGGGGGATGTGGGAAGCTAGAACCCTTAGGAGAACCTCACTGATGGCCTGGGCTCTGCTCTCTTAATGCATAGGGCATGGTAGGAAGTGGGAACAACCATCCAGGACCTGAGTCAGCTACCCTGGCTTTCCATAACTCTGACAAGCTATGGGCGCCAGAAGTGATAATTCACATTCTACTCCTACCCTAAAACAGCAAGCCTCACAACCAACATCCTAAACCTATGAGAATTGTCTCTATCCAACAGGGAAACCATTATGATCTGGGGTCCTTGCAGGGCAGCTCTTGTCCTTGACGCTGTGCAAGGTTTGGGGTTAAGGATTATAGAGAAAAATAAACAGATTGGTTCAGTATCTACAAAATAGTATCACACTGCGAGCCATTGATAGAAGGTACTATGAATCCGGAGAGTTCCAGGGAACTTATTAGTGAGGAAATAATGTATGCTAGTTAAAACTTTTGGCTCCCATTGTTTAAATCATATTGAATGGGCAGAGTCGATATTTAAAATGTGGAAGGCATTTGCCAATTTGTTCAAGAGAGACACCTGCTGTGATTGGAATCTGGGCAGGAAATTTCCCCAGAGATAAGAAACAAACTCGGGGTAAATGTTTAAAACCAGATACAAAAAAGGAACAGCGCTGCCATCCGAACCAGGTGCATATACTTTGTGCATCATGGGAGGACTCCTGATCCCAGACAAAACGATGAGTGTGAGCCGGTCCACCTGACTGCTGGCGAGAGGCAGGGTCATTTACCCAACCCTTGAGGACACGGCAGGGACAACAGCAGGTCCCTTTGGTCTCACAACCTTCCACTCACGAATAACATCGTGATTCTCACACCTTCTGTTTTTCTCCCAAAGCCTGAAACATACACCCTGGCCTCCCCTCTGGGCCTT
This sequence comes from Canis aureus, assembly GCF_053574225.1. Lineage (NCBI taxonomy): Eukaryota > Metazoa > Chordata > Mammalia > Carnivora > Canidae > Canis > Canis aureus. Next base: position 103,377,492 of record NC_135649.1, read on the forward strand.
CATCCTTTCCCCTACTCCACAGAACAAATACTTCAAGATTTGCCTGTTTTGACAGAACTGGATTTCATTTGTACATTTCTGTTTGTTTTTAATTTTGAGCTCATTCCATTATCTTGTCAAGTCCTCAATAGGTGACTCACCCCATTCCTAGACACATTCCCACTGCTGACTGCCACCTGGTTTCTTAATCTTCATCTCGGCACTAAGAAACTGATTAAAATATCAGGTATTCCTCAGGCCCAATTCCTACTTGTTCAAACTTCTCCAATTTTGCACTCTCAAAATGTTTCATTTTTAGTTAATAGTCAACAAATGTGTTGGCTGAAAGTATCTACTACCTTCCATGGTTTTATTTCATTCAAACAGGGGAGATTAAAGAATTCAAATATCTGAAATCCACTCTTAGAAACCACAGGTGTGAGGGATAATCTTTAGTGGCAGAAAGCCCTGTCTGGTAGTTCAGCAGATAATAAAGAAATCCAGAGAAATTCAAAATTGGCCACTCTTGGACATTCGTTTTGCTTTTTAGGCCACCACTGAGCTACAGATGATAGAGGAGTCTATAATTTGGCTTGCATATTCAAATACCTTTACTATTAGCAAGTGAAGCCACTTTGTCAAATTATTTCCATGGCAGCTGAATTTCACAGGAGATTAAGCGTCTGGCAGAAGATTAATTAGATGCAATGTGTAATGCATGATTTTTAAATATTGCACACAATTCTGCTGGGGTAAATACAGGCTAAAAAAAAATTACCATATTACGCCTCCCAAGGTCTCAAGGTTAAAAGTCAATCAGTGTAGTAGTTCAGTGTGAGAAAGCTAGGTGCTGATGTTTCTCTTCCTTTTTTTCAGTTCTGAATATTTATCTTTCAGGTTATAACCAGGTGTCCCTTATCTATCTGAAAGAAATTTCAACCTTACAGAAAAGATGCAAGAACAAAACCGAAAAAACACCTTCTCAGTCACATCAACTGCTAACATTGTTTCTGTGAACCATTTGAGTGTAGGCTGTAGACACCAGGGTCTCGTACACATGAATGTTTCCGTGGGTATTTCCTAAAGAACATACTGATACACACCACAGCATAATTATACAATTATACAATTCAGGGAATTTAACATCACTACAACATTAATATGCAATATAGATGCTATCTGCAATTTTTGCCATTTGTCCATTCCCACCCAGTAGTTATAGGTCACTAATCATTAATGCCTGATTTATCTTGCCTGGGTCAATTTTCAGAAAAATAAGCCGATACTTAACTATTTTCTTTATTTCCCCTTTTTTTTCTCACCCAAAGTAGAGCAAATTATCTGTACTTCTTCTGTACTTTGTTTTCCACTTCACAAAAGATGCTGGAAACTACTTTTTATCAGTTCATAAATATATGCAATGCTTTTTCTCCACTATGTCATTCCATTTTTAGAATATGTGTTGCCTAGGTGAGCACTGAAGAAGCTGTTTTATACGAGGTCAACATTTTTATAGTATAGTACTGCTTAAAGTGGCTTCATGGACATGTGGACTGGTCCTGGTCCACCAACTATATGTTACCGGTCCTCAAGGAGATAGGTACAAAATCTCAAAGTAAGTGCACTTGTATATGTTCCTTACCAACTTGGCAATTTTATGGTTGAATCTAATGGTTTTTTTTTCTTAACTTGCATTGTATTTTCATATCCTTATTTCATTTTTTAGTGATTTACAAAAAAGTATGTCCATGAGTTTGAAATTAAAGACACCTGTTCTTCTGCTCCTGTTTAAGAGGAACTTTTCTGTGTGTTAAAAAAAAATTAAAACAAGTTCTTAAAGAAGTAATCTTAGTAAGAAAGTAGTAAAAGTATTAACTTGGCCAAGATGACAGATATTGAAAATGCCAACATTTAATTTTGTTCAATTCAACAAACAGCTGCTTAACATCTTCCACATATAAAAGACACAGTAACTCTTTTGATGAAGGGAAACTAGGAATAAGCAATGAAAAGAGTATGAATTTTTGAGTTAGAGAAGTATTCCCAAGTTCAAATCCCAAGGTCACCACTCCATCAGCTAAGAAAAATGCATACCTTCTTTGAGACTTAGTTCCTTCATCAATAAGACAAGGACAAATGATCCAATTCACTTACTTGTTGTGAGGATTTTAAGAAAGGAGAGCTTAAGTTAGAAATTAATATCTCTAGATAGGATTTGTTGGACATGGTTCTTTTATTATTATTTTGAGTGTCCTTAGAAGGAATATCCTATTTAGACTGCACTGCCAGTTTCCACTGAATCATACCCTAACCTCACTAACATATATCATTTTTAAGCTTCCATTTTAATATTAAGTGCCTTGGTGCACGCCAACCCAAGTGAAAAGGTGCTTGGCCTCAGAGAGTGCTAAATGAAGAAGTGAATCTAAATATGTATTGAAAACATGCTAAGCCAGAGTTCAAGTAGGTAAGTCATATTCAGACCATTGGGCTGATCGTATATTTGTTTCTCTAAAAATACATTTTAGAAGTAACCTCTAAAACTTTTTAATCAAAGTTTCTGAGTTATCAAGTGATAAAGAATAGACCGTGGTAGGGGAAAAAAGGCACTCTAGAATACGAGTCACTCGAAATTCTTATTACAGTTCCTCATCTGCCCATGTTTTATATAAATATAATGTCTTCGTTTCCTTGCCTCTTCAAAAACTGCTTTTCTGGCATCCAAACTGATTTTAAGATTGAGTTTCCATTTAAAAAGCCTAAATTGGAAGTTAACACTGAAGCAAAGCACAAATAGAAACTAACACTTCAAAGCTGCCTGGGCACCCTGTTGCACAGCTATGGAGGCAAGGTTGGCAAGGCAATTTGGTATGCTGCTCCTTTCCGGCAGATTCTCACTGCTCTGGCTGCTGTGTTCAGCAATTCTTTGTTGATGTTGTAGGGGAGCAAAATTTACCACCCCAAAATGTGTCTCTTTGGCAAGTGGATTATTTTAGGCTGAATATTTTTAAGAAACAGAAGACTCAAGAAGTTTCTCTTTTTTGCCTCCCCCCAAATGCTTAAAAGAATTTAGAGGACCTGCTGCTCCAGCAAGGGAGCTAGCACCACAGATAACTGCAGGGTAACATGACCAGGTGTGGTGGACCTAGACCAGATTGGTTGTCAAAATTCTCTCTATGGCCCATTGTTTCTGGATGGCCCAGCAAATACTTGTTTACAAAACATTTACTCCTTTATATCTTCTTGTGAATGGTCTTCCTTCCTTTGAAGTCTCAGACCCTTACCCCTTTTCTCTTTAGCTCTGGCTGGCATATAAGCCTCAACTGTCTGACTGCCTGCGGGCCTCATATGCTTATGGACCCCTGTAAGTCCATAATTAAATGTGATTTTCTACTGCTAATCTGTCTAATGTCAACTTAATTCTTAGACCAGTTGGAAGAATCTTGAGGACAGCGGAAAAAATTTTCTTCCTCAACAATATCAAGCCCACCATCAGTTATTGTCTTTTGAAAAGCAAATTAGGGAGGTTGGGAGGTGGGGATTTGGAGGAAGGTGGTCAAAAGGTACTGGGGATGTAATGTAGCACATGAGGACTACAGTCAATAGTGCTGGATGATATAGAGGAAAGCTCTGAGAATAAATCCCAGAAGGTCTCATCGCAAAGAGAAAATTTTTTTCCTTTATTCTTTTCATTGTACTCCTTAAACATATACAGTGACATTTATCAGTTATTTCTCGATAAAACTGGAAACACATTTTTAAAAAGAATACATTTTTTAAAAGCTAATTTCAAGATTTAATTTTGACAGCAGTCTGGTTATGTAATCTTCAAAATCTACTCATGCTTCAGAGAGCTAGGATGAAGCAAGAATTGAAAAATAATGTCATCATTCTGAAACATACTAGAAGTCTCTACGTTCTCTGTCAAGGATATCTGATTTCTTTCTTTTTTTTTTTTAAAGATTTTTAAAATTTATTCATCAGAGACAGAGAAAGAGAAAGGCAGAGGGAGAAGCAGGCTCCACTCAAGGAGCCCGATGTTGGACTCAATCCCGGTCTCCAGGATCACACCCTGAGCAGAAGGCAGGCACCAAACCACTGAGCCACCCCGGCATCCCTATCTGATTTCTTTTAGGAGAAAAAAAAGAATGTGTGCGTGTGTATATGTGTAACAGAAAGAATGAGTGAAGGTGAAAGAGAAAAGTTGAGAAAAGATAGATTAGATATTAATTTGAGAGCTTAGGAAAAATTTCAGAAAAAAAATATATTCAAAAGCACAATTTTTGTGGTAGATTATAGAAATAATGGTCCACAATTTGTTGACAGCTCCCTATATCCCTACTCTTCAGACTTCCCCTCACACTGACTCTAGGCTGGGCCATATGACCTCCGTTGGTCCTTGAAAGAATGGAAAAATCCTTGTGAATTGAGATTCACTTCCTTCTCTTAGAAACTGCTGCCATGTGAACAAGCCTACGCCAATCTGCTGGGAGATTAGAGAAACATTGTCCAGTTGTCCCCTAACACCACGGATGACAGTCAGCCAACCCTAGAAGCAGGGCCACATGGCTGACCCACGTCTGAAAGCAGATGCGTGATGGAACTCAGCTAAGACAGAAAGAAAAAAAAATTACCCAGGGAGAAGCACAAATACTACATGACCCCAGGTAAATGGTGAATCTAAAATAGACAAATTCATAGAAGTGGAAAGTACAATGTGTTTGCCAGAGGTGGGGGGGGGGGGGAAGAAGGTATTAATCAAAAGGTAGGTACCAAGTTCCAGTTACACAAGATGAGTAAGTCCTAGAGACCTACTATACAGCACAGAGTCTATAGTTAACACGATACTAATGAATACTTATAAATTTGCTGAGGGTATATCTTACATTAAATGTTCTTACCTCAATCAATTTTAAAAATGAAGAAGGTGGGAAGAAAAAGTACTCAGCTCGGCCTTGTCTGGATTGTCAACCCAAAGAATTAATAGTTGTTGTCTTAAGCCACTGAGTTTTGGGGTAATTTGTTACCCAGCCATAAAATTAATACAGCCCATTTGAGTTTTGTTTCTTAAAAGTATTAAACACAAAATGATAATAATCTTATATTTCCAGTTTCAGTATTATTGCCTGTAATAGATGCGCTCCAAAGAAAAATCACTTCGATTCATTACAGCAAGTAAAAGTTATTTTCACCTATTTTCATTTCTCTGAACAATTCATCTTAATATCTTATTATCTTAAAGGTTGCAAGAGTTGAAACTACAGTTTTACACTGAAATAACTTGTGAAAAATATTTAGCACGGTGCCTGAAAAATATGAGGCTCTCAGACAACACTTCTTTAAAAAAGGAAAACACTGAACAAGAACAATAAAATAAACAATTAGAAGAAATGATCTCGAGATCCCTGGGTGGCGCAATGGTTTGGCGCCTGCCTTTGGCCCAGGGCGCAATCCTGGAGACCCAGGATCGAATCCCACGTCGGGCTCCCGGTGCATGGAGCCTGCTTCTCCCTCTGCCTGTGTCTCTGCCCGTCTCTCTCTCTCTCTCTGTGACTATCATAAGTAAATAAAAATTAAAAAAAAAAAAAAAAAAAGAAGAAGAAATGATCTCAAAGAACAGAGAGGAAAAGCCCCAAGAAAGGTTTGCCAGTAGGCCCTTGACTTAGTCCCCAACCACCAGGTGAATGAAATGACCTTGAGAGACCCCCCCTTATCAAGATGCAAATGGTATTTCCCAGCAGGTTTTAAAAATGTAAATAAACCTAGAATTGTGCCTTTATGAGACATAGCTATCTGCAGATGAGGAGTAGTCAAATAAGCTATCTAATTAATGGAGTAAAAAAAAGAAAATATTCCAAATCAAACTGGATTTCCTTCATAAATACCATTTTTGCATACGCTGCTGAACACTCACATGTAAACCTGCAATCATAAAGGCCCTGATGTGAGGGGAAGGGACATTTTTGGAGGTTGGTTCTAACCATTTCAGAAGCCTCCAGTAATAGGTTTCACCTGTGCCTAATATTTTTCTTATCCTGTAAATTATGTAGTTTGTTACAGCATAACATTCATCACTTTATGACTCAAAACTATGTGTCAACATGACCACATTTTTACCTTTGTAACCTATTTCTTCATATGCCATTGATTAATAAACGCTACTGACCAAACATCCCTTTCAGACATCCAGCAACATTTTTTCCATATTTTAAATTTCTGGAACAGTTCTAAGCACATATTTATCACATCTCATTATGGTGACTGTTTACATACACAGATCCTTCACCAGACATGTATATCTCAAGGGTAGGAACTTTATTCATTTCTATATCACCAACAAAATACCTAGTATCCAGGGGGCATTTAATAAATGTCTGTTGTATTCAATTCAATGAAGGAAAATCCTTTCTCATGTTGAAACTTTAGCAAAAATACTTCTAAAATATGATCACAAATATTTAAAAAGTGTTTCAAAGAAGCAGCACAGACATTTTAATAATTTTAATGTAATCCTCGGGATTAGAGAAGGGCTACTCTAAGAATGAGTCCCAAAGTAGATGTTACAGGGGAAAAAGTATTCACATTTTTGACAATCTAAAAATTTTAAATGTTTTATGCAAAATATTAACATATAAACAAATATAAAGGACACATGATAACCTGGGGGAAATATGTGCAATATTATACAAGAAATCAGGAAAAAAAGCATTCTTAAATAAGCAACTCCTATGTATTAATTTTTAAAATAAACACTTTAAAACAAGAAGGAACAAAAAGAATGAAGAAATTCATAAAATATTTATAAATAGGGATAAAACATGAAATAAGTTTCAGACAAATCTGCAAACAGGGAAATAATAAGAACTTTTGTCCAACCAGATTAGCAAAGATCAAGCAGAATGATAAATTTCAACAGACATCTCAAAATATAGCTGCTATGAAAAAATAACCAAGCAGATCTGAAAAAAAAATTTTTTTAAAGAAAATCTTAACCAGAAAAATAGATCTTCACCTCACTACTCTTTTTCTAAGGTGGTTTCATACATTTCCCAGAATCCCTTCCCTGTTTGGATCCTGGTTAAATTGGGACAAGATGATATTCAGAAGATGAAAGAAAAACAGCAGCTATTACTCTCAGAAGGTTGAAGGGGAGCAGAATATGCCACCCCAAAATACGCCTCTATGGCATAAGGATTATTTTGGGCTGATTATTTTTAAGAACCAGCACAAAAAAAAAAAAAAAAAAAAAACCTCTAAAAACTTGAGAAGTTACCCTTTCCTAAGAGATGCTTATAAAGGAAATCTCCATTTGTTAGGATGTTTTCCTTTCTGTATCAGAAAGAGGAGGATGACTCTCAATCTTTAGAAACATTAATCAGTGGAGAAAGCAAAAACTTAAATCTGTATAACAACCATACTCTTGTTTACTGTGCTTTTCCTGGTCACCTCCCATAACTGACTCCCCTCCCCCATCTTCTTTTGTCTTTAGCTGGAGATGGTATTTAAGGTGGTGGCGTTGCCCATTTTAGGTAGTTACTCAGTTTTTCTGGGTCTCCACCATGCACATGGGAGGTATACACGTTATCAAACTTCTGTTCATTTTTTTGTTATTCGTCTTTTATCATGGGGGTGAGGCATCTCAGCTAAGAATAACCTAGAAGGGCAGAGGGAAAATCATCTACAGTCCACAAAAAGATGTGCATGAGAATGTTCAGCATTTTCTATGTGTGTAATAGCCTCAAACTAGAAACAATGCAAATGTAATCAAAAGATGAATGGATAAAGAGATATTCATACAATGAATTCCTTCCTACCATTGAAAAGTAATGAATTTCATACATAAAACAACACGTGAATCTCAAAAATGCTGTTTTGAGCAAAAGAGCCACAAACCACAGAGTATATATTGTGTAATCTCATTTATAGGAAGTTCAAGAACAGGCAAGATTAATCCATGGGGATAGAAACTACAACAGTGGTTGTTATGGGGGAAGCAGACTGGTAACAAGTGGGAGAATGCTTACTGCAAGGGTGCTCTATCTTTCCTGGGGTGGTGGCCACAGGCATACAAATACTTTTCAAAATTTATTCAACTGTATACATAAAAACAGTGCATTTTATTGTATATAAATTACACACTAATAAAAATGGCTTTTTAAAGAACAGACTGGAGAAAAAATAGAGTTTTTAAAGAGCCAGAAGAGAGCAAAATGGAAGAAATACAATATTGGAGGATATAATGACTGATAATCCTCTAAAGAATCAATCCACAGAATCAAAAACTCCAAACTACTTCAAGGAGCATCAATAAATATTAAAACTAGACATAATTCAATGAAATTGAAGAAAAACCAAGAGTAATGAAAAATTTTTTAAAAATAGCAAAACAAAAAAAAGGACAGACTTCCTTGAAAGGGATCAAAATTAAATAGAATAAGGGATTCCTGGGTAGCTCAGCGGTTTAGTGCCTGCCTTCGGCCCAGGGCATGATCCTGGAGTCTGGGGACCGAGTCCCACATCAGACTCCCTGCATGGAGCCTGCTTCTCTCTCCCTCTGCCTCTGTCTCTGCCTCGTGATTTCTCTCGGTCTCTCATGAATAAATAAATGAAATCTTAAAAAAAAAAAGAATAAAACACAAATTAATCTCAAAAATAATGTTCAAAAACAGATTAAAAAATAAGAACGGGTGACAATTCAAAATAGCTGGTTACCTCAAAATAATAGGGATAGTGAGGGGGCACAAGAGGGAGCTTCTGGAGTGCTGATAATATTCTATTTCTAGACCTGGGTGCTGGATACACCAGCATATTCACTTTTTGAAGTTTCATTGAGTTATACACTGATGATTTACACACTTAGGATCCTAGGATTTGAGCAGCATTATATCTTGCTTACTGTGCATGTTGACGCATAGTGAAGTACTGCTACAGATGAAGAATTTCTTGTCTAGAATAGGAAATTCCACAGAAACAGAAAGTAGACTCATGGTTGCCAAGGGTTGGGAGTTGGGGGGAATGCAAAGTGACTGCTTCTGAGTCCAAGATTTTGGAGTTATGAAAATGTTCTAAAGTTTACGTGGTAGTGATGGTTGCACAACTCTGTGAACATACAAAAACAAATGAGCTATTCACTTCAAAAGGATCAACTTGTGGTACGTTTACTGTACCTCAATGAAATTGTGACAAAAAGGATTTCTGCCCCTGTATTTGCATAAAATTTTTAAAAAGTACTCTGGAAATAAAAATTACAATAAAGGAAAGGGATCCTACCAAGTACCAAAGTTTCTTGGCTCCTTTCTGCTTCTCATAGAAACTTTTTTTTCCTTCTTCCCTTGTTACACCTTGTCAATAACAGAATGTTCAAGTACAAGGAAAAGCTCTGCTGTTATTTTAAAACTATTCAAAGATGTGCAGCTAATTACCGTACTTTTCCAAGGAAACCTAGTACAACAATAATGTCAATGCTGTTGAAAAAATGCATTGGGATTTTGAGCCAAGTGAATCTTGTTTCTTCCCCCCAAAATTCTTAAAGCTTCAGCCTGCCAACAATGACACACAATTCCTGAATTAATCAGGCACTGGTAGAAAAATGATCCATTTGGGATACTAATCAATATTGACTAAAAGATTACTATATAATTTTAAAACACAATGCTTTAGTAGAATGATTCCTTCATTGTGCTGTGTTTAGAGATAAAATGGGTAAGAACCTAGGCTCTATAATTCTATTCCTGGGAAATCTTATTTACTTCTATTTTCCAAATACCACATACATACGTATACTGATGATGACCAGAAGTCAAACAATCATTCCTCTAAATTCTGGACTGGTATATCCCACTGCCTACAAAACATCATCCGTTGATTGCCACTCAGATGTTCCACATTTAATATAAATAAACTGAAATCCTCTTCTCAGACAAATCCCATCATGTCTATTTGTTGTATTAATTTAATACATTAATTTATTAATTAATGTATTAATTAATACATTATTAATTTATTAGACACTTATATAGTATCTACTATGTGCCAGGCACTTTTCTAAACTTTTCACAAGTATTACCTTATTTAATCCCTGTAACAACCTATGAGGTAAGTACTACTGTTATCCCTGTTTTTACAGACTAGGAAAGTGAGCCAGAGAAAGGTTAAATGACTTATTCAAAGTCAATCCGTCAACAGAAGAGCCAGGATTCAAGGGCAGGCAGTTGGGCTCCAGAATCTCTGCTTTTAAAAGATTTAGGTCTTAGATCAGTTAGGATTTATTTCTTAATCTCGGTGGGTGGCACGTTTACTCCTGTAATGTGCCATCGAATTATTCCTGGAACATTGCAGCATCCTTCTAAAAACAATCTCAGCCCCCTTTTGGCCTCTCTCCAAGCCCCTGTTCACCTCAAAACCAAGCGACATTTCTAAAATGCCAAGGCTGATCCCACCACATTCTTACATATTACCCTTCAGAAAGCCTCCACCACCCTGAGGAGGTCATACTTCTTGATTATATAGTCTGAGGGCCTGTGTTATTCTATCTCAATGAAGAAAAGACTCAGAGAAGGATGAAGTCTTGGTTAATATAAATACAAAAGGGCATTTCCTTGACGAAACACAGAGACTGATTTTTGTATGAGGCATGGTGCCTTTTCATGAAAAGCATTCAGCTGGCATACAATTAAAGTAATAATTTCACCATTCAACAAGAATATATTAAAAAATATTTTCTACCTACTTTATGTCCCCTAAAATCCCTACTATCTCTTACATGTTTATTTTTTAAGTTTTTATTTTAATTAAGGCTCAGATCCTTAAAACTCAGTCAGGAAAGCAAAGGCTGGTCTCCGCACATATTGGCCCCAGAAGGCATTCTTACTTCCCCCCTTTCATCTGGCCCACATGCATCCGCATCCTCGTTCTAGAGGGCTCCCAGTTCAAAGAGGGAAACTCTGAGAAGTGACGTAGAATGGAGAATGGACTTTAAGTTTTCTCACTGTTTATTACAAAAACAAAAGCTTATACTTACTGAGGTCTTCTGTACCTACACTGAGTCAGGCAGCACGTGGCACACAGTAGGTGCTCAAATTCACTCATCAAGTGAATGGATTAAACGCATCATTTTTCAGTTGCTGTGCAACTTACTTTTTATTCACTGGCTCACTCAGCTTTTACAATCGATCCAGAGGACAGATGCTGTCAACTGATTTTGCAGATGAGAACAACAGGGCACAACTTTCCTCTGTGACAGAGCTGGGTGAGTCTAGTCTGTAAGGCTCCCCTTTGTTTCCTTGTCTTTGTTTCCTGCCTTCAAATGGATTACACTTCACCTGAAACTTACTTGTAGATTTAGCCACTCAATGGACTGTCGGTTTACGATTAATGAATCTTTGTCCCTGATCATGATCTGCCTCAGTTCTCAGGTCTTGAACTCACCACTACTGTGCCAAGATTAGGATCAGTAATATGTGACCTCTTCTATAAATCTGTTGTCTTTGCTGCAGTCCACACAGGTAAATGTCACTCACAGCCTAGACCTGGACTGCCCAATATAGTTTCCATTAGCCACGTGTGATTACTGAACACTTGAAATATGAGTAATGAAAACTGAGATGTGCTATCAATACAAAAAACATACTGGATTTCAAGACAGAAACTTTTAAAACAGTAATATAACTTAGTATTTTATTATGTTGATTATATGTTGAATAATGATATTTTAGGGGTACCTGGGAGGCTCAGTTGGTTGAGCAACTGCCTTCAGCTCAGGTCATGATCCTAGGGTCTTGGGATCAAGCCCCAGGTCAGGCTCCCTGCTCAGTGGGAAGTCTGCTTCTCCCTCTCTCTCTGCCCTTTCCCCCTGCTCATGCTCTCTGTTGTGCTCTTTTTCTCAAATAAATAAAATCTTGTTTAAAAAATGACATTTTAACTACACTGGGTTAAATTCAATATATTATTAAAATTAATTTCACCTGTTTCTTTTTACCTTTTTAAATGACTACCAGAAAATTTTAAATTATTGAGGTGTCTCATATTCATGGCTCACATTATTTTTTACTGGATAAAGATGGCCTAAACTAACACCAATGTCATTTTTAAAAAACTTTTCTTATTGTGAAAATATATGTACAGAAAACTGCATAATTCACAGTGTATAATTTTATCTATAATTATAAATGGAACAACTGTGTGACCTCCACTCAAACCAGGAAATAACATTTCTGGGATTCTGGAAAAATACTATGCGCCCCTCATTCAAAACACTGTTGCCTCTTTTCCTAAAGGTAGGCACCATTTTTAAAAATATTTATGTATGTATGTATGTATGTATGTATGTATTTATTTATTTATTTGAGAGAGAGAGAGAGAGAGAGAAAGAGAGGAAGCATGGTGAGGAGGGGCAGAGGGAGAGGGAGAAAGAAACTCAGACTCCACACTGAGCATGGAGCCCAATGTGGGGCTCGATCTCATGCCCCTGACTGAGATCACACCCTGAGCTGAAACCAAGTCAGGCGCTTAACTGAGAGTACCACTCAGGTAGCCCTGTCACTTTTTTATTTAATTGAAGGCATAGTTGACACACAATGACACACAATGTATAACACTATGATTCCACAACTCTATACCATTGTGCTGTGTTCACAAGTATAGCTACCATCTGTTACCATATAATGCCATGACAATACCACTAACTATATTCCCTATGCTAGACCTTTCATCCCTGTGGTTTACTCATTCCATAATGGGAAATCTGTATCCCCTACTTTCACTTACCTCTTTTTGCCCAACCCTCCATGTCCCTCCCTTCTGGCAACCACCATTTTGTTCTCTGTATTTATGAGTCTGTTTGTTTTTGTTTCTTCATTTGTTTTGTTTTTTAGATTCCACATATAAGTGATATAATATTTATCTTTCTCTGTCGTATTTCATTTAACCTAATACCCTCAAGGCCCATCGATGTTGTTGCAAATAGCATGATCTCTTTTTAAAATTTTTTTACGGGGTAGTCACTATTCTTTAGCTGTGGTCATACTCTTGCCGTTTTTTTATACTTTTACTATCTATGTAACCATAACAGTATGGCTTAGTTTGGTCTATTTTGTACATTTATGTAAATGAAATCAAAGTATATATAGTCCTTTTGGTTTCCTTTTAACATTTTAAGATCCTTTCAAGATATTGCATGTAGCCATACATTTTTTTGGTTACATAAAATTCTGCTGCATAACTATACCATATATATGATATTCATTTTCATGTTGATAGACATGGGTTGCTTATAGTAGTATTATATTTAACTATTACAAATAGCTGTGCTATGAACATTTTGCACTTGAGTCTTGAAGCATAGGTGCACATATTTATCTCAGTATATACGTATAAATGAATTGATTAGAGTATATACCTGCATATCTTCAAAGTGACTAGACACAAAATTTTTCCTAAAGTGGTTACACACAAACTACACTCCCACCAGTAAAGTATGAGTGATGCTCACCATCCTTGCCAAAACCTAGTATCATTATATGTACTACTTGTTGCCATCTCAGTGGGTGTATCTCTTTTTGGTTTGAACTTGTCTTTCCCTACTCACCATTCGAGCAGGTTTTCTTATGTTTAAAAGCTATTTACATTTCCTCTTTAAGTGCCTGTTATGTATCTGCTCATTTTCTATCTGCCGCTGACAAATATTTTGATCATTCTGCAAGACCATCAAACCTGCACTCAATTTCACAGTTATTTCTTTCAGATTGGCAAATGTTCTCAATATAAAAACATATTTGAAGGCCACTTTTAACTTTGTGCATTCACAACTTTACCTCGTTTTGTCCTGTGAATTCTTCACCATGTTGGAGTTCTCCACTGTTTTTAAGAGGTTTTCTTTTTGATTTATTCTTACTATTTTTAGTTGTCCTAAATTTTAAGAATGGTCTGATTTACTATCACATCATTCCAAAAATCAGAAATTCAGGCAATTTTTATGATTTAGTTACAGTGATTTATTATCTTACAAGACTTTGTTGTCTGGGATTTCAAGGTGCACATTGATCATTCCATGTAAAAACTCACCTCATGAGAATTACTCTCACCATAGACAATTATAAAACTGGAAAAAATATATGGAATAACTGCTTTATGACATTCTACAACACTAAGCATAAGAACGTGATCCTTGTGAGAAAAAAAACAATTAAGATGAGCTCTGTGAGTTACTCAGCTCTCTGCTGAGTGGAAATTTCTGAACTATGACAAATGGAATGGGAACCAAACTTTGTTTGGTTGTGTCGCTGAGTTGAAGAGACAAAAATGAAAACTGGGGAGGCTGAGGTGTCTATAATTTGGAGGACAGAGTACCAAACCAGGGAGTGTTGTTACACAGAGAATGACCTCTGGAAATCTTTGTGTGTGCCCTCTTGACTCTTCATCTCAATACCTACCTGAATATACATAAGATGAAACTCTCTGAGGCCAGGCAAAGAGTAATTCTTAGTAAAGAACAATTACTAAGGATCTGAGACACTAGGGACTGAGAACTGTTGAATTACCCACCAGCTCAGGAGGAGAGAGACCTTATTAAATACATGGAAGAATTTGGTATAAAACCCAAAGGATTATGACTTAGTTGTATGGCTAAACTCATCCTAGAATAAAGGCTTACTTTATAGACCTGTCCCCTGAAAAGGCTTAAAAAGAAGCCTTTAAAAGATCAAGGTAATATGCAAATACCTAAGCTGCTGGCTAGAACAAATCCAATATTCAACATAAAATTTCAAATACAGTAAAAAAAAAAAGTAATTTTCATGTGAAGCAGATGAAAAATATGACACATGGCCAAGAGAAAACTAAGTCAAAATAAGCAGACCTGGAAATAAAAGAAACAGTGAAATTTACAAGAACATTAAAATAGGTATCATAAACATGCTCAAGAATTTTAAAGACCATATGAACAACAACAATAAGAACATATGAGCATAATGTAGAGAGAATAAGAAAGTGAAACAATGAGCAAGATGGAACTTCAAAAGATTAAAACACAGTATCAGAAATGAAAATTTCACTGGAGAGTAGTAGCAAATTAGATGCTATAGAACAACAGATTAGTAAACATGAATACCTAGCAATGAAACGATTCAAAGGGAAGCATAAACTGAAGAAGATTAAAAAGTAACTACAGCCTTGGTGCCCTGTGGGACACTATCGAGCAGTGTTTAACACATGTAATTATACTCACAAAAAGAATGTGTGTGTGTGTGTTGGGGGGGGGGTCAAAAAAAGTATCTCAAGCAATGATGACCAAATTATCCATCTGATAAAAACTATAAACCTACAGGTCCAAGAAGCTTACCAAGCCCAATGAAAAACACAAAGAAAATCACACCAAGGCTTTTAATAAATTAATGAAAGACAGTCATCAAGAGAAAGTCAAAGCAGCTAGAGAAGGAAGACGCATTATATACAGAGGAACAAAGATACAAAATATCATAGACTTCTCATCTGACATTATGCAAGGCAGAAGAAAATTAAACATCTTTGAAATACTGAAAAAAAATCCATCTTAAATTTGATGTATTATGAAAATATCCTTGAAAAATTACAGTGAAATAAATCATTGTTATCAAACAAAAACTGAGAGAGCTTATTGCCAACAGATCTATACTACAGGAATGTCATGTAAGTTTTCCAGGTAGCAGGAAAATGATAATTGTGATGGTTAATTTTATGAGTCAGGAGTTCTCATGAATTCTCCCAGGAGCCACCACTCTTCTTCCCTTGAGCAACCTGAGATAACCTCCAGAGATGGTTCACTACTCACTGGACCCAGAAAACCTTACAAAATCATGCAAGTCGAGAGGTTCAAATCTTCATGTTCACTTTAAGAACACACGTGAAACTGCCCAGGCCATCAAGGGTATGCATATCTGAAAAGCCACCAAGTATCTGAAAGATGTCACTTTGCAGAAGCAGTGTGTGCCATTCCGTCGCTACAATGGTGGAGTTGGTAGGTGTGCACAGGCCAAACTGTGGGGCTGGATACAGGGTCAGTGGCCCAAGAAGAGTGCTGAATTTTTACTGCACATGCTTAAAAATGCAAAGAGTAATGCTGAACTTGAGGGTTTAGATGTAGATTCTCTGGTCATTGAGCACATCCAGGTGAACAAAGCCCCCAAGATGCAACGTAGAACCTACAGGGCTCATGGCCAGATTAACCCATACATGAGCTCTCCCTGCCATATCGAGATGATTCTTACTGAAAAAGAGCAGATTATTCCTAAACCAGAAGAGGAGGTTGCACAGAAGAAAAAGATATCACAGAAGAAACTGAAGAAACAAAAACTTATGGCCCGGGAGTAAATTCTGCATAGAATAAATGCAAATAAAAATAAAAACAAAACAAAAATCTATGAGTCAACCTGAGCAGGTTAAGTGATGCCCAGAAAGCTGGTAAAACACTATTTCTGGGTGTGGCTGTGAGGGTGTTTCTAAAAGAGGAAGAGATAAGCATTTGAATCAGTCCTGTATAAAGATCACCCTCACAGATCAACCATACTGAAGACTGATGCATTTTATCGTATGCGATTTATTCAACAATAAAACTGATTTTTGGGCAGCCCGGGTGGCTCAGCAGTTTAGCGCCGCCATCGGCCCAGGGCGTGATCCTGGAGACCCGGGATCGAGTCCCACGTTGGGCTACCTGCATGGAGCCTGCTTCTGCCTCTGCCTGTGTCTCTGCCTCTTTTTTTCTCTCTCTCTCTGATGAATAGGTAAATAAGATCTTTAAAAAAATAAAACATAAAACTGATTTTTAAAAAATATTTTATTTATTTATGAGAGACAGAGAAAGAGAGAGAGGCAGAGACACAGGCAGAGGGAGAAGCAGGCTCCATGCAGGGAGCCCGACATGGGACTCGATCCCGGGTCTCCTGGATCACACCCTGGGCCGAAGGTGGTGCTAAACCACTGAGCCACCAGGGCTGACCTAAAACTGATTTTTATTCAAATACTTTCTAAGTTGGGGCCAAGGCCTCAGGTCTCATCTCCCTATTCCCCTTCATTCAGCCTGCACTCCAACTTTAGTGAATTCCAGGCAATTACCAGAAAGAACAAAGTTCTTCCTTTTCTATGAGCCTGAGCTGGATTGCCCTACCTTTAATGTGTACTTCGTGGCAAACTTCCATGTATCTCTCATAACGCTACTCCAATGAAGTAGCATCATTTCACAAAAATAGACGGATTTGAAGAGAATGTGTTCTACTGTGGTTTTGCTCTACAACACTGAAAAGGACAATCATCTTCAAGCTAATGTCTTCATCTGTAACAGAACAATATAAATACCTTCTTCATAGAAATTTTTTTAAGAGTTAAATAAAATAGCACACATTAAAAAGTACTTGGAATACGTAAGACACACGATGAAGGCTCATTTTCATTCCTCCACCCCAGCTTTCATCACATTATAATTATCACCAACTACCAGAGCATCTGACAAACACTGAATACGCATTAATTATATTAACATGAATGAACATGGATGAATAAGAAGCCACGAAGGCTAGACATTAATTCTAATTTCCTTATTACCTTACTTACTTACTTGTTTTTATGGAGTCTTAAAGTCCTTCATTCCTTTTTTGCCTTCAAAACAAGTCTTTTCCATGTAAGAGATTCGATTAAGCTTACACAATATGGTGGCCTAAATAAATACATAATTGGTATTTTCCAAGAGGTATCTCTCCTTGGATAATGCGATTCTCATAAAATTGTCTGATGACTCTACCAGGAACATATTACCATTAATAAAAATTAATGAAGATTACTTTAATTGATTGGCTCCAGAGGAGATTGGTGGTGATATTTATCACCCTCTGTTTCTGAGCGGAGCACATGCTATTTTATGAGTATAAACCACCGTCTTTTTAAAATGTTAGATCTCTTAAATACATCTTTTTCCAATATAAAATACTCCCAGTTTTCTACCTTCTGAAGTGACTGAAGCCACTAGACAGATTTTTCTAGCTCCTTCATATTAATGTCAACAACCTTGTGTTTTCTTTCCCCATCTATCTTAAAAGCAGCCTATATAGATTTTGATAAAACACAAGCTTTCTGTATTCAAAGCTAACACCATAAAATGAGGGCAAAAACATCTGGTGGGTGTGGAATGCAGTCGTCATTTTGTACAGGGCAATGGCAGTTGTAGGAGAGAAGCAAAACCACAGCTGTGAGGAGGTTCTGAGCAGTTCCTATTTTCAGGATATGCTGAACTCATAATTCAGGCCTAATGAATGTGTCTTTGAGATGTAACAGCCTGTTTAGATCCCTGCTTCCGCTGCTACAGAAAAACTGAATACAGAAATGGTAATGATTTCATGTAAAATTCATAAATAAAATGCAAAGACAAGGGGAATGGTGTGCCCCAGTGCTACACAATGGATTGTCATGTGGTATAAGGGCTAAGTCAATGGAGCTGTTTTTAAGGCCACAATTGCAGTTTATTTTCTTTTGGTCGGAATATACGTGGAGCCAAAATATTTACCAAGGCCTCTGACACCATGCTGTACAATAAACAGATATGCTCTGTTCTTTCTACAAAATTACTGAGTTAATGTCATCATCAGTATAAGAACCTGGGTAAATTACAGGGGGTACAAGCCAGTAATCAAGGTTCATGATGGAGGACCGGATAGGGAGTGTACTACGCACATCTGGGCAAATATCTTTTACATTACAGGTTCAGTTTGACAACAACTACATACACATGTCAGCATTCAGAGGCCTATACATAGTTACTTTCTAGGATATTCAAAAATGGTTTAGAAGAAAATATTAGTACTCTGGGATGTTGGCTGGTAAGTGCTAGCCAACAATGGAAAAAGAAACATAATGAAAAGCTCGCCAAAAGCTTACTAGTCTAGCTAGCTAGCTAAATAAAGCTACAGATGTAGATAAAGCAATAGATGTAGATATAATACAGATGGGAGATAGAGTCTAATGCTGGAGAAACTTCTCATGTACATTTTGTGTTTATTCTACTATTCTGCACAAGTAATAAAAAAGCTAAGAAAAAAACCAAGTAGGAAAAGGACATACAGATCATGGATAATGACTAGGTTCACAGAGTAAGAGACAGTTCCTCATTTGAATTTTAAATCATGGAATACAGCAATCTTTGACCTTTCTCATTTCTTGAATATGAGAAAGTAGACAGGCTGAGGCAATATACAGCACCTGCCTGAACACTGCCAGCAGGACTGCTAAGTTATATAGTGTTTTCTGCAATGCAGCTGGCATCAGTACTGAGGGAAAGGTCATTTCCCAATGCAAATAGGAGAATAAACACATTTATGCAAAGTGCAGCATAACTTTATTCAAGGTAATGAAATCGAAATGTCTAGCTAGTTCCATATAAAAATTGTCACTTTAAAGTCTTTGCATTCACACTGTTGTCTAGCTTAATAAAAATTTGTATACTCATAGCAGATTTAATGCTGGAGCATGCCTTTTTCTCCCAATTTCCACTGAACAAATATGACAGGAAAGTAAGTGTGACACTGGTGAAAGCAAAGTTGGTGACCAAACGCAAACCAGATCTTGATCTATGGCTACAGGTGGTCCTCCTTATAATGTAAGGACCTTCCAGGCCTACTGGCAGCAACACTTGCATTTACCTTGTAGTGAATCATTGCCTCAAAGAAACCTTTCACTGTATTTGTCCTCCCAAAATACTCCAACCCTTCAATTAACTAGGTAGACTAACAGTTATGGAAATTCAGAGCAACCACTTTCAGATTTGAGGTTGGTAAACTCCTACCCTAGGTCAATCCTTTTATTTGAGTCTTAACAATGGATTAGGAAGATATTATAAACTTGCTTTGAGGATTTTTGTGATGCTTTAGAATCAAACCCCTGAAAACCACCACACAGTCAACATTCAAAATTTACCTATTTTACCACAGTCCCCAAAATGTGTTCTCTAGAGTCTATCAGCCATTAAAAGGTTCCAAGGATTCTTTGGAGGAATGGCTGAATTCAGAATAGGACAGGAAATGTACAAGATTAGTTTAGGATATTACCATACCAGAAAACCATAAAGCTTTTAAGAACTAATGGGTTAATGTTGAGGTGAAGGAGCTTCCAGTGGACTAAGATGAGATCTTCTAAGCATCAAAGATAATGACTTCAATGGATTTAAGTATGCCAAGTGACTACAAATCCATAAGTTCATAATGATACTAAAAATACTAATTGGTCTCAATTAGAAGTTGCCAGGGCACCAACTCGTTACTATGAAAATTGATAAATTAAGGAAAGAAACATTTGTCCTGCCTCTCCAATGTGAAATTCATTTCAGGGTAATCAAAGAGTTGATCAGGTAAAGTCCTTCTGTATATAAACTCTGTCTAATGAATGCAAAATGAATTCTAAAATCCAAATATCACCATTGTGCAACCCTTGATATGAAGCTTAGAAAGGAGCCTGTGAAGTCACCTAATTGAAATCTAAACCTAAATCCAATCAAGATCTAATCACCTGTTCACAAGATTTATGAGGAAAGCAAGAACAATTTCAATGACACCATAAAGAAAATAGTCAGCCAAAGCCAGTATGTGGGACACTCTACCGGATAAATGACCTGGTTTCTTAAGGCATAAAGGGGGATGGAAGCAGAGGGAAATGTTAAAGAAAAAACTTGAGAGATATACAACCAAATTCAGTGTGTGAAAGTAGATTTCAGTCTTAATTCAAACAAAAAAAAACTGGACAAAAATAATTTTGAGGCAGTTGGGAAAAATTAAAAATGGAGTGTTATTAAACAATATTAAGGAATTACTATTAGGACAAAGTTGGAAGATGCACACCACCTGATTTTAAGACTTACTATAGGGGAACCTGGGTGGCTCAGTCTGTTGAGCATCTGACTTGATTTCAGCTCAGGTCATGATCTCAGGGTCGAGATCAATCCCTGCATCAGGCTCTGTGCCCAATGGGGAGTCTGCTTGAAATTCTCTCTCCTTCTCCCCTTCCTTCCCCATGCTCTCTCTTTCTAAAATAAACAAATAAATCTTTTAAAAAAAGAAAGACTGGGCAGCCCTGGTGGCGCAGCAGTTTAGCGCCGCCTGAAGCCCGGGGTGTGATCCTGGAGTCCCGGGATCGAGTCCCACATCAGGCTTCCTGCATGGAGCCTGCTTCTCCCTCTGCCTGTGTCTCTGCCTCTCTCTTGCTCTCTCTGAATAAATAAATAAATAAATAAATCTTAAAAAAAAAAAAAAAGAAAGACTTACTATGAAGCTACCATAAGCAAGAGAGTATGGTATTGGTGAAAGGAAAGACATATAGATCAACTCAACAAATTGCAGAGCACAGAAATAGACCCATACAAATACATTCAAATGTTAATTTTCAACACGAGTTCAATGAAGAAAGGAGAGTCTTCTAAAGAAATGTTGCTGGACAATTGTACATCTATACTCTTATCTCCCCCTCCCACAGTAAAAGCAAGAGAGGGAGAGAAAACTTCAACCTCTATCTCAAAGCTTGCAGAAAATTAACTCACAACGGATCAAAGGTATAAATGTAAAATTTTAAATAATAAACTTTAGGAGAAAATCTTTATGATCTTGGGCTAAACAAAGAGTTCTGACCAATTAAAGGTAAAGACGACAAATCTGAATTTACCAAACTTAAAAACTTTTGCTCTTCACACAACGTTAAGATAATAAAAGGACAATCTACAGACTAGGAAAAAATATTTGCATATCAGTTATCAAAAAGATACCTGTATGCAGAATATAAAAAGAAGTCTCAAAACATAATAATAATAAAAAAAACAATTTTAAGAATGGGCAAAAATTCTACCCGTTATATATCTTCCATATATTTTCACTGAAGAAGATACATGTAATGCAAATAAGCACATGCGGAGATACTCAATACCGTGACATCAGGAAAATACAAATTAAAATTACAATAACATACCCCTATATTAGAATGGCTCAAACAAACATTGATAAAGTTTAACAAAGTGCTGGTGAGAACAACATACTAGATCTCTCAGACATTATGAAAATGTAAAACAGTAGCGCCACTCTGGAAAACCATTTGGCTATTTTTTTTTTTTTTTTTTTAGATTTTATTTATTTGGGAGAGAGAGTGCACATGTAAGGGAATACAAGCTGGGTGGGGTAGGAGCACATGGAGAGGGAGAGAGATGAATGGAGATGGAGAGAGAGAATCTGAAGCAGACTCCACACCGAGCATGGAGCCCAAAGAGGGGCTTGAGCCCATAACCCTGTGATCACAACCCAAGCCAAAATCAAGAGTCAGATGCTTAACTGACTGAGCCACCCACTAGCCCCAATAGTTTGGCTATTTCTTATATTTAAACGTATACCTATCATATAATTTAGTTCCTAGGTATTTACCCTAAAGAAACCAAAACTTATGTTCACATGAAAATCTGTATATAAATATTATTAGTAGTAATTTAATAATTATTATTAATGTCACTAATTATTAATTATTGACAATTTCCCACAACTAGAAAAACCTAAATGTCATTCAAATGAAGAATGGAAAAACCAATTGTGGTACATCCTAAAACTGGAATAGTTCTCAGCAAAAAATAAAAGGAACATGTTACTGACTCACCTGATGATACAGATCAATCTCAAATGCATTATGCTAAGTGAAACCGAACAGACTCACAAGATTACCTTCAGTCAATTTTTACTTATATGACATTCTGAAAAAAGCCTAACTATAGAAATTGATAACAAATTGGTAGTTTCTAGTGGTTAGGAGTACGAGGAGGGTTTGATATCAAGTGAGCAGCACACAGGAATTTTTGGTAGTGAGCAAACTGATCTGTATGCTGATTCTGGTGACTGTTAGAGAATTCTGTACATTTGTCAAAATTCAGAAAAGTGTACACATGCATACACACACATACATACAAAATTACTATATGTAAACTAAAACAAAATTAAAATAAATTAATTTTTTAAAATACTGTTGAATTTGTTAACTCTTTTAGTGGCATGGCTATTAAGAACAAGAGATCAGTTAGATGTGCTAGGATAGATTTTTTGCTTATAAAAGCAAAATGGCACAGCCACAGTTGAAGACAGCTTAGCAGTGTTTTCAAAACTAAGCACAGGCTTACCATACCATCCAGCAAAGGAGTGGAAAACTGACATCTGCACAAACACCTTCCCATTGATGTTTGTAGCAGTTTGATTCATAACAGCCGAAGTTTGGAAGCAACCAAGACATATTTCAGTAGGTGAATGGGTAAACTGTGGTATATCCAGCCGACAGAATATTATTCAGGCTAAAAACAAAATGAGCTATTGAACCATAAAAAGATATGAAGGAACCGTAAATGTATAGTACTAAGTGAAAGAAGCCAATCTAGAAAGGCTGCATAACCGTAGGATTCCAAGCATATGACATTCTTGGAAAAAGCAAAACTATGGAGACAGTACAAATATCAGTGGTCACCAGGGTTTTTTTGGGGGGGTTGCATCAAGAAGTAGAGTGCAAAGGATTTTTAGGGCAGTGAAACTTCTGTTTGATACTATAATGGTGGATACATGTGATACATTTCTCCAAACCCACAGAACGCACAATATCAAGGGTGAACCCTAATGTAAACTATGCACTCTGGGTGATAATGAGGTGTTGATGCAGGTTCATCAATCATAACAAATGCACCACTCTGGGGAGGGATGTTGATACTGGGAGAGGCTACACATGCGCCGGGGCAGAAGGTATATGGGAATTCTCTGTACTTTTTGGCTCAATACTGCTGTGAATCCAAAACTGCTCTAAAAATAGTCTTGTTTTAAAAACAACAATAACAATTCCTCTCATTGCCCACATGCCTCTGCACGGTGTGACTCTGCTCTTCCTCTCATCTAGATGTAGAGTCCACATCCTTCCTCTCAAATCAGGGCTGGCTCTGTGACTTCCTGCCACCAGTGGAATGCAGCAGGAAGTGGTGGTGTGTGACTTCCAAGGCCAGAGCTTATGAGACCTGTTTTCTCTCTTCTGGAGTCCTGAAGTCACTTTGCTATGAAAAAGCCACGTTTAGCTTACAGGAAGGTGAGAGGTCATGTAGACAAAAATCAGGGTGCTCCAATCTGCAGCCACTACCAAATGCCAGACCAAATGTAGTTGACAGCCAGTGGAAAATGCAGGAGTAAGTCCAAAAGACATGACACAGAGCAGACGTAATTCACAGAGCTGAACCCAGATCAAATCACAGAATTATGTACTCAGTACTAGGGCGGTATGTTACAGAGCAAGCAGTAAGTGTAAAAGACATACAGTGAAATATGCAAGCGTGAAATGACATGGTATCTAAAATTTAAAAATACCCCTAGTGGTGCCTGGGTGGCTCCGTGGTTGAGCATCTGCCTTTGGCTCAAGTCCTGATCCCGGGGTGCTGGGATGGAGTCCCACATCAGGCTTCCCGCAGGGAGTCTGCTTTGCCCTCTGCCTATGTCTCTGCTGATGCGTCTCTCATGAATAAATACATAAAATCTTAAAAATAATAATAAATAAAAATACCCCTTAAAAAGAAGGACATAAATGGAAAAAAGTGGCAAAATAGTGAAAATTGAAAAAAGCCAGTTACATGGGAATCTGACCCATTATTCCCTCTACTTTGGTATAAGTTTGAATAATTCTATAATAAAAAGGTTTAAAAATACTATGCTTTTTAAATGATTGTAATAAAAAATGCTTTACTTACATACCTATCACATGAACAATAATAAACTAAACAAAAATAAAATGCTATAATTATAATCTTGCCCAAGTCAGGCAAAGGGAAATAATAAAAACATTTAAAGTATCGAAAAGTTTCATGTATAATCTTTTGGCCTGTGCTTAATTCTATTTTCAAGTGCCTTCACCAAAGCAGAGTTACTCCGTATATAGAAAAGGCAAATACTTTTCTAGTCGTTATATTACCAAGAGTAATGGTGTTTTTCTTCACTGGGTCTACCTCTTTAAGATATTTGAGTCACTTTTTTAAAAAAAGTGCAGAAGCAGTATTTTGAGAACAGGTATCTGATCTTCAAATATCCTTAGCACAACCACAGCTTTTTAAGAACCAAAAAGGCCTCTCTTTGAATGTCCTATCAAGAACGTCCTCTTGATGTTTATCAGAGAACGAATTTACATGAATAACCATATATGAAATATTTCTATTAAATTCAAAGTAACAATAGGTTTCTGCAGAAAACCAATCATATCTGACTATGAATCCTTCTTATAACTCAGCATCATCAGTAGAAGCAGAAAAGGATGATAAAGTGAGCTCACCATCACCTGTGCAAAGTGATGCTGGAAGAGCACTAACGCATGAAATAAGTCTTATGAACACTATTATACTACAGTCATAGACAGTGGTGGTGGTGATGTTACCTTTGAATAGGTAGTTTCACTCTCATTTCCATTTGGCTATTTAGAAATTAGAAAACCAAAGAAGGGGGGCTGCCTGGGTGGCTGCCTTCAGTTCCTGTCATGATCTCAGGGTCCTGGGATGGAGCTCCATGTCCTCAGTGGGGAGTCTGCTTTCCCTTTCCCTCTTCCTGCCCCCTGCTCCTGCTCTCTCTCTCAAATAAATAAATAAAATCTTTAAAAAAAAAAAAAAAGACAACCAAAGAAAGGGAGTAAAAACCAAATATTCAAGAAACCTGGATTAATTCACAAGAACATAATTAGAACCATCAGGGAAACTTGTAAAAGTACAGATGAAGAATGGTCATGGGTATCTATGTTTTTTAAGAGCCCAAAATGTGACTGGTACGTGCCCAAGTTGAAAAGCACTATAAAATAAATAAACAAGTTAAAGAGAAATGGAAATAATTTAATCTACAGGAAACCAAACTTCCTAGTCACCTTTGAAACTTTATTTATTTGAAGGCAATATATCTCACATTTGAGGTAATTATTTAGTGCCAATTATGTGCCTGTTCCTAAACTAGCCACTTTCCCCAAATGTGTCATCTAATGCAAAAATCACTTCAAAGTAGTAAAATGATTTGCATTTGAGAAATGAGAACACTAAGGCTCAGAGGTGGAAAATGATCCCTTATCTTTGATCCACTGTCCACATTGTTTCCAGTGTACTGCACAGACTTTTGGGCCCAACTCAGAAATTAGTATCATATTAGGGTGCCTCAGGTAAAATGACATCAAATTAGCAATGCAATTTATTTCTCTGCTATATGCAACATTCTTATTGAACTAATGTATGTAATTTGAGGCTCAGAAAGTTTAAAAGTAGAAGGGGCTAACGGGCCAGCAAGTACCATTATGATATGTGCGAGCTTTGTCTTTGATCTTTTTCTGTAGATGATCTAACAATTTGGGGCCTATCTCTTAACTCCATAGCTTCTGGTCATCTTCTGCTAGTATTTTCCTTATGTTCACCGTGTTCTTCACCTCTTCACCACAAAACATGGTCTTGACCCACTCATCATCTTTAAAATCTTTATTCTAGTTCCCTAGGCCTCTGTTTGGCAACTGTCTTGAAAAGTCTAGTTAATTTCTAACCTAAAGAAGAAAGTGAGAATTATGTGGAACTATGGCAATTTTAGACAATAAACCATGGCCAGTGGGAAAAATACATTGGTTTTGATTAGGATGAGATAGTATGGCTTTTCTTAAAGCACACCAGCCCTGCCTATCAGGAAACATGAACAGATGTGACATAAATGAGTAATTCCTAGGTAATTCATGTATCTCTTTACAAGACCAAATAATAGAGTAACTCAATTTTATCAGCACCAAGGATGGTTTGATGGGAAACTTTACTTTCTGTGGGTAGGTAGTTGAGAGGACTTAAAGATCATGACTCCACAGAGCTAAGGGGCATCTGTCACTCCATGAAGTTTCTGTGTCTTACCCATGAGGAAAGTGAGGCTCAAAGAGGCTTATGCAAATCACCCAGGACACAGAGCATGTAAGTGCTGGGGCTTCTGCTCAATGATCCACTACAAGGTTTACAGAGTGGGAAACATTTCCCAACAATTAACATGTTAGTGGAGAAAAGTGAAAAAAATTGCTGGAGATTCAGGTAGGAGTAGAAAAAAAGAAAAGGAAAGAAAAAATACAATTCATACTCTCTAGCTTCGCATGTCTGGGGGTGAGTTTCTGAAACTAAAATGCTTTGAAGGGCATCATGGGCTTCTTGAGCCCAACAAAATCACTTGAAAATGTTATGGGTATATAATATTTTTGTGTGCAAAGATAATCTTCACTTTTACCAGACTCTCAAGGGTAGTAATGAAATGAGATTGTAGGGGAATAAAAATAATTTTCCCTCTACCCTTCTGGATTCTTGGCTGAGACCCCCTGTAATAACAGATAGATTAAGAGGAGAAAAACAAACAGAGGTTTAATAACATGTCTATCTCCTGTGTACATGGGAGAGACCCCAGATAACTAAGCAACTCCTCAAAATGGCCCACACCACCAAACTAATACCATCTCCACAACACAAAAGAAGATGTTTTGGGGCAGGGGCAGGTAGGTAGCTATAGGAGGCTATCAGGAAAAGCAGAGTAGACAAGGGTAAAGTTATTATATAGATTTAAGTCCTTGCCTTCTCCAATGACAAGAGTTTCTAAAGATTTAGAGTCCTCTTTCTCTACCTGGTACTGAGAGGGAGTCACACTTATGAATGGAGATTTCCCTTACAAATATAACTATAAATGTCTCTTACAAAAGGGTAACTTCTACTCAGTTTTCAGAGACTCTCCTATGTCTGCTGCTTCTTAGAGAATAATCAGCTCCAATTAATCTCAATGCCAAAGAAAAATGTTTTGGGGTGGCAAAGTCTGCTCCCCTTCAAGATTAAATTAAGACCCACAGATTCAAACACAACTGTGGATTCTGTAACAGATAGTCTCAGCCATCTTAAATACAATTTTTCCACATAAGCTCTTTAAAAAATCTTTTTCCCAAAATCATTTAAGCAACCATTTATTAATTAGTATTTTTACACAGAGGAAAACTATAAATCCTTGCAAAGACAGAAGAAATAACTCTCAAAAACTAAATTAGAACCTTTCATTTAATAGAACCCAGTGAAATAATTAAAATCACTTAAATACAAGAGAATTGTAAAAACTGGTCTAAAAAGTCATGTAAAATATCAAAGATGGTTTATCTTTGTGAGGGGAACACTTTCAAAAAGGGATGTTTGGGTGAACTTAATCACCTTAAGAAAAGAGGGGAAAATCAGTTAAGTAGTCTCAAACAAAGAGCTCATCTATGTTTCTTTGGGTAATTGTTTACTTTCTCATCTAAACAGGAATGTTTTTGATAGTGAGAAATAATCAACAGTCAAACCAGGATATACAGTCATCTCAATGTCTTCCAACGTATTAAAAATATTAAACCTGAGTTTTTATTATTGTTATTATTGTGTTGCTGGGGTATTTTTCTATTTCATTTGCTTCGCTTTGTCTTCTTTTTTTACTGAAGGCCCCAATCTATAGCCCTATAACCATACCAGACACCAACCTTATATATTGGCTTATGTATGCAAGTTGAGAAATGCAATTTTCATGAGACTGACTTTTTTCAAGTTCTTACCCACAAATTGTACTTTCTCTCAAGAAAAGAGTCCAAGCTATAAAATCTATTTGCATGCCAGAACCAAGATTCTTAAAGAATGCACTAGGCCAGATGACCCCATAAACCTCTCTACAGCAGAAATCTACAGAGATTCATGTTGTGTTTTTAATTTAACCCAACCTCTAAAACTAGGAAATTCCACTGCTCTAATAGGATGCATCTATAAAGCAAAGAAATCAATTAAAAATAATATTACCATGCTTATCTTTTCTTTAGTTCCTTCTTTCCATGTTGCCATTGGCTTTATCATACCCAGGGACAAATGATTTGATTCCAAGTATACACTGTCTCTATTCTGTTTCTAATCAGGTTTCAGAGTTTCCTTAGAGCCTAAACTACTGGCACAAACTTTCAGTCCACAACGAAATCCACTAGGAAGGACATTCTTATTGACATCTGGTAGTTTGTCTCCTGTTAATTCATTAATAAGCCATTCTTTAATTTATAATTGTTCATTTATCAGCCCCCAAAAAAGCAAAGATCTACTAGAGAGAGCTGGGGGATTCTGTTTAACTTATGCATTCTGATTAGCATTGCCTTTTACATATACTTTCAGTACATTGTTTTTTAGAAAATAGTCAATCTCATAAATGCCTGGCAAATCTAAGAACAAAATGTTAGCAGTTGGGGGAAGATAAAAAAAAAAAAGTCCCCAAAATCAGAGGCAGTGGTTGAGAATATGTCAGTGTAAAACTCAAATGGAAATAATATTCTGCCTATAAAAAAAAAGAACTGAAGAACACTGATGCTGGCAAAAATAATTGCATATTCTACACGATTCCTCTGGTGATCACTTTATTACTACAAAAAAAAAAAAAAAAACCAACCCTACACTCTCATACACTTATGATCTTATCCATTTATAAATTCATTATAAATCAGTGCTCCAAAGCAACCTAAAGATCTTTTGCTTTGCATTAGATCCAAAATGAGATTTTTCTCAGAATTTTTCTCCTAATGACTCATGAAGAGCCCTCCTGAAATTATGTTAAAATGGTAATTCTAAGGGAAAAAAATTACTATCTGTTGAGCTCATGATGTAGTTAATAATTTCCAGAACAAGTCTCAAGTAATAAAAAAGTGGATGGGATTGGTGCCATAAAACCTGTCACATAAATGCAAAAAAGGACATACCCCTCCCCACCTCCTACTCCCACCCCCGCCAAATAGCTTTAACATAAAACCTTGCCACCAAATAAAAAAATAGCTTTGGGGTTAAAAAAGAGAGAGCAAGTGAGTCCTATCTCTGGCAATATCCATAAATAATTTACTGCTAGCTTGTAAACAATAGAGCAGCACAGTATGAATGCCAAAGAGGGTCTTTATATGTCATAAAGCCACTCAAAAGTGTACTTGCTGCACCAAGGCTGACTGTGAGCTTTGATGTTGCTGGAAGAGGAACTGCTAAGCTGAGGTCATCAGTTAGTGGAAAACAATTTCCCTCATACCGAGAAGCAGGCTGACTGCAGTGCAGCTGACACAGACAGATTGGAATTTTAACACAGGGTTGCATAACGTGAGTTAGCTGGGAAAACGAATCTGGGATGTTCCTTCTGAATGGCCAGAGAGCTAAAACCAAAGGTACGGTGCTTCCTCTAAATCAGAGTTTCCCAACTTGGCACTAGTGACATTTGGATTGGGGTCACTCTGTTGCGGCCATTGTGCTCATGGTAGGATATTAAGCAGCATCCTGGCCTCCACCCACCAGATGCCAGTAGCATCACCCTCCTACATCAACTGTGTGAACCAAAAATGTCTCCAGACATTGTCTAATGTCTGCTGGGGAAGTAAAATCGCCCCTAGTTGAGAACCACTGGTTCTGTAGAAGGCAGAAGTTTGTGAAAACACTGCAAGGCTCACTTGATAGCTTTATTTACATTTCTGATTTGATTCTGGGGTGATTTGCTTTCTTTCCCAAATTCAAAAACACATTGAAAGAAAGACCATTTATTAACTGTCACATCCCTCCCCCACGCCCATACCCCAAAAGTAGTAAAATAAGCATACCTTATTTCAGATGGTATAACATGATGAAAAAGAACTACAGAGAAGCGACTAATCTCTCTTTTGATGTCTTTCTTTTGGTGGCTTGACAAATACTATACACAAAGCAATGTTCTGGGAGGCAAAGGTAAGGAAACATAATAAAGGCCAACTCTCTATCGATAGCAAATGCATGAAACTATTCAAATCACAATGCCCTACTGAGAATAATGTATATTCATAATCATAAACAATGCATAAAGGAGGTGGATTCAGGAGAAACAAAACTAAGTATTCTGATTGATAAGTACTGAGAGTGGGGCACTTAGGTGGCTCAGTCAGTTAAGCATCTGCCTTTGGCTCACGTTATAATCTCAGGGTCCTGGAATCGAGCCTGATGTCAGGCTCCTTGCTCAGTGGGGAGTCTGCTTCTCCTTCTCCCTCTGCCGCTTCCCTTGCTTGTACTCACTCTCTCTCTCTCTCAAATAGATACAATCTTTTTTAAAAAAGAAAAAGTACTGAGAGTAAAACAAAAGGCACAGAAAAAAAAATTGTACACAAATGCCTTTACTCTGTCAGGTCTCCTAAAATAAATGTGCTGAAAGTCTCGCCATCTTAAAAAGCTGGCCTATGAAGCCTTACAGGTTCCGTGGCTTGCAATGCTTGATGTCAAAAGCTCTGCCAGCGCATCTTTGAATTCAATCTGATTCCAAAACTTTGCTTAAACTGCCTTCAACCTTCTACTCACCCAAGGCCAGAACCTCCAAGTCAAATGAATGACAGAACTAATGCAGCTAACAAGATATTGCCTTGAATTGCTTCATAAAGCTTTCAATCTAATAAGTCATTAATGTCTGAATATAAATTTATTGACTTCCATTGAGATTAACAGTAGGTCGATCATATTGACTGAATCCAAATGAGTCAATTGGATCATGTTGGTCAATAAATGTTGATCCAAATTATAAAGGGTAGTCAGGGTCAAGATTAATGAAGCTTACAATAACCTATACAATATGTCTTTTGTTAAGGAACATTGCCCCTGAGAATAAAAATAAAGCTTAAGGTAACAGTGTATTAGTGTTGACATCCAACCACGAGGAAGATAGTGGAACACACTTTCAGGTACAATCAAGGATATGCTGATATAGCACTTAGTAATAATACCAACTTGTTCTAGAATGCTTTTCACTCTCCAGATAATGAAATTAGGTGAGTACAATCAACATCTACCTAATCAGTTTGGTGGGCACTGCCAAGAGTGAGTTAATTTCCACATTGAAAAAACAAAAGCTTGGGGCACCTGGGTGGCTCAGTCGGTTAAGCATCTGCCTTCGGCTCAGGTCATGATCCCAGGGTCCTGGGATTAAGCTGTACATCTGGCTCCTTGCTCAGCTGGGAGTCTGCTTCTCCCTCTCCCACTCCTTCTGCCCTTCCTCCCACCCCATGCGCTCTCTCTCACACGCAAATAAATAAAATCTTTTAAAAAAGAAAGAAAAAGAAAAAAACAAAAGCAAAGAATAACTCATAGATATAATTCTCACAACTCTAGGAGGGAAGTTTATTATCTCCACTTTACAAACGGCAAAACTGAGGCACAGAGAAGCTACATAACCCCACTCTTCAGTGGTGTAGGTAAGCCTTGAACCCATGAAGCCTGGCTTCAGAGTGTACAGTCTCCCTCATCATACTGCACTATCATTTAAAAGAAGGATTTAGTTAATTAAAGATAGGAGAAAAGGATGTTGCAGAGAGGAATGAGGCAAAGGGAAAGGAGAAAAGAAGCTTGTCACATATAAGAAATAAAGGGTAGGCAGGCCATGGTGGCAAGAGGGTAGGGGTAAAGCAGGGAACTGAGATAAGAAGTATCAGATGTATTTTTTTGAAAGAAAGAAAAGAAAGAAAGAGAAAGAAAGAAAGAAAGAAAGAAAGAAAGAAAGATAGATAGATATTTGTTTATTTATTTGAGCATATGCACCAGAGGGGGGGTAGAGGGAGAGAATTTCAAGCACACTCTGCACTGAATGTGGAACCTGACACAGGGCTTGTTCTCACAAGCCTGAGATCATCACCTGAGCCAAAATCAAAAGCTGGATGCTTAACTGACTGAGCTACCTAGGTGCCCTAGAAGTACTAGATATTTTAGCCTCTATTTTTCTATCACTGCTAAGAATTAATTAGTATTCTAGCCTTTATGTCCTTTTATTACCTTTATTTCAGCTTTCAATTTGTTTTGAAAGCATCTGGAATTTTATTTCCAGATTTTCAACATTTCCCCTTCTTTATTTGAAATTGTTTTTTTTAACAATTGGGAAAGAATATAGTAATAGCTTATCCATATTCCAGCCTCTCTTTCTCATGGAGAAAAATAAAGAATTTGTCCAAATCTCTTTATACATCAATGGCATTTGCTGACAGAGTCTGGAATGCTTTTCACAAGGTACGTCTGCCCTGTCTTGGTTGCTTATAATAAACAAATCCAGAATTTATGAATTCATGGGGCATAGCCTATGGGAAAATATCATAGGTAGCTGGATTATTATCAAAGTATAGAATCAAGACTCTTTGGGACTCCCTTAGTGTGATTAGCATTACTAATTATTTTTGAATAGTTGAATGAGCCAATTAATAAATATACAAAATACTGTATCGCCAAAATAGAAACTTAAATGTCAAATTAACATGGAATGTTTATAAAATTTTACTCTATCACTAAGAACTCAACAAAGTCTTATAAAATTAGAAATTATATAGGCCACATTCTCTTACAGCAATCAATAAAACAATAAATTTTCAAAACAAAGGATAAAGAGGTCCATCTATTCACAAACTGAAAACCTGCTATCAAAAAAAACTCTTCAGTTAGAGGAAAGATCAAAACCAAAAATACTGTCTCTTCAGCTAATTAGATCAAGCACACATTACACTATGGAAGGCAACCAAAGTCAACCTCAGAGGAAAGTATACATATTAGCACACAAAGGGCCAGTCTATTCAAGAAACAAGAAATAGAAAAACAAAATGCCCAATGAAAGAAGAAAAAAGTTGGTGATGGTAACTGAAAAAGCAGATGATAAGTACAACAAAAATCATGTTCTTTAAAAAGAATAAGGGAGATAAATCTTATAAAACAAAAAAAATTAAATCAATTGAAGTATCTATGAAGTACTTGAAAAACCCAATTTCATACTCCTGTTCATTCAATGTCACACAGAACAGATAATTTCTTCATTTTATCAAATACAGCGGTTCCCCCCTACTTCTTTGTAGGAGATAAATTCCAAGACCCCCAGTGGGTGCCTGAAACTGAGGATACTATTGAACCCTACATAGGTGATCCTTGAAGAACATTGGTTTGAATGGCACAGGTGCACTTATATGTGGCTTTTATTTTTGGTAAATGCAGTACAGTACTGTAAATGTATTTTCTCTTCCTTTGGATTTTCTTAAGAACAAACTCTTTTCTTTAGCTTACTTTACTCTAAGAATATAATATATAATACATATAATATAGAAAATAAGTGTTAATCAACTGTTTACATTATCGGTAAGGCTTCTGGTCAAAAACAGGCTATTAGTAGTTAAGTTTTTGGGAAGTCAAAAGTTATATGAGAATTTTCCACTGTGTGGAGGTGTTTCCATGTTGTTCAAGAGTCAACTGTACATACACGGTTGTTTCCTATACATACATATGCATGATAGTTTATAAATTAAGATACAAGAAGAGATTAACAATAAAAAAGAATAATTTTAACAATATACTTTTAGTAAAAGTTATATGAATGTGTGTGTGTGTCTCTCCCTCAAAATACCTTACTGCACTGTGCTCACCTTTCTTCTTCTTGTGCTGAAGTGAGACTACAAGGAGGAGGATCACGGGGCTTCTAGGTCACAGGTAACAAACCACAGGAAGCAAAAGGACAGAAAGAGAAACTGCAGATGACGTGAGACTATTGTATATCTGATCAGAGTAAAGAAGGCAAAGCTTCTTGAGTCATTTTATGAATCTCATACATCTCTGATTCTAAAGCTTTGCCAAAGGAGCACACACGTTCTTACAACCCAACAAGCCAATATTTTCGATAAAAATCATTAAGTAAAAAAAAAAAAAATCATTAAGTAAGTCATTAACAAATCAAATATAAAATGCACTCTTATTTTAAAATAAACATCTTAAAAGAAAAATCCTCCAAAACAAATTTTATTCCAGGAATTCAAGGACTGTTTAATATGAAGACTCTCTTCCAATAAGAAACTACATGTATACCTGCATACACACCAAGAGATCAAGGCTAATTGTTAGCACTTCCTATTATAAAATAAAAACTACCACAATTTTAGGTAAACTAGAGAAAGGATGTAAATTTATAATTTTTTACACAATTGACTTTTGTCTTTTGTCAATTTTTCAGAAAAATAAAAAAAAACTATTAAAACTCAATAGAGAGGGCAGCCCCGGTGGCGCGGCGGTTTGGGGCCGCCTGCAGCCCGGGGTGTGATCCTGGAGACAATGGATCGAGTCCCACGTCGGGCTCTCTGCGTGGAGCCTGCTTCTCCCTCTGCCTGTGTCTCTGCCTCTCATTCTCTCTCTGTGTCTCTATGAATAAGTAAATAAAATCTTAAAAAAAAAAAAAAAACTCAATAGAGAGGTAAGCTATATTTATATTATAAACACATCAAAAAATGAATAGTTTCCCTGCACACCAGCAGTAACAAGCTGGCAAATATAATTGGCAAAAATTCCATTTTTACTATCAAAAAATGTGTGTGCATGTGTATATGTATGTATGTTTGTGAGCACACATGTGTGCATGTATATGTGTGTGATACCTCAAAATAACACGTACCCTCAGTCTTAACTTGCAATCTTCTACTTACTCTGTTTTCATCCCTGAGCAGAGTGCTGGGCCCCTCCTCCCTGTCCTTGTGAACCTGACTCTTTGCTACAAAAGCCTATCCCACCTTCTAAGTAAAGCCATACCTCTATGGGACACCATCTACATCCACACATTTATTCCTTTCTATGTATTTCTGTTTCTGGTAACAGGCTCGTTCCCCACAGCAGCTGAGATCTCTCTGAGTCCACTGGGTAACCCCCTGTGGTAGAATGAACTGTTTCAGCATTTGCTGATAAGCTTAGCAACTCTACGATAAGATCTCACCCCATCCTGTACTTCCCTGTAACCCTATGACCCCCAGAGCATCAGAAATTGAGGCTGTAAGGACGTGAGGTTACGACTACCCTGCAAGAGTGCTCGTTATCATAGTAGAACCCATGAGATGAAGAGAATGTAATAAAACCCAAAGACAAGGTTTTGAGAGCTGAGAAGAGAAGGTATTCGGTCCATAGGGCCTCTCTGAGCTCCCTGAGCCACCACTGCATGAAATGCCATTGGCCTGAATCAGCTTTGCAACCTTGGGGCCGCTCCCTGCCACCACTGCACATCCTGGGTAAAAGGCCAGTATCTTCCCATGTGGTCGTGATGAAACCCAGAGCACCAGTGAGAACACACACAAGTTGGCTGAGGCCAGTGAGGAGGAGTGACCGCAGCAGAAGACAAATAGCACAGTCTACTTGAGTAGTGACCAGTGTAGGCCCTGCGACCCCAGCTGAGCAGCCTGGTGCCACTTCCCCCATCACCATTCTCAACTCATTACCAACTACCACCCAGAGCCATAACACTATATGAACCCTGGAACTTGGCTGCCATCTTGAAAAGGAAGAGGAAAAGAGAAAATTCGTAAGTGCATTCAAAACTTCAATAACCACTTGTCCAGAACTGACTGCATTATTTTCTGCCACTGGAAAGAGTGAGGGCCTAAAAGGGAAAGAAGGTGAATTACAGAAAAAATAGTCACAATTTTTGCATATGAAAACATCACTGCAAAGTATCTTATCCACTGCACCATAAAATACACGGACAAATCTCAATCAACACGAGGGCCAATCACATGATATCCCAAAGTTGCCCCAAAGGAAGGTATTTTTGGCCCAGATTTAGGAAAAACCACAGACATTTCTATCACAAGGAACAGCAGGAGAAGCTACTGTGTTATCTTTTATTAGCTCAGAGGAAAGGATGGGAGGGAGGGACCATCTCTGTGATCTATCATGGTGCACATTACACTGAAGTGCAGTTTTGAACCTTGGGATTTCAAATATGCTGACCTCAGTAAAAATAAAAAACTCAGCTTTCTACTTATGGAGGGGAAAAGCAGTTCTTCCCTACTATGTCTTTCTTTGCTAGGAGTTTCCTTCACTACTTACACAAAACATGCTTCTGGTCACCAAATAAGTGAGTGGTTTTCCCCACAAAAAGCAATGTTCTGTGACAAAAGAAGAGTGTCCTACAATTCAACTTAATTCTGGCACTATCTACCTGGACATATCATCAGATGACACAGTCCTATAAGACTGTCCCTGCCTCCACTGCAGACACCAGTCCCAAGCCCAGATTAGTACCTATGCTGCTGACCAACTAGCTACAGGTTGAAGGCTCTGATGACTCCCTCCTTGGAATTCACACTAAAGTTCAACATCCAGGTTGTCACCTATTCTTCTGACCAGCTACAAATCACAGGTTCCTATGACACCCGTGTCAGGGATGAATCATTTGATAGAGGGGCCCACGGAACTTACAAAAACAATTTATTTACATTTACCGGCTTATTACAAAAGATGATAAAGGAAAATGATGAAAATTCAAATGGAAAAGCTTCATGGAGGGCAAGGTGTGTGGAATGGGGTGCAGAACTGCCATGCCCTCTCCTGGGGTGCTTCTCCCCAAGCCAGAAGGTCTCTGAACCCTGCAACTTTGGGGATTTTATGGAGGCTTCATCACATAGGCATGATCGATCATCAACTCTACATTCAGCCCTTATCCCTTCTCAAGAGAATGGGAGCAAGGCTGAAAATCCAAGCTTCTAATCATGGTTTGGTCTGTCTAGTGACCAGCTCTCATGCAGGAGCCCACCGAGTGTTCCCTCTTTTGAGCGAAAGACACTTCTCTCATCCAGGGAATGACAAGGGTTTCACAAGGGCTGTGTCAGGAGTCGGGGGCCGAGATCAATATATATATTTCTGATTACAAGTCACAGTATCACACCCTGGCTACTGACATTTACAGATACAGGAGACGCAAGAAGTTAGCAGTAACATTCTAAATAAATAGCTAGAAGAAAAGAAGAAGGAAAAACTGAAGAGATGCATACTATACAAATACCTGGCAATCAGGATATTCTGCTTAAAGATTACATCAGATCCCTCAAATTTTACTTCCAGTCTGCCTCACTTCCTTCCCTTTCTGTTTGAATATGAAACCCCTGTTATCCCATGTAGGATAGATGCCTCCTTGGGCAGCCTGGGTGGCTCAGTGGTTTAGCGCCGCCTTCAGCCCAGGGTGTGATCCTGGGGACCCGGGATCAAGTCCCACGTCGGGCTCCCTGCATGGAGCCTGCTTCTCCCTCTGCCTGTGTCTCTGCCTCTCTATCATGAATAAATAAATAAATTCTCCAAAAAAAAAAAAAAAAAAGGAAAAAGGATAGATGCCTCCTTAAAATCAGTTCTCAATCTAGGTACTCGATTGCAAAGTTCCTAAAATTCTTTCTTGTATTAAACAGATTCTAAGTAGACCTTTGTTATCTTTTTTTCCAATCATCTTTAAATAAGTTTATTATAGACACTTCTCTTAAAAAAAAAAAACAAATTTAACTCAAGACATCTAAGGATGACCTCATAACAACTAAGTAACAAGGTGACCACTTAACCTGTACATAGGGTTCAGAGAGGAGACTAGAGTAAGGAATTAGATTAAACACAAGTAGCTGTGTTGGCCAATGTTCTACTTCTGTGGATTCTCTCTGCTGAAGACAGGTGGTTTATTACAATTTGGAGAGGACTCCTGGAAAGCTAAGTACTTCTCTGGGAATTTTAACTCAGAGATAGAAATTTTGGACATTTTTTTTTCTATTTATTCAATGCGCACTGCCAGGTAAATTGGAAGCTTCATAGCTAGCTGAACCCAGGAAGTCAAACAGCTATTAGACTTGCTTCATTCCCCCAAAGTGATTCAGTTCCGGTTGAACTTGTTAGGTTCCAGGAAAATCTAGGCTGTCCCACACAACCAGTCCTATTATCACAGGGCCTGACACATCCAACCTCATTCCTGAAGTGGCTGCCTTTTGACAGCCAC
Source organism: Canis aureus (assembly GCF_053574225.1). Taxonomy (NCBI): domain Eukaryota; kingdom Metazoa; phylum Chordata; class Mammalia; order Carnivora; family Canidae; genus Canis; species Canis aureus. The sequence continues at coordinate 103,416,290 of NC_135649.1, forward strand.
TCCCCAAGAATAAACCAGATTAAAAGTTTCTAGCAAGCTGCAGAATCATTCCTCAACAATCCTATGAAGATGCCAAAAGCCTCAGTGACCAACATGGGCTGACTGGTACTCCACAAGGATTCGCTAGACCCAGAAGAGGCAGAAATGCAGGTACACACCTGTCTCCCTACCCAGCAGAATACTCTGGCACTGGGACATTTCTAGTCATAATGATTGCAGAGAAACGACACCAATATTTAAGGCCAGGGATGGTTCTAGTAAAAATCACATGTTATTTTTTACAGAAAAGTATCAGGCTCTGAAATCCTGTGTGCATGGGCATGGGCGTGTGCATGTGCATACCCACACACAGACTCTCAGTTCTTAGGTTCCCATTAATTAACAAGCTTACAACAACTCTGGCTGGTTCTGAGATTTTGCACGTAAAATCAATTCCCTGTTGAGGTAATATCCTGTGAGTTATATTTAGAGAAAAGTATCATCTATACACACACACACACACATACACACACAGCCAAAAAAACCCAAACAATATATTCTCTATCAGACTAATCTTTTGAAAAAAATAATGCTCCTAAAAGACGAATTCCTGATCCATGGATTAACTGATGAGTTCATAATAACAGTTTTAGGCTCCCCTCACCCATTACTGAAGTTTATATACATGGGGTATTTTTGTGTGTGTAGCAACACTTAGGTCCAGTGCTATTTACACTTGCCAACACATAACCTACCTGATAGAGCAGAGCAGTATAAAATATTTGGCAATAGAGTAACACAACGTGTGTCTCTGAAGAAAGACAATTGATTTTTTAAAACAAGCATACTACAAAAATCACAAAAAAACCTCAAATTTGTCAAGAACTTTTAAGTTTTCAACAACCACCTCCAAGATTTAAGACACACATACCTCTGCTGCCTGATTCTACGTAGTTGTGCTGGAAATCTATGCCTCTATTCAAATTATACTTTGTGCCAAACATTTTTAATTTTTTTACATATGACCTTGAATCTATAACAGATCCTTTACCATAGGAGTGCTGAGACACCTATGGTAATTCTGGCTTCCAGGACAGCACAAGGAATTCAAAGAGGGTATATCATAAAAAATCTAAGTCTCATGAGGAAGGATAGTCAACAACCCATCCCACCATCACAAGGTGACAGTGGGAGCAGTGATGGGGTGGGGTACAGTGGACAGCTGAGGTCAAGTTCCTTCCTGGTACTTTCTACACTGTAACTGAGAGCACACGATCGACACTTGACTCCCCAAATGAAGTCAACACCTCTCACCATCAACAGATTTGCTATTCTGCATCATGATTCTTCCTCATGCTTTATGCATGTGTCACCACTCCAAAACACTATCTACTCACACATCACCTCAGTCCCTTGCTTCTGCCTGGCCAGTCCACTTCTCCAGATACCTTTCAACTGCCAAGGTCAGAGCAGTGTAACCCGTGAAAAAAAGTACCCAAGCTTCAGCTGATTCCCAAGCACAGCCAATGTAGTAGCTTGCCAGGGCTGCCATAACAAAGTACCACAAACTGAGTGGCTTCAACAACAGATTTTTATTATCTCACAGTGTTGGAGGCTAGAAGTTTGAGATGTAAGTGACAGCAGGGTCACACTCTCTCTGAAAGTGGTAAAGGTGGATCTGTTTCAGGCCTGTCCTCTAGCTCTAGATAATTCCTTAGTTTATCCTTATGGATAATTCCATAATTCCTATCTTCTCATGGTGTTTCCCTGCATGTCTATCTGACTTGGAGTCCAAATTTTCCCCATTTATGAGAATACAGTCATACTGGGTAAGAGCCCACCCTAAAAACTTCATCTTAACTTGATCATCTGCACAGACTCTATCTCCAAATAAGGTCATATTCACAGGTACCTGGGGTTAGAACTTCAATATCTTTTAGGGGGATACAATTCAAACCATAACTGCAAACGCAAAGTACATGTGTATACATTTTCAACTTGCATCCACATCTCTCTTTGTTCTTTCCCTTCCTCATTCCTGAACAATCCTCATCAAGGATAATCTCTGAGAATAAGGCTAAAAATACATTTTTTTAAATGGAAAGTTATTAGTGGGACAATGGGGAACATTTCCATTAATTCTGTAGATTAGTTAATAACATTGAAACAATATTGAACCTCTGGTTTTAATAATCATACAATGATTAAGATGTTAAAATAAGGGGAAATAAAGCAAAAATAAAAGTTGAGATAAAATAAGGGGAATCTGAGCAAAGGGCATATGAGAGCCCTGTACTATATTTTCAGCTTCTCTGTAAATCAAAAATTATTTCAAAATAAAAATTAAAGAGAAAGTCAGGTGAATCCAAATCTAAGAATTCAGTAGTTGTTCAAATTGTACTACTTCATGATTTTGAAGGATGAGCTAATTGAGAAAACAAATTTTGGTTGAGTATAATCTCTTTTGCTTGGTCCTACTTTTTATATAAGAAGATACATAACACACACACATAAATATTTTATAGGAAAAAAATAACTATGGAGCAACTCATCCATTGTTTATATTGATTTAAATGCAAATGATTTTAGCAGTTACTTAGAAATAGTAAGTAAATTCTGAATTAGCTCCAGTTACATACCTCTATAGACATACACCTACATTCATCCAACGTTTCTTAGCCAATCAGCTCTATTCCCTAGAAGAGTGGTTAGTATTAAATTTGTAATTGTTCAAGGTATACATAAAATCATTAAACTGTATATATAGTTGTTCAAATATGTAAATCTTTTCTAGATAATATTACGAAACCTTGTACTCCAGGGCCATATCAGCACTGGGGGAAAAAGCAAGGAATTAAAGGACTATCAAAGCATCTTCAGTTCCTGAGTCTTCCAACATAATGCCACTGGCGCTGCAAGTTCCCAACATCCTCACCTACATGATGGATTTCTATTCTCAACACTGCCTAGTGGCTCTCGGAGTTTTTTCACTGTTATCATTCTGACCTCACTTCACTATGGAGTCAGTACGCCTAAATGTGAATCCCTACAAAGAATTCCAATCTAGGTAAGTCATTTTCCCCCTCTGAACCTCAGTTTCTATATCTCCAATGATACTCATCTAATCCTGGTTTCAATCTTGAGTCATTGTATGATCTTGACCCATCACTTCACCTTCCTTGTGTGAGGACTAAGATGAGGCATGCATGAATAGCACTTAGCATAATGCCTGGCACTCAGCAGACGCTCTGGAAACATTAGCTGCTATTCTGATGACGATGACAATTACTATTGACTAGCCCATAAGAGAGCCTAACAATGCTGCCACTGGGGTTGTTTGCATTTCTGTCCCTGCTTTGGTGCCTTCGCAGAGGGCTTCAGAGGGCAAATGCCACTTGGTTCTTTCAATGTCTTTAGACCTCTTCCCTTGAGTGAGTGGAAAATGCCCCTCCCCACCGCGCCTCTGTTGTTTGAAGTTGGTCCTAGGACCAGCAGCATGAGCATTGTCTGAAAGCCCATTAGAAATGCTTTCCCTGGGTTCTACCCGAGACCTGGTAAATCAGACTTTGCAGTTACACTGGATTGCCAGGTAACTCACATATACAATAAAGTAGAACGAGAGAATGTAATCTGGAGCTCCTTCAGGGTCTGCTGAGAGACACAACCCAGTGCTGGGTTTCAAGATACCTTCCCCAACTCTACATATGAATCTACCTATCCCAGCTTCCTCAGATGTCAGGGTTCCAGGCCTAGAGAATGTGAAGGCACGTTCTGGCCTCTTGGCAACTACCTGACACCCACTTCTGCTTTCTAGATTACTGTAGATTTCTTTTGTCTTGATTCCAGTGTCTTGGCAATTATATCCGTACAATGGGCTAGGACTTCTAACATATAAATCAAGTTTATGCTTCCCACCCACTCTAAACATTTCAGTGTTTTATTTTTTTTTTAATTTATTTATTCATGAGAGACACAGAGAGAGAGGCAGAGACAGAGGTAGAGGGAGAAGCAGGCCACCCGTGGGGAGCCCGATGTGGGACTCGATCCAGGCACGGGATTAGGCCCTGAGTGGAAGGCAGACGCCCACCCCCTGAGCCACCCAGGAGTCCCCATTTCAATGTTTAAAGTAAGGTTTGAGAACAATTCCACGGCTTCATCTAAACACCACACACAAAGCCCTGAAACTAATAAACTATTGAAGAAAAATGTCATATTTTTACCTTGAAAAATGTCTTTAATGTACTTTCAGATATTACAATCTACCCAGGCACACTTTATTAATACCTGCATTGTTAATATAAAAATAAATGCTTTGTGTTATAGCTCCCCAAAACAATCTTCCACGATCCAAAGCATTTAAATATCCATTAAGTCTAAATGCATTTCCACCTTTGCAATGTGTTTTTTGACTATACATCTCATAATGATTTTCACTGCAGATATATATATATAATAATGGAGTTGAACTGGAATGCTAGATAAAATAGTTTAATATCTAAGCCATGCTTATTGAAGGAAGCTTCATAATAAAGATTTCTTTTTGCATATATTCATCATAGAGCAAATAACGGTATTTTTCCCTACCCTTTCCACCCCTGTCAAGTATGTTCATTCGAAGAAAGGGCAAGGCATTAAAAGAGATTGCTTATATTCATTTTAATAAATAGAACAAATATAGACAAAATCTACTATGTTTCACTGACAGCAGACTCTTATCCTGAAAGGTTATTGAAAGCTCAATGACAATTTCAAGAACATTCTACTGCAGAAGTGTGCAAACTTCAGGCCTATGCAACTGTTAAGATTATCCTGTGCGCTTCTTCACCTGTGTGTATGTATCTGAGTTGCAACCACACTGACCTACCTTGGAGAGTGGGAAGAGAAAAACATAATGCAACAGACTCTCTGTGTTCTACAGCCTGATGCAAAATGCCAACATCAAACCAACAACTTGAGAGAGAAAATGAATAAATACATGTGTAGAGCAAAATACGTACCTTCTCTTCTGACTCAGGATTACAGAGATGAATTAGGAGGGTGGGGACGAGGCAACAGGGCAGAGGACATATAGCCTCTTTCCTATCCTCAAAGCATGAAGCCAGGCAGTGAGGAGCCAGAGGCGTGGGAGGAGACGAGAGTAGACAAGGGATGCTTTCATTTTCTGAGTTATTAATTCCTTCAAGGAGTAAATATACACACCTGTAAGGTTGAAATGACCTCTGATCTATTTTTTAACCCAGACAACAAAGACGATGTGTGAAAAATCTACTTTACAAATGGGAATGTTCAAAGTCAAAGCAGTAAGAATAAAAGAAAAATGTCAGAGTTCTAAAGGTCAGGTGCAGTAAATTTAACTAAGTCTTAGAATGTTCGCTGTGATGTTCTAATCTGTCCACAGGGGTCATGAGCAAAGCTATTTACTTCTGGGTCTGGCACCTCAAACTAGCACCTGGCTTGATGCCTCACAGGGCAGTACAGGTAAGGAAGCTTTTCAATTTGTCTCAACCTCTTTTTCTCCAGTTAAATAAATCATTTCTTCTAAATTACAACAATCTCTACGTATTTTATCAACACGTATATTCACCGTCTTTGTTTTTAGTACTTTGGTTACTCTCCCCTAACTTCCTAAATCACTCAAAATATTTTGATAAGTAACAATTCCTGAAGTGCTGTACCACTAAGATTTGTTATACATGAAAAAAAATATTTTTGGAAAATACACTCCTCTTTTACCTAATGAATCAGTTAATGGTGATTCTTTTTTTTTTAATGATTTTATTTATTTATTCATGACAGACAGAGAGAAAGAGAGGCAGAGACACGACACAGGCAGGGGGAGAAGCAGGCTCCACACAAGGAGCCCAATGTGGGACTTGATCCCACGACTCCGGGATCATGCCTTGCACTGAAGGCAGGTGCTCAACCACTGAGCCACCCTGGCGTCCCTATATGGTGATTCTAAACCAAAAGCCCATCCAAAACAAGCCTATGTTTTCACTGACATTTTAAACAATTCAACTTAAGTGAAAAAATATGTCTTGAAATATATTGTGTGCCATGAGCTTGGTGAATAGAGCTGAGCAATGTATGTCCCCAACTTAAGGATGACCATGGTCTATATCCTACTCTGGTAACTGAAAAAAGTAAATTGACCATGATAGAAAAATTAATTGGACTCACAATTCTAGCAAAACTTTCAACTTAACATCTTTATAGCTCTCCAAAATTGAAGCCTGAAAGTAAATTAATCAATGTATATAATAAAATAAATAGCTACAAACTTTCCTCTGTATCGCTTCTGGTTAGATTTTAAACACTGGGAAAATAAAAACCAAATGTTATGTCACCATTGAACATCCCACAGAATTTGGTATAGTGGTAGACACATAATAAATATTTGACAATTAATTTTAATTTGAGAAGAATTATCAGGGTACTTTGCAGTTTCAAGCAGAGACAAAGAAGAGAATGTGAAGGCACGTTCTGCCAGCAAATAACAGCATTCTTTTAACCTTGCAGAAGGAAAATGGTGAGCGTGGCAGGCAAGAGGGACGAGCAGCCAAATAAGCAGGCTTGTGTCCAGTGGAAAAATTTCCGGATGTTGAAATGTCTGAGTAGATAAAAATGGTTGGCTTTCATATTGTTGGAGATCATTTAAGCTTATCATAAAAATCTGTTCATATGACTCTACATCTCCTTTACTTATTGGCTTCTCTACCTTAACTTTGTATTTTTTCAGATAAAAGTGAATCTCATAAATGGGTAAGAGAAAAGTCTCTTAAAAGTCAACTAGGAAAAATATGGTCTATCTCCTGAAGGATAAGGCAACTCAAATAGATCTTCCTATCGAGAGAAAAATATCTCCTTATCTACCCAACCCCAATTTAGACTTGACTGGATTCTTCTTGGGATGAATATTTCAGACCCAAACTCACTATTAGCAAGATTTGCAGTTTGTTATAGATGCTATAAATGAATCACCAAGAGGGTAATAATGACTTAATACTCATCAGACAGAGTTCTAATGCATGTGACCTGAATGCTAGAGCAAAAATCTCCTTTTGCTATAGTACAAATTGGCACCCGAGTGATGAAAGGCAAAGCTATTCACATCCCTCTGGAATGCTCTCCTAGAATTTAGTGGTGATTATACTAATTCTTATTGCTTCTCATAAATGTTCGATTTCAAATATCTGACTTTAAAAAAGCTACTTGTGATATATAAAGGCCATCCCGGGGATGTCCAGTCCTCTGTTCCTTAGCTTTTACCAATTCTCACTTTTTCCACAGAGTTAAGTCCAGAGTGGTGATTTCCCTCAAGGCTGTCCCTAACTTCCGCAAATGATCTTATAAATAGAGGCACTACTTTCTGCAAAATGGATTTAAATACCATTTCTCTAGATCAGGGCCAGGAAATCTTGTTTTTTTGTTTTTATTGGAACACAGGGGTATGTTGCATATGGGGTGCTTTCACACTTCATTGGCAGAGTTGAGTAGATGCCACAGAGACCATAGGGATCTCAAAGCTGGAAATATTTGGTATCTGGCCCTTTACAGGAAAAGTTTGCTAACCCTGCCCTAGATAATAAAGGTGCCATAACACATCTCTGCCCTCCTCTGTGCCAATTACCTTACAGAAAGACTGGTCTAGCTTCATGAAAGAAGATCTACAAAGGGTTAATAAGCAGAAGGAAAGGTGTATATCATTATTCACTAGAGAAATGCAAATTGAAACCACAAGGATACACTACTTCACACCCATTAGAATGGTTGGAATTAAGAGAACTGATCACCCCAAGTTGTGACAAAGATGGGGAGGAACTGGAACTCTTGGATGCTACTGCTGGGTATATAAAATGGTACAACCCCTTCTGGAAGAATAGTTTGGTATTTTCTCATAAAGTTCAAAATACCTTTCTCTCTGAGTCAGAAATTTCACTTCTAGGTATTTATCCTAGAGAAATGAAAACGTATGTCCACAAAAAGACTTGGGTATGAATGTTCATAGCAGCGTTACTCATAATACCCAAAACCTGGAAACAACCTACGTGTCTATCAACTGATGAATGGATAAACAAATCATAGCATATCCATACGATGACATGCTCCCCAGTATTAAAAAAGAATACACTATTGGGGGTCAGTAAAATTCTATACTGACAGTGAAAATTTTATCCACAGATAGAATATTCTTTTTTAAATTACTAATTTTTTAACATAATGATTCCACACTGTAACAGTTCCACATATCACCAGGTGCTCACAACAATAGGTGCACTCCTTTTTCCCCCATCACCTATTTCCCCCAGCCCCCACTCCCTCCCATCTCCTTTCCTCTGGTAACCATCAGTTTGTTCTCTAGAGTTAAGAGTCTATTTCTTGGTTTGTTTCTATGAAAGAATCAACTATTGATACACAGTAATATGTGCAAAGCACAAAAACAAAATGCTTGCTCAAAGAAGCCAGAATCCTTAAGTGGGATTTGAATGGGAAAGAACACAAAGGAGCTTTTGGAGGCAGGTGGGAAATTTCCTATACTGTCACTGTGGTCATGGTAACATACGTGCATAATCTGCCAAAACTCATGAAAATGTAAGCAACATTAATAAAATTGATTTTTACAAAATTATCGCTCCATAACCTTTTGTGAGCCAGATACCTATCCTAAATTTGCTAAATTACTTTGCTTCTGCTCTCCTTTCAGCCTCATCTAGCAGTTCTCCATTATGCTCCCACCTTGATGTCCCTCATATTCCTTTTTTTTTTGTCCCTCATATTCCAACAAGCACACAGTATTGTGTATCTTCCAAACATATGATTATTTCTTTTACATTCCTGTCAGAGATCAGACTTGTAAGAATTCCATAGGACCTTAAAGGCCACCAAACCTAACTAATTACCTAATCTTAAATGCTTTCGTAATGTAGAACAGGCCATGTTCATCTTTTTTTTTTTTTTTAAGATTTTATTTATTTATTCATGAGAGACACACAGAGAGAGAGAGGCAGAGACCAGGCAGAGGGAGAAGCAGGCTCCATGCAGGGAGCCCGATGCGGGACTCGATCCTGGGACTCTGGGATCACACCCTGGGCCGAAGGCAGGCGCCCAACTGCTGAGCCACCCAGGTGTCCCGCTATGTTCATCATTTGATTACTCTAGAATCTGCCTACCTCTAATTCCAGGCACTTGTTCGATTCTGCCTTTTGGAACCATATTCAGTAGGCTTAATTTCTCTTCCACTGGATAGCCAGTCAAGCAATGACGCACACGTATGCAAAACTGGCTATATCTCCCTCAATCCTTACTATCTTCAAACTGGACATCTTCAGTCATTTCTTCTGAAAAAAGATCTAACTCTCCAATGCCAAATTCTGGTGGAGTTCTTGATATCCTGTGTTAAGATTTGTGTTCACATTCCTTAATTATGCACCCAAATGGGATGACTCTGTTTGCCCAAGGGGCAAAACTCAAATGTATAGGAAAAACTGTTTTTGCTTAGCAGAAATTTTTCTAACACCTGAAACTGCCCCTATATGTAATGTAGATAGCTAGATATAGGGCAGAGAATTTTGTATTTCATAGAAGTTGAACCAGAAAATCTTAAAAACACATGTTCCAACACTTTGATTTTATACCTGTCAAATGTCTCTAGGCTTATGAGACAGAAAACTGTATAGTTTGTAAAAAAAAAAAAAAAAAAAAAAAAAAAAAAGAGAGAAGAAAACAATGTGATGGTGTGATGGACTGGGTCTCCTGGGTTTGGTTTGGGCTCTTGAATAAGATGAAACAATTATGGAACTGAGTAAGACAAAGAAAGGGATACCACACTAAAGAGGGAAAATAATTTCTCCCATATTTTCCCTAAGGCCAGAGTTGTAGGGCTCTATCAGACATTAGATGACATCCTTTGTTCTACCCGGGTGGCTGAACAATGCCTAAAGTACCACGTGAAATAAATAGATGAACAATGTCCAAGGCTAGTTTGGTCAGTATATCACTGACAACAAATAGACTCGCAATAAAGATTGTGTCCTAAAAAACAAACAAAAGGGCAGCCATTCAAAACAGCTCTCAGCCTGACACTCAGTCACTCCAAACAAGGGCTAAAAGAATGCAATCCGTGCGTTTTCAGAGTTTAAATTGTTACCCACAGACGAGGCCTCAGAATTCCAATCTGCTTTGTGTTTTCCTCCCTCCCTCACATAAATGAGCTTACCCCAGGATCTCGCTAGGTTGTGGGCTTTCAGAAAACTGCTTTTGCTTGCAATTGATAGGATTTTTCCCTTTTTTCAAAGAAAAAAAATGCATTAAAGATTTTGTTCTTTATAGTTTTCCAAACAACATGAGCTCAGCAAACAGATTTAGTTTTAAAAGTAACTTATCAACATTGACAGCGGCCTCTTAAGAACAGCTGTTGCCTCACAGACTACAGTGTGAACATACCCCTGAATTTAGAAACAATTCTGCTTAGAAGGAATATTGCACATTTAGCACCCTCCCCTTAATTACCAAAGACATTTGCATGAAAGCCCAATCTTTGTTTGGCAACTTCACCTTATTATTTTTTCTAGGTTTTAAAATTTAAGTCCCGAAAGGTGCCATTCTATAATGATGCGTTGTGCTTGCAAAGGAAGAGCCACTTCCTCCTCCCATGCCTCTGTCTAGCAGCCAGCTTTTGACTTGGAGAAGTGCTCTTTCCTTTCTTTATGGCGTTGGCTCACTGTCAAAACCAGTTCTTTTGCAATCCTAATTGTGAGCTGCAAGGTCATATGAGTCTTGGCTCTGACAGCAGAAAATGAATTTATAAAGAAAGATACTATTCTTCCTTCTTTTAATGTTTGAGATGCTAAGGAGCATTTGCATAATATGTGTTTTGCAATTTTTGTAAAATGCCACGCCACATTTTTACAGCCTACATTAGTCTTAGGGTACTGGGTGCATAAGCTTATGTATCATAATGTGTGAGTGGAGACAGGTTGGGGAGAGAGTTAGAGAAAAGCAAAATCAAAGAAAATATTGATGCAATAAACACTAAAATCCTCTCAGTGTTCTTTCAGACTAATAACTTACAATATAGAATGGTTCCTGTAAACTATTTGCCTCCTATATGTCTTTGAATAAATTCTTACTGATCTTCTGGAGTTCACTGTTAAGTTGAGCTAAGTTAATATTCACAAATGATTGTTTCAAAGCCTCACAAATTTTATCATTTCCTCTGTTAATGTACTGCATGTGCACACAAAAAGAGAACTATGCAAGTGTCTTTTTTAACCTTTCTATTTATTATGAAATACTTCATAATTGAATATCATTCTAAGGAAAAGAGAAATAATTAAGAACATAATTAAGACAGGCATGGAGGGTTCTTAAGTTGGCAGAGCACTGAATGTACTTAACCCTTCCTCAAGAGGACAGGATAGCTTTTTCAGGAATAGCCTTAAATAGATAAATATAACAGAAGGAAAGGAGAGGCTCAGGGTGCTGCAAATCACTTACTCTTTCTTTAGTCTAGAGTCCACCCTAAGTAACAGTATTCCTCACAATGCTTCAACACTGGCAAGGGACTAGCGTGGCAGAAACAAAGGAATGTGATTCTCTATAAGACTTAGGTCACTTAAAAAAAAAAAAAAGACTTAGGTCACTTTTATTATGACTTGCTGAAATCAAAATGATTTTCAGCATTAAAAAAATCAGGTCAGCTAGCATAGCTTATGCAAAAACACAACTGCAGGAAAAATGTATCGCATGCCTATGGTGTAGCTCCACATGGTTTTCCTTTTGTCCTTCTTGCTCACCTGCAGATTCCAAAAATTGTAAAATCCATATCCAACTGCTCAGGATGGGCTAGATTATGCTTATAGTAAAAACCTCCAAAATCTCTGTCGTTTAGCATAACAAAAGATAATTTCTCACTTACTGGTCACTCAGAAACTTGGCAGATGGAGGCATCATTTGAATAAGTGGTTCTACAGCTACAGCAGCGGTGGGAGGGAAACACAAACCTTGCATTGTCTCAACTAGTAGTTGGGAGTGATAATGAATTTTCCACTCCTATTTCATAAGCCAAACAAGTCACATGGCCACATACCATCAAGGAAATGGGTTAGAGCAATCCTATCATCTACCTAGAGAACAGAGAGTCAGAAATATTAATGCTAAAAGGCATTAATGTCTGCTAATAACACTGATAACCTTCCAATTATATTTTGGTAAATATTACCTTTATCTCTTTATGGAAACATATTTTAACATGTTTTTATAGAATTGAGGCAATATTGGACACATTATGATCTGGTTTTTCTCTTAGCATATCATAAACATTGATTACATATTCTAATATACATTATTAAATCTTATGGCTGACTCATATTTTACTTAAACAGCCCTCTACTTTGGAATTTTAGTTCTTTCTAATGAGGCTGAAAAGAATACTACAGGAGGGATCCCTGGGTGGCGCAGCGGTTTGGCGCCTGCCTTTGGCCCAGGGCGCGATCCCGGAGACCCGGGATCGAGTCCCACATCGGGCTCCCGGTGCATGGAGCCTGCTTCTCCCTCTGCCTGTGTCTCTGCCTCTCTCTTTCTCTGTGACTATCATAAATAAATAAATAATTAAAAAGAAAAGAAAAGAAAGCTTTGAAAAAAAAAAAAAAAGAATACTACAGGAATAATGAATTGGAAGAGCCAAAGGAGGGATGTCTGGGTGGCTCAGCGGTTGAGCATCTGCCTTTGGCTCAGGGCAGGATCCTGGAGTCCCGGGATTGAGTCCCGCATCAGGCTCCCTGCGTGAGGCCTGCTTCTCCCTCTGTCTGTGGCTCTGCCTCTCTCTCTCTCTGTGTCTCTCATGAATAAATAAATAAAATCTTTGGGAAAACAAAAAACAAAAAAAAAGAAGGAAGATCCAAAGTAAAATATATGTAAGAGAGAAGCAACCTGAACATAGATAGGCCTAAAGTCTCCAATAGGAGGTAAGGAAAGAGCAAGCCAGGCATGAGAAGAAGTAGTCATGCTAATGCTTTTAATAGAGCCCGAGATAGAACACTCTATATACACACAGATTCAGAATAGTAATTAACAGAGAAGAAACTTGCAAAGACTTCATATACAGCTCAACACCACTAGCAAAAGGAAGAACAGGACAATTATAATTTGGCCAGATGATACTCCACACTGGTAATATGTTTACATTTAAAACTGGAGGTCAGCTATATTTACACAGACTATGAATGAAAATCATAATTTATTATGTATTCAGATCTAACCTCCACAGCAGGTCAATGTCAATAAAACAGCACCAATAAGTAATTCAAATAAATATAATGCTTTTTCTTTCATACACAGTGAGTCCCTCAATTAGTAGAGCATCTCCTTTGAGTTATTCTTCCAGTAGCATTGGCATACTTGTCCTGGTACTTTTCTAAGACACTCTCAACCAAGTAAAGTTAACGCTTGAAGAATGTGGGGGTTATGGGCACCAACCCCTTGCATAGTTGAAAATCTATGCATAACTTTTGACTCCTAAAACTCAACTCCTAATAGCTTACTGGTGGTTGGAAGCCTTGCTGATAACATAAATAGTTAATACATATTTTGTAAGTTTTATGTATTATATACTATAGTCTTATAATAAAGTAAGCTAGAGAAAAGAAAAAAACTTTTTAAAGATTTTTGTTTATTTATTCATGATAGACATAGAGAGAGAGAATGGCAGAGACACAGGCAGGGGGAGAAGCGGGCTCCATGCCAGGAGCCTGACACAAGATTCGATCCCAGATCCCAGGACCACGCCCTGGACCAAAGGCAGGCGCTAAACCGCTGAGCCACCCAGGGATCCCCGAGAAGAGAAAATGTTAAGAAAATCATAAAGAAGAGAGAATACATTTACAGTACTGCACTGGATTTACTGAAAAAAATTCAGTATAAGTGGACCTAGACATTTCAAACCTGTGTTCAAGGGTCACATGTATTTATTAAAACTCAACTTTCCTAGGTGCTGAAGGAGATACAGAGGAAGTGATAGACATCTCTATAGTATATCTATTGAGATGAAATTAGCATATGTAAGACATCTAAACAATTAATTTCACTGTATAACTGGCTTTAAGAGCCAACAAAATTAAGCAAAGGAAGAGTTGATCATGGATTAAAATATTGGGAAAGACTTAATTCCAAAAGGTACGATTTGAGCACCATTTTGAATGGTAAGCAGCAATCAGTTTAAAAGTACTTAAGTTTGGGGCAGAGGAGGATGGCAGTTCGCAATCATTACAGAAGTTACTGCAAAATGCCCGAAGCGGGTAGAGAGACCTGCTGATCTCAAATGGAGGGTTCTGGAAAATGCAATTGAAAAGGCAGGCTAAGACCAAAGAATGGAGACTTCTGAAAACTAGAGAAAGCTTTTGAGAGGTCTTCTCAAAGGGACCCATTACAGGTTCTCAAGAAAAGAGAAGGACATAATGAAAGTGATGTTTTAATGCAACAGTCAGGTGGTAATGTATGATTGATGCAATTCACACTCCTTCCTCTCAAGCAACCTTCACACACATACATAGACTGTAAGCATACATAAAACATATGCAGGAAAAAGTTGACATCTTCCATTCTTCAGGCTACTTAGGACTTTAGATATCAAATAATAGGAAACATAATAAATAATATGCTTTAGAGTATTACCTATACAATCCTCATATCTATCTCTATCACTACATATTACATATCAAAGGTGCGAATCATATCTTATGTATCTTTTATATACCCAATTCCTAACACAGTATCCACCACATAAATAGCAAGCTTTGAACCCATACTGAAGAGACTAGGAGATGGGAGATCACATATATCCTTCCTTTAAGCATACCAAGAGGCTAAAACAGGATATGACTTCCAAAAGAACTAAAATATTAATTTCCTCTCTCCACATATCAGCTGTCTTCTATTTGGCCTTTGGAGTCAAGCTGCACCCTTCTTCACCCTGTCTGAACCTCAAAGAGCTCATTTATATGTACTACATCAGCAGGATTCTCTTTCAAATTAGCTCAGCTAAATGGGTACCCCCTGACAAGATTAAAAGGAGAGAAGAGTGAGGTCAGGGTATTCATATTCTATACCCCTGTGGTCAGTGTGGCCTGGTCATAGCCCTTGACTAAAGGTCACTGTACTTCCTAAGGTTGCCAGCCCTGCAAGACCAGGTATCCCTGTGGATTGAGTCCATCCTCCTCTTGTCCTTTTACACTTTGGAATGGTAAAACCTCTCCTGTGGAATTTCCCTTGTAGTTCCACCACTACATCCAAACACACTTTTTAAAAATAGCCCCTTCCTGAATAAACCATCTTAATTCAAATTCTCTCCTTCTGAGTATGCCATTTGTTTGCTGTGGAGTCCTTGTCTGATTTATTTTATTTTTGCTAATGCAAGAAAAGGCAAGAGATGCCAGTCAGCAAGGAAAGGCATTTTCATGAAGACTCTTTTTAGAGTTTGGTCAAATTTCACATCTAGAATTGGATGAAACATTAGTGAATTAGCTTATCATTTCCTGTAACACTCTCCACAGATGGGAAACTAAATCACAGTATATTGATAAGAGATTCACAACAATAATTTTTTTAATTTCAAATAAACATTGGGAAACAGTTCCAAACACTGATGGGAAATGGAATAATTTTTATTTGTTACACTTTGGCTTCATTTGAAACACACAGCCATTGATTGACCTTTGTGCCTTCTCCCAATCATTAGCCCTCCTGTTTTTTGTTGTTTTTTCCATCTTCCTCCAAACCAAAAGAGAATTCACAATTAGCATTTTTCAAAAAGTCATAGTCTAAACTCCACTACCCATCTATCTTTTCATCATACCTGTCTAAGTAAACCGTTAAGCTGGATGAAACCAAAGATTTGCTTCCTCCAGTCCTGGACCAGGTCAGCTGGGTGCTGCTGAGGAAGGTCACACAATGTGGCAAGCATCAGCTCAAAAAATTCACAATGGCAGCTCCAGTTGGAACCTCCATAATTATCAGAAATCCTCTCATGTTTCTCTGCTCCACTCCCATTCTCAACAAAGTTTTTCAAACTCTCCATGTTCCTCAAACCTGTGATCTCCACCTTTCCCTTCAATCTTAAAAGATGCCCCTGTCTGGTAATTTGCATTAAATGCTGAGATTATCAACTAAAGTGAATGTAGCAATCTACCACAACTGCACACTGTCAACCAACCTCCTTTCTTCCTGCTTCCAAAGAAAAAGCCAGCCATGCCGCCTATATCTGACTCCCTTCCTCATTTTCAGGAATATCACCCCCACAAAATATTCTTCTCTGTATGCTTACCTTTTCCTATTAGAAAGAGCCTCATCATTAGGATTTAAATACACTTGTCTCATCCAATTTTTACAAGCAAGTGTTTTACACACTTGTGATTATTCGTGATAATCTCATCTCTCTCCAGCCACGCCTTGTCTTTTAAGAAGGATGAACCCTGTAGCTCTAGGATCTTTAATTGGCCCCAAACAAATGACATTTCATCCCCAGTAGTTTGGCCTTTGGCATGCCTGACAAGTGTACTAAAAATGGATGGAGGTATGCAAGCTTAGTAATATTAGGTAAAGCCAACTTAAATTCCCATGTATGTGAAAAGAGGTGACAGTGGTGCTATGTGGCAAAAGGCAAGATCTAGGAATCTTGAGAAACAGTGAGTGCGAGCCCAGTAAGATCTCTGAAAAGAGACAAAGAAAAGAATTCCCTGGAGACAGCTTTCCTAAGAGAATGACCAAAAAAAAAAAATATATATATATATATATATATATATATATATATATATATATACATGCGCGCTAAAAGGACCAAGTAGCTAGATTGCTGACATGGAAGATATAGGTGAAAAAGGAGACAGGGGAAGAATGTAGAAATCATACCATACAGGAATTACAGGCAAAGTTAAAAAAAAAACAAAAACCTTCACCTCTACCCTAAAAGAATTAAGGAATTATCAAAGAATTTTGGGCAGATAGCTGATCTATTACACCTGGTATTTGAAAAAAAAAAATACAAAGTCAGAATGAGAAAAACAAATGGAAGAAAAACAAATTGCTATCAGGGATGAAGAAAAGTAGACAAACTGAAAAGATGCTGGGAAAGTGAAACCAATAAGACTTGGCAAAGGATTAGATATGGAGCTGAGAAAGAGAGGGAGATATGAATATGACTCTGGGTTTCTAACTTGAACTGAAGTAAGGTGACCTAAAACAAAAATAGAATTGAAAGAAAGATTGGAATTTCGGTTTGGCTGGACATTAGGTGTGCATAGTGTCTTTGAATCATTGCTGGGGAGGAAAAACTTTCCTTCTTCTAGATTCTGTGACTGGTCAAACAGGCAAAATGTCCTAAGACCTATTAACAGGAGAAAAGGGATTCTGATTTTATACATCCAAGAACCCCAAAGGTAGGAGGTTCAAAAGACAGTCGGGTAACTGAGGTTTATATAACATCCTGAGCTAAGGAAAGGGGCAGAGGTATGGGGATATGAAGGGGAGAAGGCCATGTACAGGAGGGCAGAGCAGATGCGTGAAAAACAAAGGGGGCCATTTTACGCAGATAAGTTTCTGAGGTAAAAAATTACCTCCGATAATAGCTCTTTTCTTGGTACCAGCCCCCTTTGCAATGTACATTTAGACAGTTGAGGGGGAGCGAAAGAGCTTTTCCTGAATCTGCTGTGTTCTGCTGGCCTTTATCTCAAAATAATCCTCATGGCACATTTTGGGGTGGTATATTCCACTCCCCTTCATCATCAACAAGAAAATGTTAAGTAGTTAGGTGGACATAAAGGTTTATATTTCCGAGGGGGCTTCTGGGCTATAGTTTAGATTTCTATGTGATCTATATTGAGAATAAACTTGAAGCCACAAGCTTAGAATAGATCATAAAGGGAGAGCATAGCAGGAGCAGAGGAAATGACCCAGATTCGATTAAATAACTTCAATGTTTAAAATCTAAGAAGAAGAGGATGAAGTGCAAAGAGAAAGAGAAGTGACCAAGAAGATGTCAAGAATAGAAACTAAGAGAAAAGACCGTTTCAAGAAGTGTTTAATGCTAAGAGGTCAAGTAGAATGAGAACTGGAACATGTCAGTTGGATTTAACAACCTGTTTTTAAGGAATGTTCTGTTCCCAGAAAACTAAAAATATTATAAAAGCCCTAATTACATTTTATCTCTTGGACACAATCTTCTCACATATTATATATATTCTTTAGTCGTATTCTTTTTCTTCAGATAGCCTCCTGGCATAGATCCATGAGCAAGCATTGGGGATAAACAATCACCATTTTCAGCACATTTTCAGCATTGCCTCAATAATACTAAGTTCATGAGACCACAGCATCTTACCAACATTAGCATTTTTGTTTTTGAAAAATTTCCTTCTCATTTTAAAATATAAGTAACAAAGATGCAATGAAGAATAATATTGAAACAACTGCTTACAGCAACAAAGATGGTGTGATGCAAACTGCTGCCTTGAAAGCCAAATCCTCATTCAATAGCATGAAATATTTGTTCTTCAATTCACATATATAAGTATGTGAATTACTGAAATTTCAATAATTATTTAATTATTGAAATATGGTGAAATGGTCAATTTTTAATGTAAAAAATGTAGGTGGTTAAAAGTTAAATGTTTGAAAGTGGGGATTTACTTGTATCTGAGACATAAAATTTAAATTCACTGAAATGTCTTCAAAGAGAAATTTAAAGAAAAAAAGAATTTAAACAATCTTCAATTCTAACTTTAATGTAAAATTAATTAGCATGCACCCCTTCTTTCCTATACCACATTCATGGTAGTAGTCATGAAACCTTTTGTTATACATAAAGAAATAATATTCAACATATGGATATGGCTTGGGATACAATTTTAGTCGTGTACAGAAACTGTCAGGTAGGTTTTAGATATACTTTCCCATCTGAAGGACATAGAAAACATATACATGCAGGGACAAACATACCTTTACAATTCAAAACACAAATTTTCGATCAACATGTATAAGTTTTTAAATTTTTTTGAGGGATATATATGAGGGGAGATGCATATTTACAATGTACATTAATTAGGAAGTTATAATGGTACACTTAAAATTATTGGCAACCAAAAAAAGGATGCTGGATAACTGGTCAATAGTTTAGGAAAAAATAAAATAGGATCCTTATCTCTCACCTCATATAAAAATAAATTCCAGATGGATTAAAAACTTTAAATATGAAAATGATAAATTATAAACATGGAAAAAGTAAACTAGATATAATATGTAAAAAAATGAAATTATAGTAATAATTCTTCAAAACAGAATAGTGAGTAATTTTATAATTTTACAATAGAAAAAAGAAATACTGAGCATCATCCCAAAGCCATAAACTATTTAGAAAATGATCAATTTAACTAATAGGTAAAATTTCTTTACAGCCGAACAACCCACCATTATCAAAGTTAAAGGTCAAACTACAATATGAAAAAGAAATACGTGCACTATATATGACAAATTATAGGTAAATATAAATATATATTACATATAAAAATATATTTTTGTGTATATACATAAATATGTAAAGGGAGAGATAGAGAAAACTTACAAATCAGTGAGAAAAAATTTTACCATGGGGAAAAATTAACAGATATACACAATTCAAAAAATGCACAGTCACGAACAATATAAAAAATGTATGTTCAGTATTACCTACAATTAAAGGAATGCATGTTAAAATGACAGTATGTTTGTTCATCATGTTGTCAAATATTAACAAGTTTGATAATGCTCAGTGTTATACTTAGTGAGGGACAATACTCTCATATTCTATTAGTGAGTCTCATCATCCTGAATGGCAATTTTATAATGGCAATTTTACAAGGCTTTTAAATGTGCACAGTCTTCTAGAAATATTTACTTGATGAATTATATTAAGGAAATACTGGATAAGTGAACACAGATGAATAACCATGGATGATTATCAACAGCTGTTTTTAATTGTCAGAAAAAAAAACCCAATGAACGTAGAGAATATAGCCAAAGGCAAAGAATAGGATAAATTATGGTATATAATAACACTATGAAACTATTAAAATGATCATGTAGGTCTGTGTTGAAGGAGGAAAAATTTCCTATGCCCTTCTGGGTTCTTTGGTTGGCATACTGATATAAAACAGATAAAGAGGAGAAAAACAAAGTTCATTATGCACAAAGAGGAACCCCACAAGAATATGAAACCCAAGGACAAGTAGGGCAGTTGAGGCTCATACACCATGCTATGCTAAGGAATGGGACAGGAACCTGGGGCTTCAAAAGAGAGGAAGGTATTTCACAGGACAATATGAAGATCAAACATTTGCCCCACCATACAGGTAAGTCATTGAGATAAAAGTTATTCCTGGTAATAGCTTGATCTCTGAACCAGGCCTCCTATCTAAATTCTTTTAGGTAGTTAAAAAGAAGAGGTCAAAGTTTGTCTTCAGTCAGCTAAGTCTTGATTGTCTTTAGCTCAAAAAAATCCACATTCCGAAGTGGCATATTTTGGGGTCACATATTCTGCTCCCCTTCGTCTGTCTTTATTGACATTGAAATAACATCAAAATACACTGTGAAGGGGAAGAGGAGATTTTAGAAGAATATATCTAATATGATTACACTTGTGAATATGTATACATGCTTATGTGTATGTATATTTCTATGGGGAAAAATCTAGGGAAATGAACAGCACAATTATAACAACTACTGCATTGAGGCAGTGATGATTTTATGGAGAATTTTCACTTTTTCTCTAGTTCTTCCTCGTTAACTGAGTATTTTTAGAATGAGTTTGTGCTACCTCACAAAAAAGAATACATAAAACCCCATCCTGAGGACAATAAAGGTCTTCAGCCACTTTACAAAAATGAACGAAGAAACTACATAAAGCTTTCTCTGTAGAAAATTACCCTATCTTCTGTTATCAGCTGTGGATATGAGAAACACAAAGCTCCTAGTGAACTATCCTCCACTGAGGAATCAATAGAGAATGAATGACTTAGACTACACCATGGAATCTAAAATCAACAA
The DNA here is from genome assembly GCF_053574225.1 of Canis aureus. Taxonomy (NCBI): domain Eukaryota; kingdom Metazoa; phylum Chordata; class Mammalia; order Carnivora; family Canidae; genus Canis; species Canis aureus. The sequence continues at coordinate 103,437,338 of NC_135649.1, forward strand.
CAACAACAAAACACCAAACTCATAGAAAAACAGATCAGATTTGTGCTTACTCGAAGAGTAATGGAGAGGTGTGGGGGAGACTGGATATAAAGAGTCAAAAGGTACAAACTTTCAATTAAAAGATAAATAAGTACTAGGGGTGTAACACCCAACATGATGACTATAGTTAATGTGGTTGTAGAACATATTTGAAAGTAGAAAGAGAGTAAATCCTACAAATTCTCATCCTAAGGAAAAAAAAATTTCAGTATAACTATCTGAGGAGATGGATGCTAATTAAATTTATTGTGGTAATCATTTTACAATGTATTTCTGTCAAGTTGTTATGTAGGATACCTTCAACTTGTACAGAACTATAGGTCAATTATATCTCAAAAAAAGTGGAAAAAGTAAAAATTTAAAAAAATAGTAAAATAAAACCACACCATAGTCACTGAAGTGGACTGTGCTAGCTATTTAATGCTATGAAACAACCCCCAAACTTCAGGGCTGGCAATAGCCAACATTTATCATCTTATATTTTCTTGGTGTCGAGATTGCAAGAGTAGCTTAGATGGGTAGTTAGAGCTCTGAGAGTCCTGAGGTTGCAATCAAGGTGTCATCTCAGGGCTGCAGTCTACTCAAGGCTCACCTGAAAAAGAATGAGCTCCTAAGTTCATTCATGGGGCTGTTGGCAAGGCCTCAGCAGGTCATCTTCCAAACTTACTCATGTGGGCCTATACACAGAATTGATTCATGACACGAAACTAGCTCTTTCCAACATTAGCATCCTCAGGTCAGAGGGAGTGAGAGACAGCACCCCATCTCACAAGTGGTTTCTGCTTGTATTACTGTTGTAATACTTCCACTATATTCTATTCCTTGGAAATGGATCCATCAATGTAGCTGACACTAAGGGCATGGGTACCAGGAGGTGGGGATCTTTGGGGGCCATCTGAAAGATTGCCTCACAGTATGGGCCAAAAGCAAAAAAGAAAAGAGACAAACTAAAACTAAGGCTTGTACAGGAATATTCCCAGCAGCTCTATATGTAATAGCCCCAAACTGAAAGCAATCCAAAGATGAACAGGAGAACAACGGATAAGCAAATTATGATACATCACATCCATAGAGTGGAATACTACTCAGCAACAAAGAGGAACAAAGTTTTTATTTAGGCAACAACATAGATGAATAACACAGACTTTACACTGAGCAAAATAAGCTGGATTCAAAAGATCATACTGTATAATTGTTTTATATGCAGTTCTAAACAGGAAGAATTAATCCATGGTGAAAGGGAATTGGAAAAGTTGCTGCTTCTTGGGTCAAAGATGAACTGCAAAGATCTGCAGAAAACAATTCTAGGGTGATGGAAATGCTTTACAGGGATGCCTGGATGGCTCAGCGATTGAGCATCTGCCTTCGTTAGGCTCAGTGTGTTATCTCAGAGCCCAGGGATCAAGTTCCACATCGGGCTCCCTACGTGGAGCCTGCTTCTCCCTCTGCCTATGTCTCTGCCTCTCTCTGTGTGTGTCTCTCATGAATAAATAATCTTTAAAAAAAAAAAAAAAAAAAAGGAAATGCTCTACATCCTGATCAGGAATGTGAATTACAGAGTTGCATGCATTTGTCAAAACTCATCAAATTACACACTTAAGATCCATACATGTCTTTGCATATATCTGTTACCCTAAAATGTAAATATTATTCTCAAAAACAAGAAGAAAGAAGACTGGAGGTTTGTTGAATATTGCGACAAGTTGAGAAGGAAGCGAATTATCACCTCCTCTGAGGTCTTCTGCAAAGAAGTGAAAATTCTAATCTATCTAAAGACATATTGGGAAACAGCTGAATGAACAGCAATTTTTCAGCCCTGGGAATTAAATTTGGTTCAAGCTAAGGGCAAAGTAAAGGATCAAGGGATTTCTCAAAGTCTAGTGCCATAGTGAAAAGGAGTCGTATTGTGCAAAGAAATTTTGGCACAAAAGATGGAAGCAAAGAGCAGAAAGAGAGAGAAGAAGGTCACCAACACAGAGATTGAAGTCCAAAGATGAATGATGTTTGCCCCAAGTCATTAAACAAATCACAGATGGGGTCAGATCTCCTATTCTGATGTCCTAATGAGGTTCCCATTGCTCTGGGTGTTTGCTTATCTTATCTAAAAATACTGCTATCATTATTGTTTTCACTTGAAATCTACAAAGGATATCTGGATTGTTATTTCTTTCCACACACTGAATCTAAACTCTTAATGATAGGACTCCTTCTGCTTTCAAAAATTTCATCCCCAAACCAACTTTAATAAAGAAGACAAAAAACGGTCTCTGAAGCTAGGGGGAAAGTTTTAATTGAAACCAGTCTCCAGAGTCGGCACAGAGTTGAAGTAATCAAGGCCAGATTTTCTCTCCTGTAAAAAAATCTACAGCGACACTGCAGCCTACCCGCTCCAGTTTGTGCTGCTTTAAGCACTGCATATCCATTGAAATAAAACCACTTATTGTTTCTCAGAAGCGTACTGTTTTTATTGCAATAATTTCATTGTTGGTTTTTTTTTTTTCCCCTAGCAAGGAAGGGATATCCTGAGTATGATTCAGCCTCAGTAGAAATGTTCCTAACGGAGTCACCAAAAACTTCAAAACCATAAAAATATAACCCTATATTAAGGGCTTTGGGGGAAGAAAACCACAGTGCAATCAACATTCTTCAAAAACAGCAGCAATAACTTAATGACCAGCTTCTCGCCAAGTTTCAGAACCTTAGTTTCCATGTTCAGAAAGCAAAGCGGGGCCACAGAGATTGCCAACATAGTATAAACACACACACACACACACACACACACACACACACACACACCCCTTTCTCTATATTTTGTAAAGAAGACCTGAAAAACTTGGATTAAAACAAATATTGCTAAATTTAATGAGATAATCTACCTTATGGAAGGTTTCTTCCCTTCCAGTGTATCGAACAATACTTATCAGAAAGGATCATTACGAATGCAACCCGTAAAAATGAAGGAACTGGTCTGGACCGTCTCTAACTACCTCGTGCGGTATGTACTTGACACATTTGGTGCATAAACGACAGACTGCCTTAAACCGTCTCCACATTCAAAACAGCCCCATCAACACCTTTCGGTTCCACATGGCTTTTCCTCTGTTCTTCCACAGTGCCAGCACACCTTCTATTTCCTTTAAGGATCTTAATTAAGCAAATCCAGGTGTGGCGTTATACTAAAGATCAGTATGTTCTATAGAGTGCAGAACAAGTGACTAAACCAAGATTGGAATACAATTAACTGGCAATGAAAGGATTACTCATTCTGCCTTTTTACCTCTTATCTCCCACTTGTCTCATTGTATTTTGTCTACTAGCTTTGACAACGGACAGTTTTTTAGAGTTCAAAGGAAAAGTCTAATCGGAGTAACATCAAAAATATCACATGTGCATACATGCATGTGAACACGTACGGGAACATTCCATTGTCTTATGGAGAAAGAAAAATATTCTGCAAAGTCTGTCTCCTGTTAATTGTCCTTAGTATTAGTATATGAAAAAAAAAAAGTGCAGAAGACTATCAATTCTCACACATAATCAAGGGTGCAATAATGAATATTTCAGCAGGCATACATTTTGAAGTTTTAATTAAAATCAGTAGTGCTATTGATATTGTAATGTCTTAGGGTAACACTCAGCCAAGTAATCACCTGCTTCCCAAGTGAATGGCAATACACACGCAATTAATTATAAAAGACTTTGCTGCTGAAACCACCTCGGGATTTCCAAGATTCAGAGCAAGCATTCCTGCATTTAACTACAGAAGGCAAGCAACTGGAGCAACTGGATGAGGAGCTACTTTTCTTAACCCAGATGCAGAACGGCTCCTTATTAGGCCTGGCGCCCCAAAGCTGGCCATCAACTTTGCTTATCTTCTCTGGCACCACCACCAATTGTCCTGTTTCCTGTGGTCAAGGCTTAGTGTTCTAGGGCAGAGGTTGGCAACACTCTTAGGGGAGATCATTTTTCTGAAGTTCACTGCCTCCCATCTTCCTGCCTTATGAATGAAGAAGAGTTTTAACAGAGCTAGAATAATTTTACCTTTTCTTCTATGAGGCATCGCTCTTATGTCCTCACTCTGAAGGTCCTTGGAAGGCTCCTTTTCTTTCCAAAGAAATGGGTTCTTGGGACAGTGAGAGAGAGGATTTGGGAAGTAGGCTGACTAAAACAGAGTATTTAAAAAAAGATTCTTTGCTGTCAGAAGCTTCATTCAGGATCCTGTGGATAATAAGAAACCAAAACACAGGCACTTAAAAATAGAGGGGTCCCGAGAACAAGGGGTCCTAGCCCTTAGTGCAAGGATTCATCTTTACAATGTCACCATTCCCACCCCTCTGAGGGAGTGACCCTGGGGGCTTGGACAACTCTTGCAGACCTCTGTGGGTTCTTCTTTAAAAGCCACAGAAGTACTGGGTGACAGGCACTGATGGGGGCACTTGATGGGATGAGCACTGGGTGTTATGCTGTATGTTGGCAAATTGAACTCCAATAATAATAATTTTTTTTAAAAGCCACAGAAGTATCTTGTAAAAATCAAGGAAATGACACACTTCGAAATGTTAATGCTGCAGTGACTTTCCTAAGCAGTGAACACAGTTTAGGATTGTTGTTTTAAAACCAATACTAACGGTATAGGCAAATAGCTCTTAGCAAGCTTGCGAAAGGCACTCTTTCCGTTTTATAAAGCATTGGTCAGTCTGCTCTGCAATGAAGCCAGGTAACTGAGACAGTCATACAAGGAAATTCTAACACAAAACAATGATATTGAGAAACCTAAAAACAAACAACATCAAGTTCACATTACCTAAGCAGAGTGTTGTTACCTAATAAACCTTTGAAACAATAAGCCAGAAGCTGCTACATATTTAATTTTAGGTCCTGAGTGATAAACTAAAAAGATATTTGGCCACAGTTAACTAACTGCTTACTCCAATCTCATATCCTTAGCAAATATAAGGAATATGCACTTAGTTTCTTCCTCCTTCCAATTTTAATAAATTTATACATAATGTTTTTGAGCATTATAAATGGTTTCATTGCTGAGAACAGCAGCTGAGTGGGGCATATTCCTCCTGTGTCCCGTACAATCGAAAAAATGATGTTAACAGGTTTCAGTTCTTATTGAAAACAGAGAAAAAGAGCCAGTTAACTGAATCCAGTGAGGATCTAACTGTAGTTTGCCCAGCATCTCTCCATGATTTTGCTTATTGTACTTGAATAACCTTGGATAACAGTCATATCGCACCATCACCAAATATTTACTAAATTCCAGGCATGATGCTAGTCATTCCATGACCATTAATTCATTCAACATCCCCCCAAACCAGAATCATGTTCTTTTTAACATTTTTTTTTTAACACAGATGCTAAAGTTCACAAATTCCCCAAATTCACTCTGTTGATGCTGAGGGAGGCCATTACTTGAACCTGGCTTTCTTATGCTGTATTGTCTCACATACCTGTACCTATACATGTCAATCATAGCTCCTATGGTGTCTTCAATGCCAGATGCTACCTCTAACTTTCTGTCATCAAAATATGCAAATACTGACCCAACATTTGAGTCTCTCCTCCACCAGTGACAAGTCTTTCATTAAGAGGCCTCACCCCGCTCTGCAATCCAGCCATTGCTGTCACTGGTACAATGCATAGCTTTGCAATAGACTCCCTAACTTTTCCTTTTATGCCATCATCTGAGAAGTGAAAAGGTGCCTTCGTGTATAAGGTTTGTTAATACTCTTCTTTATTAAGTCTGCCTGAAACACATTCTGGGTTCATGAGAACATGCAAGTATGACAAAGAGTCTAGGACAAAAAGGGTGCATCGGAATGACAGGGATGTGCAGCGTACGGCATCCTGGGAGCGTGTGAAACAAAGATGGCTTCGCCCGCTAAGCAGGGGCGGAATGCATACACCTGTACAACTAAAGCCCAAGAGTGGCCCAAACCAGATGAAATACTGGAGAGCCTATCCTCCCGTCCTAAGGTGAACATTCAGACTTTATGAAAAAAGAACAAGAGGATGACGAAGAGACTAAAAACACGGTGTGCTCGTTCTGTGCCAGGCACCACGTTGTTCATTCTGTGGCCATCACCTCAGGTAATCCCTCGGCAACCCTGCAAAATACACACTGTCAGCCATAGTTTACCAATGACAAAAATGAGGTCCAGGGACGTCTCCAAAATGAAGTGACACAGCTAGTTAGCCATAGAACTGGGACAGAACCTCGGATTTCTCTCCTCTGGAGCCCGGGCCCTTTCCTTTATAGTAAACTGGGACATCCAACACAGAGGAATATCTGAGTAACATGGCCGTCACGGGAGGCAGCCAGGGAATGTGGCTTAGACGGTACCCAGGAGACCAGAGCAGGTGTGTCTGTGCTTGTTACCGTGGCAGAGTGGAGGCAGACACTGTGGCAGTGTGTGTTGTCCACGTGACACCCAATCACACTTAGGGCAGTTCCACCCCACTGATTTTATAGGCTGACTGGGTCATCTGGCTGTTCATATGAGGTGATTTCCCTTCCATTCACTTTTCACCCCATGCTTAGAATGTTATCTTCCTGAATATCACTTCTAATTAATTTTGTAAAGATTTTATTTATTTATTCATGAGAGGCACAGAGAGAGAGAGGCAGAGACACAGGCAGCAGGAGAAGCAGGCCCCATGCAGGGAGCCTGATGCAGGACTACATCCCAGGACCCTGGGATCATGACCCGAGCCAAAGGCAGACGCTCAACCACTGAGCCACCACTTCTAATTATTAAGTGGAAGTAACACAACGGTACTCCATAATCCTCCAAGGTAGAGAACGGGGTCAGGGGCCCTGTGGGCTCAATAAGCGTCAAATTTCTTTTTCATCAGTACAACGAGTGTATGCTTACTCGAACCGAATAAAGAAAAATATTATTTTTTAACTTGCACAAAGTAGACTTTACAGGCAACTTACAGTGGTCACATGATCACTTGGATGACTATTCTCCGTAAATCAGCATTTGGATATGGAGGATAAACCTGAGATTACAAAAATGAGTAGTTTAGAGCCTTTGAGATGCCTGGCACAACCTCATGGCAAACTGGCATGAACACAAAAAAAATTGAAATTAGCCAAACAGCAGTTTGCCCAATTGTCTCCTTTCAAGGATCAAATTTCTGAGACGGGTAATGTTGGAAAAAAAAAAAGAAAGAAAAGAAAAGAAAGAAACCGTCAACACAGAGATAATACAAGCAGTCTAGCAACATAAAATGGCATAAGAAGATTCCTTACTTTAAATCTTTCATCATAATCAGACCTTGTTATTAAAACTACAGCAAATTCAAAGTCTATTCTCAGCAAGCACGTGAGAAAAGTGCATAATTATCACAATCCTTTGTAACTCCCTTACAATCCCTTTATAGTCATCCGGCTGAGTCAATATCATCTACAGCAAGCAAGAGAGACACTTGTAGAACATAATGCAGCAATCTGGAGTGAAGCCACATGGTTACAGCAGGTAGAGAAACTAGCAGAGTGCACAGAAATATCGGATACTTCATATTGATAAAACGTGGTCCAGTTAGCCCATAAGACCAGTAAGTATCATCCCAATTCACAAAGCAAACATTTAACTACAACCAATACCCAGGAAAAGACAGTAACATTAATCTATGCCTCTAAGGCATGTGTAACTGCAGAAGGGGACCGTCGCTGACCATCTTTCTTAAAGGGAAAGACAGTTGACCTTTGAACAACTCAGGGGCTAGGCGTGTTCACCACCTCTACCCCGACAGTCAAAAATCCGTCTATAATCTTCGGTTTACCTACTTGATACTTACAACTTAGTTACTGATAGTGCACTATTGACTGGAAGCCTTACTGAAAACATCAACATTAATTAATATGTATTTTGTATGCTGTATTATACACTGTGTTCTTAAAGTAAGTGAAAGAAAATGTTATTAAGAAAATCACAAGGAGGGGCAGCCTGGGTGGCTCAGCAGTTTAGCGCCGCCTTCAGCCCAGGGTGTGATCCTGGAGACCCCGGTTCGAGTCCTGCGTCGGGCTCCCTGCATGGAGCCTGCTTCTCCCTCTGCCTGTGTCTCTGCCTCTCTCTCTCTGTGTCTCACATGAATAAATAAATAAAATCTTAAAAAAAAAAAAAAAAAAGAAAAGAAAATCACAAGGAAGGGCACTTGGATGGCTCAGTCAGTTAAGCATCCAACTCTTGGTTTCAGCTCAGGTCATGATCTCAGGGTCATGAGATAGAGCCTCATGTCGGGCTCTGGGCTTAGCTTGGAGTCTGCTTGAGACTCTCTCTCCCACTCCTGTCCCTTTCCCCTATTCACTCTCATGCTCTCTCTCTCTCTCTCTCCCTAAAATAAATAAATCTTTTTTAAAAAAATAAAAATCATAAGAGAAAATAAATTTATAGTACTATACTGCATTTATCAAAAATATCTGTGTATAAGTGGACCAGTGCAGTTCAACTCTGTTTTTCAAGGGCCACCTGTACTGCCTTGCTGAATGAAGAACCATACTACTACTTGCTGTTCAGAAGCCAAATTCTTACAGATAAGAACATTATACTATTGTAAAGGAAATCAGGGATCTAGAATTTTCTATTTATTAGATTATAAAAGACCAATTACAGGCTAATTAGCATAACTCAGAAAGATGAATTGATTTTGAATACTCTTGGGTTACATCCTACTCAATTTATTCTCCGTTAGTGGAGTGACAGTTTAAAATGATGGTTACTTCAAATTCAGGTGCTAGGACACTAGATTTTAAAACCCACACTGCATACTGTCAAAGTAAAATGGACACTTTATGCAGAAGCTAACATATTGTGACATCTTTCAGTGACTGTCTTGTGGTTGTGGTTATCTTTAAAAGTGATCAGAGAGTATGTATTAAATCTTAGAAGGATAAAAACATTTGTCGTGAATAATCTTTTCAGAGCTGGTCTTTTACCTGGAAAGCTCTTTGCTTGCTGATTGGCCAACAGCACATTTAGAAGTAAAAGCTTGAAATGCATTGCTCTTGGTGATAAATGAGTAGAAGGCATGGTAAGATTCAAGTGGAGGGAGGCGGACAGTAAGAGCAAGAGGCAAATCTCAGTAGAATGGTAAAGGTATACAGAAAGGGCATAAAGAAAGAAGCCTCCATTGGCAACACTGGCTGAAAAATTCTTCGATAAAGCACAAGGGTAGTGATGATGGTTTTCCAAAGTAAATGTTTGTGCTGTGCAATATGACCCTATTTCATGACTTGCAAATCGTCATGCTATGCTTGGTGTGATTGGCTTTACTGTGGAAGCCCACAAAAGGACCCAGTTCTACATCAAGGCTGGCACAAAACCAAAGTCAATTCTCTTGAACAAAAGGACAGAGTGCACAGACAGCATATATTTAAATGCTCAACCAGGATATCAGGACTCAGGGAAGTTCACAGACGCATCTTTGATTAAATTAGCAAGCTAGACTCTAGAGACTTAAGCCAAAAGTATAGCTTACCAAGACTGCTGCAGTTTTGAGCAGAAATGAGGTGACAAACAGGAGAGGCTCATCAAAGGTGAGTCATTATGGCGCTGGGAATCTCACTCCAAAGTCAGAATCACAAAAAGCATGGTAAGAGCTAGAACTCTCTGAGCGAGAGGAGAAAAAATGTAAAATGTAAAAATGAAGGTAGATAATAAGTGAAGTGGAAAATGAAGGGCTAGATTATTAACATATATATTACTATTGTTTTGAATTTATAGTGACCAAGAAGTTCATAATGTCACTATGATATGGCTCTCATTATAAGGGTGAAGAAAACTGAGCTTAATAGACCAAGGAACTACTATTTATTTGTAAATAGAGAGGCCACCTCCCAAAATTCTCAATGAATTATCCTCCCACACAATCATTTCTGCAAATCAATTTTTTTAAGATTTTATTTATTTATTCACGAAAGACACAGAGAGAGGGGCAGAGACACAGGCAGAGGGAGAAGCAGGCTCCGTGAAGGGAGCCCGATGTAGGACTCAATCCCAGGACTCCAGGATCACGCCCTGGGCTGAAGGCAGGTGCTAAACCACTGAGCCACCCAGGGATTCCCACAAATCCATTTTTATAAGACTCCAGATATGGTGTTCATATTGTCTTCATAAAAATGTGTAAGCCCTGACTCTGGTCTTCAAGCAAAATGGAAAAAAAAAAAAAAAAGAGAGAGATGGTAGAGATTTCCCACTAAAAAACATCCAATAAACTATCCAGAAAAAAAAAAAAAAGTTAAAGAATGGAAATGATTCTGAGGCAAAAATTATTGTCCCTGTTGAAGTAGATTGCTTCTTTTTTCAATTAGCAGCACTTCTTGATTTTAAAAAAAGCTTATATTTTTGTTCAATAACTCTTCCTGCTAGCCAAATCTAATGGGAAATTGAGCTTTATATGCATAATTTTCAGAGCCAATACCTACTTAGGAATAATAGTTCATTTGGCTTTCAACCACACACACACTTTTTTAGTGCAGTATTTCAGATTCTACTGCATACTACTTTCATTAAAAATTAATAATAACAACAACATCAAAAGCTTGAATTTCATGGATCTTGTGACTTACCATCTCTATTAGTTTCCTAAGGCTGTCACAAAAATTACTACAAACTAGGTAGTTAAAAAAAAAAAAACAAAAAAAAAAAAACAGAAATTTATTCTCACAGCTCTGGAAGCCAGAAGTCCAAGATCAAGGTATTGGCAGGCAAGGTTAGTTACTTCTGGAGGCTCTGGGGGACCACCTATTCTATGCCTCTATTTTAGCTTCTGGTGGTTGCCAGCAATCCTAGGCATTCTTTGGCTTGTAGATACATGACTCCAATCTCTGCCTCTGGCTTCACATGACATCATTCTCTCTATATCTCTGTGTATCTGTGCGTCCTCTTCTCTTCTTATAAGGATACCAGTCACAATGGATTAGGGCCCACCTGGCTCCAGTATGACTTAATCTTAACCTAATTAGCCTAATTCCATCTACCAAGACCCTATTTCCAAATAACGTCACACTCTAAGGTTTTGAGTAGAAATGAATTGGGGTTGGGGGGGAACAATACTATTCAACCAGGCACAGAGTTCAAGTCTTAGACTACAAGCTTTTGGATCAAACCATTAGACCATAAGCCTCTGTGTGATTCAATTTTTCCTGTTTAAACACCCAGCTTGTATTGAGTGAACACTAAGTAAAGCATGTAATACAAATTACGAAGGTAAATACACTAAAAATATCTCAACTAAAGCAGCTTGTCAGCCAACTTTGAATACCTAATGGACCTTTTTCACTATTTTAAACATAGAAATCATGACAGTCCCTGGGAGCCCTTTCCCCCCAAGTCATGTTCTCATGGGTCACATTAACAGAGTACCCAAGAGTTACAATTATTCCTCATAAGAAGGTGTATTCGCCCGACAGCTCTCAACTTGCACAGCACTTCAACAGCACAACTGTAACTATGAAGAGTTCACAAAGCCACTCTTGAAATCCTCCCTACCCTTACACAGACCTCCATCTCAACAATTATTTGTATGCTTTCACTAGGCCAATAGTAAAATAACATCACCACTAGGTATGCCTACATATCAATCCAAAATACTACTTTCTTCAGTGGGAAGTATGGTTGCCATAAAAAACAAAGGGGGTGGTCCATAAAGCCTACTCTGAAACATGGTCTTGGCCTATCTAGACCCTATAATCAGTAATGGTCAGATGTCACCAAGAACCACTGGATCCAACCATCAGATTTCTCCTCTGAAAATAAAATCCCTCCACTGTTGTTTTCATTCATCTTCTCCCCTTTTTTTTAAGATTTATATACTTATTTATGACAGACACACACATACACACACACACACAGAGAGAGAGAGAGAGAGAGAGAGAGAGAGAGGCAGAGAACAGGAGGAGGGAGAAGCAGGCTCCATGCCGGGAGCCCGACGTGGGACTCAATCCCGGGACTCCAGGATCACGCCCTGGACTAAAGGCAGGCGCTAAACCCCTGAGCCACCCAGGGATCCCCCTTCTCCCTTTTTTTTGAAGTTATTTATTTATATACATATATAGTAATCTCTTCACCCAAGTAGGGCTTGAACTCATGACCCTGAGGATCAAGAGTCACACACTCCTCCAACTGAGCCAACTAAGCGCCCCACATCTTCTCTTTTTTGAACTCTCAAAATCTTTTCCTACCCATGTTTCTAATCCTCTTTTATACTTATATTGATTCTTATTTGCCCAAATCTAATTTACAATGTCTGAACACTCCAATCAATAAATATCATATATAAACATGGGAGGGATGTGGCAGGAGAGAAGACTAGAGGATTGGACCATAAGGTAACCTGAAGGTCTAATACAGCCTTTACCACCAAGTCAAACACCCTTGGTCTTAAATTCTTTTATAATTGAAGTTTCTGTCCTTTGGAGATTTGTGCTAAATTATTTAGGAATGAAGTTTTACTATACCAGCAAGTTATTTTCAAATGGTTCAGTCAAAACGATAGATTCTAATAAGGGAAGATGGAAATTGTTGGATCTAGATGTATGGAATATATAGGTGTTAACTGTAGTATTTCAACTTCTCTATTTGAAAATGCTGTTAAGAAAAATGGGGTGGGGGAAGGTGGATGAAGCTAGAATAAATGTAACTCTTCTATTCCCAAATTCTATGACCATATATATACCTAAATTATACCTCCTCAATGATCCTTCTAAACTGTCTCCCACCTGGATTCCTCCATTGTACAAATGTTACCTCATTATCTCACAACTGACGTTTGATATGTTGGAGGGATCTTTGACTCCCCTCCCTCCTTCTGACCTCATACTCACTGATCCCAAGCCTACTGAGTCTTCCCTTCGAGTGTCTGATGTTTCACTAGCTCTACATTCCCACTGGCATCACCATTCAGTCCATCTCTGGTCTTTCACAGCACCCTACTTCCTGATTTGATTTCCATGTCAACTGCCCTAACACCAATTTTATCGTGTCACCTCCCTGTTCACAAGTCTTCAGGTGCTCTCCATCTACTTCTCAAAAGTCATCCTTTACTATTCCTATATACAAGCCCTAAACTCCAGACAAGTAAGTAGGTTCCACATTACATCCTGTGTTCACACTTTTATTCACACAACTTTCCTACCTGAAATCATCCCTCCCTCCCCTTTGTAATTATTCAAGCTCTATTAGCTGGTACTCAGTATATACTAAACCTATTAATGTTGCTCTCTTTACATATAAACATCCTCCCATCTCCACTTATAGCCTTGGTCCTTATTATACCCAGAGATTTCCTAAGAATGTAACCACCATGAGGGTGAAAACCTTACCTATCTTGGTCACTGACATCAGTAGAACATAATAAACATTGGATATTATTTGGGAAATAAATTAATATTCTGTTGCTAGACGTTTTCACTTATTTTTACATTTTATGTTGAGATATTTCCCACACATGCACACATAATTCTTCCTCACAAAAAAAAAAAAAAAAAAAAGTTTTTTTTGAAGTAATTTTAAAACTCCTTGTATTAGGCAGGGTTCTCCAGAGAAGCAAAACCAATAGGATATATATAGCTATATGGTAAAGTATTTATTACGAGGGATTGGCTCACTTCATTATGGAACTGAGAAGTCCTATCATCTGCTGTTTACAAGTAAGAAGCCTGGAAAGCTGGAGTAGTATAGCTCCAGTCCAAACTTGAAGGCTGGAGAACCAGGAGTGCTGATGTCCAAGGGCAGGAGAAGATGGATGCCCCAGCTCAAGTAAAGAGAGCAAATTCACTCTTCTTCTACCTTTTTGTTTTTTTTAAGGCCCTCAGTGGACTGACTGATGCTCACCTGCATTGGTGAGAGTATCCTCCTTAAGCACCCTGCTGATTCAAATGCTAATGTCTTCTGCAAACATCGTTGCAAACCAACCCAGAAATAATGTTTTATTGGCTATCTGGGCATCCCTTAGCCCACTAAGGTTGACACATACAATTAACCATCAGAGACCTCCATTACGATCAGGAAATCATAGCAAACAGAGAGAATACGTGCCTGAAGTCTAAGAGATAATATGGATCCTCTCCCAACAAAAAGTGTATTCTTGGGTAACCCAGCCAAAATGCAAGTACATATATATAAATACAAGGTGAGTTAAAGCATTCGAAAAAAGCCCAATAGTACCTTGAAGACAAGGCCCAGGATATACTATCTGTTGATGACTGTGACAGTGAACAGTTTCCTCGCCTTGAATCCCACATCTAACCTTCATCACTGAGCTTCTCAAAGACCATCCATATCAGTTCACCCAGGCCTGACTCTGGGACCAATTCTCCTACAGGGGAGGGGCATATAAGAGTTCCTACTCGAAGATCCCACTGATTTAACATCTAGATGTTCTTACTATTGACTCCATGCTTCCACTTCCCAGAAAACTTACTCCTCTCTCAGCTCTTCTTTATCTTGTCTGGATTTCAGACATTAAAATGCTCAAAAGAAGTCTCTGTTTAATAGAAGGAAATCAGGACCAAGATATCAAAAAGCAAGTTTAATAAGCCATCATCTCAGGGCCTGAAAGTCCTGCCTCTGAACATCACAATCCCAGCAGCTCTTAACTTAAAGCTGTTTTGTTCAGCCCATGAAACAATGATACTCATGGGTCTGCTGTCCCCGGCCTTCTCTATCCTTTGTGATTACATGTGCAGGTATATCCCCATGCACGTGCAGGCATATGTCCACATGTGTGTGTAGACATGCGCACGCACGCGCACACACACACACACGCTCTCAGTTTTTAGACCCCATATTCTGAAGCAGACTTAGGCTTCAATCATTCTGTAGCTAAGTCTGGAAAAGGAATACCCAGACTGCCTCCATGGGTAGTCACCTGTTATTAACCAAAGCCTGATCATTTCTCTCAGGGTGATCATACTTATAATGCATTCACCTTCTTCCGAACCCCACCCTCGAAATGCTTTTAGTGGATGATCCTCTCTTCTACCTTTTACTGGGAGGGGACACGAAAATCATCTTGTTAAATGCCATTTCTGCTTTACTCCTCTAAAACGTAACTGCAAATATTGGCTCTAGTTTGACTTAATGTCATTCGTACATAATAAATTCCTGCACGGTTCTTTTTGTCCCTACTGCCAAGAGAGTCAATTTTGTTTAAGGAAATATTTCATCTCCATAGATTAATGTGTGGGCAATGGGTGGTCAGGAAAAAAAATAACATTATCAAATATATTGCTTTCTCTAGAGCCTTCACTGGGAGAAACTTTAAAAACATTTTTCCCCCACGTACTATCATCTGCTCATTTCTGGTATCTGACATTATTTACCTCTCCTGCTTTTGTCAGCGGGATTCTGTTTTAACCTTCTGTGTCCTACCTTTCATGGTATTCTAATTTGTAAACTACATCAAGTAGATGGAGTGTAAATATTAAATACAGGATACCATGTTACCCTTTCAAATTAACAAACTGAAAGGTTATTCTAATTACAGATCCATCACTGCAGCTAGATTAAGAGATGGAGATAAAACTAAGTATGTGAATGCACCATCAACCCAAAAGTGCCTATTATACAAGAATGGGTAGGCCACAAAGAACGTGTGTGTTTCATGTCACCGTGAAATTGGCTTGGGGAAAACTAATGGTGAATAACTCAGAATAAATATAATCAGAAATGTACTTAAAATGTTTCCATAAAATTTGAGCTATATCTCAATCATAGTGCTTCCCATGAATCCCTGGGGGCTCTTGAAAAATAACTCCGACCAGCATGAGATAGAAAGTTCAATAGCATATTTTCCAACAAGGAGTTTGTGTTAGCTTCATTTTAAATTCGGCTGGACAAAGAGATGGAAAATAAATTCATATAAATCTTGGAAAGTTAAAAGAAAAAAATCAAGCCACAATTTAGTACTAACCATGACACTTTTCTTCAGTCAACAGCACTAGTGATATTTTTATTATGCTTTCAATCCAAAGCCTCAAAATTGTTATGATCATTAGAACCTAGCTATTTCTACAATAAGTACACTTGCAGCTCCTTGAGAGACAGGACTCCTACACTGCTTCAGGTAAAATATAATTCATAATGGGAAGATGGTTTCTACAAACATAGGCACTTATATTTTGTTATTTCTTCCCAACCTTTTCAAAATATTTACTGTCCTCTAGAGCTCCCAATTTCTTCTTGAGGGTTTAGTTTTAAACATCTCAGTGTTTTAAAGTAGGTGATCTTTAAAAAAGGAGAAAAAGAAGACTACAGACATTGCAAGTGGTCTCAGATTGCCCTTGACTCATGTGAGAAAGGGACCAGAACCAAGATCTAAGTTAGAGCTTCTGCCTTTATTGAATTCTCCCCAAAAGAACAATTCAGAAGGGGTGGGAAGTGGGTTCTTTCAGAAGCCTTTCACAGTGCACCTCTCTGATTTGACAGAGACATGGGAATGAAGAGGCTGCTTTGGAGTATGAAGGGGTCTAACTATGAAAGAAAAAATCCTTTATCTCCAAATTAAATGAGATAAATAATAGAGCTATCTGCCTTCATTTTTATTGAAGTCGTCTATGTTGCCTCTGTATTTACTGAGGTTGTTCAAATGACCATATAGTTCTAGAACCCTATTAAGAGGAACAGTAGTCTGCTCCCCCCCACCCCCACTACATTTCACAGGCCAGAGATAAGCACTTTCAACAACTGCAGCTGGGTTTTGTAAAACTATTAACTCCCTAAGTCTAAGTAATATGCTTATTTTGCTACTTCTAAATATTTTCTTCATTCTAGATGTTATTTACTGATATCCAACCATGAAAGCTTCAGATTTGGATCATCTGCAACCTACCTCCTCGGAGATGCAACCATACTAACTACAGCATAATTTTGGTTTTATCAATAATGAGTATTTGCTTTATTTTGCCTTGTGAATAATATTCATAGCTGAATCACAGACTGTCTTCTTCTTTTTTCAAGAGTTTATTTATTTGACAGAAAGAGTGAAAGCGCACATGCAGGGGGAGCGATAGGCAGAGGGAGAGGGAGAAGCAGGCTCTTCGTCTGAGCAGACAGCCTGACACGGGGCTGGATCCCAGGACCCCGGGATCATGACCTGAGTTGAAAGAAGACAGATGCTTAACTTACTGAGCCACCCACCCAGGCACCCCATAGACTGTACTCATGACTCCTTTTCCTTCCTTGCACAACTTCTGCTTCTCCCCGAAGTTAATCACTGTATTGCTCCTCTTCATCGTTTTCTATACACTTACTATCAATTTATCCCCAGACTTTCCCTTAGTTTTGTAAAACTCCTCTCAGTAGGGTCCATCACCTCAGGTACTGTTCAGTTCCTCTACTTGGAGACATCTAACAGCTTCTGACCTGCCTGGCTCAGAACTGGCTGTTCTCCCAGCATACTCATGGCCATAGCCCTGACGACTCCCTCCTCGTCTCTCATGTTGGGTATTATTTTCTGAAGTACATATATTCCACTTTCCACATCTAATTCCCTTGTTTTGTGAAATCTTGTCCATTAACAATCTGATAAAGGGTGGACGAGTAGTAAATATTATGTGGCTCAGGCTGTCTGAAAATGTCTTTATTGGAGGCTCACGTTTAATTCAGAGCTTGGCATGGCATAGAATGTAGGCTTATATTCATTTTCTCCCTGAAGTCTGAAGGCAGGACTTTCGGCTTCCAGGACTGCTACTGAAAACTCTGAGGACATTATGACTACTGATCCTTTGTAAGTAATTTGCTTTTCCCTCTTCACATGCTTTTAGAATTCTCTGTCTCTGGCGTTCTGAAATGTCCTAATGATGTTCTTTGATGTGAATCTAATTTCAACCATTGACCCAGGTACTAAGCAAGCTGTTTCAAATAGGAAACTTACGCCTGAGGATTTTTTTTTTAAATTGTCTGATATATATCCTCCCCTCCATATTCCATTTTTTTGTTTGTTTCTGGAACTTATTTTGTTTAGATCATGAATCTCTTAGATTGGACCTGAAATTTTCTCATCATTTTAGCTCCTAATTTCCTTCACTTAATCTTTTTGCCCTATGTTCCTAGAGACTTCCTCACCTTTATCTTGGAATACTTTTTTTAAAAAAACATTTTATTTATTTATTTGTTCATGAGAGACACACACAGAGAGAGAGGCAGAGACATAGGCAGAGGGAGAAGCAGGCTCCCTGCAGGGAGCCCAATGCAGGACTTGATCCCAGAACCTGGGATCACACCCTGAGCCAAAGGCAGACACTCAACCACTGAGCCATCCAGGCATCCCTATCTTGGAATACTTTTATTTATATATCAACCATTACTGAGCAATTACTACATGTCAGACAGTGTTCTAAGTGCTGGGGAGACAGGAGGAGTTGAACAAAGCAGATGCACACATCCCTGCCCTTATGGAGCTGACAGTCTACTGTTTCTACATTCTATTATCCTAGAAAAACAAACAGGACAAGTAAAGTGAAATGTACAGGATATATAGCAAACAATAAACAACATATATCATTTTTGTTATTTTCCTTCTTTTGCAAGGAAGGAAATGAAAGTTAAGTGACACTGAATAGGATGCTAAACTGAAGAACAAAGCAAGAAGAGAGGTTGCAACCTTAGATCTGTTGGTCAGGAAAGGTTTCCCCGAAAAGGTGAAATTTAAATAAATTATCTTACAAAAAAAAAAAATCTTACTGAAGTGAGGGAATGAGGCCTACAGATCTCTGCGGGAATGGCATTCCAGATAGAAAAAAAGAGACAGTCAACGTCACAAAGAAGGAACAGTCCCCATGCTGGAGGAAGAGCAAGGAGGCCCGTGTGACTGGAATAGAATGAGCAAAGGGCAGATGAGTCAGTGATGATGAGATTATACAGGAAGTAATTCTGGAGCAGGGTGGAGCAGGGCAGCTTCTGTCTGGCTTTGTAGACCTTTCTAGAAACTTTAGTTCTTACTCTGGTTAGATGAGAAGCCATTTTCTCAGGATTACTCTGGTTGTTCTGTTAAGAAACTATAAGTCTCTCTTCTAGGTAACAGGCAACTAAGAAGTTTAACTTAACATTCCAGCTGAGAAAACCAGGGGTCCCTCTGTGTTACCTCTAAGAATAAAATCCCAGACTTGTATCAGAATGGGAGAGGGCCACTAGGAAATCTGCTTCTCAAACAGAACTGCACCCGATTCTGTCTTATGGTCAATTCCACTCCCCCACCCTTCACTTTTAGAGATGTCAATCCCTGAAGGGGGGGTCCAGAGGTGTACATCTGCTTATTTCTCACCTTCCCTCTCAATCAAGTTTACCAGTCATCCTGCTTTCCAGCTGTCATTTTATGGTATTCATCTTCTATGCTACTCAATTTGTCCTTGCAGTTTTATCTTATTTTTATCTTTATTCTCATTTTGTCAGGATCTGAGGGGGACAAACAATAAATGCATGCTAACTATGTCATATTCAACAGAAGTTAAAATACAGCACTTACGTGTGACCACACACACGTACACAAACTACCAAAGAGCCTGAATAAAATGTAAGTCAGTTAAGTATGAAGCCTCTGGAGCCAGGATACCTCCTTTCAAAAACAGCTTTGGAGAGATTATTTTAACTCTCTCTCAATTTGTCTATTTGGAAGATAAAGAAAAGAACAAAACTGCCTTAGATTTGTTGTGATTGTAGTACAAATTAATACATACAGGTTAATATACCTGTCACATGGTAAGTGCTCAACAAATCTTATTTTTTTTAAAGACTTTATTTATTTATTCATGAGAGACATAGAGAGAGAGAAGCAGAGACACAGGCAGAGGGAGAAGCAGGCTCCATGCAGGGAGCCCGACGTGGGACTCGATCCCGGGTCTCCAGGATCACACCCGGGGCCGAAGGTGGCGCTAAACCACTGAGCCACCAGGGCTGCCCAACAAATCTTATTCATTATTGGTGATCTCACTAAATGTTTTTGCATCCTGTCTTAATACCAAGGGGGAAAAAAACCAACGTATTCACGGTAAGGTTTTACAAAAATATTTGTTTCACATCAGAAACAATCCACTAAAATATATCCAGTATATCTGGAATTGCCTTTTCTCAATGCTTCTATTTATTTGCTTTTCATTTTTTTCTTCTTTCACTTGTTCCAACTTGCTAGCTCCACACCCATTGTCAGTTTTCTTCTACTAATGCATCAAGTAATGTATGAATCAGTCACTTTGGCATTAGGTGGCCTCTCCTGCTAGCCCCCTATTCCCATTCACTGCAGGTTTCCATCACACGATACCCAATTCATCCTTGGTATCTTCTTTCTTAGCTTCTCCTGGGTCTGGATCAGAATATCAGTGGTAAGTTTCCAGCCTCAGTCCTCTTACTGCTAGCTTTGCACTGGGCTTCCCTATTTTTAGCTCTCTACACATACTTGTCATCAAAGGACAGGTTTCCCTTTGTGCTAGCAGAGGCGCAAAACAGCATCAAAATCAGTCACAGCCTTCCTGGTTTTGGCAAGTGTTTCAATAGATGCATTTTTATGCCTTCCTATGCCTTCCTCTGTAGCAGCAAACCATTACAATCTCAATTTCATTTTCAAACTATTCAATCATATTTCTAACTATTCACTTATGTATGTACACATATATATGTGTATATTTTTAAATGAAGAAAAAGTAAGGCATACAAAGTTCATCTTTAAAAAGTTGTGATCTTATCTAGTCTATGTCTGACCTAAGCTCTTGGCTTTGGTCTTGCATGACCAACCACTTTAGTAACCCATCCAATCCCTATATTTTGTTTACCCTTTTGTTGGTGGGTATATTTATACATTTTTTTCCAATAGTCTGTTTGGGCTTATTTCAACAGCTTCTAAATTGGATACCACTGAGAATAACTTTCATCAGAAACTTCAAGACCTCTTTTTCACAGGTCAGAAGTTGAATCCTAGTTAGATCAGAGTGACTTGCTAGAATGAGAGGTCAGAGACTCATTGGCTCTGCCCTATACAGACCCTGTTCTTTTGCTTTTGAACTAGAAAGTACTAGGGTTACTATAAATTCTCCTGAGCAAATGAAAACAGCACTAACTGGGTAGTTTTTATTTTTTCTCTATTTATATTAGTTTATCCAAATATATAACCCCTCAGTGGGGGAATGGTATAGAAAAACGCAGTATCTTAGTGTTTTATATGTTTGGCTTTCTTCTTTCCGTATTTTGAGGGACAAATGAAACCTTCTATAATGAAATCACTTTGTCACTTGACTGCTTCTCAAACAGAACCACAAGATGCTGTATGAACATAAAAAACTATTATCTCCTCAGATATAGGGTATTTTCTTCAACGAACTTGTAGATTGACCAATAATATTATTTGCAAAAGCAAAAACAATCCTAAATCTAAGCTTACTGGATTTATAAAAGGTAAGGGGCACCTGGGTGACTCGTTGGTTGAGCATCTGACTCTTGGTTTCAGCTCAGGTTATGACCTTATAGGTTGTGGGATTGAGCCCCATGTCAGGCTGCACACATCCACTTGAAGATTCTCTCCCTCTGCCCCTTGCTGCCCCTTCCCCCATTCACAGGTACTCTCTCTCTCAAATAGATAATCTTTTTTAAAAATGTAAAAATTGGGGATCCCTGGGTGGCTCAGCAGTTGAGTGCTGTCTTCAGCCCAGGGCGTGATCCTGGAGTCCCGGGATCGAGTCCCACATCAGGCTCCCTGCATGGAGCCTGCTTCTCCCTCCGCCTGTGTCTCTGCCTCTCTCTCTCTCTCTCTCTGTCTCTCATGAATAAATAAATAAAATCTTAAAAAAAAAAACATAAAAATAAAAAAGGTAAAAGATATTTCATGATGTAAATTAAAGGCCTTAAAAGTCTAGGCCACTGAGAAATTATCCTTTTGGCTGAATGATAAATATTAGAATGTGAAGTGACCTCATTCATTAAGTATCCAGCATCACTTTATTTGCTCCCTAAATGAAACTGGTCCCTCCAGTTATTCCTTCTAACACACTTTGCAAACTTTTATCATTACATATGTGACATAGTCATTGTATCCCTAAATTTATCATAGGATTTGTATAAAACAGCTTTTGGAATTAACCAGGTCAAAAGAACTATTAGCTGACCTGTGTTAGAAATGTTGAAGTATACTATGGGGGTGTCAAACTAAAGCCCATGGGTAAAATCCAGCTTGCCTTGTTTTTAGAAATAACTTTATTGGAACATAGCCACACTCATTCATTCAAGTAGTATCTATGGCTGCTGTTGCACTAGCACAGCAAGAGTGAGTAGCTGCAACATAAACTGTATGGCCCACAAAGCCAACAGTACTGATTATGCAGCCCTTCCCAGAAGAAGTTTGCTGCCTACCCTCTTCCAGAATCTCAGCATACCTACTAGAATCCTAGCCCTGACAAACCATAGTATCCTTTGGGTAAATACCTAGTAGTGGAGAATCACTGAACTCTACCTCTGAAACTGATAATGCACTGTATGCTAATTAAATTTCTTTAAAAATTCCTACAATCTGATAACACTGGGAAAAACAAAAACCATAGTAAAGAAACCTCTTGAATGGCGTGGACTTTCTAATTAGGAATGGAGGAACTGATTGAGATAATTAATTACCTAATTGCTCAACCAGCTTTTTCTCATTCTAGTTATCTTGAGAATACAGATGTATTGTTTGTTTATTTCAGCTCTTTCTGGTTGTGATCTTCTAGAGAAGGGAGAAGACCACCTCCACAGAAAGAAAAAGTCATTTTGAAAGCAGAATAGCTCTCTCTTAAACACAGGGGCCAGCTTTTGCAGGCTGATTTTCATGTCACTAATATAGGAAAATGAGCTTTAATAATTTTTAATCAGAACACTATAAACAGTAAATCTGAGTTTTATAAAACTATACACATTAAAAGCAAATGTGGCAAATATTTTCTTGACATCAGAAAGCAAAAATTTAGCAATAGTAATTTATAGCTCTGAGAGAATAACCACAAAATCTATGACCTCTCAGTAACAGTTTATTCCTCTTAAGTCTTATTTATTACTATACACAGTGGTCATTTATTGTCACATAACAAA
The DNA here is from genome assembly GCF_053574225.1 of Canis aureus. NCBI lineage: Eukaryota > Metazoa > Chordata > Mammalia > Carnivora > Canidae > Canis > Canis aureus. Next base: position 103,460,440 of record NC_135649.1, read on the forward strand.
CTTCCCCAAAACTTAGCCAGTGAAAATAGCAATAAACATCTATGGGCATACCTCATTTTACTGCGCTTCACAGATAATGCATTTTGTTTCATACTGGAAGTCAATGGCAAAAAAAAAAAAAGGAAAAAGTTTATGGCAACCCTGCATCAAACAAGTCTGTGGGCATCATTTTGCAACAATATTTGCTCACTTCATGTCTCTCTAACCCATTTTGTTAATTCTCACGGTATTTCAAGTTTTTTCACTATCCTATTTACTATGGTACTCTGCAATCAGTGATTATGACTCACTGGAAGTTCAAATGATGGTTGGCATTTTTTAGCAATAAAGTATTTTCTAACAAAAATGTGTTTTCAACCCTAATGTTATCGCACACTTAGACTACAGTACAGTGTAAACATAACTTGTATATGCACAGGGAAACCAAAAATTTCATTTGACTTGCTTTATTGCAATATTTGCCTTTTTGGTGCAATCTCAAACTAAACCTTCAACATGTCCAAGATAGGCCTGTATTATTGAACATAGTTTCCGTGGGTTAGGAATTCAGAAATGTCTTAGCTGGGTGGTTCTGCCTCCAAGTCTCTCCTGAGGTTGGTTGCAGTCAGGATGTCAGCTGGTGCTGCAGTCATCTAAAGCTTGACTGGGGCTGGAAGGATCTGCTTCTCCAGGACTTGATTCACATGCCTGGATTTTCACAAACACTCCCTCCAAGTCCTACCAGCTTCTTTACCCCTTGCCTAATTCTAAAGTCACTCCCACATTTTAGGATTTTTTGCTTTGGCAGCACTCCACAACCAGTTATCAAAATCTATATTCATTATCTACTGCTATATAAAAAAACTTCTAAGAGTTTAAAACAATATATTTTATTATGTTACAGTTTCTATAGTCCAGAAATGTGGGCCCAGCGTTAGCAAGGTGGTCTTCATGAGGATGTTGTCCAGGGCTGTAGTCATTAGAAGGCCTAGAAGCTCTGCTTCTAAAGTTGTTCATTCACGGGCGTGATGGTTTGAGCATACTCATGATATGATAGCTGGCTTCCCCAGAACTAGTGATCCAGAGGATCCCTGGGTGGCTCAGTGGTTTGGCACCTGCCTTCGACTCAGGGCATGATCCTGTAGTCCCAAGATCGAGTCCCACATCGGGCTCCTTGCATGGAGCCTGCTTCTTTCTCTGCCTGTGTCCATCTCTCTCTCTCTCTCTCTCTCTCTCCCTCTCTCTGTCTCTCATGAATAAATGAGTAAAATCTTACAAAAAAAAAAAAGAACTAATGATCCAGGAGAAAGGGCAAGGTCGAAGTCACGTGTGTCTTTTATGACTTAGCCTTAGAAGTCACACAGGATCATTCCTTCAATACTGTCTTGGATAGACTGATCAGCCTTATTCAGTGTAGAGATGAGGAGCATTAAGGGCTATCTTGGAGGCTAGCCACCACACTATAGTTCCTAGTTCATTTATTCCCTGTGGCAACTTTAAAGAGTAGCTTAATACAGGTCTACTTTTCCTCATCCAATTGCAAAACCCATTAGGCCCTGAGAACAAATGTTTTCTTTAAGCTCTATTGCCAGTCAAACTTTAGCCAACCTGAACTCATCTGTCAGCAAAATGTGGTCTAGACTTCTAGGAGGCTAATTACAGTCTCTATTTATCCTACTTAGTGTCAACATTCCTGTATTTTACTGCATAAATGCATCTGATCACATGGTATGATCCCAGACTTTCCCAGAGTATTAGGTAATATAAAGTATCTGAAACATACTGTTTTTTCTAAACCCTAAAAATCATGAAACCCAAAAGATACCTGGCTCCAATGATTTGGGAGAAAGTTTCACTTAGCTGCAAAGAATGCCAGTCTGTTTTGTTTCACTATTCAGTCTACAGCCACTCCTCTGATGCTGGAGGCCATATACAACGTGTTTTAATCTTCCTAAAGTCATCAACACATATGCAGGGAAAGTGCCCAAGAAACAGCTCATGTCTTAACAGTCTTCCTTGACTTTTCCAAAAATACAGTAATTACCCTCCCTCCCAAAACAAAAATTTTTAATAAAACAAAGTGTAGTGTCTGTAGCTTCCAATAACTAGCATGCATGTATACTGGGCTATCTGACACCATAGCAGAGGCCATTCCACGTTGCCTGGGTCCAGCTTTGACTTGACCCAGAGCTGCGGCAGACCAGTCACATTTACAGCTTCTCACTTACACCGCCCAAGCTCCTCTCTGCTTCCATGCCCGGGGGCTTACCCAGGGATGGAGCCTGGCAGCGCCAAGACATTGACATCTTCAATCAGTGAACTTGGTGGATGAACATCCATCTTCCCAAACTCTCAGTGGAACAATCTCAGTGGCTTAAAACAATAGAGGCTGATTTCTCACCTCCTCCACCTCTGCCGCAGGTCCAGGTGATTCCTCAGGGGAGCTGTACCTCGTGAGGTGCCTCTAGTCACCGGTGCAGGGGAATAAGCGAGTCCTACCCAACAAGCAGCACTCCAGTGCTTCCACGAGGTGACATCCATCACCGCTGCTCACATTTGATTAGCCAAAGCACGTTGTGTGGCCACACCTATCCTCAAGGGAACAGGGAAATAAAACCCTCGCACACTGCCCAGAAGAGAGGAGAGATAGATGCTGTGGCACAGGAGTAACGCCAGTCACACCCAGCGTGTGCCTCCTTTTGCCACTTCCTTTTTTCTCAATGTTCTTTGGAGATCTGTCCATGTTAATCCATGCAGGTTTAGTTAGTCCTGGGTGATGGCCACTGTGGGACTGTATCATGATGTTCATTTTCCTACTGATGGTTTTGTAGGTTCCTTCCAATTTTTTTTTTTTTTTTTTGAAACAAACAGTGTTGCTGAGAGACTGAACAGATGAGACGGGAGAGCTCTCACAGCCTACCTCTCCTTGCGGATTTTAGACGGCAGCCAGAAAAAGCCTACTACACTACCCCAGCAGGAAGAACTTCTCCTTGCCCAGCAACAAGCTCAGCTAACAGGAAAACACAATTCAGCCAATCAGAAACCATTTTCCACCCTAAATTCTTTTTATTTTAAGGTTTTATTTATTTATTCATGAGAGGCACAGGGAGAGAGAGAGAGGCAGAGACACAGGCAGAGGGAAGAGCAGGCTCCATGCAGGGAGCCTGACATGGGACTCCATCCCAGGTCTCCAGAATCACGCCCTGGGCTGAAGGCAGTGCTAAACCCCTGGGCCACCCGGGCTGCCCCCCACCCTGAATTCTTGCTTTCATCCAATGGACTTTCTATTCGAAGCAGCCCCTCCCAGCTTCCTCTTGTTCTTTACAGCATTCCTCTCCTTTCTTCTCCAGACTTGCCAATGGTTTCCTAGAGCTTTCACTTTAGGATTGCCTGAAGTGCAATTCCTGTGCTGTTTCTGAATAAAACTATTTTGCCAGTAAAATAAGTGGCCGTTTTGCTTTTAAGGTCAACAGTGCTATGGATATTTATATAGGTTTACCAAGTATTTCTTTAGGCAGCTGTTGGAACTTAAGTGCTATCTTATGAGCAGATCCAAGCTGAGATGTAGGGAGGGGTCAAGGGAAGCCCGAAATACTTGGGTGCCACAGGCCTAGCACATAACCTTCAGGGATGTAGAATAATCAAAGTCAACACTACATATGCTGTCAATTCATGACTTCTAAGGAAATTAAGTGGGCATTATTTTCAGAGCACTTTTCTCTCTCCCTTGAACAGAACAAAAATCCAAGGCTGTTGACAATTCATTCGGGTAATAAATGCCCAAATCAGATATTCTAGTAATTTTCTGCATCCTATTCAAACTCTTGAAAATCATCGGAACAAACGCAATTTAATATTACTAATAGAAGACACACCTTTGAAGCATTCTGCAAATGTCGAGATGAGCGAAGTGTTTGACAAGACAAAGATGATGAATCAACTACAATGCTTTCCATTTTCGAGTGAAAGAACCCAGTGATAATGCCATAAAACATTTGCCTAGGACAAAATGTGCTAGGGGAAAAATTGATGCGATGGAAGGAGGGGGAAAAAATTCCTCTCTAAAAGTCGAGGACAGGGACAAAATAATAATAAAAATTCAATTGAGTGAGACTAACTTCAGAACAACTACTGAACAGGAAGGGCAGCAACATAATTGCTTATGCAGAGCTGGACGGAAATGAAGAACTGTGAGATTTTTCATGGTGCTTTCCACTCAAGGTGAGAGGACAGCTTTGTCTCGAAGTCATTTTTACTAAATGGCACCTCCTGCTTTGTCTTTTACTTTCTCTTTATGTTTGTCTGAACTATCATTTTTTATATCTTTTTAAATAAGTATCGTGGGTAAAGTAAGGTTTCTTTTATGAAAGGCTAATGCTAAAAACTCACTCTTTAACACATGTAGAAATGCCAGTTATTTCCAACTGCCTAAAATTCTAAAATAGTTTAATGGAAGAAATCATTTGCTTTCCTCAATCACTGTTCATAAATGATCAGATTACCAGTGGAAGTCATGCAAGCACTTATTATTTTCATAGGCTCTCCTGGAGAGAAATAAAAAGATGATTTGTCTCAACACAACTTTACAGACACCCTGGGCATTTATATATCTCAGTGGGAAAAAAAAAGCCTATAATTCCATTACTTTCAAGAACTTGTGTTTGTCATGACCATTTAACAAGAAGAAAAACACAGGCAGATAAAAATAAATAAATAAACAGAGCTTTTGGATTACTGCTGACAGAGCCTTTCCTAATATTTGCAGGATTGAGGCAAGAGTCCACATGGAGGCTTACTTATCAGATGTCTTTGTAACAACCTGGAAGCCCAGGTTTGAATTTAGAAATTTGGGAGCCCTTGTGTAAGAATGAGGTCACGTGGGAAAGCCTGCGGCCTACCCTCTTTTCTTTCCTCTGACTCCACTCCACTCTACTCCAGGTAGCAAAGATGCACACATGTATGGATATTCTGGCCTGCAGACCTTGTGTCTGTCCCAAATCCCCAGTTATTCTTTCTGCTATTCCTAGGGCCTATGTGTGCATGCTGGTGTCATCATCTGCCCTTGAGAGGATGGATGTGGGGAAGATAACTGCGCAAGCCCTCAATATGGCATGAGGCCCTTTAAACAGGTACCCTGTGGTCCTGCATAGCTGGAGCATGGTAAATAAGAGGGAAGGCAGGTTCCTAGTGGACACGCCCCCTCGGGCCCATAGACTCCTCTCCCTATGACACGGCACAACCATAGGCAGGCCAGAGGGGAGCCTTTTAAATTGTGGGGCCCAGTTCAGGGGCCCCCTGCAGCAGGCTTATATATAGTACTGATTAATGAAACATTTTTTTAAAGATTTATTTTAGAGAGAGAGAGAGAGCATGTATGTGCAAGTGAGTGGGAGGGAAAAGGAGGGAAGCAGACTCCCCACTGACCGCAGAGCTCAACATGGGGCTCGATCCCACAACTCAGAGATCATGACCTGAGCCCAAATCAAGAGTCGGATGGACACTCAACCAACTGAGCCACCCAGATGCCCCTGAAACATTTCTTTTTAAGGAACTGGCTATCAAGCAAGGGCTAAATATACAAAATAAGCTTCATTCAGAATGATAGTCCTAGCCTGTGTGGGACTGCAAAGTTAGAGCAGATGATCTGAGATTTCTGGGAGGGATACCTGAAGAGAGATCGATCATGTGAAATATAGAAAAGGAGAAAGGAACGCTCTCATGGCTGAAGAAAAAAATAGACTGAGGGTGGAAGGGCTCATCTCTCACATCATAGTCGTCTTTTCATTGTAGCTCCTCTCCTTCTCATTAATTCACCTCATTCATAATGAAGTCTTCAAAGATCTGCTATGCTGTGGCACTTGGACAATGACAAGAAGGGGACAAAGAGAATGTCAATGTACGAGTTTCCCATCTTTGGCTATTTGTGAACCTGCTTGAGAAAACCAGACACTTAAATGCAGCAGCAACAAAACAGAGAGGTGGTTTGTGCTCAAGCGCTAGAACACAGAGTACAGGACTTCAGTAAAGGTAGACAGAACCAGGGTCAAGTGGTCAGGAAAAAGCTGCTTCAATTCTAGTGCAGTCATGTCAGAATTACTAAGATTTTGTTATTGATAGAAAAAATATCTTTGTTTCTCAAGAGCAATTTCTCTATGTTCACTTCCTAGTTCTACTTCAAGTCATCTCTGCTAAAATAAAAGTAAATCACATAGGTGATCTAACCAGGTAAAGATAGAAGTGAATGCCAGAAACTCAGGGTCTGCCTCCAATTGTGCTCAACTTCCTCAAATGATAAGTCAGACACACACCAAGCAAAATAATAGCCACGCACATTGCCCATCTCCTCTAAAGGTTTACATTTTTAAAATGAGGAATATTAATATTGATATGCACTTAATACGTTGTCTTTTAGTATTTAACAATCACAATAGAGAGCTACACAGCTAAGAATTGTTGACATTAGGTTCAGATTAAGTGCTGCTTTATTGCTAAAGATCTTATCTTTGCTTTTGTGAATCACCTAGAAACTAATAGAAGGCTCTGTGTTAGACATGAAATTTTAAGAGGTCTTTGAGAATGAGAAAAAGTTTTGATAGAAGGGACTCCAGATTCTGATTACCATGGAAGATGTCACTCTAGGCGATAAAACTGAAAAAATTAGGGTTCTGATTAGGTAATATTAGGTGAAAACACACTCTTGGTGTCTCTCCTCTACTCCCAATACTCCAAACAACTGCACCTTTGACACCAGATTTGTGGGTTTCTCCACATTATCAAGCAAATCTTCCACACCAGCTGCATGTCCAACAATTTAACTCAATTCCAGCATCATCTATGTGGAGAGAACCTCAAATCCCACAGGTGTTCAGTCTTAGAAGAATGCCCCCACCCCCTCCTTCATTTCAGATACCAATCACAAATATAGGCGCTTCTGACCACAGAGCTATAAACCAGAGGTAACCCTGATAGCCGCCTTGGATTAATTTGCTAGACCAGCTCAAAGAATTCAGGAAATTAGTCTATGTACCAGCTTACCAGTTTTTATTACAAAGGATCTGAACAAAAAGCCAGATGAAGAGATACATAGGGTCTCAAGCACAGGAGCTTCTGTCCCGTGGAAACTGAGGTTTCCCACCCTCCTAGCATATAAAAGCATTCTTGTTTACCCACATAGAAATTCTTCAGACTGTGTATATTTGGCTTTTATGGAGATTTTAGTTTACACACATGATTGAGTAAATCATTTGCCACTGATGACTGATTCAACTTCCAAACCCTCTCCCCTCTGTGTATGGTGGGGGGAGGGTGGTATGGGGGAGACTCAAAGTTCCAGTCCTCTCTTCACATGGCTGGGTCCCCTGGCAACCAGCCTCCCATCCTTAGGGGCTTTCCAAAAGTCACATCGTTGACACAAATTTGGGTAAGATCCAAAGAGGCTTGTAATGAATAAGAAGACCCTCTTTTGACCTTTATTTTCCTGGGGCTATTTCAGGAATCGGAATTATTTGAGGACAAAAGATCAAATATTGTAGCAAAAGATTCCTCCATTGCTCTTATGGTTTAGGACAGTACAAGAGATTTAGAAGCTCTAAACCGGGGACAGAGATAAAGATCAAATAAATATTTCTTATCACAAATCACAGTATTGACAGGGACCAACTGATTGATCAAGAATAGAGTCCAAAGAGAAAATTATCTGAGTTTTGTCTTAACACAAAGTAAATGTACCAACGGCCAAGCAATACCGACACCAGGTATCTATGCCCTATCAGTGCTCATTGGAAAAAATAAGAGAAAGAAGCGGTAGCAGATGTGCAAGTCCCCCATTGTGCATTCATCATAGGGAAGCCCACAGAAATCGAACAGGGCTAGATGTCAGTTCTGAGCCTGATTAGGGAAGCCCCAGCCTCTACCTAAATGTAATCAAGAGCCAGAATCTAAGAATACTATGATTTACCAAACCTTGCCTCCAACTCTATCGTGTCAGCTCAGCATCAGTAACTGGAAGAAGCACCAGGATCTTCAATAGTTGGGTTAGGTGTAGAGATCTAAGCTGGTGGTTCCAGCCAAATGACAGCAAACTAATAGCAGGATTCACTACATCAACCATTACCGTTGTGGAAGCAGTTACCATTCTCTTTGCGTGGGTAGGAACGAGGCAGAGCAGGAATCTCAGCCAACCTTGCAGCTGACTTGCACCGATTGTCATGTGCAGATCATAACTAATTTCCATAGAGGTTTACAGACCATCTCCTTTTCTGGGAGGCCAACTTACAAGGCATAGGTTTTGGAAAAAAAAAATAATAACCCTTACCTTAAGGAAGGTTACCGAGGCAAAAATGATTCTAGGAACAAGATTTGGAATTCATCTTAAGAAAAACAAATGAAAAATACATTTGAATAGAGTGAAAAACAAAAGACAACTCTAGTAGATTTAATCAGTGATGCTAATCCTTCACGCCTCCCTGTATCCCTGCCTATTGGAGGTGACTTTGCAGTTCCTCCCATGAGGAGGTGGAGAATATTGCCCTGCCACTGGAGTCTTGGTTCAGGCATTTGATTTGTTTTGACATTAGGATGTTGGCAGAGGTGACACAAGGAGACACTTAGAAAAGTACTTGGGAAGTAGGTTTGCTCTTGAACTTTTGCATTGTCAAGAGAAAGATGTGGGGGAGAAAAATTTTCCTTTCTTCCCTTCCAGATTGAAATGAGACAGATTGAAAGGAGGAAAACAAATTTAATTATGTATGTATGGGATCCCACAAAGACACGAGAAGTCCCTGCACTCAGGCAATTGAGGCTTATATACCATCCTGAGCTAAGAAAAGGAGAACAGAGGTCTGGGAAGATAGTTCAAAGAAAGAGGACAAGAACAAATGGTTGATAAACCATTGTTTGTCACGCCATGCAGATAAGCCCTTCTGATATAAAAAGTTATCTCTGGTAATAGCCCTCTTCCTGCTACAGACCGCTCTATAGAAATTCTTATAGGCAGTTAAGGCGGAAGTAAAAAGCTCCTCCTGAGTCTGCTGGGCCTTGGTTGTTTTGAGCTCAAAATAATCCATTTGCCAAAGCAGCACATTCTGAGTGGCCTGGCCTGAACCCCCTCAAGAACATGGCCAGCTACTCCACTGGCCCCAGGAAAAGAACTACAGACATGCAGATCAGAGCACCATCAGTCAAACTCAGTCTGGATTGGCCAAGTCCCAGCTTTGGCCACAGATGCACAAGTGAACCCTGAAGAGACTAGCAGAACCATGACTCAGCTGATCTCGGCCCAGATCAGTCAGCCAACCTTTGATCTGAGCCACAGACTCAAAGGACATAATATATGATTTCTGTTTTAAGCACTAAGTTGTGGGGAAGGAACAGAGGGGCAGGGGCAGACTCCGAGCTGAGCACAGAGCCTGATGCGGAACTTGATCCCATGACCCTGAAAAAGAAGATAGTTATTCAACCAGATTCCTCTTTATCCAAGAACCTTAACTGCATAACAGGGCAACCTTTGCTTTCCAACCATCTCCTCTCACCTTCCTGCTAAAGGTCTTTCTCCCATCAGTATCTCCAAACCATTACCCCTTCTCCTGAGCTCACATGAGCCCCGTGTTACCTCACTGTCTTTGGAGCTTCATGACTCTGTGGATTCCCCATATGTATAAAACTAAATTTGATGCTGTCCTGTTAATCTGTCACTTCAAGTCTTAGCCTGCCTAGGACCTTGCAGGGAAGAAGAAAATGATCTCTCGCTAACACCACCATGGGATTAGAAAATTCCAAGCAGATAGCTGGAATCCTAACACAACAGGTCAGATGCATCTGTGTGTGCTCCGTGGTAGAAACGGAAACTACAGGAGCAAGAGGGAGACCTGACTGCTGTCACCAAATAGCAGAGCATACAGTGGTATCATTCAGACAAATGAGTATTCGTGGAGTAGAATCACTGGGGTGGCAGGGGGAGGTGGCGGGGGATAGGGCCATTTCTAAGTCATCTAGCAGCTTAAAAGAAATGGCAATTCTGTGCTACAGTCATTAGGAAAAGCTCCATGGGGGAAATGGTACATATTTTAGGCACTAGGTAGGGAGAAAGGCTGCCCTGCTACAGGAAAACAGTGACGCAGAAATCAACAACAACGAGAAAACCTAACAAAGATAAATGTTACTAAATGAAAATTAATCAAAATTCTTATACCTCTATAATGATACCTCTTAGACCATGAACAAACATTAATTGAAATCCACTCACACATCTGAAAATAAATGCCCTTTGTATGATTTATAGTTGATTTTAGAAGTCCAAGGACTGCTTCCTATTAGGAAACACTTACTGTCCTTGTGACTCAAAAGTGAGGAATAAAAATATTTTTAGGAAGATGATCGAATGACAAACCAAGAGGTACATGACTTTCCTGAGGTCATCTAACTTCAATCCTCCCTGTTACTTTTCCCCCTAAGTATCTATCTCTGCCATAACTCAGATTCCAAAAAAACAGGATCACGCTTATTTTTTGCCTTTAAGAGGTAGCATCCAATAAATGACCAGAGTATACCAACTAACAAAAACCATGAATATCATCTGCAAATAAGCTGGCCCTCCTACCAGCATTAGACCTCATTAGGCACTAAATAACCTGCAATTACCTTTCCACATTTGAAAAAAAAATACAGTAAAATCTAAAATTTTCCAGTTACGGCTCTGAGCCAGTGGCTTTTCCCTTCTCACTTTCTTCTCATTCATAAAACATCTAAGTCTTCAATATTTAGATCCCCTTTAAATATTTCTGCATTTTGAGCATATTATTATTTACTGAAAGGCTATGGTTGTTGAGTAAATAAGAGATAGGCCATAGAGCAAATTTCCCAAGCTCCTCTTACAGCTGCAGGGTCAGGGACAGGGAGGCAGAGTGGGTTGGACAGCAAGGGGCAAGGCGACAGAAACATACCAGAAAATCTGGGATGTTAAGTAGCAAAATGTCTCCTCCCTCTATGAAAACCCCACTTTACAAACTTCTAAAAGCCAAAGCTTTCAAGCTAATATGCTTCAAGGCTCATCACTCTGCAGAGGTGGCAATACCTTCATCTGTCACTGTCAAGCAAGCAAATTTCTTTAAGGTCTGCTTATTGTTGTTCTGTTCTGCTGTCTCTGGACACACTAGCTTGCTAATATAACTAGTGTGCTGGAGATCAGCTTCAGGGACATCAAACAGAGCTCATTACTCTGAACCGCCTGCTGCGGTACCTGTCCTAGCAAGAGCGATGTGGCTCGGGTAAAAATATTCGATAGGGCGCAGTCTGTCCAAATGTTTCTGTAGCCTTTGCTGTGATGCCTTCAGGAGAGGACACTGATGAGCAGATAGCGGTTTCTCTGACACTAAGCATTGAATTGGAAAGACTAATTCATAATCTATGAACTGTCTGAACCTTCTTCCCATTAGAGAACCCAGATCAATCTCAGTGCACAGAAAGAACAGTGGTATGAGCATGACGGATTTCTCTCCAGAAGTATCTGTAAGATTTCCCTCATGGTGGGGGTCCAAGGGGCCTCTGCAGAAAATCCTCCTTGAGGTCTTCAGGGTTCTTCACCCGCATCTAATTTAAGAGACTCTGGATTAGCCAAGAGACAAGTGCAGTGTGGGAGAGCAAAACTTGCCACCCCCAAAATATGTCTCTTTGGCAGAAGTATTAATTTAGGCTGATTGTTTGTAATAAATAGAAGATGCCAGCGAAGCTCTGAAAGCCAAATGGAAGTAACCCTTGCATAAGACACCTTTACCTTTATAAGGAAAATCTCCATTTCTAAGGGTGTCTCCCTCTCTGTACCAGGAAGAGAAAGATGACCAAGTCTCTACGAACTCAGCAGTGGAGAAGGTAAGGACTTACACCGGCTTACCCTTGTTGGCCGTGCTTTTTCTGGCAGCCTCCCATAACTGACTCTCCATCCCCAACATCTTTGTCTTTAGCTAAAGATGGTCTTGAAGATGGCGGCTTGGGCCACTCCCAAGACTTCCTGAGTTTTTCTGAGTCTCTCCCATGTATGTAAGAGGTATACGTGTTATTTAACTTCTGTTTGTTTTTTTCCTGTTGATCTGTCTTATGTCAATTTATTTTATTTTATTTTATTTTTTAATTTTTATTTATTTATGATAGTCACAGAGAGAGAGAAAGAGAGGCAGAGACACAGGCAGAGGGAGAAGCAGGCTCCATGCACCGGGAGCCCGACGTGGGATTTGATCCCGGGTCTCCAGGATCACGCCCTGGGCCAAAGGCAGGCGCTAAACCGCTGCACCACCCAGGGATCCCTCTTATGTCAATTTAATTACGAGACCAGCCAAAGAACCTAGAAGGGAAGAAAGGAAAACTTATACACCCCTACAGTAGCAAAAAGCTTATGGCTCTGAAGGGGTTCAGGACAGGCTCCCCCAAAATGTGCCACTTTGGCATGTGGATAATATTTTGATTTGAAAGCACTTGAGAGCCTGTGGCTTCAAGAGAAACTTCTGTCCCTCCCTTAACCACACAGAAGAATGAATATAAATTGGGAATCTTTCCCAGAATAAGGGTTATTAGCAGAGGTAAGTTTTATCTGAGTGACCCATGTGCATGGCAGGGCAAACATCTAGTCACCACACCTCTGCTCTTCTTAGGGCCCCGTGAAGTGCATGCCTTTCCTCTCTAGCCTCAGACCCCCTACCGGCTTCTCCTTGGTTCAGAATGACATGTAGAGCTCATTTTGCTTGTCTCTGGAATTTCCATGTCTGTGTGCGTTCCCTGTACGCATGCCTACTGAATTTGGTTTTCTCCTATTAATGGGCATCAGGTCAATTTGATTCTTAGTCCAACCAGAAGTACCTTTGAGGAGACATGAATTCTTGCTCCCTGACAGCTCCAAGCTCTTGCTCCCGTGCCTATTTTTCCTGGTGATGTGCAGTTCTCTAGCTCTTGTTTCAATTTGAGAGTTTTTCACCACAAAACAGAAGCCGGACAAGATTTTTGTGTCATTTCCCAAAAGGTTATGGGTAAAATAATACTGAACTCTGACACATGATATAAGAGCATGAAGCTGAAGGTTGACAGAAGCCAATATTTACAATGTTATTTAGAAATGATAGGCCAGTTAGTTATAAAACCTTCCAGAACCTTTATAGTAACTCTCTTCCAAGGGTTCTTGCTATGGGATTGACTGAGTTGGAAAACTGTCTTACAACAAAGACATTCAGTGCTTAGATAATGGGCAGCAACATATTTAAAAGTTCCCCTGTGTTAAATAGAAAACCAGAGCTCCCAAATGGAGCCACTTAGGCCAACTTACCATGTGTCTTAATACTTCAAATAAATGCACTTTCAACCTCTCGTAAAAATGCTAGTCTTATGGTCCAGCAGGAATTTCCTGGTCAGCACCAATGAGGTAATCTCTCACAAGGGCCAGCTCCTTCCCTCTCCTCCCCTCCACCTTCCTCCCCAAAAGAAAGCAGAGGATATCTGCATAAGATCCTCTGCTTTTTCCCTAAGGGTAAGTGATCTTGCCTGAAATAATCCTTTCCTTTCTGTTGTTAATAACTTTCTGCCCTACCTTCCCCACCACCACCTATAAAAATCTTCCATCCTGTACAACTAGGAACTCCTCTCTGCTTGCTAGATGGGATGCCAATTCACAAATCACTTCATAAAGCCAATTAGATCTTCAAATTTACTGGGTTGAATTTTTGTTAACTCCTGAAACTATCCGAAGAGGGAGCTCTCTGTGCTGAAGCTTCCCCAAGGTGGGGGGAGGGGAACGTCCCTCAAGAATCAAGGTCAGACAAGTGAACAGTATTAGGACATCAGAATTTCATCAGACTCTTTTGCCACCCATGTGAGGATAAAAGCAAGCCAGATTTGGTTTTTACAGGCACTCATGTCTAAAATCACTCCAGTTTATGGTCAACTTGGTATTTTCTTTTGCTTACTACTAATTTCTTTATACTGTAATGTGCTTTCTTGCCCCCACATTTCTGTTCAAATCACCTTCTGAGAGGGGACTTTTTCCTTCATTTTTATTCTGATTGATTTCTGCAGTACATCTGTGTTGAATCTTCCCTTGAAATCTCTCCTCCCTTGGTTTTCTTAGTGTCTTCCTGTTCTTTCCCCACCTCCTCTGTGCCCTTAGCTTTCTTCCCCTGCCCTCGGGCCAGGTGTTGGCCTCTCCAAAGCCCCTCAGATCCGGGGCTCAAAGATGGCTGCCCATTAAAATCACCTGGGGGGATTTTAAGATCCTGATGCCCACGGTGCAGCCCAGATCAGTTCAATCAGAATCCAGGGTGGGACACAGGCACTGAAAATTGTTTTTTCTTTTTTTCACTAAGTTATAGATTACATACCATGAAATGTACCAATCTTTGCTATCATTTATTTGACAAATGCATAGACCTGTGTAACTCAACCCCTTACCACAATATAGAACATTTCTGGCACCCCGTAAAGTTCTCTCAAGCTCCCCATACAATCAGCTGTCACCCCACCACCTCTTAAAAGTAATCAGTGTTTTGATTTTTACCACCATGAATTATTTTTGTCTCTTCTAGAACTTCATATGAATAGAATCACATAACACATACATTTTTGTCTGGTTGCTCTCACTTAACATAATGCTTTCAATGCCCATCTATTATATAGCATATGTTAGCAGTTTGTTTCTTTTTCTTACTGAGTGGTAAGCCCTTGTGTGTATATATCTTCATTTTTTAAAAGTCATTATTCTATTGTTGGACTTCTGAGTCGTTTTCAGTTTGGGGTTATAAAGAAGGATTGTGGGGGAGAAAACTGCTCTCTACCCTTCTGTGTTCTTGGTTGAGACCACTCACCCTGTAATGAAAACAGATTAATAGGTGAAAGATGAAGGCAAGTTTAATAACATATATGCCTCTGGTATACATGGGAGAGACACAGGAAGAATGAGAAAATCTCTGCAATGGCCCAAGCCACCACCTTCAATACCATCTCCAGCTAAAGACAAAAGAAGATGCTGGGGGAGGGGAGCCAGTTATGGCAGGCAGGGGGCTGGGGGTGGCACAGAGTGTATTGGAAAGCACAATCAACAGGATCAAGTTACTGTGCAGATTGAAGTTGCTGCCTTCTCCAGATATTTGATAATCTTCCTCTTCTAGCAGAGAGAGAGAGAGAGACAGAGAGAGAGAGACTCTTACAAATGGAGACTTCCCTTATCAATGTGTTTCTTACAAGAGCAACTTTTTTTTTTTTTAAGATTTTATTTACTCATGAGTCACAGACAGAGAGAGAGGCAGAGACATAGGCAGAGGGAGAAGCAGGCTCCTCGCATGGAGCCCAATGCGGGACTCCATCCCCTGACCCAGGATCATGCCCTGGGTTACAAAAGAGTAACTTCTACCTCACTTTCTGAGCTTTTTATCTGCTGTTTTTCAAATGATCCTTATGCCAAAGAGGCCTGTTGTGTGGTATATTTTACTCCCCCCTTCAGGGTGCTATGAACATTCTCGGACAAGTCTTTTTCTATGGACATATAATTTCATTTTCCTTGCATAGGTAGCTAGGAGTTGAAGTGCTGGGGCACATAATAAACTTATATATGTTCAACTTTGTAAGAAACGAACAGCTTTCCAAAGCGGGCTGTAGTGCTTTTAGTTTCGTCAGCAGTCAATAGGAATTCCTATTGCTCCACAACTTTACTGACACTTGGTATTGTCAGTCTTTTCATTTTAGTGTTTCTACGGAATATCCAGTGGAGGTATCAGTATTTTTTAAAGCTTCCCAGGTGTTCCAATGTGTAGCCAGCACTGAGAACCAGAGCATGTCAAGGTCTAAACTATTACAGTTAGAAGTATCCAAAGACAATGGGTTAACTTATGAGCTAATAAGCACTCCTTCACTAGAAGTAAGGAAACAGCAGGTACAAGTCAAGAGTAGTACATAGGCAGTGCTTCCTTTAATATCTACACAAATTCCCATGCTCACATGATCTCCGTGCTGATGGTCTGAAAGCTACACTTCTAGTAGTCAGGGTACAGAGGCAATTTCTTTATTAGATAAGAAACTGGAATACAACGGAGTCCTTCCTAAGCTATGATTCCAAATTTCAATGATAGTCACAACCTCCCATCCTGCTACTTTCCATGGGTGGCAATCTCTGAACTTTCTATTTACATGACTAGACATTGTATCAATGGCAGGGCCATAAAATTATATTCCCAAATGGCTGCCTTGCAAATCTCTGTTTACACTTACCACTAACCTTGAAACCATGCTCATTAGAGCTATCATTTTCCTTATCAGAGACACCTTTGAAGAGAATTTCTTCTTCCTCCTCCATAACCACTCATCACCAAGACTTTTCAAGTCTCCTTGCATTTAATATACCCCACATTTACTGCACATCCACCCATCTGTGGAAGATACAAGAGGACCCAAGGACTGGAAAGTTCCAAGGACAAGGCCCCAAGCTTTGGTGAGGGAGCAGATGAAAAAAAAAACTATGTAAGAAAGAGACATCAAAAGCCCTTTTTATATGGTTGGTCTAATCTTCACCCCAACTGCTCCCCAGTGCAAGCCAGGCTGGTGTGTCCACCACTCCAACAGCCTCTTTATGAGGAGAGAACTATTATCCCATTTCCACATTCTACATCAACACTGTTTGAGCTTGCTTCCCAAGAAGCACTTTCATCTATTTTTTCCTCTGGTCAAAAGGTATTTTCTAAAGTATTTTCCCATCCTAATGCTAACCACTTCCAATTTAAATCCTTCCACCTCATTGTCAGGTTTCTTCATAATCTGTTACCAGCCTGTAGGTAATACAAAACTTCTTGCTCCAGAACGAATTAAACTTGACCCATTCAGTGAGGCTTTCCATGTCCTGTAACAACCTCTCTATCCCCATCTTTTTTATCTCTTCCTCTTCTGGAATCCTTGAGGGCCATCAAGTAAATATAAAAAGTAATGTCTTAATCCATTTAGGCTGCTATAAGAAAATTCCACAGTCTGAGAGGCTGATAGGCAACAGAAATTTATTTCTCACAGTTCTGGCAACTACATGCTAGAGATCAGGATATCAGCATGTTAGGGTGAGGCCCTGCTTCTGGGTTGTAGGCTTCTGGCTGTGCCCTCACATGGTGGAAATGGGTAAGGGAGCTCTCTGGGGCCTCTTTTAGAAGGGCATTAGTTTTACTTTGGGGATTAGGTTCCAATATGTGAATTTTGGCAGACACATTGAGACCACAGCAAGTAATTTAGTATTTAATTATCTAATGATCCCCTTATTTTTCTTAATTGTCACAGGTGCTCATTTTTCTTACATAATTAAAAAATTTCTTACACGAGGACAGGGTCCTTATCCTAATTCATCCTTCATATCCCACAGAGAAACTTGTTAGTATTTACTGAGGAAGAGAGGAGACCCAGGAAAAAGGCAATGAATATTAAAACTTTCCTTTTGGTCCAATACCTTGGGATTGGCCTCATAGAGAGCAATTTATTTAATAGTCACAACCATTCCAGGATGTATAATTACTAAACTGACCTATAGTAATGACTCTCAAAGAATGGCTATTAGACCAGCAGCATTGGCATCAACTGGGAACTTATTAGAAATGCAGATTTGGGGATCCCTGGGTGGCACAGCGGTTTAGCGCCTGCCTTTGGCCCAGGGCGCAATCCTGGAGACCCGGGATCGAATCCCACGTCAGGCTCCCGGTGCATGGAGCCTGCTTCTCCCTCTGCCTGTGTCTCTGCCTCTCTCTCTCTCTCTCTGTGTGACTATCATAAATAAATAAATAAATAAATAAATAAATAAATAAATAAATAAATAAGAAATGCAGATTTGGGGGCCCACCCTAAACCTAGCGAATCAGAAACTCTGGAAAGGAAGATCTGCAATCTGCTTTAACAAGCCCTCTGGGGGATTCTCATATGCATTAAATTTTGACATCACTAAATTAGGATTTGAGCAAATTAACCAAAGTTAAATAACTTGTTAGTGAGTTGGTCAATCTGGGACTAAAAGCCATTCTTTTAATGTGATATCACATAGTGTTTCCTTGATCTACGAACAGGCCCTTCTGGATAATGTCTAAAGTAGTAAACCTGAAATACATAACAATATTTTTCATTTTAAGACTCTAGAGTAAAATTTTCATTTAAAAAAGTGATTTTTTAAATTACTTTACAATTAAAAATGTAAATCTTCTCCAAAACGGCTATAGCTGTATAAATTATTATGATAAGAGAAGTCCATACTGCTTCAGTTGATATATATTTGGATTTCCATGCTAGAAGTACCCAATGATTAAGAAAAGTGGAATCAAGTCTCTACTCTAAACCTTGTGTCCAGATTGCATACATAAAATGGCATCGAGATAATGTAATACTAGCATTTTAAAAATAATAAATACTAAGCAGGACTTTATTTCCATTTTTGTCAAATATCACACAGAGTAAATGGTAAATACTGCCTGAGCTTTCGATGGGCACACAAATCTCACTTACCTTAATCAACAGACGGTGGAAACCAATCTATATCCACTAACCATTTTCCATGGCCTTCCTATTCTACTAGAAGAAAGTGACTCCATAATCCCACAGGCCTCTTCAGAGAGCTCACCAGAATAGTCTTACTCACAAGCCAGAACTCAAAAATAATCTTTCTGATACATGCAAACAGATGAATGAGGCAGTGTGATGCAGTCATTTTCATACTTGAAATCATTGTTTATTTTACAGCAATAAGATCAGGTTGGTATTTTGTTAGAATCTAAAAAAGATGATAGAACAAAAAGGCCCAATTTTTTTCATTTTATGGAAACTGTTCTGTGAACTTTTTGTTTACATGTAAAAAATGTATGACTGCATTCCATCTAAGTTGCTGCTATTAAAAATGATTTGCAGATTATATCAGTACTGTTGGTCATAGCACATGGAACATCCACGGCAGGGAAGAAGGCTTTACTGTATTAGCCACTATAGACAAGACTTCTGAATATGCTGCCCCTTAACAACCCAACTGAATACCATAATGGAAACAAAAATTGCCAGAGATGGAAGGAACCCTAAGGGTAATTCAGTTAAATTCCCTGATTTTGCAGGTGATGAATCTGAAGCCCTGAGAATGAAGATGACTTCTTCCTGGACATCATCAACAGCAGCAGGATCCAGAATCCAAGACTCCTCACATCTATCTAGTTCAGCTTAACTTTATAAGGTCCTCTAATCGGTGCAATTATTTATTAACTTCCTTGGTTCAGGGGTTTTAAAAGAAATTTATTCATATGAGCAAAATAAGCATAAATAACATTTCTGTTTGACTCCTTTAGTGGAGAAGAGAAATATATGCCAAAGGTAGCATCGTATTCCACAAGTTTCTCCAAAGGGAAGAGAATTTTCACTCTCCTTCACAATGGTAAAGAAAGGAAGAAATCCACTGGGTTTCTTCCTCCATGCTCTCTCAGCCATGCCTCCCAAGAAAGGGAAGAAAAGGTTCTTGTCAAAGTAATAGGACTGAGAGAAGCATGGGGGTTTGGGGGGTTTGGATCCTTAGAGGCTTCCTTCTTTCAAAAGTTCCTAAGCCAGGACACACATAAATATATATGCTTTTTTTTTTTTTTCCAATTTGAGCAGATATTTTTACTTCCATTTACCTGACTCAATAACCTATCCTTTCAGTTTGAAAACAAGCTGATAATAACTCCTCACACCTCAGTAAGAACAAGACTTTTCACTCACTAAAAAGTCAGCTATGACAACTACTACAACAAAACTTGACTCCAATTA
Organism: Canis aureus; assembly: GCF_053574225.1. Taxonomy (NCBI): domain Eukaryota; kingdom Metazoa; phylum Chordata; class Mammalia; order Carnivora; family Canidae; genus Canis; species Canis aureus. The sequence continues at coordinate 103,480,189 of NC_135649.1, forward strand.
TACATATACATAATATTTTTTTTAAAAGTCTAGGCATGAAAGATAAAACCTAAGAGCATTTAGATGGTAATAAAGGAAACAATCCATAAGGCAGTAGTTTTGTGAATCAATCTATAAAATCACAATTAGCACTAAACAAGCCAAAAAACCCAATTGGTGAAATTGGATCACATTAAAATTAAGAACTTCTGTTCATTAAAGGACACCACCAAAAAAGGGAAAAGATAATCCCCAAGTGTCACCATTAGCAAAGGACTAAAACCCAGAATATACATAGAAAGAGAAGTTCCATGAGTTAAAAAAAAAAAAAAAAGTAAAATGACCTAAAGACATAGGTACTTTAAAAAATAGAATATCCAAATGGCAAATAAATATAAGGTGCTCATCTTTGTTACTAACTAGAAAAAAGCAAATTAAAACCCCAATGAGCTATTATTAAATCCTCAGTAGATCAGCAAAATTTAGAAATCTAACATTACCAACGGTTGGGAAGGAAATGCCCCAAAGGAAACTCAAAATCACTACCAGAGTGCATAAATTTTAAAGTATAACCACATTGAGGGATGTCTAGGTGGCTTAGTCAGTTGAGCATCTGACTTGGTTTTGGTTTGTGTCACGATCTCATGGGTTGTGAGATAGAGCCCCACAAGGTGATGGACTCTATGCTTGACAGGGAGTCTTCTTGAAGATTCTCTCCCTCTGCCCCCTCCCTGCACTCACACACTCTCTCTCTCTTTCAAATAAATTAATAAATCTTAAAAAGAAAAAATAAAGTACAACCACATTGAAAAGTGGTCTATCATCATCTAGTAAACTTAGGGATGTGTCTTGTGAAAAGCAACCACAAACTCTACCTATTTCTGTTAGCATATTTCCTTTGTAATGTGACCTTGCTGCTCTTGTCATCAATAGTGTATTTCTCTACAGTCTTTATCCATGATGGCCTTATGATCTGTTTTAACTAGTAGAATGAGGTACATGTGATACTGTGAGAATACTGAATCCACATCTCAAGAAGCCCAGCAGCTTCCACCCTTGCTCCCTTTGCTGTCCTGAGACTGCTAAGTGAAGGAACCAGTATAGTCCTTGAAGAGTAGAGACTTTTTGGAGAAAGACAACTGCCAAAAATATCAGTGAGGCAATCTTGGGTGCCCCTGCCCCCACTCTCTAAGTAGGCTCCACAGCCAATGTGGGGCTTGACCACATGACCCTGAGATCAAGGGTCACATGTTCTATGGACTAAGCCAGCCAGGTGTCCCAAGGGCCATCCTATTTTAATTGAGCTGTCAGATGACTACAGCCACATGAATGAGGCCGGGAAAGACCATAAAAGAACTGCCTACCTGAATCCAGCCTAAACTGCTGACCCAGAGAATTGATGAGCAAATAAAGCAGTGGTTAAAGTCACAATGTTTATGGTGGCTTGAAACAGATAACTGATCCAATGTCTCTACCCTTGACTCAGAAAGTCCATTCCTAGTTTTATATCCTAAGAAAACTCCCAAGAGAAGCACAAAGGCCCCCAGAAGATAGATACAAGAACATTCGTAGAAGCATTGTTCAAAATAGTCTCAAACTGCAAAAAATGTGAATGTTTATAAGACTATATCAACAAATTATGCTATATTCATAAATTATAATACTCTAGGCTTTATAATTAGCCTTGATCTGTATGTATGTTTTATACACTTTTGTGTATATTTAATAATTTTCCTGAATGAAAATGGCTTTTTTTTTAATATTTGGTGAAAAGGTGAGCAATTTAATTTTCAGGAGCAACTTATATAGCAGAAACACAGATGTCCAAATATCACCAATGCCTTGGGATGGCTCATAAATTAACCTTAGCAAAGACAGATGAGGCTGATTTGCCAGGAAGGGAAAAGGTTCTGATTTAATAGCATTTGTCATCTACCTTGACATCAAGCCAAGTAAGGCATCCCCTAGGTTTTTGATCTCTTGCACAAATCTTTACATCATTAATATACCTGGTGGCAGGGATAAGAGTCAGTTTGGCTTACAAAGCAAATGCTCAAAGGCAAAGCAGAAGATCCAATCTTGACCCTCCCTGCAGGTAAGAACAAAAGGCAAAAATGAGATGCCGGGCTCCTTCGCCATCCCCAAGAATCTAAAGGAACTAGTCCTCTGAGTACTAGGAAATCGACACATAATGGATTAGAGTACATATCTTCAGAGTCACTATGGCAGAATGGATCATTGTTCCCAATTCTTCACTCCTCCTTCTCTCAGAGTTTACATCTATGCTCTTTTCAGTTTAATTCTTCATTCCAGAAGAGTGTAATAATTCTCCACCGTACTGATGCTGGGTTTGGCCCTGTGACTTTATTTAGTCAACAGAGTACAAGGGAAGTGACAGAGTGATAGCTCCAAGGTGAGGCCTTAAGAAATGTCACATATTTCTGCTTGCCTTTTTGTGCTCCTGTGATTTGTCATTAGAAGAGCATACTCCAGGCAGCCACGGCCTCAGAAGACAGGAGGAACAGAGATGAACCTGACCAGAAGCCGGGTGTCTATCCTGGCACAGCTAAGTTCAGCCTAGATCAGCTGAATTATGGCTGACCTACAGACCCAGGAGCTTGAAAATAAATGTTTGATGCTATAATCACGGAGATTCTCAAGTTGTATGTTTTGCAGTAAAAACTATCTAATACAACCATCTTAAAGAAACAGTCCCAGGCCAATGTCTCTCAGAATGGGAGTAGTCAGGGATCCCTGGGTGGCTCAGCGGTTTAGCGCCTGCCTTTGGCCCAGGGTGCAATCCTGGAGTCCCGGGATCGAGTCCCGCGTCGGGTTCCTGCCATGGAGCCTGCTTCTCCCTCCTTCTGTGTCTCTACCTCTCTCTTTCTCTCTCAATCAATCAATCTTAAAAAAAAAGAATGGAGGTAGTCAGCCACAGAGACACAAAAGAGAAAGTCTGAAAGGCAAATGTACCTATCCAAGATCTACTAATAACTGAGATGAACTGCACCCAAGGATACAAGATCTCTCATCTACAGGTGCAAGCATTTATTTAACAGAGAAGCTGTCATATGCATGTAACATTCCTACTACACAATCAACTCTGATTCTATACTCTCCAAAGAATCCCGTGATCATAATTTGGCTTCCTGTGTAGCTTGCCTACAGGGACAGAATACACCCATTATTGGAATAATTAAGCAACTTGACATACGAAAATAAGGATGTTCAGAGCTTTTAACAAAGTAAAGCTCAGTAAATTCTAGTCTCTTTATTTTCTCCCCAGAGCCTTCAACAGCGCTCTCTCGAATGAAGGCTGTATTTCCCACTGTCCATAACAGTAACAAGTTCTTGCTCAGACTCAACACTTAAGATACTATCCTTCTCCACCTGAGTCCTCGTTTGAACAAACACAGGCCACATGACTTTCCCAGAATCCCATCTTTAATGTAGGCTTTGCCCCTCAAAAAGACGACTTTCACAAAGAGACATGGACATATTTCCAGTATCTGTAACCCCATGTTCTAATGCGAATTACCAGAAACAGAAATAGCTATGAAACCAAACCCACAGTTTGCCAATTGCTGGATGAGACGCTCTCTCTATTTAATGAAATTATTCCATTAAGCCTAGGTCTTCATTCTCAAAGAATGTTAACTTCAACAATCTGCCTATGGCCAAAACCTTCTTCTATCATTCACACTTGGTTTTTTGTTTTGTTTTAAAGATTTTTTTTATTTATTTATTCAGAGAGAGAAAGAGACAGGCAGAGGGAGAAGCAGGCTCCATGCAGGGAACCCGACGTGGTACTCGATCCCAGGTCTCCAGGATCACACCCTGGGCTGAAGGCGGCGCTAAACCGCTGAGCCACTGGGGCTGCCCCACACTTGTTTTTTTGTCAAAATAAATTAGTTGTGAAAAGTAATGAAGACGAAGTGCAAATTTTCACATTCCAAAATATCCAATAGTGCAGGTAATACTTCTGTGATCTCATGGTGCCCAAGTCAAGATGTATAAATTGATAAACAAAGCTTCAAATGAGAGTTTAAAACCCTAGTTTTATTTTATATAATTGGTGATTTTTATTTACAGTATATCTGGTTAGTCCTCATTATTAGTCAAACCTAGAAAAGGGCAAGGACTTCCATTTTATATATGCAGAATCTACAACCCAAGGGGGCTAAATGAATCCATCTCTCATGATTTCCATGATGTCATACCTAAAATCCAGAAATCAGACACTCTTGAACATGAAGAAATAACTCCCTTGTGCTTTTCTGAAATCTGGTTGCTTGGTGATAATATTGTGTGTGAATACTGGTGAGTAACAATTATTAAAGTGAAAGTTCCTACTACATGTGTACTTTCTATATCACTGAAGCTTACTATAATCCAAAGTGACACATCAATAAGCTCCTGAGAGTGCACAGCAGCAAACACATTGAACAAATTAACCAGGAGGTGGCTCAGTTAAAGTGATGACAGCCCATGAAACAGAAGCCAAAGCAGAACCGCAAAGGGGAAAAGGGAGGTGTGGCATTGCTCTGCATAGGCATTAAGAAATAGATGCTTAAGTTGTTTGCAGTGACTCAATCACTCAAGTCCCAAAGACATGACAAGCCATCCAGTCAGTCCTTTTGCTTCCCATTCAAAACCCAATCAGAGCATTCCAGATAAACTAAGAATAGCAGATGTTTTCTCAAAAGTGATATGTCCTTAGGGTTTGCTGTACACAACAAATGAACAAATAAGATTGTTAATTTGTCCAACATAGAATAATCAAGTGCACAGGGAAAATAAAGGAACAGAATATAACTTTTATTAAGCACTCATTCAATATTATGGCAAATACTATCTCCATTTCATAGAGAAGAAAACAAGAGGTTTGAAGAGGTTACCTTTTCTAGGAGGATATTACTGATACCTGGGCCAAACAACTCAACCTTGTTCAACTATAAAACTTCGGGTATTTTTTTATATCATGTACCCAGAATCAAGAATTGATTGTTAGTAGACGAAATTCCATTTTAGAATTTCCAAATTTACCTTTCTCTTCGATTGCTTGTATTAAATCAATTTTAGTGGTAAACAAATTAATTTGGGGAGTGGGAGAATCATTTTGCGGTTGTTAGCACATATGTTAATTTTGATTATGCTTCATTTTTTTTCTCCAAATGAAAGTACCAACATTTTTTATATAATTTTAACATCTCTGGTGATTATTTCCTGTCCAGAAAAGTTCATTTTTCTTAGAATGTCACCTGTGATTAACTGAAAAATTCTAAGTCATTCTCTAAGGGTCCTGGTAACAATCAATGCATTTTTTCAACTATTGACTTTCTGAAAGCTTGTGGTATGCCTGAATGGCACTGGTTGTAATCACAAAAGCTGGGCACTATTTGTCATTATTTTGCTATGCAGAATTTTGCTGGCTCTTTCTTTTCTTCATCATCATGTCACATAATACCTTCAAAGGCAGAAAGCAAGGTGGAAGTTTGAGAACCTTTGCCTGAGTCTTCCAGGAGACCTTAAATTTTTCGGCAGTAACTACATTGAGCTTCATAAAACTTCCGTAAAAGAAGCCAGCACAAAAGGAGAATTGTTACTGTGATTTTTAAAGACAACAGTCAACCACAGAGCCCACTTCCTTTAGAGTTACACGGTATTATATCTGTCTATACCATCCACACGATGAAATAACTGCTTTTATCTGCAAAGAAAAGACAGGGTAGTCATCAACACCAGCATAATGCAGTTGTCATCTCTACAAACAGAAAACATGGGATTCTTGTTTTTCATATTATAACTGCTAAGTATTTGGTCAAACTTGCCCGCTGTCTCTTGACAAATTAAAAAACAACTAATCCATTTCTCTCCAGGCTTACAGGGCATTAGTTATATGTTGAAAGTTGCTGTGCTAAGTCACTATTATAATAAGCAATTTTAAATAGAGAAGGCTGGGAAAGATGATACAAGCTAAAGAGTGGTATAGGGGCCCAGGGAAGGCTATCCCAAACGTGCCGCTAGAGCATACTGATTATTTCAAATAAAAGTTACTTAAGAAACAGCCAGTGCAAGAACACTACCCTAACCCCTCTTTGTCTCCAGGAAATAGGAATTCAGAGCCAAAAAGGCTGTATAAACAACCCTTGTTACTTTTACTAATTTACCATTCCAGCCCAAATTCTGTTTAGAATTTGTTACTAACTGAAGCTCCTAAACCTAAGTTTTGTCTTGTCAATTCTTCACAAATTTATTGTCTCCTTATCTAAAAAGTATAGAAACCACCTGTCTCAGTCATCTCTTTATGTCTCTATTTCACTACTGGGCCTCCATACACATATAACTTTAATTTAATTCTTAGACTAGCTGGTAGAACCTTGAAGAGTAGAAGAGAATTTTTTCCTATCCTACAGTGGTATGGGATGATGTATAGGAGTCGGGGAGGAAGGGAGAAAGCAAAAGAAAGGGATAGAGGATGGAGTAAAAGGAGGAGGAAGACAGTGAAAGGGATAAACTTGATAGATGGTAGGTAGGCAAGTAAGACAAAAGTTCAATCACCTTCTTAGAATCACATCTTTAATGTATTCTGGCCCTTGGAAAGGAGACTGTCCAAAATGCAGTTTGGAGGAAAGCCTTATATGCCTGTAACCAGTTCTTTTTAAATTTTATTTACTTATTTATTTATATATATTTTAAAGATTTTATTTATTCATTCGTGAGAGACAGAGAGGCAGAGACATAAGCAGAGGGAGAAGCAGGCTCCTCACAGGGAGCTCGATGCGGGACTCAATCCCTGGACCCAGGATCACGCCCTGAGCTGAAGGCAGATGCTCAACTGCTGAGCCACCCAGGCGTCCCACCTATAACCAGTTCTTAAAACCATTTCCACCTTAATCTGATAAAAGAGAACAAAACGGATGGGAAAAATCTCTCCTTCCTTCCACATTTATTTCTACCCTTACCCTCCAAGTTGCTTATTTTAGGAACTATTTCCTGCTTTAAAAACCCTTGATGTTCTTTTTCAACATAATTCTACCCAGAAAAAGTTAAATAAAAAGAGGAAACAGAAGTCTACTATCATTTATTCAAATTCTCGTTAAGAGTGCTCCAGTGTGCAAACAAATTGACATGGGAGAGGAAGAACTAATAAGAAACAAAGAAAAACTTTAACAAAATACAGAAGAATATACCTTAACAAATGAAATTGTTGGTTTAATTTTCACACTTATAAATGGCATGCTTCTTCTCATTTCTGAAATATTTCAAAGCTGTTCTATTCTTTTAGGAGCAAATACTATGATTTCACAGTCCATAAAGATTTAATATCATCATCTTCTTGAGCACTTTATTAGATCAAGAAGATTTTATATTCTATGATGGATTTCCCCAATATATTCATATCTTTTCAGCTAAGACACAGACAGACATGTACCTCTTCCATAGTTAGAGGAAGCCAGAGGACAGGTGTTAAATGGTAAGAAACAAAGCTGAGTTTATTTGTTTGCCTTGCAAGGGAGAGCCAGGTCCCTCGGGGATGCATTCAGCAGTACTCTCTGAGAGGAAATTTAGAGTTAAATATTTAGGGAAAAGAGAGTGTAGGGGAGGAAACATAACTTTTCCTCTACCATTCTAGGTTCTTGAATGAGACTCCCTGTAGTAAAAGATAGATTAAGAGAAGAAAAACAAACAGAAGTTTAATAACGTGTATACCTCCTGTATACATGGGAGAGACCCAGGAAAGCTAAGTAACTCCCTGAAATGACCCAAGCTGCCCTCCAGAATATCACCTTCAGTTAAAGACAAGAGAGAGATCTGGGGGAGAAAGGAGGCCAGTTATGGGAGGTTACCAAGCAAAGCAAACAAAGTTAAGGTTGTTTTGCAGATTTAAGTCCTTGCCTTTCTCTTCTTAAGTGTTTCTAGAAATTGAGTCATCCTCCTCCTCTTGGTACAAAGAAGGAGACTTCAAATATGGCACTACTCTGAATCGAGTCATCTGATTGTCTTATAAGGTATCCTGTAATCAATGGCTTGAGTTATCACCTTGAGATTTCACATCACTGATGCAAGGAAGTCTGGTTTCAAACAAGCCCGGGATGGTATGTAAAACCCAGTGGAGGCCCAGGTTGTTGTTCTGTGAACAGGCTCCTAAGTGCTGCTTGTAGCCTAATAAAGTCATTCTTTAGTACAGTGTAACAATTCAATTTGTCAAATACATGTTTTTATTGATGCTCTGGTTTTGGATAAGCTTATTTGAACATGCCTAGTGCCACGAAAAACATTTTGGATACTTGTTATGTAAAATGTGTCGACACATTTCATTCTTACCCCAACCCAAAAAGGTACCATTAACCCAGCAAGGTACATATTATTTTCCTAAAGTGGATTTGTTAGGCTAGTACGAAGGTCTACTTACAAAAGTAAATCAACTCACATTAGCAATGGAAAACAATAACCTGGTGACTGGAGGCCCATTTATGCAGTGGCAGTAGAGACTGAATGAAATTTCCATTCTGTCTGATTCACTTCAATAGAAATCTCTTTCAGAGAGGCAGACCTGAGCTGTATTCGCTAGTCATTTGCTGACATTGAGCACAGGGAAGGTTTTTGTTCTAGAAAGGATTGCTTTGACTCTAGGCCTAAATGTCTACCTTGTATTATAGTTATTTAGGACACACGACTTGTCTCTTCTGTTAAGACAGTGAATCCCTTGAGGCCACAGTCTCTTATTTTCAATTATCTGCTCACAATGTCTTTCAGGAGAGTTGTTCAATAGCGATTTGTGAAATGAATAAATCAGGAGTCTCAAACTATTTAACCATTCAAGTATATATTACAGTCTTACTGTGTGATTCGCATTAGATGTGCCTGCACAGACAAGTAGGAAAAACTCAGTTCTGTCCTCACCACACTCACATTCTGGTGTGGAGACACACATGACAATAAACAATTACAAGTGAATGAATTCCTTGCTATGATCAAAGTGTTCACCAGGCATAACAAGGTGCTGCCTTTTAATCTGCCTGAGATTGAGGGAGGGCTGGGTGAGTGAAGGGAAAAAGGGTAAGAACTGACATAGGGTCTATCCAGTCAAGGCAGAAAAACTCCTACAACTGCAGTAGGAATACACCTGGACAAATGAGTTCATTCACTGAGTAACAGAATGGGATGGAAATGAAACTACAGAATTGTATCATGGAAAGCACACTGATCTCTGAGTCAGAAGACATAATTTTAGTTCCAACTCTGCTACTGAACTGCTGGATTATCTGAGGCAAATTACTTAAACATCTAAAGCTGTGAAGTGTGGCTAGTAAACATGACTCACAGTGAACAATAACTGTCCAAGTTAGATTTAACATCCTGTGTTTAAAAAAAAAAAAAAAAAAAGACAAGAGGCCCCGAATGGAGTTACTCATGCTAAGACCCCTGTCACTGAACCAAAACTTAATTACAGTTTTGGCTTTCCTGGAAGTGGAATCTTAAACCAGTCAATCAGGAATCACCTGATCAGCACTAGTTAGGTCATCTGCCTGGCAGACATTAGGAATCTCCTAAAGAAAGGTGAACTCGCATTATGGAACCCACTTTTCTACCTGGTATAACTTACTTGTTCTTGTCCCCTTCTGCCTATCAAAGTCTTTCATTTTTGTACATCCCTCGTAGTTTCTAAATACTAGGTTGCACGTTGCCTGATTCTCAAATCAATTTCTGCCCAAACTCCTAAAACTTTTAATATGACTCAGTTTATCTTTTAACACCTGATACTGTATGCTCTGCTCAAAACACTACCTTATGTGTCCTGGAAAATGCTCCTTTCTGTGTTCTAATTACTTGGTTCAAATAGAAGTCCTCAACTCTAGGGACACCTGGGTGGCTCAGCAGTTGAGTGCCTCCCTTCAGCCCAGGGCATGATCCCGGAGTCCCAGGATTGAGTCTCACATCAGGCTCCCGGCATGGAGCCTGCTTCTCCCTCTGCCTGTCTCTGCCTCTGTCTGTGTCTCTCATGGATAAATAAATAAAATAAATAAAATCTTAAAAAAAAAAAAAAAGAAGTTCTCAACTCTATAAATGGCCCTTTGACCACTCTTGATGAGCCTGTTATGACTAGAGGAACATAGACTGGAAGCAGACTTCCTGAGTTTGAGTCCTGGTCTTACCAGTTTCTCATTGTGTGACTTTGCTTCTTCTTCAACATTATCATCATCATCATTTGCTCCAGGGAGTTTTGAGCAGCCAGGTTCCTAACTGTGTGGAGCAATCTCAGCCTGACTCCCAGGTTCCCACATTTGGGGTATATGATTTGAAAAACTCATCTGTATAATGGATTTGAGTCACATTGTTGTTATTTGCAATCCCAAGTCCTAACATAATGAATACAGAAAGCTTAGAAAATTTACAGTTCTGCACAAATAAGATGTAATTACCTGAAAACTTTTTTGGGGGGCCCCATTCCAATCTTATCATCCACAACCCTTTTCATACACATCAATGCTCTAGTCAACCACATCCCTTGCTCTGCCTATTCTATTACTTCCCTTTGTCTGAAATGGTCTACTTTTCTCTGCCTGTTTAAATTAGATCCTTCTTGGGGCGCCTGGGTAGCTCAGTTGGTTAAGCACCTGCCCTCAGCTCAGGTCATCATGATCTCAGGGTCCTGCGATTGAGCCCAGGGTCCTGGGCTCTCCCTCAGCAGGGAGTCTGCTTCTCCCTCCACCCCCACCCCCTGCTAGTGCATGTGCTCTATTAAGAAAAAAAAATTAGATCCTTCTTTCCATCCATAGATTTTATGTCACCGTCTCTATGAAGTTTTCATTCATCATCTACATCACAAGCAATTTCTTCCTTCTCTGAACTTCTAAGTTCCTTGGTTTGAGTCTATCTTAATTCATCATATTTTGCATTATAGCTATTTGTAGACAAATGACTTCACCTTTCTGAGACTCAGCTTACTGATCTGTAAAATGAAGGGGTAGGCTGGTGAGATTTCTTAAATCAGTTATAAGATTTGTCTGTTGTGATGAAATACAATATTGTATATGCCAAGTTATTATTATTACTATTATTATTACCCTGATGATGACCTTATTACACTTAAAATGCTGTGACTGGTAATATCTGGCTGTCCTAGACCTTTTGTAATTCTTTATATTTTGAGTTTATTCTTCAGATATAATTTGGCCATTCTAAATCTTCCAAGCCGCAGTCAGTGCAATTATTCTCTATGCATGAGGAAATCATGAACAAGTATGGTTATCTAGATCAAGGATCAGAACATATTCCTCACACATTTTGATATGTAAGGTGAAACAGTATTTTGCCTCAAATTACTCGAGTACTTTAACTTACTTCATGTAAATGTGAGTTAACTGACTAAATGACCTGAAGATATTAATATACATGTATCAAGTGTCTCTTTGGTTTCCAACAATATGTTGGGCACTTTGGGCCAAACAATAATAATAACCCTAACAAGAGTAATACTAACACCTATTGATAATAACTGGTCTAGGAATTGTGCTTATGGCTTTTACTACATGAACTTTCTTTTTTTGAGATGTAACTAGTATATAGCACATTAGTTTCAAGTGTACTATGTAATGATTCAATATTTGTATGTATTACAAACTGATTATCACCATAAGTCTAGGTAACATCCATCACAATACATAGTCACAGAATTTCTTTCCTGTGATGAGAATTTTTAAGATCTTCTCTCTTAGCAACTTTTGAATATATAAAAACAGTATTATTAACTATAGTCACCATGCTGTATATCACATCCCCATGATTTATTTATTTACTGTAGGACTCAAGATTTGTACCTTTTGACCCCCTTCACCCATTTTTTTTAAATGATCTTTAACAGCAATTTTTTTTTTAATTTATTTATGATAGTCACAGAGAGAGAGAGAGAGAGAGAGGCAGAGACATAGGCAGAGGGAGAAGCAGGCTCCATGCACCGGGAGCCCGACGTGGGATTCGATCCCGGGTCTCCAGGATCGCGCCCTGGGCCAAAGGCAGGCGCCAAACCGCTGCGCCACCCAGGGATCCCCCCTTCACCCATTTTGATCACATCCCCCCACCTCTAGCAACCACCAATTTGTTCTCTGTCCCAGTGAGCTCAGGATTTTTTATTTTTTTAAGTTTCACATGTAAGTGATATCTTCTAGTATTTTTTTTCCTCTGTCTGATTTACTTCATTTAGCACAGTGCCTTCAAGGTCTCTCCGTGTTGTCACAAATGGCAAAAATTCCATTCTTTTTTGTGGCTGAATAGTATTCCATTGCATATGCATGTGTATGTATTTACGTATGTATGTATGTCACATCCTCTTTATCCAGTCATCTGTCTATGGATGTTTAAGTTCTTTCTCTACTTTGGCTATTGTATATAAATCTGCAATGAACATGAAGGTGCATTTATCTTTTCGAGTTAGTGTTTTCATTTCCTTCTGATAAGTACCCAGAAGTGGCATTACTGGATCATATGTTCATTCTACTTTTAATATTTTAAGTTTTTCAAACTTTAATGTGTTATAGCAACAGTATCTACAAACCTTCCATTTCTGTTCTAAGTACAGTTTCTTTGCCTCAGTGCCACAGCAACAATTGCAAATAACTACAAGAATTAAAAACAGTCCCCTTGCAAACACAGGTTATAAACTGAAACAATGTTGTAAACTCCCTGTTTTTACTTTTGAAAATACTTTGCTAATACTCATCAAGTTCAAGCTTCTGGAAAAGCATGTTTTCCTGTTAAAATAGCCTTATGTTAAAAAAAACCTTATTATTTCTCAACAAAATGTGAAAAAGTTCTGTAAATGTCTTTAAAGTGCAAAATGGAATTAAAGTGAAAAGCCATTTCTACAAAATTTGTTTTCTGTTAGTGGTACTTCAATTTTAGCATTTGCCAGAATCTCCTGGAGGGCTCCATAAAACACAGATTGCTGGGCTCCTCCCTTAAAATTTCTACATCTGTAGATCTAGAGTAGATAGAATTGTGGAGGAGGCCAAGGAGTTACTTTTTCTAACAAGTTCTCAAACAATGCCAATGCTGCTGGGTCAGGGACCATACATTAAGAATCACTGTCTTAAATAATTAATTCATAGGAAAATTTTAGCCTAAGGAAGACTAAGCTAAGAAATCTTTCAGCTTTACATTGTAGCTATATTTCTTGTTTAAAGAGCAAAAGCATAGGGGATCCCTGGGTGGCGCAGTGGTTTGGCGCCTGCCTTCGGCCCAAGGCATGATCCTGGAGTCCCGGGATCGAATCCTGTGTTGGGCTCCCTGCATGGAGCCTGCTTCTCCCTCTGCCTGTGTCTCTGCCTCTCTCTCTCTCTCTCTCTCTCTCTGTCTCTCATGATTAAATAAATAAAATCTTAAAAAAAGAGCAAAAGCACAGATATTAAAAGGTAAGTTTTAAATGTCCTCTGTCTCATAGTTTATTTTGCCATTGTCCCTAAAATATATGCCTTTGTTTTTCCCATGATTTCACTGGGATGCCTAAAAATCAGTATTTACTGGCTAAACAGGTAGATGGTAACATAAACTGCTTTTGAAAAGCAATAAAGCAACACATAAAATGTTCCTATCTTTGGGGCACCTGGGTGGCTCAGTAGGTTAAGTGTCCAACTCCTAATTTCATCTCAGGTCTAGATCTCAGGGTCATGTGTTCAAGCTCCACGTTGGGCTCCTATCATTAAAAAAAAAGTTCCTATATTTTAAAATACTAATTCTACTCCTAGGAATATTAAATAGAAGGAAAAAAAGTATGTACACAAAGATGTTCAAGTTTTATCTATTGAAACCATCAATTGGAAACTACATAAATGCCCAACTTTAGGGGAACAATTTAATAAATTATGGTACTGCAACACAGTGTGCCATTAATATAAAGATTATAAATATGCAGAAATATCAAAAATAATTTAGTATCAAGTAAACACAATAATGCTGAAACTACATAAAAATGAATTCACATATTTAAGCTACAAAAATTAAAAGATGTTTTATGGTGATTGGTGGGCTTTCTTTTTGTTTTATATACTAGTTATTAAGACATTAACTTTAAGTTTCAAACTTACCCTTCTACATGGTCTAGGACTGGCTGGGACCTTTACAAATGCTATTTCTGCGGGGCCAGCTGCTCCCTGCAAGGCTCTACCACTAGGAGGCGTTAGAGGAAGACCACAAGGCTGGAGGAAGACCGAATGATTTGCTTTTTCTCTTGTTCTGAGTCATCTCAATCAAGGTTCTTTACCCCAGCAGCAGCTCTTAGTTCTAATTTGTAGGTTTTTCCATATACCCAGAACCAGCCTTGCTGCATTTTCTCATAAATGCCAGTACAGGCAAATCTCATTTTATTGTACTTTGCTAACACTGCCTCCTTTTTTTTTTTCTTTTTTTAAAACAGACTGAAGGTTTGTGGCAACCCTTTGCCAAGCAAACCCATTAGCACCTTTTTTTCCAACAGCATTTGCTCACTTGATGTCTCTGAGTCACACTTTGGTAATTCTTGCAATATTCAAACTTTTAAGTTTGGTGATTTTGGGAGGGTTCAAGACTTCAGTGGAGGAGTCACTGCAGATGTGCCAGAAGTAGCAAGGGAACCAGAATTAGAAGTGAAGCCTACAAGTCTGACTGAACTGCTGCCATCTCATGACAAAACCTTAACAGATGAGCTGAGAAAGCGCCTTCTAGAGATGGAACCTACTCCTGGTGAAGACGCTGGGAAGACTGTTAAAATGACAGCAGAGGACTTAGAATACTACATAAACTTAGTAGATAAAATAGTGGCAGGGTTTGAGAGGATAGACTCCGATTTTGAGAGAGGTTCTACTATGCATGAAACATTATCAAAGAATATTTGCACGCTACGGAGAAATCATGTATGAAAGCAAGGGTCAACTGATGCAGCCAACTTCACTGCTATCTTAATAAACTGCCACCGCCACCCCAACCTTCAGCAACCATCACCATGACGGGTCAGCAGCCATTAACATCAAGGCAGGACCCTTCATCAGCAAAAATGTTACAACTCACTGAAAGCTCAGATGATGGTTAGCATTTTTCAGGAATAAATTATTTTTTAATCAAGGTATGTACATTTTTTGGACATAATTCTACTGCACACTTGTAGACTATAGTACAGTGTAAACATAATATGCACAGGGCAAACAAAAAATTCATGGGACTCTGGGCGCCTGGGTGGCTCAGTCAGTTAAGTGTGCAATTCTTGGTTTCAGCTCAGGTCACGATCTCATGGGTTGGGAGATCGAGCCCCATGTCCGGCTCTGTGCTCAGTGGGGAGTGTGCTTAGTCTGTCTCTGCCCCTCCCCTCACTCACACATGTTCTCTAAAATAAGTAAGTCTTTAAAAAAAAATTCATGTGACTTGCTTTATTGTGGTAGTCACTTTATTGTGGTGGTCTGGACCAGACCTAGAGTATCTGGCGAGCTATGCCCATCCAGAAGGCCCACACCCCATCTTCACAGGTCTGAACCCACTTCCTTAAGAGTCTTCCTCCAAGTTCTAAGTTTTAATAATCCCACTCTCTTTCCTTCTTCCTCCAGTCCTAGTAGTTTCAACAGTTTCCTGCTATTACTACCACTGTCATACCTCCAAGTCCTCTCTTTGCCTTTTTGGTTCTGTAAAACCTGGCTACCAATTCTTTTAAGTTGCACCAGTTAAAACAATCAGTGATCTTCTGACTTGACCTTCACTGATAAATCTTTCTTTACTATTGCATTATATTATCTTTTAAATAAAAACGAAAAAAAAAAAAGAGAAAGCCTCAACTCTCACTAATAGACTGATACATAAAAAATTATTTTAAAAAATATTTAACCAAGACACTTTTCTGAAGAAATCAAAAACTCTAATACTTACATAGTATTGCCTTATGCCAAATAACATTGTCAGGTACTTTTGATCTTCCATAGGTTGATTTAGGGTTTACATTTATTCTTAATTAATACATAGATGCAATCTGGAACTCCATCCCATCAAATGGCACCTAAATGCATTAACCTGCAGGTCTATCCACTCAACAAATATTTATAGAGCACCTTCTATAGGCCAAGCTCAACGTTCTATAATGGGATACAGAGCACTTACCCCCAAGAAAACCAATAGTTAAAAGACCATGTGATAAGTGCAGTGATAGAAATAGATCCAGGTTGCCATGGGAACAAATGAAACCTTTTGTATGTTTGCATCACTTTCTTTGGTACCTACTGCTTCAAGAATAGTGAGAAAATTTTAGCTGGATGGTGAAGGGGCAAAAAACCATTCTAGGAAAGGGATCCACTGATAAATGGCATGGTGCTGTGAAAAAGTTTAGCATACTTTTAAGATCTGTTGATGGCAGTGACAAGGTTGACATGCATTAAAATATGGGCCTCGTTCAGCTGGTCAAGAAATGTAGAGTCACTAATGGATGTTTAAACAGTATCTTGATACATTAATTACACTTCCCACCTGCATAGGTTTTGACAGTTGGCCCACCGAGAGGATTCTAAAACCTGCTGTCAGTCTAAATGGGATACATTCTCAGTTGGTCCTCAAACTGCCTTTCATGTTGCCATTCCAATCTTTCTTGTTGTTGTTTATGACAAATTGTTTTCTTCACTCCTCCAAAATCCTTTCCTACTTCCTTGCATTTGATATCCAAATAGTGTAGGTCTTCCAGATTTATGTCTGTCCTTGATCCCCACTTGGCCTCCCAGGTTCATCCATAGGGCTTATTTTAGGTTATTTCCCTGGGTAACCATATTCTCTTGTGACCTAGAACTAGAGACAGCCATCTAGATTTTACTTTTAATATGTCAGGCAAGAAATAATGGAGGAGCAAGGCAGAGCACAGGTCAAGAGTTGGTGGATACAATTCTTAGAGGAGACTCTTGGCTATTTAAGTAAAAAATCCCAGGCTAAAAAAAAAAAAAGGAAGGCTAGGAGTGTTGATTAGATTTGAGAGACACTGGTGTATTGGAAATAGTCAAAACCATGTGTAAAGAAGATGCTACCCTGGG
Source organism: Canis aureus (assembly GCF_053574225.1). Taxonomy (NCBI): domain Eukaryota; kingdom Metazoa; phylum Chordata; class Mammalia; order Carnivora; family Canidae; genus Canis; species Canis aureus. Next base: position 103,497,201 of record NC_135649.1, read on the forward strand.
GCACCTGGATGACTCAGTGATTGAGCATCTGCCTTTGGCTCAGGTCATGATCCTGGGGTTCTGGGATTGAGCCCTGCATTGGATTCCCTGCATGGAGCCTGCTTTTCCCTCTGCCTAGGTCTCTGCCTCTCTCTGTGTGTTTCTCATGAATAAGTAAATAAAATATTTTTTAAAAAATTATGATACCCTATGAGGCGATAAATACATGAAACACAGCCTCAGGAAGCACCAATTATTTAAGAGGCAGTATAGAAAGTATGAGGTCATTCAGACATGACACCCAGAAAGCGTAACATTTAGGAAACATTTACCATTCTAAGTACTGCAGCCATATCAAAGCAAAGCCCACTACACACTTTCTTAGATTCTAGAGTCTATAAATTTAGGCCAGCATAAATTGGCCCATAAATGAGAAATATATATTGTGAGATTTAAAACAAATTCCAGAAGGGGGGACCTGGGTGGCTCAGTGGTTAAGGGTATGTCTCTAGCTCAGGTCATGATCTCAGGTTCCTGGGATCCAGTCCCACATCGGGCTCCCTGTGAGGAGCCTGCTTCTCCCTCTGCCTATGTCTCTGTCTCTGTGTCTCTCATGAATAAATAGATAAAATCTTTAAAAAACATTCCAGAAGATTCTCAAAGATTCAAAGTGAGAGCCTAACTAATAGAATGAGAATGAGCTTTCCTGGTCTTACCATCAACTGCCATCCTGCTAAGGAAGAGCCCCACAAACCCCAAAAGATGACCTGCTCTTACTGCCTCTGGGTTTCTCTGACAACAAATGCCTTCCAGCATACAATGTCTTGAGATGTGTAAGGATAAAGCAGGTATAAAACCTTGGCACCACTGTCTTTCACATTTGAAACTTCTGGAAAAGGGTGGGAGGATATGCTAGAGTACTTGAAATTCAAACATCCCAGTATTAATAAACAAGTATCATGGCTACTGGGCGGAACGTGAGAGCTAGCTTGATATTAATCCATGAAAAAGTACCAGGAGTGATTAGTAAAGATGAGCTATAAATATTTAGATCATAAGACATCAGCATAACTTTATTAAATCATCGCAAGCAAAACTGGTTTTGATAGAAAACCAACGTAAAAACTCATAAAATTGACATGAGTATTATGTATCTAGCATTCAGTAAAGTATCCCATGTTAGGGTGATACCAACTGTCCTGGGTTACCCAGGATTAAGAGGGGTCTCTGACATAGGGCTTTCTGTTTTAAAACCAACAAAACCCCAGGCAAACCAAAACAAAATGGTCACCACCATGTGATGCTCTTGTTGGTAAAGTACTCAACAATGGCCTGGACGATATTCTTGTTAGGGAAATTTATTTGTTTTCATTCAGTGGGGAGGGTAGTCTTACAGTATCACTTATGACTCGAATGAAATGAGAGAAGGAATTTCTAGCAAAATCACTGGGGATACAAACATGAGAGATTCAGTAAATATTCACTTATTTATATAACAAATACTTATTGAGCACCTATTGTACTGAGCATGTTTCTAGGTCCCAGACACAGAAGAATACAAGACAAACATACTACCCTTGTGGTAGAGGAATAAAAATATAATAAAGGTCAGGAAGTGAGATTTATGGGAAAAAAAATTAACCTGCTCAAGAGGCCAGAGCCTGGCAAGGAAGTTAGATGATCAAGGAAGGGTTCTTTGTGGAGGTGACATCTGAACAAAGGTAAGACTTAAGTGCAAAATCCATAAAAAGAGCTGAGAAATAAGGAAACTACTAGGTTCAAAGACCCTGAGATAGGGGATCCCTGGGTGGCGCAGCGGTTTGGCACCTGCCTTTGGCCCAGGGCGCGATCCTGGAAACCCGGGATCGAATCCCACATCAGGCTCCCGGTGCATGGAGCCTGCTTCTCCCTCTGCCTATGTCTCTGCCTCTCTCTCTCTCTCTGTATGACTATCATAAATAAATAATAAAAAAAAAAATTTAAAAGACCCTGAGATAGAAATGAGTCTTGCCCCCTATTTGAACATATTCTGTCTCACAACAAGCAACATTTAGAAAGCTTTCTTTTTTTTAAGGTTTTTATTTATTTATTCATAGAGACACAGAGAGAGAATGAGGGGCAGAGACACAGGCAGAGGGAGAAGCAGGCTCCGTGCAGGGAGCCCGACGTGAGACTCGATCCAGGTTCTCCAGGATCACGCCCCAGGCTGCAGGCAGCGCTAAACTGCTGCGCCACCGGGGCTGCCCTTTAGAAAGCTTTCTTTACTAGTTTTAAATTTTCTGTGACATGTTAAAACAAAGACAATAGGCTTAGAATGGAGTCACTGGTGCTAAGCCCACACCACCAAATCAAGATTAAATACCTAACCTAATTGCAGTTTTGGCCTCTCCCAGGAATTTAATCCTCACCACTCAGTCTGGAATTATTTGGTCGGCACTAGTGAGGCAATCTATTTCATGACATCATGTTCGGATTTATGAGCTGCCCCTCTGATTAATCCTTTTCTAATTTTGTTTGTGGATGGGTCATACTATAGAGATGAAACAAAGGAAAATCCATTCTGGCTATGCTGTCACTACCCCCATTCAAACTACTTGAGAGGGAAAGTCTCTCACAAGCTAACTCAGCTCAACAAGTAGAGCTCCATGCCCTTACCAGAGCATACACATTACCAGAAGGACAAATTGTTAATATTTATACAAACAGCCAGCTTGCCTTTGAGATATTATGGAACAAAAGGGTTTTCTTACATCCATGGGGACCCCAACGAAGAATGGACAACAAATAAATGGTCTTCCTGCTGCTATTCTCTTATCTTCTGAAATTGCTGTCATCAAAATTGAGGTTGACATTAAAAAGACTGAGCCTCAGTATCAGAGAAATGCCCTGGCTGACTCTCCTGCAAAGGCAGCAATAGCAGAATGCATAATGGCTGTGGCTCATATGGATGACATCCATTCTGCTTCTACAAAAAATGACTCCTTTTTGCCCAATACTGTAGCCCTCATGTCTTTGGAAATGGCAAATGTCAGCTTTTGAGTTAGAGAAGTCACAATGGGCAAACAATGTTGGTAAATCCACTGAACAGCTGGGGCTATGGGAAACCAAGATGGCCACGTGGTTCTTCCCAGTTCCCTGGCAAATGTCATTTCTCAGTTTTTGCATTCCTACAACCACATAGTACCATTTATGATTCCAGTTGTTAATAAACTTCTGTAAAAATTTAAAAGCAGTTTACCACCAATGTCTGATCTGTCAGGTCCATGATCCCAGAAAAACTACTGTTGTTCCCAGAGGCCTCAAACATCCTTCCCTTTGAGCACCTGCAGCTGGACTCCATTCAGTTACCAATTAATACGGGTCATCAATAGGTTCTTGTTAATTGATGGAGGTTTTCCTGCTGGGGTGAAGCCTTCCCCGTGATAATCTAAATCAGATCTATGCCCAATTATAATAAGATCTCATCAGAAGCACCCATCTTTGCAAGGAATTCAGAACAACTTTTTAATTCAAGCTAGGAGATTTGCTTCCCCAATGCACTGAAAACCTAACTAATTCCTGGTTTGTATGGGCAACTGCAATAATCCCTGCAAATCAACCCATTATTAGGGCCACTTCAGCAGGAGTGGCTTGTGTCCGGACAGGATTTATCTTTGACTGTGGTGGTTACCATTCTCCTTGGGCCTATGACTGCCTACATGGCAGCACACAACTAGGTAATGCTTCCTAGTTTATCCAACTGGGCCCTTAACCATTCACAAACCAGACACCTCTTTGGTCAACCCTCCTGAATTTGCATGATCGATTTAAAAGGACCTCCCATGAGTGTCTGGCTGGCTTATTTGGAAAAGCATCCAACTCTTGATCTCAGGGTCGCAAGTTCAAGCCCTGCACTGGGTGTAGAGATTACTTAATAAAACTTTAAAAAACATATGAAAATGAAAATAAAAAGGACCTCCCAGGAAGCATTCATGATCGCAGATTCCCTTCCTTTGGCAGGTTCCTACTTCCCTGGTTAGGAGTACAAATGGGGCCATGATCAGGAACTTCTTAACTCTTGAAAACATTGTACAATCTGTTGTAAAAGCAATAGCTGCCCAACAAAAATCCTTAGACTTTCTGACCAACGTTCTTCTTGACAATAGGAGAGCCCCCGTGCTGTAGCCAACAACACTTGCTACACCTGGATTAACACTTCTGGGGAAGTTCAGACTTAGCTATGTAATACCACTGAACAAGCTACTTGACTTAAGAAAGTGATCCCTTCAATGGGGTCTTTCTTTGAATTATTTGATTTTGACTGGTTTGAGTCTTGGGAACCATGGCTCCAAAGTACACTTCAAACATCGGGAATTACCTGCTTATAATAATCATAATACCAACCTGGCATGCTATATTCTCTCAAAAGCTTTAAACGCATGTTTGCAGCTGCTAACCACCAAGTAAATGATCTATGACTGGGTTGTTCAACTGGGTAAATTTTAAAGATCTTGTTGGTTTTACTCAATGATTCATGAATTGGGTGGCATACCATACAGCAGATGGAAAGGCATTCCGAAGAGCTGTATGAAATGGAAGACTTTTATAGAAAGGAGGAGGTGGGACATGATAGTTGAATTTTCTTTTCTTTTTTTTTTTAAACAAATTTAACCAAGATTGTATATTATTCCAGCAATCTAAAATAACTGTGTAATTTTCATTAACAATGCAAGAGATGCTGAGGCAAAAAAAAAAAAAAAGTCATGATTTCAAGCGTCAAGAACTATCTGTGTCTGATCTCCTTTACCTGGCGAGAAGTAGTGACAGACCAAGCTGAGGCTTGCTCTGGAACCCAGAGCTGGGTGGGTAGGTGACCTACTGTGGAACTAAGCATGATTAAGTCTAAACCCAAGGTGAGGATGAAAGGAAAATGAGAAAGGGTACTGAAATTGCTGGAAAATAGCAGGCTGGAAATCAGTGAACACCTGAAACAACTTCATGAGAGAGATTAAAACTCATATGAAATTGGGATTTCAACAGAGAATAGGCAAGTAGGAAAAGATCCCCTTAAGCAACACTTTGCAGAGTTCTTTGCCCTTTAATACTGCCTAGTATGAGGAAAGGATAGGGTTGTTAAAGATTTTTAATTGTTTCCTACAATCAGTCTCCACCCTGCCAAAGAAGAATTTCAAAAAACCTATGGAATGAAAAGTACTCGCTTAGCAAGTTGCTTGGACAACAAACCTCCTAGTACCCACACAGAGCAGGCTTTATCCCCTTCTTTTTTTTTTTTTTTTTTTTTGCTTTATCCCCTTCTTGTCCTAGAGTCTTTCCAAGAAAAGGGATTTCAGATTCAGTTGGTGGGATTCCAGCTCACTGATTATCCCACCATTGTCAGATATTTGTGTTGGTTATCTGTTCCTGCAAAACAACTGCGTACACACACACACACACACACACACACACACACACACACACACACACCAATAGATAGCAGCTGAAACACCACTTAGGATTCTCTGCCTGAGCAATGTGGTCTGGACTTTGCTGCTCAACAGGGACTGGATGGTCCATTATGGCCTCACTCCCATGTCTAGCAGCTCGTGATGACTGTTGGTTGGGCTTCTCCTTCCTCCATGTGGCCTATCGTCTACAAGATGACTAGCCTCGCTTCTTCACACGGCCATCTCAGGGCTGTAAGAAGGGAGAAGCCATAAAGCCTCCTGAAGCTGTGGCTCCAGAGCTCACATGACACTCATTTGCCACACTGTACTGGTCAAAGTAAGTCACAAAGCTGGTCCAGATTCAAGGGGTGGAGAAATAGACTCCACCTCCTGATGCAATGAGTGGCAAAGTCATGTTGTACAGGGAAGGACTATTGTGAACCACTTTGCAAACTATCTACTGTAAGCTAACAGGTCACACTTCTCTAAATGCCATCTTCCTTTCTACTTCCTGCATCTAAGGGGTAGATGATCTGATTCCAGGCGTCTCCCTCTCTCCCATGTCTCTCTCCGGCATACTACTGCAGGACACAGGGCAAGCTGTCTATTCTCTCATGTTCTTGTGAGCACAGTTTCTTTAGGAACCTCACAGAGGAGGGAATTATCCCTCTGCAAGTGAAGGCAGAGTTCTAGTACTCCTGGTCTTCTTAGCTACAAGGGCATCTAACAGAAACAAGCCTCACTCTCATTCGCTACAAAGAAAAAAATGAGGCCTCTCCTGTAAAGACTTGCCTGATCATCTCCCCTCCTCACTTAACCTACACACTCCCTGCTCCCTGCCTATCTCTGTCCCTTGTGTCCATATTACTCTACCATGTGGTTGTTGCCTTTGCATGCCTACCTCCCCTGATAGACTGTGAGGCCCCCAAGAAAGGGGTTCATGTACATCTCTGTAATGCTAGCTACACGGTGATTGGCATAGAGTATGTGTTCCATAAATGTTTAAGACATAGAATTGTGGGGCAGCCTGGGTGGCTCAGCGGCTCAGCGCCGCCTTCGGCCCAGGGCATGATCCTGGAGACCTGGGATTGAGTCCCACACTGGGCTCCCTCCATGGAGCCTGCTTCTCCCTCTGCCTGTGTCTCTGCCTCTCTCTCTCTCTCTCTCTCTCTCTCTCTCTCTCTCTGTGTGTGTGTGTGTGTGTGTGTATGTCTCTCATGAATGAATAAATAAATCTTTAAAAAAAAAATCTAGAAAATTAAATGATCTAAAACACTTAGCATAGGGCAGCTCTGGTGGCTCAGAGGTTTAGCGCCACCTTCAGCCCAGGGCGTGATCATGGAGACCTGGGATCGAGTCCCACATCTGGCTCCCTCAGGGAGCCTGCTTCTCCCTCTGCTTGTGTCTCTACCACCCCACCCCCCGTGTGTGTGTGTGTCTGTGTGTGTATCTCATGAATAAATAAATAAAATCTTAAAAAAAGAGAAAGAAATAGAATTGAAGAGCTTATAACATCTATGAATTCTAGATCTTCAAAACCATGAACAGATATGCAAATGCAGCTCAGAGCATCTCCCCACGCAAAGGGAACTTGAGCAGTACCTCTGGTGTTGTACCAAGTATTCAAGGGAAGAGAACTTCCTAGAGTATTCCACAGACACCACCAACCCCTGTCACTTCTTTATACTGGAACGAGTATCTCACGGCGGGAGGGAGAATGGCATAAACCTTGTGATTAATAAACCCTTAAATCAGAATTCTATTCTATTCTAGTAATTTGTCCTAAAATGTTCTTTTCTGATACTTGAGTTTATAGGAGATATGTTGTTTAAATTTGCCAAGGGTATTCCCTGATTAGTTCCGATTTGAGAAGTTCACACACTACAAACTGAAAGAGAAGCATGCAGCCACTGGTAATCATCACGAATAGAAAGGACTAGTGAACATCAGTAACACAATAGCAGCTCTGCAGTGACTGAGATATGCGAAAAAAAGTTAAGAAAAGGAAAAGCTAAGTGTGTAGAAGAGATTTCACGTGTGATATGAGACAGGAAAACTTCTCAATTCCTATGTTCCTTCCAACGTTTCCATCAATAGAACACGACCATCACATTGCAAAGCGCACAACAAACTTCATTAAAAGGGAATTAAAGGCTAAATAAGGAATGAGGCCACTTGAAAGCAGCTTGTGTCTCTAGGCCCTTAAACAACTGAACGCAGTCTCAGGGAGGTGGGAAAGGAGGATGAGAAATTAAACAGTGAGCAAAAGAGGCAAAGATTCCAGCCCTCACTGGGCTCCCATTTTTGGGTGGCAATGGGGGAATCAACAACAGACATAATGAATGCATAAAGTAAATAGTCAAGAGTTAAAAGGATGAGCTGTTGGGGGCAGGGTGGCAAAGAGGAGTGAAGAACAGATCAAGACAGTGGTTGCAGTTGACAATATTACACAGGACAGAAAGGCAGGGGGCATACAGAAAGGGTGAGGTCAGAGGGAAGGACCAGGGTAAGCCAAGGAGATGTTCATGGGAGAAGGACATGACAGATGGACAGCCAGACTAAGGCCCCTAGGAGGCATGTTCCAGGGGCAGCAAGGTGGTCAATGTGGCTGGAACAGGACTGGCATGGGGGCACAGTAGGAGCAAAGGTTAGCTAGGTAATAGGGGACAGCTCAGATGGGACCTGCAGGCTATTATGAGGACTTTCGTATTACTTTCTGGGTCAAATGCAGAGCCATTAACAGGTTTTTAGCAGAAGAACAACATGATCTGACATCAATTTTTTCGGTCAGCGCCAATAATTGGAAATTTGTACCTCCTGACCCCCGTATGTATGTCAATCGTACTTCAGTTTTAAAAAAGGAAAAATACAAGCAATATTTTTAAAAGCTAACTCTAACAAAAAAATAAATTATAAATAAATAAAGATAACTCTAATGACTGGGCTGAAATGAGACTGTAGGAGCCAAGTATGGAAGCAGAGAGCTTAAGTATATAGAGTGATATGTGTAATGTAAAATGCATAAATGTATACACATTTGTAAATGTATCATGTATACATATACATTTATATATAACATAAACTTAACACAGGGTTACATTTTAAAGGTAAAAACTTTGGATCTTTTCCCTGTTTCATCAAGAAAGCACAGATGTACTAGCTGACTTGTGTTTAGGAATCATGCTGTATGAAAAATTTAAAGAACTGTTTTGTGAGATTCAATTTTCTCGTTATTACCCCAAAGGACCAATAGAAGAAGTTATAGGAAGATAGAATCCAGTTCAATATATGGCAGGACTTATCTATGGGACCAAGGCAGCATTTTGAAGGAAATTCATACATGGTTTATACAAGATGCCCTCTCAGATACTTTCGACCTTGCAAGGGTATCCTCCTAAATCCATACCAAACTAACTTCATTTCTGGAGTTCTAACTAGGGCAGAGCCACAGGAGAATTGTCACAGAACACTATGCAGTAGTTTCAGGTCATTATGTGACAGTCACCTCCTCCTTAGAAAATGTACTTCACTTCCAGCCCCTTGGCGACATGCTTGTCCCCCAGGTCCCAGGATGACCATTTAAGATCAAGTAAGAGAGACAGATACCCAGGAATCAAGGACAGAAAGCCCACAATCCCAGAGGCCCCTTTATGTAAGAGGGCACCATCTGTCTCCCTCTCTCCCTTGTCCTTTTCTTTCACTCTGCCTCTGAGTTTGCTAGACCAGTATCGTAATATCCTTATGGCTCAGGTGGAAGAGTCAGAGCTTACTGGTGTATTAAGTGGGTTCAAAGGTTGAATTAATGGGTGCTTGAATAATGGATCCTGTCAACATAAGTCCCCAGTGACTTGCCTGTGGTTTCTGGATCTGATCATTATCTTTTATAATGGCAGAAGTCTATACCTAGCACATTTCAACATTTGCTTGATGCCAGGAACAGAACAGTCTGCTTCCTAGGCTTATGGAACCACCCAATTAAACTGCTCCCAGATTCCTAATGCACAGAAAATGTGAGATAACAATTATTTCTTTTGTTTTAAGCTGCTATATTTGGGGTTGTTTTTTTTTTTGTTTGTTTTTTTGTTTTGTTTTGTTTTTTAAGAGACAGAGAGAGTGCATGTCTGAGCTGGAGGGGAGGGGAGGAGGGACAGAGGGAGAGAGAGAGAGAATCCCAAGCAGACTCCACCCTGAGTGCAGAGCCCAACACAGGGCCCTGAGTCCATGACTTCAATTGAAATCAAGATCAGATGCTCAACTGACTAAGCCACCCAGGTGTCCCAGGGGGGGGATTTGTTAGAAAGCAAAATATAACTAATATATAAGGACTTCAGATGGCCTACTTTGGTCAAAGAGGAAGGAATCACACAGGAGAACAATAAAGCATTAGGTTAAAAATGAAGACCGAGGGCATATTATAAGGGATCTTGAATGCTAAAGGGTCTGGACTTTAAAGAGGCAATGAGGATCCTAACAGTATTTTTGAATAAGGGAGTTATCAAAGGACTGTGTCCAAAGATTGGTTTAGCAGACCTGCCCAGACCAGATTAGGAAAAAAGGCATGGAGGCAGGAGAATGGATCATTCACATAAGTATTCCATCCCAGTGTCATGTCCTGCTTAATCGTATCAAACCCATTCTGTTGTATATACGCTTTTAATACACTAGTTAACTTGAGATGGATGGCAGGATTCATGGCTAATTCCTTTTGGAATCTTCTGAACCTTTAGCCCAGAACCTTGCACATAGTAAGTACTTGGTAGTATGTGAATCATGAATAAAACCTTCCTAAATTTGCTCTACTTCCCTGCAGACAGAAGAATACTCTTTGCATAATACTTTGTTCATATAGCTAATAGACCATCTCTCAGGTCTCAGAATTTTATTACCGGTTGTACTTGATTTCTCCTGTCTCACTCCTCCAGTATGAGCCCCCTCAGCGCAGCCAGGACCAGCTATACAGTTTGCCAGGACCGAAACAAAATGAGAATGCAGGGTGCCTGGTTTCAAAGATATTTGGGGGGGGGGGGGGGAACGACAATGACACACCTCTGAGCCCAGGCCTTTGGTGCACAGGTCAGAAGCCAGGAAGACGGCCTGAAGGCAATACTCCTGTCTCCTGTATTGTTTGAACCATGGCTTCTACCTTGGCAACGTCTGGTGAATGTTGATGAGACGTACTGAGTCAACAGTGAAGGTCAGGAGGGTTATACGGAAAGGGGAAACTGACTCGGCGGAAGTTTCACACGAGTGGCATCCACCCTAGAATGAACAGAGCCTGCCTAAGGAAGACACAGTCAGGAGTGCCATCTGCTGTCACACTCCCTCGGCTGCTGGGCTGCCTACCTCCGACATCTGTACTGCGGGCAGTGTGCGCTCATGCTCTCCCTCGGTCCAGAAGGCCTGTTTGCCCCGTGTTGATTCCCACTCTAGGGGACTCTGGCTTCAGTTGGGCTATTTATTACATTTCCCTGGGCGACAGCAATGGCAACGATTTAATATGTAAGAAGCAAACAGCTGAAGGAATTTTCTGGACAGAAACAATGTATTGACTAATAACACAAGACAGTAAGGGTTGCTACTCATAAAATAAAGAAAACAAGGCCGAATGATTTAAAAATGTGCTGCAGAGAAATTCTAGTTAATTTTTTGAAAAATACGGAAGGGCAGAGGAGTGCATATTGATCACCCTCTCTGAGGGATGGCACAGACCTCAGAGATGAGCTACAACCACGAACTGTTTCATCTATTGGACAGATAAGACAACTTACTGAATCCCTTCTTACCACAGGTGAGTACCCAACCCACGAAACACAAATATGTATCTTTGTATCTGAGCAATGCCTCCCTGCAAAACTGAGGAAAAGAACCTGCTAGAAAGGTCTCCCCCCACACACACATCCCCCCTCATTTTAGGCAAGTTGCAGCCACAGCTCCAGAACTGCAGGCAAAGCTTAGCAATTGTAATGGTGACCCCCAGTGGCAAATGTTTGCAAACGACAAACTGGTTCTCTCTGCCAAGGATGTCAATTTTATTAAAATGCTTTCTTTAAGAAGGATATTGGCAATTTTGTTGAACTGCAATAAAAGCTAATTGTATGCTGGTTCCAAAAAATCAATATCCTCTCCTCTACTTTATTGTCGCTAGTTAAACACATGAGTTTTCCTTTGGAAAGAGACTCTTGAAAGTGACAAACAGTTTCTGGAACGCCTGATCACTACTGGTGTAACGGTGCTTTACTCTTAAGAGGGAGGTAAGATGAGGCCTGCAAGCAAACCTGGGTTTGAGTCCACCCTTCTGTGCCCACTGAGATCCAAAATAAGCCTCAATGGGAATCACTCAGCAGCCATTCCTTTAAGTCAAACTGAAATCTTTAAGTCAAACTAACAATCTAAGTGAAGTCTGAAAAGACATCTAATGCATGTTAAATGGTTGACGAAACTAGTTGAAAAGATTGGGCTTGTCTTCTAGAAACCTGCATTCAACCCAAACAAAGGCAATCAGCTCAAAGGGAGGAAAACATTCGGTAACACAAATATGAAGAAAACATAACCTAAAATAATGAAGTAGGGTAGTAGGGTACTGTACCATATTCAGTTTTCACAGTTCAATCCTTCCATTCCGACATACAGGTGCTATGGCCGGGGGAGAGGAAGCAAGAACATACTATCACTCATTAAGTCAGTGAGGGCTCTAGTAGATGAAATTCACATGCAAGCACACCTGAAAACATCCTTAATATGACAAACTATTGACACTGACAAAACAGGTGTATGTTCGGTAGGCAAGTCTAAATTGTAGTTCTCAAACTTGGCTGCATATCAGAATAACCAAGGAAGCTTCTGAGAGTCTTGAAACCCAGGCTATGCTGCTAATTACAGCACAGTGGCCAGGGCTAGGGCACAGTCGTCAGTATTCTTTAAAGCGCCATGATTCCAAGGAAGTCCCTTGTACAGTCAAGGTTGACCGGCTCTCGGTGGAACTGCTGGGTTTTCGGCCTCAGTTTGACTATGGATTAGGCATATCATTTACCTAACAGGCATTTTACCAATCTTGAAAGTATTTACAAGAGTTTTCTGCTAAGAGTATTATAGTATTACCTGAGGAGGTTTTTCGTTGTTGTTGTTTTGTTTTGTTTTTTTTTAAATCCCAATGTCCAGTTTGGACCCAAGACCAATTTCATTTGAATTTCTGGGGATGGGACCCTACCAGGGCATCAATATTTTTCAAAGTTCCCCAGGTGCGGGGATCCCTGGATGGCTCAGCGGTTTGGCGCCTGCCTTTAGCCCAGGGAGTGATCCTGGAGTCCTGGGATCGAGTCCCACGTTGGGCTCCCTGCATGGAGCCTCCCTCTGCCTGTGTCTCTGCCTGCCTCTCTCTCTCTCTCTCTCTCTCTGTCTCTGTCTCATGAATAAATAAAATCTTAAAAAAAAAAGTTCCCCAGGTGCAATCAAGTGCAGACAAATGCAGTCAAGGTCGGGAAACACTTGCACCATCAAATGTGGAGAAAGAGCAATAAAAAACCCTAACTTGGCAATATTAAATCATTTTAAAGTATAGCATTTGTCCTCTTATTGACTGTTCTTTGAGACTACAAAGAGAAATTCCTGAGAACTTGGAAATATGGAAACAGACTGCCTTGTGAAAATAAACACAGAAGGGTACTATATAGAGGTGTAACTTTGTCAACCCAGGAGAAAAATAGATTGAAAAAGTTAAATAGGCAGGCTTTTCCAATGCTCTAACCCCATGTTTCCAGCCCTGGCTACACATTAGAACTACCTGGGGAGTTTTTAAAACTTGCCAATGCCTAAGCCCCAATCCCAGGGCTTTTGATTTAATTGATTAAATTGATATACTTAAAAGCTCCCCAGGTGATTCTAATGTGCAGCCAGCATTCAGAACCACTGCCCCAGGCAAAGCAGGAATGTGTCAGTGTGCCCAAACCACAACACAGTCTCCAGTACCGGTACAGAGAGAGAGGAGGAGAAAGTGGGTATTTACAGAGCAGCACCAGGAAGCCTATGCAGAAGTGATGAAGACACAGGAATTATCAACCACAGGTACACAGCTCTGTCAAAGAAGCTGCCATGAGGCTTCAAATACCCTGATCCCAACCATAAAGCAGCAAACAACTCCTCAAGCAGGTAAATTTGTTCATCTTTTTTAGCTAAGAGACTTTCCATGACATCACCTTGAGCCTTCTTTCTTACTCAGCAAAGCAAACTGGATTAGGGACTGAAGTCACAAGAGGTGAGGATGCACTTCCGTGGACACTGAGCATTCTTGTGCTCTGGCCGTGACGTCTCATGGGACTTTGATACCAGCATCCTGGTGCCTGTCTGCATCCTGTATGCATCCACCCCAAAAATATTCCTGAGTACAGTCATGGCTAGCCCCAGCCAAGCTTTCCTCCTAGACATCGTGCCACTTCCATCTACAAATCTTAATATTTATAACTTCAAGATTTTAAATATCACAAATCATTTACTATTATTTTTGAAAAAATATAAATACTTAAGATTCTTCTTAAATAAATTCTTACTGTCATGCTCTCTCTCACACCCAAAATGAATAATCGTTACTAGGAATTTAACTGCAGACAACTGATAACCCTGCCCTTTTTCTCCAGTATCTTTTCTGTTAATGAACTTTTACAAATTTAAACCTTCTTGTTTTGTTGAGGAAGTTTATCTTCTACTGGCCCTTGGACTCTTCACCCAGTGAGGAGTAGATCATGGGATTTCATACACACACACACACACACACACACACACACATATATGCACGTACATATATGTATGTGTATATATATGTATATACATGGCATGTCAGTTTTCAAAATTAAAATTTCCTACCTGCAGATCTGATACTGGTAGCTATGTACAGCTCTCCTCTCTAAACTACAAACTGGTTGTTTTGAGGGCACTCACCAGAGAGCTCAATCTTACACTTAATGGTGTCCAGTTGCTAGCTGAAACAATGGATGTAAATGCAGAGTATTTGTTCATATTCTATAAAATTATACCTATAACACTGATCAATGCCTTTATTATCAAGTTTCAAATCAATCATTTCCTTTAGAAATTTAGAGACAAGATGTTTTTCTCTCCTGTTGAACAGGTATTTCCTTTTAACAGACATTGAAAACAGTGTCCCTACTTGCACTGTCCTTTCTTCATTATCTAGAAGCTAAGAACCAACTCCAGGAACCACTTTAAAGGTCTCAGTGGGTTGGGGAGCTAATCGGATCTAAAGAAGTGAAGCAAGTAGATGTAATGAACACCATCATGAAGTTGGGCTGTGAAAGGAAGGAAAGAGTCTAGTGACTCAAAGTGAATAAAACTATCAAGAAAGGGTTTGGTGGTTTTGTTTATAGAATGGGGTACTGGGGAGCAGACAAAAATTAAAACATGCAATTCTTAAGAAGTCAGGAGTCACTGACATCCCAAGAATGGATGAAAAGCTAAGAAGGTATACCTTTCCACTGGGACAGGCCAAAAGTTTTCACACAAGAAGCTGTAGTTGCAGAAGGTGAGGCTTTTCTTTTTTCTCTGTGAGATGCACAGCAGTAGGCAGAGTTGAATACAATCTGAGTGAGGAGATGGTGGAATGAGTCAGAGCCAAGTGGAGATGTACAGAGATGCTGAAATGAATGAAAAAGAATCAGTGTTGTCAGCCACCTAAGGATGGAAACTGTGAATTTGTAGAAGCACCAGGCTAAGGGAATGAAGCTATCTCTAGGGGTACACAGAGTCTGGCCCATATCTAGAGTCTCCATGGAATACAGAGACGGTTGTTGGACTTTTACTTGCTTAGCTTGCTTCTTCTTGGTGAATACGACGGAACAACAATGGCTCAAGATGATTGAAGACATCGTCCAGAGAGTGGAGAAAGTGATGGTCTGTGGATGAGGAGCTCGATCATAGGCAGATGAAGAAGAATAGACTAGAGGGGGCTCATGGGGCCAAAGGTCTCAGTGACATCAAAGAAAAGGGGCCATGGGGAAATGAAAGCAGAGAATTGGAAGAACTACAGGGTGTGGTCAAAAGAAGAGATGTGCTTGTTACTAAGATTTCAGAGGATAAACAACTTAGCAGGTGGCTGAATGGGATGGAAATGAAGTTCACTGAAGTTCAGGAGTTCAAGCCAGGAAGAGATCTGCTGTATAGTCTTCCTTGTTAATTTGACCCAGAATGATGGCAGGGTAGAAAAACATGCTGTGAGCCAGGTATCAAACATTCAGTAAACGATGACAAGGACGATGAGTCCAAGGACATCAGCAAGAAAGGCACTGGGTGAGGCTGCTAGAGGACATGAGCTCCAGAGACACAGGTACAAAATGATGCAGAAGTATAGCCACAAAGATGAGAATCTCCACATAGTGCATCAATCCCAACACATAACCCCAAGGAGGTAGCTAGAGAAGAGGAACCCACTGGGAAAAGCTGCAAGGAAAGCAGTACCTTTGGAGGATTTAGTTAGAGCAAAGTACGGGTGTCAAGCAAGTACCACCTGTTGCCTCTTATCAGTAGAAATCCCAACACTTCTGACACAGCATCTTGGGGTCACTGTCGTCAAGGAAAACAATATAGTCAGCACTGGATGGAATGACGCCTCACTCACATAGAGAAGAGACAGCGAGACCAGTTTCAGTAGCAGTGATCAGTCTCCCGAGGCCAGCAGATGTCTTCCCGCCTGCAAGCACCCTTCGTGAACCACAGTACAAAGGGCCCCATCCCCTCCCCACGGGAGACAGGTATGGCACCGAGGTGGCCCAGTGCCACTTGATCCACACACTTAATCAAAACAAACGAGCATGCAAATGAGAACCTTCCCATGCAAGATGACCAAGTCATCACAAGCTTTAAGGACTCCATCTCTCAGGAAGGTGATGTTCCAGGCCCAAGGCCCATTCTTAGGTGGCCCAGTGAGGTTCAAAAGACTGCGTGCTCAACAATGCCCCTCCTGACAATAAGGAACATTCTGAGAGGAGATAGAGGACAACGGGAAATGGTGTTTGGAGGGCCAAGAGGAAAGGTGTGGACTGAACAGGAGAGTGGAGAGCCAAGAGAGAAGACAGCAAAGGGGAAATTAGAAAACAATGCGGAGCAGAGGGGGCTATTCTTGGAGCAATGTTAAGTTTCCCAAACAATCATTCCCAGCATTCCTGTGACCAAAAAAAAAAGGGACTCAAACATCTATGAGGAGAGTCTGCAGTGGCCTTCATTATGTTTCTGAGGCTATTCAACTTTGCCAGACTCTGATTTTTATTCCTATTATTAAGCCTTATTTTTAATACACCCTTAATGCTACATCTTTTCAACTTCTTTTTCAAAGTACAGCATAAATACCTCTTTAAAAAAAAATAAATCCCTCGGCAAAATAAAACTTCAGGCAGCTGAAATTGGGGCTTGGTTTATAACATGATCGAGTATTACTAACAGTAATAATAGATGGCATTTATTAAGTCAGGCATTAGACTGAGGGCTTTACAAGTGTTCCCTTATTTACTTCTGACAAGCGTAGGAGAAACTATTTCTATTCCTAGCTCTCAGAAAAGGAAATTAAGACTTCAAGAAGTTATTGAATTTCCAGTAAGTAGTGCCCAGGGCAAGGGCACTAATTCAGGGCACTGTGGGGACTTTACAAGGACCAGAAAAGAACAGAAGAGCAAGTTCAAAGTGGAGTGGGTACTTCTGAGAACAGAGGAGAAGGCCGCTAAAATAGTGACAGCAAATTAGGAAAGTAGTTAAAATTTTTGACCTACCCTCACAATAGACTAAAGTAGGATCCTCACAGCAACTGTTAAAGTAACCATGAAAAAGTTAGGCTTGGGGTCATCTTCCACAGAGCTCAGAGTTCCTGAAAAGCAATCTTTTCTCTGAAGCGCACACGACAGAGCTATGTATCTTGTGCACGATGCTTTGAGCGTGGTGGTGTGCTTCACAGTGAGAAAGGTAAAGGAGAGAATGTCTAGAATTTCACCTACTTTCAGACAGCAGAAATTAGGTTTTCTGACCACGGGTCAAAGATCTGGATCAATGAACAAAGGACCAAGGAGTAGCCAATATGCTGCTTTAGAGGGTCTTCCTCTAAGATCCCCCAAACCTGTGTGTGTTTTCCTAAAGAATACCTTCCTTACTTACTCCTCAGCTATTTCAAGGAATAAAAATGGAAATTAAGACTTTAAAAAAAAATAAGCGAGGCAGTATAAATAGAAACAATAGTTGAAGCAACATGCTCTTATGTTCCTCTCCACTTAATGGGTGTGCTCTATATTGGATGTGAGTTGGGAATTTCCGGGGGATCTTAAAAAGAATGGCTTTCAAAGACAGAGATATCTGGGACTTGAATCACAGTTGTGCAACCTTCTAAATCTTTCATCTGGGGGCATTTTCCCTCAACTTTCAGTCTTGGTTTCTTCATGTGTGAAACATAAGGCAAAAAATACTTCAGAAGTTGTTAAAGGATACAGAGGGTTTGGAACAGAGGCGGCATCCATAGATGTTAAGTCCCCCCGTCAACCTCCCTTGTTCCCTCAACAGCAAAGTGATAGCCTTTCCTCATTCTCCCAACTGGTTTTAGAATAAAAATTACTGCTCAAAGATCATTCCGGCATCACGTTTGGTTTTATTTTGCATCTGGTTTTGGTAGTGGTTTTACCCACCTCCCTGTCTCAAATACATATTATTATAATAACAGGCTCTGATGACTCCAAAATTTTTGCAAATTTTTGTAGTTTGCCCAATTCATTCAAAGCAGCTAGACATGGATCATTCCTTGTACACAGTGGCATTAAATAATTATTGATGGTTTGACAGCATGTATTTACTTAAACCCATCATTCTTTATCTACTGGCAAATAATTAACAAGGTTTCTTCCAAGGAGTAGCCTATACTTTGAGGCTGAAATGTCAAATGAGCAAGACCTGTCACCTAAGGAGCGAGGATGATGTATTCTACAATAAAACCAGTGCAATATCAGCCTGAGGCTAGACATTGTAGATTCTGAATCCAGAAGTCTTAAAATTTTCAGTTTCAGTAAATGCTGCTACTCCTTCACCAGTCAATTTTTATGTACAGCCTGGACAGCCAAAACATGTCTGGAACATTCGCTGTTATTTAGCACACTGGGCAGGGCTCTCCCCAGCAATCTGCAATTCGGTCATTCTAACGTGCCAATATGTTCCCTGGTCTTACGGGAAAGCTCACCTCCCCAAAGACAAAAACTTAAGCAAGTCTGCACCTTCCGAACTGAAAAATATTGAATGTGTCATTTCTGAAGAAAGCCCTCTTAAAGTTCAATGTTTAATTTTTGTTTATTGTTGGTTTAACACACAGAAAGCATCATGACAAAGTAGGATGTGTTAATACATCACCTCAGGTCTAGTTTCCCCTTCCACTGACCTCCACTCCTCCATCCAAGAGGGTCAAAAGGGAGCTCAGGACTTCTGTGCCCCTGGAAATTTCCATACCCCCCACTCCTACCTAACCTCTCTGTCATTCTTTATTTCAAGATCCTTAACAGCAATTCCACCATACTTTCTACTTCGGTTTATGTCAGCTACCAACCCACATTTATTTTTTTTTTTTTTTAGGATTTTATTTATTCATTCATGAGACACACAGAGAGAGAAGTAGAGACATAGGCAGAGGGAGAAGCAGACTCCCAGCGGGGAGCCCGATGCAGGACTCGATCCCAGGACCCAGGGATCACAACCTGAGCCAAAGGCAGAAGCTCAGCTACTCAGCCACCCAACTCCCCCTCAACCCACATTTAGCTTCAATGTGCCGAACCCTATCCTCTGTGCCCTCGAAAGTAAGGGTCAAACCTTTGTCACAGGACCCTGTAATAGTTAAAAATAACTGACAATCTCCAAAGAGCTTTTGTTTACATGGTACTAATCTTTGCTGTGTTCAAAGTTTAAAGGAAATTTTAAAGTATTCATTAATTCATTTTAAAAATCCATCATGTGTTCACAGAAATTTATTTATTTATTTATTTATTTATTTTAGAAATTTATTTTTATGAAAAAAATTTTTTGAAACAAAAAAACTTAGAAGGGTGGCACTATTTTACATTTTCGCAAGTCTCTTTAAGGCCTGGCTTAATAGAAGACAGCTGGAGTCTTATATCTGCTTCTGCATTCAATCTGTTGGGATATGCTATTTTAGTTGAAGGATATGAAGAAAATCCGGCCTCACCCAGATATATGGTTAGAAAAGGGAGGAATATTTTAAGAATCTTTTCAGATAATTGTGGATATTCTTCAAAACTGTATCAAAACTCAACAAATGGTAGTTTCTTAAAAGTGAGTTATAACGTGGAACCTAAAACCGTATTAATAAACTTATTTTTGTTACATTAAAATCCATTCGTCTGTCTTGCACTTGGAATGGGTCTCTTACGCATGATTCTGTGACATCATGTATCACTCACTTGAAAACCATTGCTTCCCTGAATTATTCAGAGTTCCCAAATGTTGATGCATTTCACTATATAGTACTTAAAAATTCCACCTGTTACTATCACCACTGATCTCATCGGAAGTGTCTTTAAGTATTGGGGTATCTTTAAGTATCACTGTTGTGGGTAAAAGTTTTCCAGAAGTCCAAATGATTCCTAAAAGCTCAAATTTTATCATTGGTAACCTACAGTATCAGTCGTTTTCCTTTAAGTAACAGGTTCATTTGATTCATTCATGAGAAACTGCCAAATACCTAAGTCTGGGTAACCCTCATTTTTTTTTCCTGTCACCCTTTCTTTCAAGTCAGAACAATCTCCAGGGGAAAAAAGTGGTTAGTTCAGTGGGCAGCCCAGCCCATTGTTCCTGTGCTTTGCTTCAAGCCAACCTCACACCTTGTTAGTAGAAAAACTGTATTTGTGAATATGTCTTATTTAATCATAGTATATTGAATAGACATGCAATCAAGCTCTGAGATCAAATAAACTGCTGCTCTAGAACTCATGATCAAGCACCAGCAAAGCTGCTAGAACACTTGCGTACTACAGGAGGGCTGTGGGTGTTGTACAAAGGGAGTTAGATTTGTTACAACATGCTGACATCATCCTATAGTCTCTTAATAAAACTTTTTATCAACTTCAAAAAATGAGCTTTCTCATCTGGTAATTCTACTTTCTCCTCGTGCCAATTAGCATGTCTTTGCAGTGAACAATAAATCTTACCCAAGATGATTCAGATAATCAGGAAAAGTTGGCCTCTCTCAAAATGAGAAAAGTAGAACATCTTTAAGGTTGGTTAACGTGGGGCCCCTGGTCCAAGATGAGTCTCATGTTTCCAAGTGAGACATGAGTATGTTAACATTTCTAGTACAAAATAACAGTACCACCTTTTTCTAGGAGAAGGTTCTCCTTTAGGACAATGGGAAAAGCTTTCCCAGAGGCCCTTTGGCACCATGGGTCCCCACACACACCAAAAGCAAGCCCAAGGAATGGAATCTCCATAAGTGGTTACCATTAACCTAGATTTCCCCTTGAGCTTCAGGTAAGGTCACCCTCCCTAAGGGTCGAATACCTGCAGAACAGGGAGTTTCATCCAAGAAAGGAGTGGGAAGGGGGACTGGGGAACATGCTCTGCTCTCACCCCTGCCCGTTAAGGGCTTGCTGACTGCAAACCCCTGGGACTCCCGGCTTGAGGGCTTTTTACTGCCCATGGAGAGATAGGCTGTGCATAGGACAAGCCACAAGCACCAGAATTCAGGGCCCAGAAGCAGCCCTCACATTGCAAGTTGGTGGATAAGTATCCAGGTTCCTGGGTCCTCATCTGACATAGCTCTGAGATGCAGTGTCCATTTCCCACAATTACCCAGGGGAAAAGCCCAGAGCAGCCACCACTAGATATACTGTTTACTGGCTGCCTTCCTTGACCTGCCTCATTTCTTCACTTCCCTTAACACTGTTTCCTATTAGGCCTTCCTAATAAACTATTTGCAATAACATCTTTGTTTCAGGGTCAAGTGCCAGGGGAATCCAAAGCAAGCAAACAGCCCCACACCAAAAAAAAAAAAAAAAAAAAAAAAAAAAAATCCACTAAGATCAGAAACTCAGAAGTGCCTTTTCAATTCTTTGTTCTCAAGGGGCTTTTGTTAGCATCCTTCTCCTTCAAGAGTTCCTGTTCTCTGCCAAAGGCTGCAAAAATGAACACATATTGTTTAAAGGTGCACACAAAATATTTTTATCAAGCATGTAACAATCAACAAAGTCTGCAGTGCTTTGGGCTCCTCTCTCCGGAACCACCTCCCCCAGCCTCTGCTTCAAGGGCAGCCACGAGTGGCCACATTTTGACCCAAGGGTGGCCAATCCTTGGCTGACAGTGTCCATGTAGTATGGAAAGGTAAGACAATCCCATTTCTGCTTTTGAAAATTTAAATTAGGAAATACCAATACCTGCCCACCCCACCTCTCGCAAAAAAAAAAAAAAAAAGAGGAATTTCGCTGTATGCAGATGACTTGGAGTTATTAACAGTTTGTCAGAGCCATGAGGCAGTCAAGCGAAATTATTATGAACCACAAACTATAAGAAAGCCAAAATCATGATGTACAAAGAAATGATCTGAGAGGAAGACAATAAGCAGACAGTATCAGTTCAAAAAGAAGCAGGAAGACTAGGAAAAGTCAAATTGTATGAAGAGCGTAGCTGTGGAACGGAGAGTCACAAAGCTGAGGTTTCAAGAGCATTTTCTGTTGCAACCCCCGTCCTTACAGCCACAGAACTCAATTTTCGGGAGGTCCTATCTCCTTATTGGCCACATCTATTTTGATACCAGTTCCCCTGATATGAACAAGCTTGAGTAAGGATCTACCCATCAATATCATAATGCTTTTAAAACATTTAATCACAGAAAAAGCTGGATTTCTTTCAATAAGCAAGGAGTTGTTGGTTTGGTTTTTTTGTTTGTTTTTTTATGTGGTCCATGTTTTACAACAATGTGATTATACTGGGCACTAATGAACGGTACACTTCAAAATGGTTAAGAGGGTAAATTTAGGTTATGAGCTTTTTGCCACAAATACATCCCTATTTCTTTGAGATAATCAAAAGGAAAGAATGAGACGTGATGCACTGTCAGAGAAGAGTTGAGAATAAATCATCTTATCTTGTGATACAACCACATAATAATGGTATTTTCCAGAATAATTGAATGTTACCCCTTAGTTAGGGTTTTTTTTAAGATTTTATTTATTTATTCATGAGAAACACACAGAGAGAGGCAGAGACATAGGCAGAGGGAGAAGCAGACTCCTTACGGGGGAGCCTGATGCGGGATTCGATCCCCGGACCCCCGGACCATGCCCTGAGCCAAAGGCAGATGCTCAACTACTCAGCCACCCAGGTGTCTCACCCCTTAGTTAAGAATTAAAATAATAATAATAATAACCTGTAACTCTGGGATGCCTGGGAGACTCAGTGGTTGAGCATCTGCCTTTGGCTCAGGTCGTGATCCCAGTGCCTGGGGATCGAGTCCTGCATCAGGCTCCCCGGGGAAAGCCTGCTTCTCCCTCTGCCTATGTCTCTGCCTCTCTCATGAATAAGTAAAATATTTTTTAAAAATAACCTGTTACTCTACTCTCAACCCAATACCCAAATTGAGCCTATGAAAGGATTAAAAGTAGTTGGATATTAGAAGAGGAATTCGGAAAAATACACGGATTTGTGGTGACAGCATGTAGGTTGACAAACACATTAAGAGATTCCTCTCTAAGTGATAGGAGGGTCTAGAATCCAGCTAGTATGCTGCTTTACAACAGAGCGAAAGAAAGATCGCTTTGTTGAAGGTGATGGAACAAATGTGCAATGGACACATGACAGAGTCAGTGCAGCTTCATCCCACGTCTTGTCCCAGAGAGTCTGCTGAGCAAAACAATAGAGGCTGAAAGTGCCACCAGATGACTAGGTGCTAAGGAAGGCTGCCCTTGCCAGCCAAGGGCAATCAGAGATGCATTTGCCCTATGGAAGGAACTCAAAGTGACAGGGAGAAACCTCCTGCAAGGAGATGGAAAGGCCAAGCGTTCTGGGGCCTCTAATGAACCCATAAATATGCCCTCCCAAAGCTCAGCGTGAAACACCTACCAGACCTGGACAGTGTAGGTGCTAGATCACCGAACAATGGCAGGCAGGCAAGAATATTTTTGTCCATTCTACCCTTCTGCTTCCCGCAGCTCTGAACCTACAGCGGTGTGAAATTGCTTTGGGGGAAGAGGGATTAACGTGCACCAAGGAAAAACAAAAAACCAACCAAACATACTCTCCACCCACCCACCCACTGGCAACCAGCCTGTATCAAGCCGACCAGAAGAGGGAAGCTTTACCTTCCAATGAAACTGAGTATTTTGACAAGACAAATTACTGACTAAAGGTTGTCTTATTACCTCAAAATGACCGTCAAAATCACAGGACCTCCCTTAAATGTCCTCAAAAGCCTACAAAAGAACCAGCCCCTCAGAATAAATGTAAACAGACACTAGGAGACAAAAATAAAGTTGCTTTATAATTACACCCCCATGAACCCTGCTTATTCACAGGAAAGATTACGGATATTTAATTTTAGGAAATGGTTAGACTGGATAAAAGTTTTAAAAAGGCTAAATCTGATCATATAAACTTTACATTTTAAAAATAACCCAAGAAAATACCACAAGCCCTTAATTAGACAGGAACAAGAGTTTCGAGTAGCAAAGGTACAAACAAAATAAAACAGAGCATGACAATATACCTTGACTTGATGTCTAGATAGTTAAAGGAACTGGAGACAACTACACACCATGAATTTTTCTATGCACAAAATGTTGTAAATCGCATTTTCCAAATTGCAGACCTACCATTTTGCAATGTATATTGTCAAAATTCTAGGCCTACCCCCCTCTCAATATTCTTGAAGTTGGAGTTTCTCTAACATGTATAATGAAGCAGATACAAATTTTACGGATGACAATAACAATATTATTATTAATAAGACTAATTATAATTTCCTGAGCATTCACTGAGGCTTGATGCTATAAGACTGACGTACAGGACCCTATTTGATCTTCCAAGCGCTACTGTGGACGGGTGGTTGCTACTGTTACCACGATTCTTGGAGATAAGGACACTGAAGCAGGAAAAATGAAGAAACTTGCCCAGGACCATGGAATTTCTAACTGCCCAAGCCAAATCCAGGACCCTCACAGTTTTAGTGTGTGTTACTTGACTGAGAAAACATGCAGAACAATGAATGAGAGAGGTTTTATTTACTAATCACCAGGCAATGACTTCTGAGCTCTCAGGATCCCAGGCTCCTTTAACACCCAAGCCACTGGGACGGTCAGCGCCCAGCATCTCCTGACAGACCGAAGCCCACCTTCGCAGGGACCCACTATGAACTCGCCTGAATCAACCAATCCTCTGGTCCCCCAGCTCTCAGCAGTTCCTTTATTAGGTCCTAAAATGATTAAAATAAATCCTAACAATTCCCATCAGCAACAAAATTATTAACAACTAAAACCGATTTCCATATGTTCCTGGCTTACCTAGAGACAAAATTCAGGAATCTATTAAAATTACTTCTGGCCATCAAGCAGAAAAATAAATGTACTTTTTGTAATTCCTTCTTAATAGCATTGGACCAGTTTACCGAGCAACACGGCCTGCAAACAACTACACAATTCTCCCTAGTGACAGCATGCTGGCACTTTTTATTCTGCTAAAAAAGAAAACAAAACACATCTTCCTTATTACAACCTTAATGCTTTCTACATTGGTAGATTCTAATATTTTGTTTGTAAATTATGCCTCATACCTGTGCAAACTGTGTGAGGCTTGGACTACTTCTATAAATAAGTAATATATTCTTCTCTACAGCAAGGAAATAACATACCAAAGCCATATAATCATTCCTATACACTTATTATCTTCAGAATAACATTTTTGCTTCAGCTGAGATTTTGTCAGAAAATCCAACTGGGTAGTGTGATCGGCTGCATCCAAAAGCACAGAGGGTCACACAGAGGAGCCTTCATTCTTCCCTGCGCTGCTGGGCTCCAGGGTGCTTCTGTCTGAGGTCACAGCCTGTCCCCTTTCCCGGGCTTCTCCGTCCTCTGCTTGTTTTCTTAACATCATCCCTCCCCGCTTCCCTTCATTTCCACATCCTCATTAACTCCATTGTCCTCATCAGATGACTCAGTGATCACAGAGCGATGATTGGTAGGTAAATGAATCACATTAGCAATCAGTTTACTTGATGCTGACCCTGCCTCCTTTTATGAGTGAGTTAGGGAATTACAGTGTCAAGGGAATGATAGCGGGGAGAGGGAGGGAGAAGGAAAGAGGAATAAAGGCGGGGAGGAAGGGAGGAGGAAATGTGACATTTCAGACATTTATGGCAATGCACCTCAAAGAGATGGTACATGATAAAGGTATTATGTGATGCCATTCTCACCGTGATAATAGAGCTCTGAAAATATGTGATGCTTCAGATGAAAGCCTGGAAGAGTTTTAGGAAATGAATCTAGAGTTGTTCCTTGATTCTTCTACTTATAATCTCTTTTTCCACCAAAATAATTCCCTATCGCTTGGTTGAGATGGGGTGCAGAATGGAAAAAAAAATACCACGCATATCTGGCTTTTCTTCAACATGGGTATAGATTTGAAATCCAGGCGATCTGCCCAAAAGACTCGATTACCTACCAAATGTGTTGCAATATCCGAAACACTTCCTTAAACCCCAGAGGCGCTTTTGGCTTGCCAATCATAAGCTGAACCACAAATATTTACATAGACATGACTGAGAAAAATAGGACTTGAAACAGATTATTCCATACAGATACAGTGGCCTCAAGATTCCTGCACTATATTGGTGAAAGGCAGGGGTTATGAGCTGAAGTGTGTTCCCCCCAAATTCTTATGTTAAAGTCCTCAGCCCCCAGTATCTCGGAATGTGAGTGTATTTGGAGACAGAGCCTTTCAAGAGGTGATAAAAGTAAAATGAGGTCATATGGCCAATATGACTGGTGTACTTTAAGACATTAGGACACAGCTGTGCACAGAGGGAAGACCAAGAGAAGGTGGCAATCTACAAACCAAAGAGAGAGGCCTCAAAAGCAATCCATCCTGCCAACACCTTGATCTCCACCTTCTAGCCTCCAGAACGGTGAGAAAAGTACATTTCTGTTCTTTAAGCAACCCACGCTGTGGTGCTTTGACACAGCAGCCCCAACGGACTAACACACTCTGCCCTTCAGATCCCAGGCCACATCGGAGTTCCCAAAGATCAGGAATCCAAGACTGCAATTGTTTAATCTTGGATATGGTAAATATAGGAAAGGAACCCCAAAACTACAATAGGTAAATGAGAGGAAAAGCTAAATTAAGATAAAAAATACTATGTTTTACTGGTTCTTATCAATTTTCAAAGTGGGCTGTAATAGGTTTGAGCCAAAAATTTTATGAATACTAGAGGCCTAGAAAGATGAAAAGGAGACCCTTTTCGTAATTTTTACCTATTTTTCTAAAACACAGAGCGTGAATTCTCAGAGTCCTTTGGGATTTGGGGGACTGGAGGGATAAAACATGGGAGGGGTCTGCAAGCAAATAAAACTACCTGATGTTATGCCATGGTCTTTCTATTCTACCCTGAATAAATGCCTTCTTAAACGGTAAGCATTTCCCGACATTCCACTGGAAACTGAGGGGAAATTAGAAACAGAACTCTCATAGAAACATCTGCATTTCTGTCAAAGAAAGCATGAAGCATTATCTTGCAAATTGTATGAGGATGTTTCAGTATTAATAGTTATAAATTTTCCATTTGGATATAGAAAGCATTATATTTAAGCATCAGCTTTCCCCATGCCAACCATCTTCATCTTTTATCACATTAACATATTTTACTAAATTAGTTATATTCATAATTTGACGATGTGTTTCATTACATAAAGCAAAGGCCCGTGTGTGTGTGTATATACACACGTAAGACTGTGTGATACAGTGTGAGTGTGCCTGTTAAAATGAAAAAGCAAAAAAAAAAAAAAAAAGAAAAAGCATGACACCCCCAAAATCTCAAACACTGTGCATAATAAAAATGATCTATTTCACAGAATTTCTAAAGGTCTCCTAATGCATTTTTTTTCCTAATGCATTTTTAGTAATTTTCAACAGGAAGCAAAGACAAAATAGCTGTCCTAAATACCATGAGGCGTTTCTTGGTGTTTTCCTTTTCTGCTCCTTTTTTCTCTCCATTCTGCTCATCTATTTTTAGCTCTTGGCTTCCACTGATCTTTACAGATTCTTAACCTTCTGTACCTCCACATTATTTTCTAGAGGGAGATTTGTCTACATGCCTCATTTCTAGGATTCTGCTGTTATTAGCTAATAAGTATTCTCTGGCACACTCGCTACAAAGTGGTTTTCTAACAGCACAAACAAATAAATGAAGAAATAAAAAAAATGTGACTTCATTTGCTGCACACAAGATTTGTACTTAAAAATAAGCTCCAGTTTTTATTTTCTACACTCGTAAGAAATCTGCAAACCCATCAGGTCAAAATAACCAGCATATACAAAATGCCTGTTACTTACCGCCAATTTTATTTTTAAGAGACATTTCAATAGTTGGCAGAATTGTCAATCTACACATTTTCCTTTGATTATAGAAGAGACAGCCTGCCATTATACCAGAAATAGTTAATATTACAGCAGTAGGCAGCCCAGAAACATACAACTACTTCTGCTTTCCGATTTGTATTTATTTGAAACAGATTTAGGCAATCTAGTTTACATCAAATTCTTTAAGAAGGTGTTGTATGCTTAGAACCTTTTATGAGAATCTTAGATTAAGACCTTAGCAACTGTAAGATATGTTTTTCTCCATAGAAATGTTTCTTATGTGACTTCTGCAAACACACAGCTTCGGTTTTTGTTGCTATCAATTACATGCTCACCACTGTTGTAGGATATGCAGAAAATATCTTGAAAAAATAACCTAGGATCTCCATATCAAGGTGCTTACAGTTTAGCTGAAGAGAAAAAGATTAAGAGTCACGAACACAAGACCAAGTTGAACTAAATCTTAAGATAAAGGTACTCCTAGATGAGTTCTGAAGAGAGAAACTTCAGTGAGAATGGCAATAATGAAACATGCAGAGAGAGGAGATTAATATGATCTTTGGAGTGACTGACTGGCTTGCTGGCCCCATTCCTCACCCTGGCCTCTATGCATAATCCTTGACAGAGGATTTTGAGGTTCCTCCATCAGCGGCTGAGTATATTTCCCCCTGCATCTGAACTTTGGGGATGATCTTGGGACTTGCTTTGACCAATAAAATATTAGCAAGCAAAGGTCTGCAATGTGCTCCCATGGTAGGGCACTCCCCCTCCCGCTCTGTCCTCCCTGTGAGAAGAGCGGCTCCCAGGTGGCTGCTACTTCCTCAGTGTGGGCCCAGGAATGAACACAGGCAGAGCACACCTAAGCCCGACGTGCTGCCAAGAGCTGAATTCATCTGATACAACATGGTTTTTTTTTTTAAGATTTTATTTATTTATTCATGAGACACACACACACAGAGAGGCAGAGACATAGGCAGAGCGAGAAGCAGGCTCCCTGCAGGGAGCCCCACGTGGGATTCGATCCTGGAACTCCAGGATCACGCCCTGGGCCGAAGGCAGACGCTTAACCACTGAGTCACCCAGGCGTCCCATCTGATACAACATGCTTTGGCAGCTTTGACTATTTCCTGTTTCTTTAATTTCTTCAATTATCCACTACTCTATTAGTCTCTATCAGCAGGAATTCTGGTATCTCCTCCTAAAAACTAGCACCATTCCCCTGATTTGTATAACTGTCACTGACTCAACCCAAATTAGACTAAAAGAGACCAAGAGCTTTCCCAGCAGAAAGCCTCCATTTCTGGCTTCCTTTGTCCTCATCACTATTACATGGCGTTGCTGTGAAAATTTGTCCCACCATGGCTATCCTTCTCCCCTACTCCACGGATAGCCACACTAGCTGTAGTGTTTGTGCAGGACTCAGGAGCACCACACATTCCTGGCACTCCCGAGGTTACGGCCTTTTCAAAATACCTACTTATATGCTTCTGTCTTCAAAGCAGAATTGCTGAGTCAAAGCAGCTGGGTTGAGAGTATATGGAAGCTTCAAGCCCAAGCTGTGTGAGAACCAGAACTCCAACGATACCTTCCAGACCCTAGTGGGAAAGAAATGCTCCTCCCCTTCTTTTCTTGACATAAGTGTCTCTTAAGTTTTTCTTGCAAGAGACCCACATCATCACCATCTAATCAATCAGAGGGTCTAATAACCCTCAGTCTCGCCGAACAAGTGGACACCTTGTCAAAGTCTTTACTCCCATGGACCAACTTGCCTTTATGTAAATATGTTTGTTCTCCGCCCCCAATCCTGACCCCCAATAGTGAACAACTATGTATACTGAGGAGTATCATAAGAGGCAACCTTTATTAGTTCATAAAAATATCATAGGTGCCCATTTCTCTTCTTTGTGTATACCTATCATGTCAGTTGGGGGTTCAAAAGAGATTCAGAGAATCTCAATTCCCAGGCTATGGTCTTATTCACCTTGGACAAGCTGTTTGCAGTTTCTTTGGCTAGAATTATTTTTAGATTCTCTCTTACCTAGCATCCCACCACAAACACAAAACCCTAAAGACAAGACTGAATTTGAGATATTTATATACCACGCATGCCTTTAAGAAATAATTATTTAGTGCCACATGGGTGCGAGCATACTACAGGTGCTAGGGATACTTAGATAAATAAGTTATGTCTCAGGTCTTCAAGTAGCTCTGTATCTAATGGAAGAGACAAAAGGGAGTTGTAATTCATTAAACTGCAAAGAGATGTGTTTCATACAGAAATAGTAAAAACAATGCTTAGTAACAGGGTGTTGGTTAAATACATTTTTATACTGACATGTAACTATTTTGGATCCAGGAAAATGAAGTTACAGAATATGTATTGATATGAAATGATGTTTTTGATATTTTATTAGAAGGCAGTTACATGCAATATAGCAGCAACACAAGCCTGTTCTATGTGAATTATATGTATACATGTAAATGGAGATTATAGAAAAATGTAACATAATGGCTAAAATGTTAATTACCATTATCTTCTGGTAGTAGGATAATTTTTTTTCTTTTTGCTTATTTGTATTTTCTCATGTGTCTACAAGGAACATCTACTACTTGAATAATAAAAACTAATGGTAATTTTAAGAAAATGTTACCACATATGAAGACCAATCCTCCAAAGAAAGTCTGATGGTTCATGGTGAGGAAAACTAGAAATGGCGTAGCAACGCAAACTCCTCTTCACTCTGGGGACCCTAGTCATATCTTCTCCTACTACTTGGTTCTCTGAGTCTAAATGCAACCAATCCCTCTCCACATGAAGCTCCCTTCTTACAGAAATTTTTTGCAAATAATTTTAAATGAAACGCTTTAGGATTTAAAGTCTTATGTAAAATCTCTTTCCACATCATCAAAACTAAGAATTCATTTACTTGAGAGTCTGACTTATTTTCTATGTTATTTGCATAAGGACTTAAGCACAAGATTGGTAACTGCTTATGCTAAAATGCCACATGTGATGGCAAACTGTTTCTCATCTATGCGTCAAAGAGGCAAAGTAGATATTTATGGATGTATTATGAAAATCTGTTAACCTTTTGCTTTCCTTCAGAGGATATTATAATTCATATTTTTCAGGATTTGTCTACTGTCCTTCCCAATTTTTGCCCTGAAATATCCAATCATGCCTTTATTATTTATACTGATTTGGAAATAGCATAAAATTATTTACTGATCATGTACTATGTGCCAGGTAATCCTAAAACAACTAAATATTATTACACTGATATCCCTTTTTATGAATTTAAAAAATTAGCACTAATCTATAGGTCCCCCCCTAAAAGGAACCAGGAACCCTGGGAGAAATGGCTGATCCAAGGTGAGGGATGGTCAAGTACAAGGTGAACCTGCAGTATTTTGGGGGGCAAGAAAATAAGGCAACACTCAAAAACTGAAAAATATACAGGAATCAGATTTAATGAGCTCCAACTGACAAAAACTGGGACAATTCGGTCATCAAAACAATGATAGTAATGGTTCTATAATAATTTAGTTTTTTAAAAAAGAATCCATGAATTCATACGGAGACAAGTAACACATGGTCAGATGAATAAATAAGCAATTAAGTAGGTAGGTAGGTAGGTAGACAGATGGTCCCATCCATCAAGAGGGTAATGAGAAATTTCTTTATAATAAAATGTCAAATAAGTATAAAAGGACAGTTAAAAGAATCACCATTTTTCAACTTCTATAGAAATAATATATTCAATAAGAATTATTAACAAGTAGAAAATCTTGAGTGAAAGTCTGTTAGGGAAAAAGATATTGATATAGTATTTCTACATATATAGCTTGTTAATTACGAAGGAAAATGGGTACTTTTACAGTGGAGAAATCCTTTGTTGGATAACACCTTAGCCAAGTGATCCAAATTAATATGACCAAAAATGAAGCCAACAGACATCAAGTTTCTCCAAATGCATGCCCTGAGAGGACACAACATCATTTGCATGGTATTTTTGTCAATGCACTACCTGAATCAAGTATTAGAAAAAAACTTTAATCTAAATAGGGTAACACTTTACAAAACAACTGCCCCCCCCCAAAAAAAAAAAAACTGGCCCAGACTTTTCAAAACTACCAATGGCATGTAGGAAAAAAAAAAAAAAAAAAAAGCCAAAATCAAGAGACTCAGTTCTAGGTTAAAAGACTGATGAGACATGAAGACCCAATCAATATACAACATCCTATATAATATCCTGGATTGGGTCCTGCACCAGAAAAAGAGAACTGTTATAAAGGACATTCTGGGAGAAAATCTGTTCTATTTAAATTGAGATTTTATAGTAGATGATTTTCTCAATATCAAATGTTTTGAATTTGGTACCTGTTTATGCAGGAGATTGTTCTTAGGAGGTACATGATGAAATAGTTAAAGATGAAGGGTCTTTATGTCAAAAATTTACTCTTAAATAGTTAACAATAAAGGTAATATGTATTTTGCATAGAAGATACAGGAAGTAGAGCAAAATATTAACGGTTGATCTAAGTAAAGGATATAAGGGCGCTGCTACTTTGTTTCCCCCTCTTCTCTAGGTTTAACACTGTGCAAAACAGTGAGTTGGGAGTAAAAGGAGTTTAATTAAGTAACGTAAGCAAAGACAGGCAGGGAGCGAGCGCTGGTGCTAGGACTGAAGCCCAGACACTGTTGGCCGGGCCAGCCAGGGCTCCTGACCCCACCTCATCATCACAGCAGCCAGAGTGATCAAAATGGCATCTGCTCAAGCCCTGCAAGTGGCTTCCTACCTCACTCAGGTCAAAAGCTAACCTTTTTATTTGCAACAGCTTACACGGCCCTGTATCACTTCAACTCAGAGTATGATCTGCGGACCTGGAAGATGTTAGAAATGCAGAACCCCAGACCCCACTCTGGATCCATTCAATATAAATCCACACTTCAACAACATGCCCAGAGGATACCGGTGCACACTATAGCTTGCAGCGGGCTTTCTCCGGGACTCAGCCTCATGACTAACTCTGACTTCATAGCCTTCCAATCTCCCTCTTTCTTGCACAGCTCTAGCCATGTCAGCCTCCTTTCACTTCTTAAGCGTTCCACACACAATGCCACCTCAGAGCCTTTGCACTGGCCAGGTCTTTTGCCTGCAGTGAACTTGCAGTAGATATCCATTTGGTGGCAATTGTCCTAATTCCTTCAGGACTCTTCTCAAAATCTAACCAATGAGGGTTTCCTGATACAACATCTCAACCTCTCTGCATTCCCCGGCCCCTCCCTGGAATTCCTATTCCTATCCCATCCACCCTGCTTCCTTTTTCCCCAGAGCCCTTATCAACCACCTGACATACCAGGTCTTCACCTGTTGGTCTATTTATTGTTCTACTGTCTTTGTTGCACTGCACCCCTCTAAGTTCCATGAGAGCTGGACTCTTTTTTTTTTTTTTTTGACTTAGCTCTAGTTTCTAGAACAGTACCTGACCAATGCAGTTACACAAAAAATACTTGTAAAATGAATGTACGGACAAATGATCTGTAATTTTCACAGCAGCCTTATAATTGCCCACATTTTAGAGAAAAAGAGGTTCAGACAGGTACAGGAACTTTCTCAAGGTCACTCAGCTAGTAAGAGATGGAGCCACAGCTCAAGCTGGTATCTGAGTCCAAATGTGATACACCTGGCAACTGTTCTACCACTTACAATGGTCTGAAAAGAGCTCAGCCCTCAGAGCGACTGTACTGTCCTGAGAAGGAAGAGGAATCCTTAACACTGACATGGCCTCTTTCAGATAGAAAAGATTTTCACATATGCTTTTTTTTTTTTTTTTTTAAACTCTGAGGTTATTAAATCCGGGCTATCTTGCCTCCCTGGAGCCTCTCAGCATCCATGTGTAGCAGGTGTATAACCTGATGATCCATGTTGGCCAAACAGAGATCCTCCTCTTGGTCAAGGCCCATAGAGACAAAAGCCAGTGAGCACCACAGGCCTGAGGGTGACAGCATTGTGAAGTCACGGGCGGCCCCTCACAGTGCCTCTGCAGCTGTGACCTGTGCACTAGCTTTCCTTGGGTCAGCATGTGAGCTGCATCCAAGACAGTAGCCACATCTGCGGACACCACCCTACTTCGCTTCACGTCCTTACTGTTCTGTCACCCAGAAATGTATTTCATTTGATTTTAAACTCAATGACCCGAACTCTGGAAATGCATTTTGGTTAATGACTTCATTTAAAGCATCTGACAGAAACGTATGCATACAAATCAAGGCTTTCCTCCTCTCAGAAGAGGTTGGGGGGGGGGGGCAGTTCTCAAAAGTGACTGAACTTTAGAAACATTGCAGAGTTTTTTAAAAATATATATATACTGGTGCCTGGGCCCCAGCACGGACATTCTTATCTAAATGGCTTGGCGTGAGTGGCAAGCATCAGTGTTTTGTGAGAGACCCCAGAGAATTTTAACGATCAGCTAGGTTTAAGAACCACGTAAAGACATCAGGAAAATGTATATGCCCACACACGCATGTACATATGTGTGCACACAACATCTCAGGCCATCTATAGCAAGTGTGGGCCTCGCAGGAAGAAATACCAAACACATGATAAAAAGAAAAACTTACTGAGCTGACCGTCAACAAACAGCAAGGACCAGACTCCATGAAGCAGTGCAAGTGAGGGGCTAAGAGTCCACTTACACCACTGACTGAAGTGCTCGCTGAGCTGCTTTTCTTTTTTTGCTGTCGGTCCTTGTCCGGTTGGTCAGGCCAGAGGGAGGCATCCAGTGGCCTTGGCTACATCAACAACCTGGTTCCCCTTCAAGGACACTACTCAGGAGATACTCTGAGGCATGGCTCCAGTACCTGGGGCTGGCAACCTGCATCCTCCACTCCACCGTAGAAGAGACAGCGTCATCACCAATGCTGGGTACACGTGCCACCATGTCCCTCGTATTTGTCATTACTGAATCAAGTTATATTGCTTTCACTTGTTTGCATTAGGTAAGCACCATCAAAATGAAAAAGGGAACAGCGTGGGGACTAGCGTTTGCCTCATGTGGTAAGCTGCTCTGTAGCAGGATAGGCAGCCTTGTTGTAAAGAACAAAGAGAGGATTCCTGTGAGGACAAAGCTTCCCACGACTTTCCAGTGCTTTAGATGTGTGTTTTGTGCACACCAAAAGCAGAATCAGTTCCTGGAAACCTTATTCAACTTCATGGTATAAAGACAAAAAGCAGTTGTGGAGAAACAAAGAAGAAAGGCAGTGAGAATGGGCAGCCCAGGTGGCTCAGCGGTTTAGCACCACCTTCAGCCCAGGGCGTGATCCTGGTGACCCGGGATCGAGTCCCACCTCGGGCTCCTTGCATGGAGCCTGCTTCTCCCTCTGCCTCTCTCTGTGTCTCTCATGAATAAATAAATCTTAAAAAAAAAGGCAGTGAGAAGTATTTGATCTGTCATTGTTCCCAACAGCCCTCCTCATTACCACACAGCCCACCAGTCTCTCACCACTCAATTCTTACTTCCTCCCAGTTCAAATTCCCTCTGCTTCCAAGAAGCCATCCTGTAAGCCGCCTTCTATTCCTTTCCATCACTTCATGATTCATTTGTACTTGGTATGATGTTGTGTCATTAATTATCTTTCCACGGGCTTATACCTTTTCCCAGAACCTGAGCTCTGCTCATCTTGAGGGCAAAAGCTGTATCTCCCGCTAGTTTATGTTTTTTCCCCCACAGAGTTTGCTCAGGATACATATAACACCTCTAACTAGGTGTTCAATAAACAGAAGCTGGTTTGTCACTACAGCCCTTATCCAATCTGTGAACAATTTTTCCCCTATTCCTCTGAAATACAGTTAAGCAACAACCCATTTCAGAAGTTCTCATCAGGTTAGAATTTTAATAAATGAACTTTTCATTTCCAAGCACTCTGGGAGCATTTAATTGTAGTTTAGACCGATATAGCTTTTTAAACATCAAAGTAACTACCATTTTAGGCTTGTCTCTAAGGGCGCTCAACCATTCCTTGCTTCCCTAGAACATAATGTGTGGCCTCATCTCAGGGCTTTTACACTAACTTTTCAATTTGGCTGAAACATGCTGTCCTTTCCTTTATTCTCACCTGCTTCCTACAGGTCATTTATGTCTTAACTTAAATATTTCCATTTAGAAAGGCTCTCTGAGACCACTCAATTTAAAAGAGCTGCAAAGAGGGATGCCTGGGTGGCTCAGTCCATTAAGTGGTCGACTCTTGGCTTCAGCTCAGGTCATGATCTCAAGGACCTGGGATCAAGACCCGTGTTGGGCTCCATGCTTTGCAGAGTCTGCTTCAGATTCTCTGTCCCTCTCCCTCCAGCTCACACACTCTCCCTCTCAAATAAATAAAATCTTTTTTAAAAATAGCTGCAAACACACAGTTATGCTCCATCACATTCTTACCCTTTTTTTCATTACATTGAAGTATCCGAACAACGTTTTGACTCATTACACTGAAAATCTCTCATTCATCTATTTACTATCCAGTTCCTGACATTCAAATGTATGCTATGTGGGGGTAGGCAACTCTTCTGTGATGTTCACCCCTCTCTCCCAGGTGCTCATAAACTGGTACATAGTCAACACATGATAAGTATTTGCTGCAGAAATGGATTTGGAAGAGCCTGAAAGTTGATACATGAGCCCTTTCTCAGACAGGAGGTCGATATTTGCAAGTGAACAGTTCATTTACCTCCTTTCTATGGCATCTCTAAGTCCTTAGAAGAAAGAGATCTGAAACCAAGTAGCACAGAGATGGAGGAGAGAACTTGCTCGATGAAAGAACAAAGCCAGCTCATAACAACAACAACAATAACAAAACTGGCCCTTCTCCCTCTTCTCATGCATGTATCCAGTGACTGCCAGTAATTTCAGAATAATCATTTGTTAAAATCGATAAATATTTAAATCAGCATTACCTTATCAGTGTTCATCTCCATCAGTCCTCCTTCCATTATCTTTGTATAATTCCCTCATCTGCCAACTCTCTGCCAAGGAATATAAATTCACCTATTAAATTAAGTGATCAAATGTATAAATAACACTTCTACATCTCTAAGTAAATAACGTTCCTAGTGCATTATGCAACCTTGAATGCAATACATCTTTTAGCTTTAATAACTGGAAATTCTTCAATGAGTTTTTGCAGCGTGGGGCCAAAAAGTATGCTTTAGGACCACACAACTTTTTTTCTTCCTTCCTTATCTCTAGCACTATCTCTAGGTTTTCTTTTTACCTAAGCTCAGAATGAAATTCATCAAGTTTTCTTTATATTCTCTCCAAGCAGTTGACACTTCCAATGACTTTGATGTTCAACAGCATTTGTTCAGATGTCTTCCTGACATTGACCCACAGTGTTGTAATATCTTTCAAGTCCAAGTTTTTCACCAGCTGAAAATTGTTTCCTTTACCATTATATATGTCAACAGACTTTAATCCAAATCAATACCATCTGAACCTTAACAGAAAATGGTTTCTTGATTTTGCTACCTTAGAAGCCTGAGACCTGCCCTGACACATTTTGTCACAAGTAAGCAACGAGCTAGAGCATTGAAAGAAGTCTTTCTGAGAGGGTTTAGTCACATTAATTGAAAGTTAAATGACAGAATTTGAAAATAAAACATTTTTTCTGGAGACAAGCAAAATTTCCAAACCAAAGGATGCCTTTCCAAAGGAATAATTGAAATGCAAGAAGCTATAAAACCGATTTTAGATGAAATAGTGAATCATCCTAGTCAGAGCTTGCCACATGCCACCCACTTATCAAGTCACTGCTATGTACTCAAGAGTTTTTGTTCCTGGCATTCTTTAGTGATGTTTTTAATGATGGTTCTATACTTGGTGAGCTGTAACCAAAAATTTCGACGAATAATCAAAGTACTGTTGAGTGGAAAATGTGTGGAAAAATCCACAAAGATCTTCCCTAGTGAGTGACAACAGCAATGATAAGCTATGCTTGGTGTTTGTGGCATCACCGCTGTGGTTCTACAGATTATCAGTCAGCTCTCTAAAACTTGTTAGGAACTTGAGAGATGCAAGAGCAGGATAACAAATGTTATGATGCTTGAGCTGGTTATCACTTGTCATCTCTGGTAATCACCCCTCCAGATCCACTCTTCATCATTTTGTATTCTCCTCTGTGCCCTGGAAAGGTAACATGCATGAATCTCATCAATGGGTTCCCTTCTGGATGTATCTGGCCAATAAAAGGCATCAGCAGGAGGTCATATGGTGAGAGTATTTCCTGCAGGCTCACTGCACACAGCTCCTTTCAGGAGAGAGCATCTCCACACTGCTCTCTCCCTCTGGGATTCAGAAACTATTCCATTCATTCACCATTTTGGACCTAGAGTAGATAGCACTGTCACTAACCAGGATACTGCCTCATAGATTCCTTCTACTTTCTCCACATGTTTATAGATAGTCCTTTATGAAACTCTTTTAAAATTACCCAACTTGAGCTTCCACAGGATTCCGGAGACCAGTAAAGTTCAAGTGCCTGTCTTTGGGGAGTTTCCCATTTGGTAGGAAAGAACAATCATCATACCTTAAGAGAAGGAAGTAATCAAATATGATACCAAGAGTGACAATATCAATTGTTAAACTATGACACTTCCATGAAATGCTATGAGGATTAAGAAAAATAAAAGACTACTTGGGAGCTAAAGCTGGACTGCAAAGATTTCAATCAAAAACTCAAACTTTGAGTGCAGTGACAAGATAAAAGAATATCTGGATGTCAGGAAGAGAGTAGATCTGCAATGTTCTCACCACATACACACAAATTGGTAATTATGTGAGGTGATAGACAAGGCAACTTTATTGTGATAATTATTTCACAACATACACAACTATAAAATCTCAACGTTGTACACCTAAAACATACCCGGTATTATCTGTCAATTGCATCTCAGTAAAACTGGATGTCGAAGGAAGAAGATGTAAACAAACTCTGGTGGGTAAGGGACTTTGGCAAAGGCACAAAAGTACAAGTAATAATACAATGTAGGAGGACAGTCAAGTGAGCAGTTAACTACTCTATATAGTTTCCAAAACCTCTGGTGCGGAGGTAAATTTAGGGATTAAATATCAGCATAAGCCATCACATCTGGCCCAGGCAACACGGGGGTGAATTCACACATAGGGATCAAGGCACCCCAGTGAGGATGAAAAGAGCATCTTCAGCTCCTGTCAGGACAAGAATATTTGAGAGTGGGTTCAGTTGTCAAGCTAGCCCATTAGCGAAAAGAACAAAGTGAGATGTAAAATCATTTGTCCTGTGGCTTATGCTACTAGTTTGGTCTGGTTTTGATCAAAAGCTTTTCTGAATTCTAATCACAGCAGCCATCTCTGCAGTTTGAATGCACAACTGACGTCCTGTCTGTAACACAGACCCCTGCTGCACATCTTAGAGAGGGAAGTAGTGGCATGGCCTCAGACTCAAGTGCTGCCACCCATGGTGACCATCATAACAAGACCATCACTTCATGCTGGGCATCTCTCAGCCAACTAGCCCTCTGCTTGTACTCTATTCTGGTGTACAATTCAGAAGCTCTACGTTTCTGCTTTCTGACATTTACTTTCTAGTCTACCTAACTTCTCCAAGATTCCATTGCCACTTTAGTAAAATGAACTAGCCGTACTTGCCCTTTCCATGTGCTGACAACTGCTGTGAGGAACAAATTAAGTACAGTTCATCAAAGCAGGAGATAAGCCCACTAAAGGTAATTCAACTGAGAGATATTACTTAGGAGGATGGAGATGGTGGGAATGGCAAGGTAAAAATATCTACCTTATAAATTCTTAGCAACAGGAAAGCATATTTTTTGTATTCATGCCCCAAAATGATTGAACAGTATACTAAAGGATTTAAGTATCTTGAATCTATGGTTTCCCTCCAATTTGCATTAGTACCAACACCATTATGTGAGGTATTATATTAAAATGTAACATTGGCTTTCGTGCAGTGTTTCCTAGTTCCGTTCAGATCAACTAAGACAATGTCTCCCAGACTCACGCAAAATCTCTTCTGTCATTTATTTCACAGCTTTTGAAGACAACTCAGGCACATAAAAATGTCTAAGTTTCTGTAGCTCACAAAGGCAATGCCTGTTGGAAAGTGTCAGTCGATCATATTACAAAAATACCTCTGGTCTACTATGAAAATTCAGAACGGTGACCCTGACTGTGACTTTCTCTCCCTGAAGTCAATCTGGTGCCTGCATCTGCACTGTGTTGAATTATAAGAACACTTTAGGACCTGGGAAAAGAAATGACCAAAAAATGCACGCACCTCTTCCATCACCTAGGGAAAGGCGAGTCTGTTCTAAAATGAATGAGATGGGGACACAGAAGAGAAGCAAAAGAAAAAAGAAGAATAGGATTTAAAAGGTTCTGAGGTCCAAATACAGAACTCAAAAATAATGCTCACTGCAGAAACGTTGTGTTTACCGAGCATTCTTTGGTTAACTACTAGTTATATTAGAGAACCATTAACGCAATGAATGATGCCCTGCTTTATCTTACAAAAATTACAGAATGGCTTTTAAGAAAAAATATTGTGTGGGTCACTCTAGAAAGAAGTCAGTGCCCAAGACTTTTCATATCTGGTGGTATATATTTGGCTGTGAGAAATTAGAAGGTATTTTCTCTAAAAAAAAAAAGATTGCCTTTATGGCAATTCTTCAAGCCTACACTTAAGTTACGGCTTCTTCTATTACAGCTTCTGTAGCAGCAGCTCGTTCATTCCAGAAATCTGGCCGCACATTTTATTGCAGTAATAAAGTAATAAGAACCTAATCTCTTTTGAAAGGGTTTGCAGAAAGGAGGAGTGCAAAATTGGCACAGGATAGAGTTTTTGACCTTTCCCCAGTGAAGTACAGACAAAGTAGGTCACAATCTGATTTTTTCCTAATTTGTCTTTATTCCAGCATGTCCTACATGTTATGCAGAGATCTCTAATGCTCATTACTATTTCAGAGTAGGAAGACCATAGTTCATACAATGTTTGAGTCAATTCCACAAGGTTGCTACATACATATTGAATTTTTCAGAATGAACTTCCCGTCTCTTCAGGATTCCTCAGCTGGATCCCCACAAGCCTGGAGCTTCGGGTACTTCACAGCTCATGGTAATTCTTTTGATCAAAGATAACACAGAAAATGTATGAAGAGAGATTTTTAGAGATCCCTAGAGGCTAGTGCCTTTGAGTGAAGGATAGGACAGAGATAGAAGGCAGTCAAATACAATTGTTCTCCTGGCTCCCTGATGCCCTGTCCAGAACAGGTTTCCACCAACCACTTGACCAAATATATAACCAACAGTTTAATCTCCATTCTTCTATATTTTAACCAACTGAATGCCACAACATCAATGGTTTTGGAATCTAAGACATTTTCTTCTTTGGTAGAAGCCCGGATCTGAGGTAAAGGTTGAGTGTCATAGTAGTTATGAGCTAATTCTAGAACCAGATTCAAATCCTGTGTCTGTGTCATTCAGTGGCTGTGTCATCTTAGACAAGTCACCTAAACTCTCCCAGCTATTTCCTTACCCATAAATTGACAGGAATAATAGGGTGGCTTTGTATAAAGCCACACAAAATGATTCCTTTAGAGACTGCCATATGGTAAAAGCTCAATAAATATTTGGTGATGATGAATGGAGATAGCAAAATCCACCTTAGGAACTCACCCAAAAAACTTCTAATAGAAGATGGTACGGTAACACAACACATTCATTTGACACCTCTCTTTAAAACCCCCCAAACAGGAGCACCTGGGTGGCTCAGTCAGTTAAGCATCTGACTCTTGGTTTTGGCTCAGATCATGATCTCAGGGTTGAGAAATGGAGCCCCACAGCAGGGGGTCTGCTTGGGATTCTTTCCCTCTCCTACTGCCCCTTCCCCTGCTTATACTGTTTCTTTCAAAAATAAATAAGTCTTAAAAACAAACAAAATTCTAACATACCATCCACCTACGAAATGAACTTAGGAAATAGCAAAAATCTCAACCCAACCTACAATCTGTGGACAGTATCTTTGAGAATTCAGTGAATTGTGGACTTAGATTAAGAAGGATGCCAAAAACCAAAGCTCGCCTGTCTTGCTCCGGAGCAATGGGAAAATATCCTAGAAGTTATGGGACCTTGATAGACTGAAATGAGACTCCTACACTTGAATCAACAAAGTCTGTGGATATGGGTGGGCTGTGATGGAACTGGGGGTCCACTTGCAAGTGACAAAATGTTATTTTTGCCCCAAAGTCTAAATGAAAACAAGTGAGACCGGAAGGAAATGAAAAACACTAATCACTGCTGCAGCAAATTCCTATAAGCCAAGATGAATAAATACTGAATAAAAGACTTGTGAGCTCAGAGGCTCCATTTTGGTGCATGTTCATCTCCTCTCCTACTGCTTCTAAGCTCTCTAAGGAGAGGCATGCTTCCAAAGCCAGAGCCACAAGCAGATAGCACCCTTCAAATTACACAAAAACTGTAGGTTAAGTATGTCCCAAATGTTGCATGGTACATACTTGTAACATTAAAAATATATGCATCATCTATTTAAAAATTAAATGTAACTTAATTCTTGTATTTTTATTTACTAAACCCTGGCAATCATACCCCACCCACAGATAAGAAAGTAGGAAGGTCAAATGGGCCTTTCAGTCACTTTGAACCCATGTGGGGAAATTCACATAGCAAGGAAAGCAAATGAAAAATGTACTTCAGATACATTATCTCTAAGAAATTGCAGGTAAATTCACACAAACATCTTTATAGTCTCAAAGTAAAAGAATATGGTCTATCTGAAGAAACAGCTCAAATTATAAATAAAATGGGAGATGAAAAGTGATTTGGCAAAACTGAGGAAAAAGAACTGAAGACATAATAATAAAGGTAATTCAAAAATAAAAACAGTGAGAAGTAAAATCTATTCTGCTCACAGAGTCAATAATGTGGAGAAAAGACCTAAGAAAGTAACAAAAAATCCAGAAGACAAAGGCAAATGAATAAAGTGATGAAGGAAGAGAATTAAGGGAAATCCAATGATCGTCAGCATCACAGTGATGGTGAGGATAGTAATTGCACCAGAAAGAGAGTGAAATAAACAAATTAATTGAAAAACATTCTCTAATAAACAAAGTCTCAGCCATTTTTGGCACCAAGGCCACAGCATTCCTAATAAACGTAATTCAAATTGTTCATAACCGCTGAGTTGTACATATACTTGTGCCTGTGGGATTTGTCCTTAGATGTTATCTGGGGCGGGGGGGGGGGGATGATGAAAAGCCAACTGCCTCCTGGAACAAGAGTTTGTCATATAAAAGGGAACTGAGACCCAAGGAAGAAGTCACCTGGAAGTAAACGCTGTGACTGAATTACAAAATGTTCAAATTTTAAACATTTGAAGAGAAATAAAAACACATTATTTTTAAAAAGATTTTATTTATTTATTCATGAGAGACACACAGAGAGAGAGGCAGAGACACAGGCAGAGGGAGAAGCCCACTCCCCGCAGGGAGCCCAATGTGGGACTCGATCCTGGGACCCCAGGACCACGCCCTGAGCTGAAGGCAGACGCTCAATGGCTGAGCCACCCGGGCGTCCCAAAAAATACATTATTTAATTTCAAGTGGTTCTTTTTATGCTGAAGTAATCTTCCGCATTTCAAGTAACAGGCACATCTAGCTTAAAAATAAATAAATATTGAATAACAAAAACACAAAGTCTCAAATCTACAAATCAGGACAACAAAATGTACCTCGGAAAAAGATTATAAAAATAATCAACATGAAGACATAGCCTGGTGAAATTCGTCAACTTCAAAGGTAAGAAAAGAACCGTACAGGCCTTCAGTGGTGACAGCAAATCATCCACAAACAGGAGAGACCAGACTGCCAGGAGACAGCAGAATAATGTTTCAAAGTTTTGATGGGGAAAAAATAAAATGCTATCCAGTAATAGTCTACCACTTAAAATGTAGCAGAAAATTATGTATCCAACTTGCTGGATTCTGGAAATACCAGCTTCAAGTCTTAAAATTCAGTCCTCAAGAAAGGAATTAAATAAGCCATGGCAGGAAATTCTAATAGTGAGCACTGAATCCATTTAAATATAGAATGTGAAATGACTGATTCCTCATCTATAAAATAACGATCACCAAAACAACTTTTAATGTTTCTTCTGGTTCTAAATCATTCCAATTTCATTGATTGGAGGCTTATGATTCTTGTATCTCAGCTTCTAAAACACAGTGTCATTATTCATTTTTTCTTTTAGTGTTGAAGCACATTTTAATACATACATTTTCAACACGAGGCATTGTGCTTCCCATTTGGGATGAAAGAAAACA
This sequence comes from Canis aureus, assembly GCF_053574225.1. NCBI lineage: Eukaryota > Metazoa > Chordata > Mammalia > Carnivora > Canidae > Canis > Canis aureus. The sequence goes on from NC_135649.1 coordinate 103,541,589, forward strand.
AAATGGTGATTAAGAAACTCATCAGGGCTTCACAGATGCACACTTATTTTGGAGATAGACATAATTATTTGCATGTAGACAATTACAATAAATACCACGAATACCTGGAGCAATTATTATAGACCATCTTTTCTTGGGAAAGTGGGACAGAATCTTGGAGTTTCAGTGTGGAGCAGGAATAGGAGTTTTCCAAATAAATGAAACAGCACATGCAAAGGCAGAAAGTAATAAAGAGCGCTGCATACTCAGGACATTTTTGTCCAAATATGTGGCTAGAATGTAAAATGTAAACCTAGTAATGACAGGTGAAATTGGTGAAACAGGATAGGGTCAGATTGCAAAGGGTCTGTTTAATCAGGTCAAATGGGGGATCCACTGGAAACAGTTTCCAGACAGCTATCTAGAACCATCAACACTGAACATCAAGTAGAAAATGAAAAGTCAGAAGCATCCTTGATAAATGTAGCATTGCTCCCATGGGGAAATACAATCTGTTTTCTAAAGATTATGTAACTTTCTAGCAAAATACTATGGGGAAACAAAGAGCTACCAATGAGAAAAATAATAAGTTTGATGTAAACAGAGACTTGAAAAGGCAGTATGCCTTTCTCCTTCCATTCTGGGCCCCTGCCTCCACTATGAGAATGTGCCTGGGCTAGACTGTTGGGGGAATTCAAGAAAAGCACAGAACAAAGTCTAATTATGTTGGCCAAGACCATCCTAACTAGCCATTCCTAAGAGCATGGCCAGAGTCAGCATGGGTAGACAGTCAACCACAGGGCAAGAATACAGGAAAGTGTGGAATGTTTGGGCCTATTATCAACCTACACAAGTCCTCAGATAAATAAAAAAGAACAAAGCTGAATTTTAATGTTTTATATTAGGACTCGTTGGTTTAACAGATATATAACCAAATCACGTTCATGACTGAAGAATTCAATCCCAACGCCAACCTTTAGAAGGGGAAAATAATCAGCATGCGCCTCTGCATTTGGCTAGGATGAAACTGTTTCTTTTTCTAGTACTCTATCAGTCATACATCCAAGGGTTTATTTTTCTTTCTTCCTCCCCCCCTTTTTTAAAATAAATTTATTTTGTATTGGTGTTCAATTTACCAACATACAGAATAACACCCAGTGCTCATCCCGTCAAGTGCTCCCCTCAGTGCCCGTCACCCATTCACCCCCACCCCCCGCCCTCCTCCCCTTCCACCACCCCTAGTTCATTTCCCAGAGTTAGGAGTCTTTATGTTCTGTCTCCCTTTCTGATATTTCCCACACATTTCTTCTCCCTTCCCTTCTATTCCCTTTCACTATTATTTATATTCCCCAAATGAATGAGAACATACACTGTTTGTCCTTCTCCGATTGACTTATTTCACTCAGCATAATACCCTCCAGTTCCATCCACGTTGAAGCAAATGGTTGGTATTTGTCATTTCTAATGGCTGAGGAATATTCCATTGTATACATAGACCACATCTTCTTTATCCATTCATCTTTCGATGGACACCAAGGCTCCTTCCACAGTGCCCCCCCTTTTTTTAAGACTCTTAGCCTCTCTTTCCCTCATCACCATACCACGTGATCTAGCAGCACAGTATATGTCTATATATCTTATGGTCAGCCAACTACTAATAAAATTCATTGTATACCAACTCTGTGTAATATAATGTACAACAGCCCATCTGATGCTGGCATCAGCTCCATGATGGGGGCAGTATCATTAGCTCCATTTTGTAAATGAAAAATCTGTGTCTTAGTAAAATCAAATAAGTTGCCCAAGTAGTCTACAAAAAGTCAAAAAACACAAACTGAAAAAAAGCTCGAATCTGAACTCAGGTCTTAAACCCTAAACTGAACTGTGTCTATGTGACAGGGACTAATGTTCTATTTTCACACCCACTCCATGAAATATCCCATCAAGCATATTCTGTGCTCTATAATCCTGTTGGGCACTTCTTCTTTTTTAAATGGTTCCCAAATATTGGGAGTCCAATCCTTCTGGTTCTCAGTGAATCAGCATGTCTATAATCAAGCACATTTAAGAATCAGGATGAAATGGAAACACACTTTGTATCTGCAAATATCCTAAGTTAAAATATTTCTAAATTACAACTACCTATAAAAATGAAAATATGATAAATACTTAGGAAGACTTGTCCAACTCATCCTACTGAAAAAAGAAGTCGGGATCCCTGGGTGGCGCAGCGGTTTAGCGCCTTTTTTTTTTTTTTTTCAGCCTTTGGCCCAGGGCGCGATCCTGGAGACCCGGGATCGAATCCCACATCAGGCTCCCAGTGCATGGAGCCTGCTTCTCCCTCTGCCTATGTCTCTGCCTCTCTCTCTGTGTGTGTGACTATTATAAATAAATAAAAATTTAAAAAAAAGAAGTCCTATGACTGAGAATTAGAAAACTTAGTCAAGGCACAATGTTCACAATTTTACATGTGAGAAAGATATATTTTAATTCCATCAAAATATAAAATTTTACGTGTCTATTTTCCTTTACAGCAATTGCGTGAATTAGAGAGCTTTCAATGCTGCTTATCATCAACAGGTAAATGTGACTGTCTTAGTGCTTTGCCACATCTGATGTGGCTAGGTCACACAGCCTCTACACCCAAAGAGAAGCCTGAATTGGATCCACTGTCTGTGCCCACTGTTTGTACAGAGAGATGCCCCATTTTTGTCAATTGGCAGCAACCATATCCTGAAGGTCTTGGTGTCCTTCAGTCAAAACATTATGTGAACTGTTTCCCAGAGTCATCTTTCATTAGGGATTAATCTGAATTTTCTAGGACCTCTATCAAGAGAATGATTCTCTCTTTCAAGGATGTTACGGTTCTGAAAATGCCCTGGACTTAAAGCTATGACATTTTAGTTCATGATCTTAGGCCTTGGTACAGAAATATGTACAACCTAATTCTTAGGAGTGGTGGGATACCAGCATTAAGATAAATGCAAAGGTAGGGACTAACACAGCTAGCAAAACAAGTTACAAAGAAAATAAAAGAAAAACACTCTGCTTCATCTGCCCTTCTCCTTCTCATCATGCAATTAGCACCGTTGTTGTCTTCCAGGTAGTCAGGATAGTTCAGTGTTTGTGGCAAGGTTGCTGTCAGATTTTGCAGTTGAGTTTAGATGGATTAGGTATTAAGCAACATCAAGTTCTTTGAAAAACAGGGCATGATCTTTGTACTCTTGGGAGAACATAGGCAAAACCTTATAATCACTTCACTAATTACCCCGAGTAAAGTAATTTGTTTTATCTGTCTGCCATTTGGTTTCCTGCAAAGTGCGAAAAAAAAAAAAAAACTATTAGGGGATTTTGCTCAAACTAATTACTACTATTTTATCATGAAGACTGTTCAAGCGTAATCCTCTTTCCTTGGCTTGCTTTCTCCTTGAATTTAAAGTCTTATGGTAAGCCAAGAAGTAGTTTAAACATCCCAGACTGTAATAGATACTCCTGATTTTTAGCCTCCCACTCTAATCATGTGCCATGATACCTCCGTGCTCTAAGTCAACAGCTGCTAACAAGTGCTGTATATGGACTCTCTTGGTATAAAGTTGTGAAATGAGTTCAATATCAAAAGGAATTTTGCTAGAATTTAGAAACATCATAGTTATGTGGTGCCTGACAATTAATAGAAAGTTCTCATGAACATAATTTCACAGAATCTTCCTAATGATCATGTGAGGTAGGATGGTAGATTATTGTTCAGCAAGTATTCATGTCCTATCTCACCTCACATCCTAGAAGAAACACTTCCTCACACCACTGCTAGTGAGCTTATGACTTGCTTTGGTCAGTGGCATATTTGTAGACATGAGAAAACCAAAGACTTGAAGTGTGCTTTTAAAAGGAAGCTCTTGCCATTGCCAGGAGAAGAATCTAGCCTAAGACACTCATCTCAGAAGAATTACAAACGTGGAACAGACCTGGACCCAGCTTAGAGTCTGGAGGCAAGCCCAGCTGAGCCCAGCCTGGATCAGCTTCATCCCAGTTGACCTGCTGACACATAATCCAAAATTGGCAGATTATCCAAAATTGTTGTAAGCCTTAGAAATACTGTGGTTGTCACCCAACAAACACTGATGGATATACCTGATGCTATCATTCCCATTTTGCAAAGAATGAGAAAATAAGACTCAGAAGTAAAGCAATGTGCTCAGAGCTTCCCAGAAATTAAATAACAGAGTTGTACTTGCTGATTTGAAGAGAGAAAAAGAAGAAAAGGTCAGTGACATTTATGAGGCTATGTTTGACATGGAGTTGATGTCGATAAAATAAATCTACATCTTGCTAGATGAAAAACAACATACATAAAGTCTGTTTTCCATTTTGTTTTATCTATTCAGAATCGGTTGTAAACACTGATGGCTAGAAGAATGGATACTGACAGTCTCAGTCACAATATTAATGAGACATATTGGCTAATAGAAACCCTCAAGTTTTATTTTCTTTATCGAGCCCATTAAGATGAAATCCAGCTCTGGCAGTGTTCTCTCATTTGAATGGCTGGTGTGGTTTCCTTGATTGAAATGACTGCTCTGTTGAGTTGGATGAATGGCACTGCTAAAAAGTACACTGTCAAATATTGATAGCTAATTAGATGGATTTTATCATAATAGTCAACTGCACTCACACAAGAAAGGAAGAGCTATTAAAGATCTTGACAAGAAAATAAACTGAGCCCTAGAACCTCACTGTTTATTCAAAGCTCATTTCTAAGTTTAGCACTCCAAGTAGGAAGATGTGTTTTTACAAAACCAGTGAATGATAAACCCAAGGGATTATGTACATATTTTAAGAAATATCAGTACTAGGGTTAAGTCGACTATAAAGTTTCTAGGATTCTTGACCAGCCAGCTTTCTAGAAGCTCTGGATTGCCCTAATTGGTCAGACTGTTAAAAAATTTCAGGAACAACCTGAGCACATTTTTCTTTCCTTCCCCCCCCCCAAAAAAAACACCACATTTATTTTTAGAGAGAGACAGAGTGGGGGGGGGGGCGGGACAGAGGGAAAGAACCTTTGGCCGACTCCCCACTGAGTGCAGAGCCCAACACGGGGCTCCATCTCATGACTCTGAGATCATGACCTGAGCCAAAGTTGGACACTTAACTGACTGAGCCACCCAGGTGCCTTGAGCACATTTTTCTAATAAAGAAGTCCAAAGACAAAGAAAAAGAATTGCTCACACTGAAGACTAAATAGAAAGTAGTGGATCATCTTTAAACCTCAATGGACTAAGATGTCCACACTGGGGAAAAACTGAGGAACCACAGAAAGGGTAAAGAGTAAAATGGAGCACAAACTGGGAATAAATTGAGTTAGTCTTAACAGGAGAGGGAGAAGGGGCACCTGGGTGGCTCAGTGGTTGAGTGCCTGCCTTTGGCTCAGGTCATGATCGTGGGATCCTGGGATTGAGTCCTGCATTGGGCTCCCTGCAGAAAGCCTGCTTCTCCCTCTGCCTACGTTTCTGCCTCTTTCTCTGTGTCTCTCATGAACAAATAAATAAAATCTTAAAAAAAAAAAAGGAAGGGAGAAAAAGGACAACTGGAAAATTTTGCTAACTTCAGCAAGAAATTACCCCAGTAGATTAAGTAGAAGACCAGCCCAGAACTAAAGTTAACAAGTACCAAGGATAGTAGTGAGGACAGGCCAGAAGCAGGAATACCAGTACTGTGGGGTGGGAAAAGGGAGTTGGTGGATAGGGAGACTCTTTCATAAATTTCTGTCCCCATAAAATCTGACTCAAGTTAGCATAAATAATATCAAAGTAGCTATTACCCACCCACTACACTAGACAGAGAAGAATTAAATGCAGCAATGCCAAAAATAGATTAATTTATGAAGATACTGAGATGTTTCTGGTTGACACTGCTGTTTCCTCACATACAGATTCATGGATTATTCTAGGCAAATGCTCACAAATTATTTAGCTCATTTTTAAGATTCCTTCCAAAATTCTTTCTCCCTCCACAAATTCCTTTATTTACCTTCTCTTCACCCTGAGGGCTTTATTGCACGTCTATACCTTCTCCACAGAACAGAAAGGGGAATGGCAACAATTCCATTTAATGGCAACAATTCCATTTAACAAAAAGTTGATTGCATAGACTGTGTCATGATAACAATAGTAACAACATTAGCAACCATATGTTAAATATTAGTATGTTCCATGAAAATTGCTTTACAGTCAAGGAAGAGCAGAATATAGCCCTTGCCTTCAAAAAGCTTCCAGCCAAAGAGGGAAACTCTAATGAGAATTTATCAGGCAATTACTATAGGTCATCATTCTTCTAAATGCTTTACTTCTGTGTTTTCACCCATGTCAACCTCATTAAAAAAAAAAATCTACAAGAAGGGGCCTATTATTATCCCCATTTGATAGTTGAGGAAAGTGAAACTCCTAGAGGTTTAAGTAACTTGCAGAAGTTCACAGAACCAGTAAGTCATAGGCTTTGGCTTCATAACCCATGCTCTGAACCTCTATGGTACAACACTCCCTATAATGGATTAAATGGCTAAATCTAATTGAACAAAATATAATGCCAAGAATGGAGGCATTCTTTCAAATGGAAAGACAGCAGAAGCTATCACAGAGACACTATTATTGAGATAAATTAAGAAATTTATTTCAGTCCACTGAGTCATTATTAACTCATGTCAAAAAGAGAGGTGACTAAAATAATGCTTGGACATTTTTAAAAATTCAACTATCATCCCAATCTGCACTTTCCAAGTACCAAACAACTATATATTAGAACAAAGTTCTTTGATTACTGCAGAATACAGTGGCTTTCTCAGGCCTTGTGATTCATCTACCTCTAACATATTGATCTCAATAATGAATACATTTATAAAATACTCTGCATAACTGATTAGACCAGGAGTCAGCTATTACAGCCCATAAGCCAAGTCCCACCCACAGCCTATTTTTGTAAATTAAGTTTTATTGGAACACAGCCATCCTCATTCGTTTATGTATCATCTATAGCTATTTTTGTACCACAAAGATGGAGTAGAGTAGCTGCTGGTAGAAACTTTATGGCTTGCAAAGCTAAAATATTTACTATGTAATCCCTTTACAGAAAAAGTTTTCTGACACTTGGATTTTAAGAGGACTTTAGAATGATTTCCCAATTTCATGAAAATTTATCTTACCCTCATCAAAAAATGTCCCCATGACTGTTCAAAGGCATCTAGAACATTCAAAACAAGGACAACAACATCAGTATTATCTTTTCCAAGAAAAAGTAAAACCCAACCAACCAAGAATCATGGCCTCTTGTTCTTTCTTAAACTTTGTCTTTTTAGGGACGCCTGGGTGGCTCAGTGGTTGAGCATCTGCCTTCATCTTAGGTCGTGATCCTGGGGTCTTGGGATCGAGTCTCGCATCAGGCTTCCTCTAGGGAGCCTGTCTCCCTCTGCCAATGTCTCTGCTTCTGTGTGTCTCTCATGAATAAATAAAATCTTAAAAAATATGTCTTTTCAAAACTTTTCAAAGTTATTGATGCCACAAAGGTTATTCATCATCTTTAAGTATACACAGGTTGAAGATACTCTCCTAGGAGCAATAAAATTCACTTTAAACATGACATAGGACCATTCTTGAAAACTTTGTATTCTGGCATGGACAATATGGGGGCAAACAGGTGGCATGATAGGATGAACAAAAAACATCCAAGAAGGGCAGAACTGAAATTTATCCACTGGGTCATTTTTCACAATGATATCTTCATGGTCCTTTCCAGAAACATGTGTTCTAGATGAGATGATCTTATAAGCATAGGCACAGAAATGTACTTAAAGCTTGAAAATCAGGTTCCTTCTTTTAGCTTTCCAAAGAATTCAATAGTTACTTCTGATGCTCATTTCCCCCAAAACCTTCTTCAAAATTTCCCTTACAGCCCCATCTCCTCATTCTTGCCAATCTAGCCAGCCTTCTTCCGGGCTTGCTCCTCTGTAAACCAAGGGATGGAATGACTGTGTCCTTACAAAATTCATATATTCGAGCTCTACTCCCAGTATGACTCTATTTGGAGATAGTGCCTATGAGGAAGTAAGGTAAAAGGGGGTCTTAAGGGTGGGGACCTCATGATAGGATTAGTGTCCTTTATAAAAAGAGGAAGAGAGACCAAGGTGTCCCCCACTACATATATGCACACAAAATGGACAAAGGAAAACATGGCACCAAGCCACCAACTGCAGGCCAGGAAGAGCACTCTCACCAAGAATCATATCAGCCAGCACCCTGACCATGGACTTCCAGCATCCAGAACAGTAAGAAAAACAGATTTCTGTTGTTTAAACTACTTAGTCTGTGGCTTTTTGTTATGATAGGACTAAACAGCCTAATATACCAAACCTAAACATCACCTAAGGATTACTTCCCAAAAGTAGCACTTCAGCCAGGGCACTTCCTACTCAAAAACATACACTTGGCTGATAGGATCATCCAGTCGTACGTCAATACAACACCATCTGAATTACAGCCCTTGCAACATCCAAAGTCTTCTACAATCTCAGTACTTCTAACTTTATCTCCAAACATTAACAATAGTTAAGTGTTTTGTTCACTATGCCTGAAGCCACCTTGCTCATCTCCACAATTCTTTGCCCTGGATTGTCTGGAATATCCTCATCTGTTTTGTCCGTTTTAAAAACCCTTCTTCCTTAATAACTGTCACCTATGGTGGCCTACACCAGCTTCTTCCTTTGAACCATAGCTACTGCTTATATCACTCATTTTTACTAATTGTATACACAATGAAATAAACCAAGTAGGTCTGCAAATATTTTTTCAACCCACCAAGAGTTAATTAAAATCCAAAAGAAAAAAAGAAACAAAGTTGGTTTTTACTGTAGTAACAAAAAAATACCTAACTTACCTAGAAATATCTTCAGCCAAAACATATGGGATATATAGAATAAATGAGTAAAAGAAAAACTGAGACAGCACATTTTTATAGAAAAAAGTGAATGTGTATATAATCTATATTTCATATAGATGTCAAATATGTCCAGATTAACTTATAGTAAAAAAAAAAATCAGAATCTCAATATGATCATTTGAATCTTGACAAAAATTAGCCCAAAATTTAGCAAGTATAGAAAAGGTTCAAGAGTTAACAAAATTTAAGGGAAAGAAAAAGTTTTAAGGGAAATACCTGTATTAAATATTAGATATAAAAAACTAATTAATACAGTATTGTATTGGCACAAGAACAAACATATAAACATAGAATAGCTTATAAACAGATACTAGCCTATAAAAGACTTCAATATTTGTTTAGAGAAGCACTACAAGTCAATGGAAAAGAGACAAAATTGAATATAAAATATATTGACTACCAGGAAATAAGAAATATAATCATAAAATTAAGTTACATATGAACTATACCATTATCTCTAAAAACTGAAAACTTAAGAAACAGATAAAAGAAAAAAAAAGAAACAGATAAAAGTAGATAAACACATGTACTCTATGTGAAAAAAGTCATTTATCAGCCTGAAAGCAGTGAAAAAGATTTCATTGCACAAAACAGAAAAGTCTCTACATTGAAAATATTAGAACTACAATTTGAAGGAAAAAATGAAAAGCAAATCAGTGAAAAATACCGGGAGCAACCATGGCACCGGATTACTATTCTTATGCCCTAAGCAACTCTAACGCTTGGCAGAATGGTGGTATAAAAATATACCCAAATGTTAGCAGGGCTTCATCCCTCCATTTCTTTCTCTCCTCTAGTTTTACATGTATTTGAAATTTTCAGCAGCAAACTAAAGGACTTAGGTAATTAGAAAAAAGCAATCTTATTAGGATAATGTAGAAGGAAAATATAAATGAGAGGAAGAAATTGCCAAGAAGGGTCTGGCTAGCAGAGAAACGTTTTGGTGAAATATCCACTATAGATTTTAAAAATAGAAGACAACTGATATAAGAATTAGCATATAAATGATGGCAAAGGGCTCTCTCCTGGAATGTGGGTTACTCAGTGTCTGATTCTGGAAGGGGCTATGGTCAAAAGGACAAAGCCAAAGGAAAAGAACTTTGAAATATACTGAAAGCAAAACCAATTTCACAAAGTATACTATATGGCTCAATTATATACTCTTAGACTGAATAAAATGTTATAATCCAATTGAAAGCTTTCTACTTCCATTTTATGGTTTATGACTAGTCACATAAGTCTACAGGTGCATTATAACATCAGGATTCACTTTTGGATAAAAGATGGATACTGTGAATACATATAAAATCGGGAATTTAAGAGGGAGAAAATAATGTTTTCTTTTTTAAATTTATTTATTTATTCATGAGAGACACAGACTGAGAGAGAGAGACAGAGACACAGGCAGAGGGCGAAGCAGGCTTCCCACAGGGAGCACAATGCGGGACTCGATCCCAGATCCCGGGATCACGACCTGAGCCGAAGGCAGGCGCCCAACTGCTGAGCCACCCAGGCATCCTGAAAATCATGTTTTCAATACGGACCACATATCAGCAGATAATCCCAAATTAAAATCGAGAATTTACTGTTTGTGTCCTGCTTAAAATAATCTGTGTTAAAAAGTAGAGTGGTATTAGATTGGAAGTTTGAAGAGAGTTACATTTTATTCATCACTCTAACAATTATGTATAGAGTACCATGTGCCTTTGTCAAATGGAGGAGTCAATACAAGGAACAAGTATCTCCCTATGCTGAGGAGCTCTCCATTCAATGGAAGTTAGAGAGTAGAGAGTCAACAGTGATGTAGGTTGATAAGTGTTGGGATGGAGACAGGTAGAGAGCTCTGACAGTATGTAAAGACCATTTTCCAATATGAGAGGTCAGAACAAACTTTCTGGAAAAAAAATGTCCTTTAAAGTGAAGACTTAAGGGGATCCCTTAGTTTTATTACCCATAAAGCCATCTTTTTATAAAGACCAGGTGAGGGCAGCCCGGGAGGCTCAGCAGTTTAGCACCTGCCTTAAGCCCAGGGGTGATCCTGGAGTCCCGCGATCAAGTCCCACATTGGGCTCCCTGCGTGGAGCCTGCTTCTCCCTCTGTCTGTGTCTCTGCCTCTCTCTCTCTCTCTCTCTCTCTCTGTGTGTGTGTGTGTGTGTGTGTGTGTGTGTCTCATGAATAAATAAATAAAATCTTAAAAAAAAGTGAAGACTTAAGAGTCAAAGTTAGCCACATTAATACAGAGAAGAAAAGAGTTAATGGCCAAGGAAAAAGGCATGTGGTTCAGAGGCAACAGCAAAGCATATCTTGTTGCTGGAGCATATAATGTGAAGGGAGAGAGAGGAAGGAAAGGAAAGGAAAAAGGAAAGGAAAAAGGAAAGGAAAAAGGAAAGGAAAAAGGAAAGGAAAAAGGAAAGGAAAAAGGAAAGGAAAAAGGAAAGGAAAGGACACGACGAGCTGGAGTTTAATCAGATTAAGGATTTGGACTTCTCCTAAGGGCAATGGGGAACCACTTAAACAGGAATGGGAAGCGTGACATAATCAGGTCTCCGTATTTTAAAAATTATCCTGGCTGTTGTACAAAGGAAGAAAGAGGGAGGGTGCTGGGAGAGTCAATGAGCTCAGCTAAGATTTTCACACCATGAGGTAAGATAATGGCCTAAGCCAGAACTGAATGATGGAAGACACAGAGACATTAAGTTTTAGGAATATTTAGAGGTCAGAATCTTTAAGATTTAGTGATTACATTTGGGAACAGTAAAGCCTTTGAATATCTGTACAGCATAAGTCATCAAATTAACTGGCATAAAGTTCTTCATAAAATTCCCTTATCCTTTTGATAGCTGTAGAATCTGTAGTGATGTCACCTCTTACTACTGATACTGATTAATGTTTTTTCTGGATGAGTCTAACTAGAGGCTTTTCTGTTTTATTCATTTTATCAAAAAATTACCTTTTGGCTTCATTGATTTTTTTTGTTAAACTTTTGTTTGCTGTTGAAAACACTGATTTCCATGCTGATCCTTGTTTCTTCTACTTATTTTTTATTTCATTTGCTCTTCTTTTTCTATTGCTTTCTGTTTTCTGCGTCAGACTTGCGTTTAAGCTTTATTCCCTGAGATCAGAGCATCATTTAATCTAGAGCTAGTTTTTCCCCACTTCTGAGTACTCTACCCAATTGCCTGTGAATTATGACATTTTTCACTCTGGTGGGAATAGTAGCTATCCCCACCCCTGTGCGAGCACTGAGGATTGCTCCCGCAAATCTTTTCAAGTGACTTTTACCCACAGCTTACAGTAGTTCCCTCACTAGTATGCAGTGATCAGTGGTGAACTGATGACTCAAAGGGGACTCTCTGCAGATATTCTGGAGTTCTCCATCTGCGCAGCTCTGCCCACTCACTTACTCCTCTGCTCTGCATTCTCTAGCCTCCTAGAGGTAGTAATGGGAACAGATAGTGACCATCTCAGCAAGTCCTGCATAGATGTGCCCCTCTTTTTAGAATGTGTGGTTAATGCATCACCCCCACGGCTCTGGCTTCTCAGCCAAAATTCACAAGAAAAAAAATTCCCATTTCCTCCTGAGTCAACTGACTTTTGGGGCCAGGAGGGTCTATCACTGATAGGAAAAATGCTAAGTACCTGGCTCTTAGCACCACTACTTATGACATTTGAATTAGTTAGGGAATGAAAAGACCTATGATCCAAGTTCCTTCCAATCCTATCATTTCATACACAAAAATAAAGGAGTTATTTTAAAATACAGTAGGAGAGAAGAGTCTGTACAACAGGCAAAAAAAAATGTTATTTCGTCAGGTTAAAATGAATGGCTAAATGACAGAAATGAGTGAAGGAGGATGGCTATTGTTTCATTAGCAGCGTAAGGGGAGTAAAAGGCATTGTATCACTGATGTACTATAATGTTGTCACATTGAAGGAGCTTCTCAGAAAAGCCAGCAACCCCTCCTCTGGGTCACTCTCTGGACCCACAGTGGGCCGGGGCACACACAACATTAATTACAGTCATTAAGGGAGAAGTCTCTCAAATGCCTTCAACTTAGGGTCTCTCCCAGTGAAAGCTCAAGAAAAAGATCTTCTGACAGACATTTACATTCCTCTGCTCTTGATTCAGCTTTTATCTTAATAAGAGGGAAAAAAATTACAGGGCTGCAAAATGTCACCTTTTTGAAGAGTTACTTAGAGGACAGTATCAATACCTACTCCTATCTACATAAGCCTATTTTCTTCTAGGTGATTGATTCATAATTCCCAGGTATAAAATATGGTTAAGGCTATTAACCTGGAGTTTCTCCAAACATGAGAAAATACAAGCCAATCCTGGCAGTTTCAAGTTTCCAAATATCAACAAACTTCATTTCTGGAGGTAATGGAGTAGCCCAGTGAGGTAAATCAAGAGAAACAACTTCAATTATTTTCCCCTACCACCTTTGTTTTTGCCTCGTTTAATTAATACCAGCTGAGGTGTTTCAAAGCATAATGTGGTCTTCAGAACCCGCCCTTAGACCAGGCAACCCCAACCCCTGCCCTGGGTTCTCCCTTCAGAGGGACCTGCTTTGGCCTTCCTCTAGCCACAATCTTCTGAGTAGGACGAGGAATCTAAAAGGCCTAGGGGTACATCTTCACTTGGAAACCATTCCTTGCCCTGACATGGGATACTGACGATGGGAATTCCCCAAGGCTCTGATAATAGATCACCTCCCTGAATCAACCTCCTGGAGTTGGCAGCATTGCAGCATGTGTGCCGATAAGCCAGGGCCAGCAGTTTCATAAGCTGTAGAGAGGCTGGATGGGATGTTCACAAGCCTGTGCATGGCCCCTCTTCCTAATAGATACAACACAGGGTGGGAAATAAAGGCAAGCTGATAGCCAAAGACCTTGAGTTTTTTACTTTTTCCCTGTATGAGGCATGCTCTCACAGAAACCCTGGACGAGAAGCATATCAGTCACCCTAAGAAATGATTCAAGCTGGTTAAATCCAAAAGTTAAATCACACATGCACAGGATAAAGGGAAAATTGGGGAGACCACCAGGTTTCACCCCTTCATACTACCCTCCCCTCTCCTCTTCACAAGTAGGCGGTTGCTAAATCTTGTGCCTCTAGCTTCGTAAGACCAAAAAGAGGGCACAGAAGCACCAGGAGATCCCTGGTCCTCCTTATCCTCAAGCCACATTGGTCAAAGTCTTGAACCTGAATGAAAAATACTATGAACCTCAAAATCTAAATCCATCATGTTCTTTTCAATCACTTCTATCTCCCCTTCCAAGGCTAAGAGACAACCAGGCTCATTGAACACTTTTGTGCTTAACACAGAATGGCTGCAGACTGGGGATAGGGGAGGCTGCTGGATTCCAATTAACTTCGCCACTTAACTTTGATTGCTGTGTTACTCTGGATGAACTGGCTGCTTATTAGTAAATGGGTGTGAAGCTCTCAAAGATTAATGATTGCAATGACTGTAGCTACACAACAGGACCCAGATGTTCCCATACTTTTTGCTTCCTCTCCTTGACCCTCTTTCCTGCAAGTACTAGAGAGAAAACACAAACACGGCATTTAGGAAACCTGACACAGGCCCAAACTACTGAGATGGTTAGGGCTTCAACTTTGAACACCGCTCTGTCTCATATATTCAGATAAATTCCATAATCCTGATACCAAAGGGTATCATACTTTTGGATTATCATACTGCATACTTCAAAGTGGAAACAGAGAAAAAGTTGAAGATACATCAAACATGTATAATTAACTGTTTGACCTCAAAGCCAAATCTTGATGAAAAAGCCAAACTTTACTACATAGCAAGTTCATGTATTCACAAAATCAAAGAAAATAACCCATACTGAGGACTCGGCAAAGAAATTACATACGTTCATCAGCCATTCTTAGGCTGATCTTACTGATCGAATTGTCTCTGACAGAAATTTTGCCTATCACTTCCACTTCTCTTAATTGCCTACCTACCACAGAATTTTGGTTAGTGAATCTTAGAACTAATCCAGTCTATCTAGAATTGCAACCACATTTTATCATATTAAATTTCCTCCAAAACTAACAGATCAAAGACCAATGACAAGGTAAACCTCCCAGTAAGCTACAGGCATAAGGAGGAGAAGAGATTACTTATATTCACCAAATCTGGTTCCTTTCTTCTTCTTGTGTACCTGTGATTAATTCTGGCAAATGGAGTGGCAGGGAGTGGAAAAGATGTATTTCATTTTCATGCTGAGACCGAGAGAAAGTTACATCACTCTCCTCTAGCGCTTGTACCCAGCAAATACAAAGCCATGTATCATGAAGGTAGGATCACAAGATGGTACCTTCCTAGACTTCTAAGTCATGCACTGCTTGGAAGGAAGCTTCACTGGATAAGCTCTAGAACTGCAACAGACTTTATGAGAGGAAGAAAAAAGCCACTGAGAGGTAGAGGAACTCTTGTGGTTGTTCTAATTGTAGAATTACCTACCCTATTAGAGCAGAGATAGGTATGTTCTCAGTGTAAAAATACTTAATACATTAGAGGCAATTTCATAAATGTGATCATTATACCAACAGATCACTGAGTTGATTTGATAGCATATCTGAAGTGTATCTATTTATCACTGAATTTTGATACTCTAAGTCCAAAAAACTTAAGTTTATGAACAAATCTTGTCTACAGTTTATTTTTTTTAAAAGGCAGTCTAGTTTCTTTTTTTTTTTTAATTATTTATGATAGTCACAGAGAGAGAGAGAGAGGCAGAGACACAGGCAGAGGGAGAAGCAGGCTCCATGCACCGGGAGCCTGACGTGGGATTCGATCTCGGGTCTCTAGGATCGCGCCCTGGGCCAAAGGCAGGCGCTAAACCACTGCGCCACCCAGGGATCCCTTGTCTACAGTTTAATTTGAGGGCCTGTTAGAATTACCCAGAGGAATTTCTGGCATCAGACATCAAATCATTGCATCATACTTTACCTAAGAAGGAAAAAGGAACAACCAAAAACAGTCTATTATTTTTTTCCTGTCGCAGGCTCATAAATGTATCTTACCCCATTCACACACACATATACATTGAGTCACAAAAACAGATGCACTGTCCAATCTATACCAGAGCTCTGCTAAGCACCAGGACTAGAAACTTAAATAACAAATGATCACTACCCTCCTGGAAGGGGGTGGGGAGAGAGTCACACAATTATGACAGAGTATAGTGAGATCTGTGATCCAGACAAGAGTGGGAGCTCAGTGGAAGGAGAAACCCATTCTACTCAAAGATAGATGAGGATGTCCTTACAGAAGAGGTGACACAAAGTCATGAAAGGAATAATTGTGTTGTGGGTAGATAAGGAGAAGAATATTCCAGGGCACCTGGGTGGCTCAGTCAGTTAAGCATCTGCCTTTGGCTCAGATCATGATCCCAGTCCTGGGATCGAGCCCCGCATCAGGCTCCTTGCTCAAGGGGAAGCCCATTTCTCCCTCTCCTCCCTGCTCATGTTCTCTTTTACCATCTGTCTGTCTCTCTCCCTCTCAAATAAATAAAATTAAAAAAAAGAATATTTGAGGCAAAGGTATAGCATGTGCAGACCTGTTGGGTCACAAAAGAACTTGCGAAGTATTTAGAGACTAGCTGAAATATCGGTGCTTACAGGATAACCATGGGATAGGAGTCAAGAAGAGCAAGTCAAAACAGGATCACAAAGCACAATCAAGACAAGGCCTTCCACTTATTTATTGCTAAGTCCCTTCAAAACTCACTGGTTTAAAGCCATAGTTCATGAACATCTCTCTTGTTTCTTTTGATTGACTGGGCTTACACTGTGGTTCTTTTGGGAGGTCTATGCCTTAGCAGTCAAAGGTTGGCTGGGGCTTTGATCCATGTGAAAGCTCAATCCACTACGTTGGAGGTTCAAGATGGCTCACTCTTAGGATTAACAAGTGATACTAAGAGCACCGTTGGAGCTGTGCACTGGAGCCTCCCCAAATGGCCTACCCTTCTCATGGGCTGGCAGCTGAGTTACAAGAAAGAGTATCCCAAGAGTGAGTGATCCAAGAAACAGGAAGTACTCACAGCTTGTCTCTTAATCCTGAGCCCAGAAACTACCACACCATTTCAGTCATATTTCTCTTAAAATAGTCACCCAGGCCATCCATATTCAATTGGAGTAACACAGACTTCATTTCTCAATGCAAAGAATACGTGACCATCTTTAATCTGTCACATAGGACAATGGCTTGTACTGAAGGCACTGAATGGAACACAAACAGATCCATTTAAAGAGAAGATGGATGGGGGAGGGTTACATCGAGAGCAATGGCACTGATGGCAGAGTAAAGACGGATTGCATGTGGAGGCAATGAGAGCAGAAAGCAGAAGCTCAATTATAAAGATATTAGTTCACCTGAGAAATTATGAGGGTCTGAAATCCTAATAGCTTCTAGAAGGTTCCAGATGAGGCAAAAAAAAAAAAAAAAGAACAAGATAATTATAGGAGACATTAAGGACAGGGCTTGGTGGATAGTTTGATACAGAGACAACAGAGAGAAAGAGAGCAAACAAAATTCCATCCCAGCACTAGGTTACTAAGTAAATGGTGATCTCATTATAGGAAAAAGTAAAGATTAGAAAAACAAACTATGAAGATGAGAGGGCAAAGAGGGTGAATTATGAATATGATTTTATTTTTGTAAACTGTAAATAAATTTCTTCTAATGGACAAAAAAATTGTTTTTAAGGGAACAGACATTGCATTTCTGCAGCACTCAGGAGTATCTTCCTAATCTCTTCTATATTCAATAAAGTGTATATTGTAAAAGGAAGAAGTATTTTTCCTTCCTCTTCATAATTTTTATCTATAGAACATTCCTTGGCAAACTTGTCAAGATACTATCACCTGGAAAACAATTAAATTTAATATATCTGCCCATATTAGGAAAAATGGGAGATTTTATAAACTCTATGTTTGTCACTCAAGTTCAAAACACACATTTTCTACAAAGCAGTGCTCCACTACCTTCTATTTTTTCAGAGCTGTCTTTCAGGATATAAATAACTTACATTTTAATCACTGACAAGCGATAGGCTTTAACCAGGTCAGATGAGCCCTCACTTGAATTCCCTGGCAACGATGAAGTGAGATCCATAATCTCCACAGACATCTACTCAGAGCCCAGTAATCTCTAATCTGCAAACTGAACAGAATGCCAGCTACCGATGATTCCTCACCAAGCATAAAGTCAGCAGCGATGCTCCTATTGTTAAGCATTACTACTGCCCCAGATTGGCTAATGGCAAACTGGAACACAGCACAGACCTCACAGAAACTCCACGCAAGTGAGTAAACTCTAAATGACCACCTACGTCACAGACCATATATATGGACTCTAGGATTACTCCCACACCATGCAATGGAAAATGGTTTGAAAAATGCATTTTCATAGAATCTTTATTTTAGATTTTACTTAAATGTATTATTACACAGAATCCTCAGACCTCATCAGTATGGAGAATCCCATTGACATAAGAGGATCGAATTTCTCTGGATCTCACCATCCAAGATTTTAGCCCCATATAAGTATCCCCCCATACATGCCGCTCAGAGTTGCCAAGGCAGGTCTCATGTGTACTCGTGAGCAAGATCTAGCAGTACACACTTGACACTATTTAATTTCTTGAACATGCATCCTTTGGTGATGACTACTGAGGCCCCCGCATATGACGAAGCTACATGAAGGGACTTGGCCTTCTCCTCTGTCACCATGGTCATATCATTTCCCACTAGATACATACCACTTCCAAATACCTTATGGCTCTGATCAGTCCACAACTGTTGCTAGTGCATATCACAAAACAAGCTCATGGAGACTCTGAACCTCTATGTTTAAAAAAAAAACCCTCCATGTAAACTTTCCAAGTGAAATTCTGTTTCTGTTCATATTTATTTTACTCTGTTTCAAAACTTGTACTCTCGGAGTGACATCAGTGAAATGGCGAATGAGTAAGCCCCAGGCCCTCTTTCTTCTATGGAAACATTTTGAAAAATAACTACAGACTGACAAAAATAACTTTCTAAGAGTCAAAAATTTACAGCAACCAAACATACATCTAATCAAGAAAAAGGTACATTTGAAATGGTTTTCACCTTTTACTTGCCTTCGCCATACCCTCTCAACCCAACCTTTCCTCCCCATGGTGGTATAGTCAGGGGGAAGTGGCCCAATTCCTGGCTCCCCCCCTTTGGGCCACCAGAAGAGTAAAACATATGTCCAACATTCTAATCTGTCTGTAGTCTATCCAGCCTTGTGCAGAAAAGGTATGTCAACCCATAATCTAGAGAAGAAAGTAAAGAGAATCAAAAAGGCTAATTAGGAGGCCACACAAAAACCATGGCTTGAGGTCATGTCTAACCAGAGAGGCTGACAAGAGGAAAGAGATGAAGCCAAGAGATAACAAAGGCACAGAAGAGAAGGAATTTAAGACAGAGGGGCAGTAATGAGGAACAAGACTAAAGCATTTCTAAAATGATGAATAGTGAAATCACTGGCCAACATGGAATTCAGGAGGAGAAAGCTCCTTCTGGTGAGTGCTCTGGGCATGCTGGAGTTTGAGGTGGTACCAAGAAATTCCAATGAAAACTAGACCAGAGGACAAGCTTTTAACCTCTAGGTTACAGAGTCATCAATATGGAGATGATTTATGCAAGTTATGGAGGATAATGAAATCCCCATGAGAGAAAACAGGAAGAGCAGAAGGCCAAGACGGTGCAGACAACAAAGATGTACATTTAAGGAACAAATTTGACAATTTAGTCATTCGCCAAATGCAGGTATCACTAAACCTAAGAATTTATCCCCTGTATAACTTCCTAACACTGTAAATGCACTCTCACTTTATTTTTTTAATTATTTTCTTAAATATTTTATTTATTTATTCATGAGAAACAGGGTGGGGGGGCAGAGACACAGGCAGAGGGAGAAGCAGGCTCCAGGCAGGGAGCCCGACGTGGGACTCGATCCCCGGACCCCAGGATCACGCCCTGGGCCGAAGGCAGGCACTAAACCACAGAGCCATCCAGGAATCCCCTATATTCTCACTTTATATGCTCTTTTAAAAATCTGTACTGACTACAAGGGCGCCTTGGTGGCTCTGTCAGTTCAGCGTCCGACTTTTGATTCCGGCTCAGGTCACGATCTCAGGGTCCTGGGATGGAGCCCCACATCAGGCTCTGTGCTCAGCAGGGAGTCTGCTTAAGATTCTCCCTCTCCCCCTCTTCCTCCTCATGCTCGAACTAACTAAATAACTAAACAAATAAATAAAACCTTAAAAAAAAAACTCAGAAACCAAAATAAAAATCTGGACTGACTACTGACTACCTCACTGTGATAGAGAGGAACAGGAAAGCACCTGGCTCCTATGTTCAAGAGAGTTTCTAACTTCATTGGGAAAAGACATGCAGGAGAAGACCATCAGGAAGTTGAACAACAACTTGGGGAACAATGAGGATGGGATAGGTCTAAAGAGTAAGCAACCTCAAGGTCACACATTAAAATACAGAAGTTACATACATAATGCACGTAAAATATTTCAAAGCCTCATTTTATGGCCCTCTGATACCTGTAGACAATGCTCCCAAGCCTGGAGGGATGGAAATGACAGCTTTTAAATCTTACTCATCTATTGTCCACTATCGAACACTGCAGGCACTAAGTCTTTCCAAAGGGGTACCATGGTAACATCAATACACTTGCCTTGACTTATGATTACCCCACTTGCTCTATAAAGTGCCCTTTGAGTCATTTTTTCTGTGCTGCTCTACTTGACAAAACCAGCTGTCCATTGTCCTACTTATACATGGAGAAAAATAAATTTATCAATAAAACCTGCTGGATGGATTCCTTGTAGTCTATCAAAAAATCAGGGCCTTAAGGCATCAAAGCTCACTCCAGCTGTGCTCTTTTTCTGCAAGGTAATGGCAGAAGTGCAACACAATCATGGAAGCATTTTCCTCTAAAACTGGCTTTTAATCACATCATTTTATAATGTAAATAGCCAAGTGGCTTACAGGACTCCAAGGGCTGGCAAGTCCTCCTGGGGCCTCCATGCTTTCACTGGCTGACCTCTAAGAAGAAGCAAGAAGAAGGAAGAAATGTGCAGAAGCAAAATCAACACTGATTAGAAAGCGTGTAAGGGGGGGAAAAATGTAAAAATCTGTTTTTAGACAAATCTCCTGATCAAAAAAAATCTTGGTAGACCAGTTAAGAAAAATCTCTCCTTCTGAAGAGACCAACCTCTGGGGAAGCTTTCACAGATGATAAAGTTAGCAGTCACAGTGATTGAAAGGGGACATTATACTTTAAAATGTAATGCCGTTAGGACAGATGTGGTTAGGAAAAGGGGAAAAAAAAAAAAAAGACTACACTGCACATATCTAGAAAACGGAAATAGAAATAAAAATGCCTACTTTGCCATATTTTCCTAGGAGTTAGTTCATTTATCTGTTTTCAGTTAAGGAGAAAAGGGTTTGAGTTGAAAATATCCTCCCTGTCAACAGGTTAAAAAGTGATCAACAGTCGGATGAACTATCATAAGCTGATGGATTTTTATTCCACTCATTTATTTACTGCTCACTGAAGGACCCTCTTCCCCATCCAACAGGAAATCGCCTTCCTTCGAAATGAAAAACATCCATCAACTTACACAGTACGAGCTTTATTATCCACATAAAAATCCTTATTTTATCCCCAGCCAATGTTTCATGAAGTCACATCATCCTATCTAAAGAATAGTGGAGTTCTGGAATCAAGAAGGTCTAAGTAGAAATCTTTGCATTGCAAGAAGCTTCTTGCATCTGTTGTTTTGTTTTGTTTGTTTTAATTCACAAGCTACAGTAACAAATTAGAGTGACCTAGGGAATCCAGGGAAGCATGGGCTGGTTTTCCAATTCCTTTGACAAAGACTCAATTTTCTTCCTCAGAGCTTCTTAAAGTTGACCATGTTTTTGTTAGGGTGGGGATTGGGTTTAGGGTGAATGTGAAGGAAGGTGTTTTCCTACAAGCTCTGTAAGTGATCAAAAAATTTTAACTGTCCCTGATAGCAGGGACTCATTCTTCAGCTAAAGATACACAAGTAACCAAGCATCCAGGCCACACGTTTTCACTGTGCCTGCCAACCCCCTGGAAGCAACCTACCAATC
Source organism: Canis aureus (assembly GCF_053574225.1). NCBI lineage: Eukaryota > Metazoa > Chordata > Mammalia > Carnivora > Canidae > Canis > Canis aureus. Next base: position 103,563,739 of record NC_135649.1, read on the forward strand.
AATGTCTCACCTTTCAAAACCCACCACCAGGAAATTTCACATCATTTTCTTGGCATTATTAATTACAAGTATTACAGTAACTTAAAGCTGCAACCACTTTTTTTTTATCATTTCATATCACACTATTCACATTACTTGTAAAATGACAACCACCAATGGCAGCACTAAGGAAATATTGAAGCGGCCACCTACTTTGCACATTTCCATAATAATGGAATTTTTCACTGTGAGAGCAAACGACATTTCTAAACAATATTGTAAATAAATCCTGCCAAATTCACTTTGAAGCCTCTAGTTTACACATTTTTCCATTATGTCCAATTTTAGATATTAAATAGCTAATACTAACATTTTCTTCTATTTGCATGAGCAGTAAATGTTTTCCCTCATTTTTAGAGACCAAGCTATCAACCTCATTAGGTTACTAGGTAGTGTGAGGTCTTCAAATACCAACAGAAAGTAAAAGGACAGCTTAACTGTTCCAGCATCAAGACGGTCTTCTCTTTTCATTTGCTGGACCACACACATTCCAGTTTTTCCTCACTGAGTAGACCGCTGGTCAACAATGATTTGGAATAACCAAGCATTGCTGTGTATTTGCTGTGGGGAGAGAGAGCACTTACTTGGAACTTAACCTAAAACTGTATTTAGTCCATTAGACAAATCTTTTATTGAAAGACTGAGCTATACTTTCAAAGTCCATAATTACCATTCCACACTTTTAAAGCCTCAGGAGCGCAAATGCCACAAGGTTGATAACAGAGTTTCACTTTCCTGCTACAGAAACAAAACATCTCAAAACAAATAGGAAAGTAACATTCAATAATCCAGCCAAGACAACATCAAATTTAATTTGGCACATCTGAAGGGTCAAACATACAGCAAGGCAATATTGATTAAACTCTCTCAGCAAAGATCAATCGAAGAGATGTCAGCAGAGTCACCACAAGAGAGAACCATCCAATTCTAAAATGTCAACAGAAAGAATTCTGTGATATCTGGGTTTCCACATTGCCATGCATGGATCTTGAATATACTAAGTGCATCACCCAGATGGTAAGATTTTTACCTTACAAGAATTTGAAGAAAAGCTTTGTCAATCTATTTGGCCCTTTATTTAGATAACTTAATAATTATGCTTTTTAAAAAAGATTTTATTTATTTATTCATGAGAGACACACACAGAGAGAGGCAGAGACACAGACAGAGGGAAAAGCTCCCCGCAGGGAGCCTCATGCAGGAGCTGATCCCAGGACCCTGGGATCACAACCTGAACCGAAAGCAGATGCTCAACCACCGAGTCACCCAAGTGCCCCAATAATTACTCACTTTTGTGAGTAAATAAAAAAGATGACTCTATTTGGGTTTGGCAGCTTCAACAGGCCAAAGGAAGACATTCAGCAGAGTCGACCATCTGAATTATTATTTATCATTTAAAAGGCTATGGTAAGAAACCCCACCTAAAACTTTATTCACCCTCTTGCCTCAATGTCTGAATTTTCATCAATATTAAATCACTTCTTCTCATCACTGTCTCTAGATGTCTCCTTAAAAATGCAAATATTCCTGGGGAACAGAGTGTACCTAGGGTAGTAGCTCCCAAACATGATGTCTTTTTGTAATTCAGGGGGGAAAAAAGTACCCTGGTGAACCAACGCTGTTGCACTGGAGCAAGGCTGTGCCTCTGGGTTCAATTCCGGCCCTGACAAGCCTCCAGGACTTGTGGGTCTGTGTACCACATGAGGCTGCCTGCTGATGTCAATAACCCCAGCTCTCATTTCCTTGGGAGCTTCCCTATTTCTGTTGGATGCTTGTGAAAAGTTATTAATTGGAGGCAAAACCTTCTTGAAAAGCCCCAGAATGAAGTTTCACCAATACTGTATTAGCAATCCTGAGAAAAGACTTAGCTTCCATGCTGCACCTGCCTAGTACTTAAAGGACAGTGGATCCAACCAAGACTCTCAGCCCTGAGTCATAATTCAATGCTATTTAGTTTCACCTCTCATTTTCCTACCTGTAACCCACTCTTTCTTCAAATGAAAATCGTATTCAAATACTTTTATTTCTAAAGCTTTGACTCAGTGGTATGCTAGAACTGGTTCATACGGGCCTGCTAGGTACAGCCAGGTGTGCACAGCTCTCCACTCTACAACGCTAATGTTATGTTGGTAGCCTGAAATCAGCCATAATGGAGTATTTATACTATGGAAATCAGCAAACACTACAAATCAGGCCTTTTGTAAGTGAAGAGCCAACTTTTAGACATTTACCAGCACACCACTGGATTTTCAAAAATGACAAAGTTCTACTCTCACAGAATTAGTTTCTTCTCGTTGTTGCTTTTAAAAAAAATCAACTAAAAAATGGTTCCCCCACGATATCCCCATATATTTTGAAGCCCTCTCAAGCAAAGTAGGCCATTTTACCATATTCCTAGAACAGATTTCTATCAGGAAGCTCTTTAAAGCATTATATTGAAGAAATACTTCTCCTTTATGCCTATTACAGCATCTGATATATGTAAAACTTCTATAATCATTTACCTCATTAAATTTTGTTATGTGTCTGCCTCCCCACTTTATTGAAAGCTACCTGAGAGCAGGACCCATGTAATGGTTATCACTGTATATCCGGTAGGTTCTTCTGGCTTCCTACTGCTGTTAAATATTTCTCATCCTCCCGTAGAAACATTTCGACTTCCGACTTCCGAGACAATAGCACCTGGCTCTATTTCCCTCTGCAGCCCCTCCTAGCAGTCACATCTGCATCTGGAGCAGCTCCCTTATATTATTCAATGAGGATTCACAGTCCTCCTTCAAACTGAAGCCCAGCTCTCCTGCTGGGCAACTTCAACATCCTTGAGAATGTGTCACACAATTAATAGTGTAGGAGCCAATGGTAGGCTGCCCAAAGTTAACCAACTTGGCATGCGAACTATTTTAAGCTGAAGGCAATCAAGACCCTTTGGCTTCAAGAGAAAATTTTGCCCCTTCCTTAACTACATATAAGAAATGAAATTGGAGGGTCTTTCCAGAATAAGGCTTATCAGCAGAGATCAGTTTTATCTGAGTAGTCCATCTGTAAGGCAGGACAAACGTTTGTTTACCAAACATTGGCTTTTTTATCTTCCCATGAATTGCATTCCTTCCCTTCGAAATCCTAGACCTCAATCCCTTCTCCTTAGTTCAGGATGACATATATACTTCATTTTGCCTGTCTCTGGGATTTGCATGTCTGTGTAGATTCCCAGTCCCCATGCTATTAAATTTGATTTTCTCCTGTGAATCTATCTCATGTCAATTTGATTCTTAGTCCAGCTAGAAGGACCCTTGAGGGGGACAGGAATTCTTGCTCCCTGACAATAACCACTAAGGTCAGATAGTTTTTCAACCACATATTTCTTCAGCTCTTATCTCCTGAAAGACCAAATCCTGGGCCTTCATTTCTCCAAGAAATTTTCCACTTGAAACACACTATGGGAGCAGAACAAGAATTTTCCCTCTACCCTTCAAAGTTCTTGGCCAAGACCCCAGCCACCCTCCGCCCACCCTTCCCAGAATAAAAGATTAACAGGAGAAAAAACAAGTTTAATAACACATATACCTCCTGCTTACATGCTAGAGACCTAAACAAAGTGAGTAATTCCCAAAAGGGCTCAAGCCATCACCTAAATACCATCTCCAACTCAAGACAAAAGATGTCATGGCGGGGAGTGGGGGGCAGTTATGGGAGGGTAACAGGAAAAGCGCAGGAAACAAGAGTATGGTTGTTTTGCAGATTGAAGTCCTTGCCTTCTCAGAAACTGAGACTCATCCTCTTCCTGGTACAGGGAGGGAGACATCCTTACAAATCAAGATTTCCCTTAAACATGTAAATGTCTCTTACAAAATAACTTCTTAGTTTTCAGAGCTTATCCTGTGTCTGCAGTTTCTTAAAAATAATCAGCTCAAAATAATCTTTATGCCAAAGAGCCTTATTTTCGGATGGCAAATTCTGCTCCCATTCAACACCGAACTCCAAGTTCCCAGTGACTGCAACAACAGCTCTTCTTCCATTAAATATGCTGTTCCATTTAGCCAGACTCTACAGCGTTTCCTTCAGCCTTCCTCTCAGGTCATCATACCCACCCTTCCAGTTCCACCTCTTTCCCGGTAAAACCTAAATCCCATGAAGAATCATTTGAATCCCTTTCTTGCTAGCACTTCTAATTCATTAAATCTGTTATCTCTCATTGCTACTGAACCTGCCATCAGTCAGTCTCGTGGGCAAGAGCAGCCACCTTCTCTCCTCCTATATCCAGCCTGCTGAGGGAGAGACACAGAAAGCAAGGGCGCGGACTGGCTCTGTCAGGGAACCCTGGTCACCAGCTGCAGGTGGCCTCCAAGCGGCACTCAGCAATCCTGCTAGAAATCCTGGATCTGCTCTTGCTTTCATTGGAAAAACTTTTTTCATCTTGGTGAAATATACCTAATACTTCTTTCAACCATTCGTGTTTTGCTTTCATTTTTACAGAAGCTTTTCTGAACACTTGCCCCATCTATCGCTTTCCCAGAAACCCCAGCTATATTCTTAGCCCCTTTCAGAGGACAAGCTTTGCCCCTGAATCACGGCTAAGAGTAAGGCTCTCACGTAAGCCCACTGCTAACATCTGCAAAGCCCGGGGCAAAGATACAAATGGAAGCCTCCCGCTGCAGCCTTCGCTTCCCCATTTTTTCCCTACCCTGCTCTTTCCCACACCATGAGAAGCCTCCCTGAGAAACCGAAGGACACCCAAACTCATATGGCCAAGCTCCATCCACGCTCCCCAACCAGATGCCTCTTGGCCACCCCCCAGACCCAAGGGTCCTCATGCCTAATGTCCTATTCCTCCCTTAGGAAGACAGATTTTAGGAGGAAGACTGCAGGCCCTCAAAGTGAGCAGAGATATGTGGGAAGAAAAGTCCAATGTCTCAGCTACCTGGAGCATGGTTTAGAAGGGGAATCTCCAAACTCTGGTGGGCATATCCCATTAGCTCCATGCACTTCTCAGTCTTTCAAGAGGGTATAGCCACCAGAGGACCAGAACAGCACTCACCCAGCACAGGGCTCAAGCCCTGAGTTCTGGGTGCCTGGATTCTCTTTGATCCTTCATACTGTGCCACCAACACCTACTCTTCAGCCATACCAAAAATTTGGCTACTTTGAAAATATGTGAGGGCAAACAGAACATGCCACCCCCAAATATACCACTCTAGCATTCGCTTATTTTGAATTAAAGTTCCTTAAGAAACAGCCAACACAAGAAGGTCAGTCTAATTCCCCTTTGTCCCCCTGGAAGCAAGAAATCAATCTCCCATGTGAGAAGTGCCCTCCCTGTACAGGGACGGGTAGAAGGCACCCTTATCACCAGACATATAGAACTTAGGACCAAGAAGGGAGTGTGGACAAACCTGGTTCCCCCATTCACTTGCCACCCCAAACCCAAACTTGTGTCTTGTCAATTACCAACCAGGTATTTGTATACAAGGTATGAAAGCTGCCTGCTTTAGCTACTCTGAGCCTCATTTCTATGCACTCCTGTATGTACGAAACTCAACTTGCTTTTCTCCTCTTAATCTGCCTTAGATCAATTTATCATGAGACCAGCCGAAGAACCGAGAAGGAAAAGTGTGCCTTCCCTACAATAACATGGTCTTACAATTCTATACCTGTGGTCATTCCCTTCTTCCCGTTGGGAACTTCCTTCCCCATCCAGCCTGTCAACTTACTCCTCTCAGACTCTGGTCACCCATCAGTTCCTGTGGGAAGACTGTTAGTTACACGTCCCCTGTGCTCCTCCACACCTAATTGCTTCTTCTCCGACCGCGTGTGTGACACTGCTGTGGCATGCTGGCATGTCGGTCTCTAACTACACTAGGAGCTCCTGAAGGAACCAGACTATGGCCTATCCATCCTCTCATTCATGGATTCTAGAACTGTTTCCTGATTATGGAACAGGTACTGGGAATCTAAACTCAAAAAAATAGTAAACCATAAACATGAAATAATGAATAATTGCTTATTTCTGGTATTTCTGTAATATTCCATACTAAAATAGGACTACTCTTTCTTAAAATTCATGAAGAGAGTCTTGTCTTTTTTTATTTTTTTTTTGAGTCTTGTCTTTTTGTTAACAATAAGTCCCCACAACAGAACAATGACTACTTTCTTCTCTATCCAACAAGATTCCTCTAGCAATCAGGGGTAAAAAGCCACATTAGGGTACAATCTGGAATCTGGAGTCCCCGCCAAAAGCAGAGCCTAAGATAAGGATTTGGGTTCAGACAGTTTGTTTCAGAAGTGATCGCAGAAATCACTGGGAGGGAGTAGAAGAGATAGCAAAAGAGCAGAGGTAATAAAAGGTGTTTCAGTAAGTAGTCTCTGCTATGGAATTCTGCACCAAGAGTATCTGCTCTATCACCTCCCTGTGCCTTCCTGAAGAGAAGCGAAGCTGTTTGGCTTTTGAGGAAAATTTGTAACCATCTCAAAAATGTCTGGTCTCATTTCTCTAATCTTTAGCTCCCTCTACTTCACGATCTTCCAGTTCCTCCATTCCTTCACCCAGTCTTCGAAGCTCTCCACATTCTCCCTCTGTTTTACACATGCACACCTCATCACTTAGAATAATGAAGAAAAATTAGGCAATAAGCCCTTCTAATACGCTTTGCCAAATGGATTGTGTACAGCTAAGTAATGCAAATTGCAGATTCTCTACAGTAAACTTCAGAGTTTGGTAAACCTTAGATATTCACAAAAGTCAACTCCCAAACTAATTCTCAAATGCCACCTTAGAACACACCCACCCCGCAAACTAAAATATGCTTGCAGTGAATAGGAAACAAAATTACTACGGAAAGGAAGTACAGGCTCCGTTTTCTAGATGAGTGCTCAAAACTCAATTTCGTGCTGTATTGAAATTCAAGTTTCTCAATTTCATGGACATGTGTGAGGAGAGCTGAAATTGTAAATGTTAAAAGAGCTAATGCCAAAGGTCTCTGTTGGCTTTTCCTGAACAAATCATGCCCAACTCATGAGCTATAACAACAAGCACGCACTTCTTGTTCACACATCTGTGAGATCAATTCTGATCTCAGATGATCTAGATTAGGCTCAGGCTTAATTCTAAACTATAGGTTAGGTTCAAGTCTATTTCACAGGAGCAGCCTCCCCCTTGGACTAGAGATTTAGCTGGAGCATGTCTATTTTAGACACAATGGGGTACGCCCAAGAGCACTTGTATATTTTAAGATTCTACTTCTATCACCAGCACCCCATTGGCCAAATTAAGACACATGGCCAAGGCCATTATCAGTGGGATAGGGTGACATACAACCTTCTCATAGAGATACAGAGGGAGAGGATCATTATTTGCTGAATAATAATCTAGTCTACCCCCAAAGAGTTGTCTCATGTTCCATTTTTCCTAGGAAGAGAAACATCAAGGTAAGCTCCCTGAAAACGTACCCAAATTAGACTATATTCAACAGCTAGGAGTTCAAAATGTAGTTTTTTCTAGCTTGGTCTGCGAATATTTTGTAAACAACATCTAATGCATCTTCACATTTCTATGTTTTATAAACAGTTCAACAAATTAGATGTCAAAGAATCCTGAGGGCGGAAGTTGCCTGATAAGAGAAATCTCATAAAGAAATTACAGTATATTTAGAAACCAGAATGACATTTCCATCCTTTATTTGTTTACCACTTGAACTTTAGCAACTATATGGCAATGTATTAAAAGTCTTATTAGTCATTTTCTTGGTGATTTTCCAGCCTCCTGAAAAATTACAGACCCAACAACAGTTCAAGGACTTCATAATTCACCCAAATTGTCTAAACTTCTAGAAAAGCTTTTTTCTGCAATGCTCAGGACTTATAGTCTATGAAGCTAAAGCTGACCTGCTTTCAGCTTGAGGTCTTTCTCGATCTGTGGACTTTATGAATAAATCCATTTTTGCTATCATATCTGTTTATGGTAAAGAGATAAAAAAAAATCCTTCTCATTTTTGAGATGCCAGCAGTAACAGCAGTTCTAGCAGCAATGCTATTCCAATTACAGTTCTGACCAGTGGCCATCAAAGTGCCACTTTATACATAAGCCTCATGAAAGTGCCCCAGCATGGTGGCAGGATTCAAGGAGTTGCTTCCCTCTGTACTAATGTGTATCCTTACATTTTGGGGAGTTATTTATGTTTCTTTTCCTCTGATGCTCTTTAGATTTCTGGTCAGTGATAATTTATCATAGATAGGGGGAAAAACACAATACTTAATTAGGTTTTTAAAAGGTTTGACTTTAGCGTTAACCATAGTGATTTTTATCACAGCATGGGCAGAGAGGAGAGAAGCCAACAGAAAGTAGTGAAAAGGAAGTCTCAGCAGGCAAGATGGCAAAGTTTTTTAGTGAGAAAATTAGGTTGGACAGGATACACACAAAGCACACTCTAGCAAGCAATCGATAATGTAAAACTTGGTTTTTAGAGGATATCTTTTATTCTAAGAATTAGAGCAACTTTTCAGGCATGAAGTACCCACTTAGAGCAACATTCATGTAGGTCAAGAAGCAAGTATTGCTGGGAGGGACTTGCAAATGAAGAAATAAGAAATCTGGGTCATCTCATCAAATACAAATGTGGCCAACCAGGGTCTGTACAACCACATCTAGCCATCTATACCACAAGCTATAGGATGGTGAACTGATAAAATCAGGTGGTCCTAGAAGGTTAGAATATGACAAAACAAGAGGGCTGAGAGCACATCAACTCGCAAGGGGCTACTACCCTAGCAGCTACGGTTTTGATTCATGTAGAAATCATTGATACCATAGTTTTCCCCAAGGCTGCCGGTTTGAGATTTGTAAATTTTGAAAGCCAAGGTAAAAGAGGACTTCATTCTTGGTACTACTTCCGATAGAAAACCCTCAAAACAAACACACAAACATACATACACACACCACACAGCCCCCTTAAAATGAAATATATAAACATTCAAAATTATAAAGTCTAGAAAGGAATTAAACATTAACACAAAGTCACAGAAATAAAATATGCAGGAGTTCAACCAAAAGTAATGAAATAACCTTCCTGCCCACAATAAGACTAGTTTTGGTTGGGATCCCTGGGTGGCGCAGCGGTTTAGCGCCTGCCTTTGGCCCAGGGCGCGCTGGAGACCCGGGATCGAATCCCACGTCGGGCTCCCAGTGCATGGAGCCTGCTTCTCCCTCTGCCTATGTCTCTGCCTCTCTCTCTCTCTCTCTCTCTGTGACTATCATAAAAAAATAAAAAAATAAAAAAATAAAAAAAAATAAAAAAATAAAAGACTAGTTTTGGTTAATATGGTAGTTAGAGTTCTTTGACAAGCTCTAAGATAAATGTCAACAAACTCAAGTAATTCACAAAAAGACTTATTTTCAAAAATGTGATTTCCCATTCTTATTATTGTAACTTTAAGAGCCATTTTAATGATGGGATCCCTGGGTGGCGCAGCGGTTTAGCGCCTGCCTTTGGCCCAGGGCGCGATCCTGGAGACCCGGGATCGAATCCCACGTCGGGCTCCCGGTGCATGGAGCCTGCTTCTCCCTCTGCCTGTGTCTCTGACTCTCTCTCTCTCTCTCTGTGTGACTATCATAAATAAATAAAAAATAAAAAAAAAATTTTAAAAAAAAGAGCCATTTTAATGAGTGTGGAGGAGGAAAAACAACTTTCTCTCTACCCTTCTAGGTTCTTGGCTGAGAATTCCCTGAAATAAAAGAATAATAATAAGAGAAACAAGTTTAATAACATGCATACCTTCGTGCCCATGGGAGAGACACAGGAAAACTGAGTTACCTCTGAAATGGCTTAACGCATCATCTTGAACACCATCTCCAACTAAAGACAAAAGATGTTGAGGGTGGGCAGTTAGTCATGGAAGGCTTTCAGAAAAAGCACAGTAAACAAGGGTAAGGGTGTTAGATTTAAATGGTTGCCTTCTCCACTGATCAGAGTTTCTAGAGACTTAGGGTCATCCTCTTGCTGGTATAGAGTTCAAGACACTCTTCCAAGTGCAGATTTCCCTTATACATGGAAATGTCTCTTACAAGGGGGTAACTTCTACTTAGTTTTCAGAGCTTCTTCTCTGTCTGCTGATTCTCAAAAAAAAATAAAAAATAATCTTTATATCAAAGAGACATATTTTAGGGTGGCAAATTCTGTTCCTATTCACATCTAAATGAGCAAATGCCCACTCATCATTTTCCTTTGTCAAAAATCAATGAAGCCTCATTTCATCAGAAATTGTAACAAATATATAAACTCTTTTAGAAATAATTCCCTTATGTCATTTAAAAGTAAATGGCTCCTTACCTTTAGAAAATAACGTGCAGATTCTACCACTTTTGCTAATGTTACAGATTTGATACATGAGTCCACCTAAGAAAGTGTTTTGAGGGCCACTATTTCATGTATTCCTTTCTCTTAAAGAGCTAGTATTTACAAAAACTTCCCACTTCCATTAACATTCTATAGTTGAATACTGAGCTCCAATGAGAAAATGTAGCAATACAAAAATTGCCAACAGATTTGGTTTTTAGGGCTCTAGAGCAAAATCCCCATAACCTTTCCAACACAATGACTTACCATCTCACTACAGAAAACTGGGTAAAAAAAGAAATCAAACAGGAAAATATTAGAAATGCCAATAGAAATATTCAAAGAAAATGAGTTCTGTTTTTGGTTTTTGGTTTTTACCTTGGGTACAGGGAAGAATGTGGTAGCTGTTGTTGAAATTTTGTGTGCTGGCATGTGTACATGTACACAACACACACACACACACACACACACACACACACACACACAGAATTCAAACAGAATGTTGAAAAAGCACTCAGAATGCTTGTGTGGTGTCCACAGAAGTAGATAAGCAAAATAAAGACAGATGGTAACGAATTAATCTAACACCCAACTCTAACACTTTACAGCTATGTTGCCATTACACACTTCTCTACTGTACTAATTCAGACTTCAACTTGACATTGATCAAAAAAATATATGCATACATTCAACACCATCTGTTGTCTAAGTACCATTCGAGGAAAAAAGAGTTAGCCAACCATGGGATGTCAGTAGTAAAAGCTGATTCTAGGGTAACACTCATCTAGTGGGAAGAGGTCAAGAGCTTGGTGGTCCAATTGGTGACCCAGTTGTATTTGCCAAAACTCAACTGACACTTCTTCCATTCAAAACCTTTCCTCAAAAACAAAGTGGTATAATGCACAGAACTTCATGGGAAGTAACCCTGTTACAATTTATAAATCTTTAAGTTTTCAACTTGAATTGAAATTCAATCCAAGTTATATAAATAGAGTTTTCATTTGCTCTTTTTCTGTCAGTAAAATCGTAAACTAACAGAGAAAAGGAGATTTTTCAATGTACCCAATGTGCAAAGAAGAATTTAATGTTCTATATATAAATGCCTAGAAATAGGAAAATCAAATGTCCTGCTTCCACACACACATTAGAAGTACCAAGGTTTTCAGAAAGCCCTTACCCATCCCTTACTAACCAACCAATTTCTTCACACTCTAATCTTAGATCAAGTCTAGAGGCTTGAGATCGCTCTTGGTCAGGATGTAGGGAAAAGGTTACAGACATGTCACAATTGCATTTCAGGCTGCCCATCACCAGGAGAAGAAAATGAAACATGGTATCATGAGGATTTAGAATCATTTAATGCACTGTTTTGACAGACTTCAAGTTCTTAAGGTAAAAGAAAACCTCTTAATAAAACAGAAACGAAGATGAAAATACTGCTATGCAACAAAGAATATAATGGAAGGTATCTGAAGATATTTTGACATTTTCCCCCAAACAATACTCTTTTTGTAAATTTATAAACTAGAACAAATATATTTATAACGTGGGGAGAGAAAAGAACAAAAACACTTTCGGGAATAAAGACTGTCAAAATCCTACCAAGCAGTGTATTTCCAACATTACCACTAAGACCTAAATGAAAACAATACAAAACTAAAACCAAAAAAAATAACATAAAGGGGTTTGCCCTTATTGTAATAGCTATGAATGTTCCATGAACACAAAAAGGCCCTTACAAAGAAGAAAAACAGCCATAAATGATATTCCAAGTCCTTAATTTACTGGTACAGTAATGGAGGTTGAAGGCAATTAGTCCATTAACCAACATCTCAGGAGAGGAAAACTTAAGAATAGCTGTACCTACAGTTATGCAAACCCACTTCCCCAAACACTCGAAGACATGACCCAATTCAAACTCCCTATCCTCAAGTGAGGTAAGAGACAATGGGTTTTGATTTTTACTCGAAATATACGGCATACTCTAAGATGTAAAGAAATAGAGTTTGGTAGTGTTTTAACTACAGGAGGTGCTACCCTGATGAAAACAAAATAAAAAACAAAATACACAAAATTTGTAACTCATTACCAGCTTTTAAAAGCTTTCTAAAAGGTGTCAACCAGCTTTATAAAAAGAGGCTTGCCCAAGGAAATGCAATCATGTTAATAAAAATCCACTTCAGACTGTTCCTTTTTATCACATTAAGCCAGGTTCAAAAAGCAAAGGGGAAGGTCTCATTTCTGTTTAACTGCTATTAATAAACTTTGTGAGCATTTGGGTAAATTTTGCTAAATATGTGGCTTGGTTTTAAGCAAAGCTTAGATTCCTTGTGTATGTGCGTATTCCACAAAGGTTATGTCTGAGATTAAAGAAAATTTGCTGCAGTTTTGTGTAAAAACCTGGACACAGAAGTAAACCTCAGCCTATCATTCCCTTTATAACGAATTTTGCTAACCTGGAAAGTAGGTTTACTTGTAAAAACTTGTCAATACTTGAAAGGTAAAGTAAAATAGGTCTTGGAGGCAGGGTGAGAACAGAGGAAGATCAAAGAATGCAGCAAAGGATGTAAGAAAAAAACTAGAAGTATCTGCGTACCTCATGGAGCACTGCACAAAGTGGAAATTTTCATGGGCTTTTCATTCTTGACAAGCCTAAGTATAAATGATGTTTTTTCAAGAATAAAAATAACAAGTAAGGTGATTTCATAATTGTGTTTGGTTTGCTTTTGTGTTTGGAGAGTATCATGTTTGGTGTGGTAAACTTTCGAGTCAAATATAGGCTTATGCTATGGACAGATAAATGGCTTTAATTACATATATACATGTATATACACATATATATATATGGAAAAAATAGAACAGAGTGCAGGGGAATAAAATCTGCCCCTTCAAAATAGTCCTTTCTTGCATAATAATAATCAGCCAAGGATCATCCTTAAAAAACAACAGATCCAGAATGGTGGAATTAAATTTAAAAATTTTTAGAAATTAAAAAAAGAAACAGCAGACACAGGAAAAGCTCTGAAAACCTAGAAGTTATCTTTCCTAAGAGAAACTTATATTGAAAAGAAAGACCTCTACTTGTAAGGGTGTCGCCCTCCCTGTACCAGGAAGAAAAGGGTCCATCTCTCGAAACTTGTACCAGTGGAGAAAGCAGAAACTTAAATCCTCATAACAAACTTCCCCTTGTCTTTTGTGCTTGCCTGAAAACCTCCCATACCTGGCCCCATCCGCCTGCCCCAACATCTTATCTCTAGCTGGAGGCAGTATTTAGGGTGATGGTTTGGGCCCTTGTGGGGAATCACTTAATTTTCCTGGGTTTCTCCCATGTGTACAGGAGGTATACATGTTATTAAACATCCGTGTTTCTCCCATTAATCATTTATTCCATAGGGTCCTCAGATGAGAACCTAGAAGGGTAGAGGAAAAATTATTTTTTCTACCCTACAACAGAAAGGAGGAGGAAAAAATACGCCCAGTGCTATTCATGTGCAAAACTCTTGGTAAGCCTCCCTGCTTCTTCAGCAGAGGGCAGTCTGCAATGAAAAGTGGCTGGAAGCAGAGGAATGCTATCTTTCCACGTAGTATCCAAGATCACAGTTACAACCTCAGATGCCAAAGAACTACCTTCACGCTGCAACCGATCTTATCTGGGTGAAACTACAATGATCAGGCTGCGCTGGTCAGATGAGGGTGAATGCACACCTATTCCTGCTGAGTCTGCGGCTCACCCTCTACCCCACTGATAGCCAAACTACCCAAGCTGCCTTCTTCTCTTACGAGCATGTGTGTGCAAAGCAATCAATCCTGCGAAAGCTGAAAAATTACTATAAATTGCTGAAAATATCAATGCTCTGGCATGCAAACCCCTTATTAAAAAATTGATGGCTTCAAAGGGAAAACACTCTAGAAATGAAACTTGCCTTTCTGCTCCAAAATAATGCTTAAAGTCAAGCAAGTTCCTCCTTCTCTTTTCCCAGTCCCATAATATGGTCACGGCTATGACACTCCAGAAGCCTCACCTGCCTCGACAGGCATCACAGCAACAGGGAATGCTGCAGAGGACAGAACAGAGCATAGCTTAGTAGTTGACAGAAAGCCTTTGGAGTTCTGAGGTTCTGGCACTTACTTATAGTTAACTGTGTGATTGTGGACTAGTTACTTAACCTTGCGAAGCCCTGGTTCTCTTGTTTTAAATCCATGTTGGCTGGTACAAGAAACTGAACCAGATAATCTATGTCAAATGTTCAGCCTCTGGTATCATAAGCACTCTGGACATTTCAGTTATTAGCATCATTAGTAACAGTGTTTCTTTGTCAATGCCAAATGCCTCAGTATCTCATTACTTTCTACTCTTAGAATACTCACTTGTTTTGGTACTTTTAGAATTACCAAAGTATGTAGTTAGGTAAACGACAGTAAAAGGTCTAAAATAATAGAAGGTCCCAGTCCTCTTGGTCTCTATATTTCTACTTTATTGAGATACTGCTAAATTTTAGCACTAAAATTTTACAGCTTATCCTTCCATCAATCCTCTCTATTTGAATGTATATGGTATATGTGTGTCTATATATGATATATGGCATATATCTATAACATATATATCAAGAAATATATATCTCTATATATAATTATATTATATAGTATATAACTATATACAATATTTAAAATTATAAAATATATCTATATATATAATATAGTATATAATTATACATATTAATATATATATAAAATTATAAAATATAAAACTGGTACCTCCCCAGATGAAAAAAATCCAAATCTAACTTTTCAGTGCCCAAAAACTGAACTTGTAATAGCCTACAGTAGACTGGAAGCCTTACTGATAACACACTTGATTAATACCTATTTTGTGTTATGTATATTATATACTATATTCTTACAATAAGGCTACAGGAAAGAAAACATTAAGAAATCATAAGGAAAATACACTTACAGTACTGTAAAAAAAATCCGTGTAAGTGGATACACATAATTCAAACCCTATACATACATACACACACACCTCCTATACATATATATATACACATACATATATATATATATATATATATATATATATATATATATATATATATATATATATGGCACTTATCTCCAGAGTATACATCTTTTCTTCAACTAGTTCTTCTTACTTAAAAACTTAAGGCAGACATCTTTCATGTCAAGAACTATGGCACTATATTGTTCTTTTTAATATAGTATTCCATTCCCTGGCTGGAGCACCAGTACCCCACTGATCAAGGTTCATGGTGTTTCTGTGCTTGTATTACAAATACCACTCCAATAAAAAAATATACATAAAAAAACCAAATACCACTGCCAAGAATATTCTTTCACAGAAATCTTTGCCTGATGTGAGCATATATCCACAGAATAAATTCCTAGCAGTGGCAAAGCTAGGTCGAAAGCAATTGATTTTTAAAATATGTATTTTATATATTGCCAAATGGGCCTACAAACAGGTTGAATCACCTTACATACTGTCCAATCACTTATGAGAAGAACTACACATTCACTTCGCTAATATGCTTTGTTATTAGACTCTTAGTGGGGCGGGGTGTAAGCTAGGTCTCAAATTAACATGCAAAGTCATACAAGACCAAGAATATTAGCTTTTCTATCCTTTTCCCGTAGACATACACAATGCCTGGAAGACTGTTCAACTCACAGGAGCCCTCCACAATTCCTTCACTTAGTGCAAGTGATGAATCGGAATATTGGAGAAATCAGAGAGAGTGGGTTCTATAAGAGGAGTTAGGACAATTCTATATTCAACACAAGCTTTTTTCACTGCTTGCTTACATCCTGTATCTAGCTTGAGGAATATTATTTGCCAACTGTTTGAGAATTGTTGTCACAGCAGATATGGTTTATAAATAAAACATTTTTTAAACCTCAGAGTTCTAGCATGTACTTTTGTCACTGTAGTGAACCAAGTCTTCAGGTGGTGGCACCTTAGTGGCTTCAGAAGTCTTACCAAGACTCAATTACTCTCCAAAATTTTTGGATGGGGAAATTACTATCAATTAATGCAATTAGGATCAATCTGAAAGCTAGCATGAGGTAGCATTTGAATAGTTCCAACCCCAGTAATTCAGATTTGGCAAAAAGTTAAATGGAGCACCAAAAATAGGCCAGAGAATTGTCTGTGAGTATTAGAGAACATTTTAGCAATATTGGGCAGAGCATAGTACTGTTCTACCAATTATAGGAGGTGGCAGCTAATGGTTTAGGGAGCTACGGTATTTGGTGACAAGTTGCAGCACTTAAAATGCCAGCTATTAATTTTGTTGTCTATTATTTATTTTAAATATTAGTCATCGAGTGTCAGCTGGACTTCAGGCTATTAGAAATCTTCCAGATAGTATAATTTCTGTGAAGGGAAATGTACCTATCAGTTTATCATTTCACAACATTTGTCATTGCTGAATGATGGCGAGGAACAAGATGTTTTGACTTCGTTCTGTCCTCGTAGTCCCCTCAGGTTGAAAATTCTGTAAGGCATTCTCCTTAGAAGCATTTTCATATAGGGCCAATGGCATTTAAGACTTACTACAACCGAGGAATAAAAATGAACATTTCTGAGCACTTCCTCTGTCCCTCACACCATCCCAGACTCTGTATTTGTGTCATTTCATTTAACCCTCACCACAGTCTTGTCAAATATGTGCCACTATGTCTATATTTTATATATGTGGAAGTGCACATGGAATTTGAGTAACGAGCTCAGGGATCCAAGCTTTTTATCTGCCTCCAAAGCTTATGCTCTTCCTATTGTACTGCTACTTTTCCTGCAGCTGTCAAAACTTCAAGAAAATGTTTTCAGATAAGAGCCTAAGCAAAAAAGAGACAGCATTTTAATCTCTGGGAATTTTTAGCATTGAAATGAGCCAGCTCTCCCAATCAAGAAGGAATGATAAAGAATGATGAATGCAAATGTCCGATTTACAAACAGGCAGTGGAACACTGAACATCATTAGTCAATTCTGGATTGCTGATATTCACAGAACAAAGCCAATGTGTTGACTATCTGGGAATACAGACCTTCTGCATTATTGACAGCGGACTGCATTTTTTTCTCCTTTGAGTTAGAATAGTAAATTATCACTGCAGTATTGTGAGATCTTATTTCTTGGACCTTAGCTTCCAAAACATTTTTTTAAAGGGGAATTTATTCCATGCTGAACAGATTGATTTAGAGGCACTGGATGTCCTCATCTGCATTTCCCATTCCAGCCTCTGCTTGATTTCTCCTAAAAGTAGTTCCTACGTTCAGACTGATGTCAAGGAACGCTGAGACCAAAATCCCCACAATTCCAAACTAATCTGATTTCAGAAACAGAGCACTGCTTCAAAGAGGGAAAGAAAGAAACCCCAAGCTAGAACACAAGAAAACTAGTAACTATAGGGAGAAATGCCGAATGCTAATCAGTAGAAGGCTCAGAACAACAGATTAGGTAATGAAATGAAATATATTTGCCATTCACTTTAAAAAAAAAAAAAAAAACACCCAAAACATTAAAGGTAAAGACAAAAAATTCCCCAGGCAAAATTTTACACAAAACCACAAGGCAGATAATTGAGCTACCCAACTTCAAAACCTCATAGCTAATCAAAGATTCTGTATTTCTGGTACCCTCGAGGGAGTTCTCTGAACCATGCTTCTTAGGAACACAAACTCAATTTATGTTCCTCAGACAGCGGGATTGCTTTATCGTTTTTCTAAGTTGCTTCATCAGCCTTTTCAACTTTATTTCTGAAAATTTGTGTATAATAGAAATATCCAAAGTAAAGAATTCTAAGTATGCACGTAAACTTAAGTGGGTATATGAATAAAGCTAGCAATATTTTCTCTACTGAGTCCTAATGTATTCCTTTATGAACCAAATAATCTTAGTCACTTAGATGCTATTAGTTACACAATTAAGTGAAATAACCTCATGTAGGCAAGCGGCTTTGAAAGGAAGAAGGTACTGAGAACCTACCATGAACATGACATTCTGCTAAGTACTTCATATCCATAATTTTCTTCACTAATTCAGGCAACTCCAAAGAAAGTATTGCTATCTCCCCAGCGCAGGAATGAGGAAGCAGAGTCAGGAAGAGGTACCAAATTCCAGGTCTCCAGGCAGCAACGGGCTACCTGGGTTCTTTCCTCCAGACCACATGGCCCTTATTAAATTCAGGTGAATAAAGAAGTACCAGCTGGGGGCAGGATATGGATTGAGGCCCCAGTCCACCACTTCATAGTTGGTTGACCTTTAAAAAGGGTGATTGTTCTGATTTATTTTCTCATCTGTGAAATAGAAAAATAATACATCTAAATGTTAGAGTGGATACAAACATTCAGTGTATGCCAGTTACAATTATTAATTTCCACAAAGGATATGGTGCTATATGCTGCTTACAATACAAAAATACATTGGATAAAACACAGCAAGGGCCATAGCATAAGGGAGTAAAGAACATCAGAACAAAAGAAGTCAATACAGTTGTATTGAGACTATGAGCCTTCCAGAGGCCAAAGCATATCATATGACTCTCTTTCTCCAAGAGGAGATCCTCCAGGAGTTTCTGAGGGTAGAGGAATTCAGACGGGGTACTCTATGGAGGAAATCTTGTCAAATAGCAATGCCCACAGAATGAGCTTCACAGAAAAGCGTGAATAGATGTTAAGCAGTTGTTTCTTGTAGCAGCCTCAAGTGAAAGATAAAGGCCTAACAAATATACTGGAATTCGGTGGTAACAGCTCTGGAGGGGATTACTAATAACGTGGCTCAGTTGTTTTGACTCTACTGGTGACCCCAGGGGTTCTCAGAGTGCCATCCCCAGCATTTGTATCACCTGAGAACTTGTTAAAACTGAACTTCTCAGACCCTGCTCCAGACCTACTGAGTCAGACACGTTGGGGGTAGAGCCCTGGAATGGGTGTTTTCACAGGCCCTCTAGGTGATTTGGAAGGTCACTCCATGTGAGTGGCCACTATTCTCACTCGACTCAAGGCTGGGCAGGACCCAAAGGATGTCAGAGAAGTGGTGCCAATGGTAGACTGAATTTTCAGACCCTGTCATTTGAGCCATGTCCCATGGACTAAGAAAGCTGCCCTAAAGGAGGGTCCTGCTCCAGGAGGTAGGGTCGTTCAATTTGCCTCCCAAGATGTTAGGTGTAAAACACAAGCCTCTAAGTTGATTGGTCAAATGGGCCTGCTGAGTGCAATTATGAGGTCACTTAATAATTCAAATGCTTACCGACAATGATTTTTCTTAGTTAAAATTAAATCTTTCCTCTCCACCTTATGTGGGCTGCACATAGTGACTCCCTTTCAAAGAGTACAGTATGGAAAGGGTGGTGATGGGGAGAGAAATTAAGAAGTAATGAAATGAAGAAATGAAACTGGCACTGTACCCCTGTAGTCTTCTTCCCAAGAACCCATAACCCTAGTCTATCCATGAGAAAATCATAGACAAATCCCACCTGAGGGATGTTCTATAAACTACCTGACCAGTATACCTCAAAACTGTCAAGGTTGGGGCTCCTGAGTGGCCCAGTTGGTTAAGTAAATGACTCTTGGTTTCAGCTCAGCACGGAGTCTGCTGGAGATTCTCTCCCTCTCCTGCTGCTTCTGCCCCTCCGTACACCACCCCCCCCCAACACCTGCATGCACACACTCTAAGTAAATGAAATCTTTTAAAAAAACTGTCAAGGTTATCAATAACAAGGAAAGTCTGAGAAACTACCACTGTCTAGAGAAGACTGAGGAGAAAGGAGGACTAAATGTAGTGTGGCACCCTACACTGGATGGAGTTTTGGAACAGAAAAAGGTATTAGATAAAATTTAAAAAACACTAAGGCAATCTGAATAAGGTATGGACTTTACTTAATCTATTCGTATAGGTTCATCAGCTGTGAAAAATATACCACACCGACTTGGGAAACAGAGAAAGAATGTAGGAGACCTCTTTGTACTATCATTGCAACTTTTCTGTAAGTCTAGAACTATTCTAAAATTATGTTTTAAAAATTCTGTCTTCCAGAGAAGCACATACAAAGCCATTTGCATGCCATGTCTTCTCCTTATTAATGGAAACATATCCTGTTTAAGCAAAAAAAAAATTTATTTTCTACAAGTTCTGAAGCATTCTTAATGTCTTAACAGCTTCTCTACTTTCTAGCTGGCACCATTCTTGTCCCTAAAAATATCATATGAAGGCACTGTAAAGCTTTCATACACTTTTCTCCCATTCTTCTCTAGAGCTGGACATGAATCTTCACTTTTTCCTATATCTGAATGACTTACTGCTTGTTTTCCCACATCTGCTTAAGTGAACAATATAGTAAGCTTCAATTGATTGTATCTTAAATCTGAATATTCAATTTCCTTGTCCCGGACCCTTTCACTTAATGAACCTAAACGATTCTATTAAACATGAGGCACTCAGCTTCCTTTTAATTATCTTGAGAACTCTAGAAGGGAATTGGGACCACTTTCTTCCAGCTGACCTTAGACTAAAGTGGAAAGTCATCCTCCAGATGTTTTAGATATTTTGTAGGAGCAGCTATAAAAAGAAACATAACAATCAAGAATTTCACAGTCATTTGGCAAAGTAAATTGTGAGTGCGGCATTCATCTGGTTTATTAAATAAGAAACAAAAGGCATTCTGCAGTGCTTGGCTCCAAATTGATAAAAACAGGTCCAAAGAAGGGTATTATAAAAGTTATGACAAGAGGTAGATTTAAGGCAGGGAAATACCACTCGACATACAAATCTGGGTGTTTATCATAACGTAACTAGTTAAAAAAAAAAACAAACAGCTTCAGGTGTTTATCCCACCACTACATACAGAACAAGTCAAAATAAACCAACTGCCTCCACTCATCTAGGAGGAACCAACAGATGTTTTCTCCTTCACAAAAATAATCCTCATATATTTGACAGGAGCTCCCAGTTCCTAGTGTACTTTTCCTAGACTGTGTCATTTGATCCTTACAATAAAGCAGTAAAATTAACAGGGCAGGCATTATCTTCCTTTCACAGATGAGGAAAATGATTTTAAAGAACTTCTGTAACTCCAGTTGGGTCACACAGCTATGACATGGAAAGCGGGAACTTGACCTCTGGTTTTCTGACTTCAGTTCTCTGCTCTTTACATATCCCCACAAAGTTATCTGGAGATGCCTTTCGGCTCTCAAATTCCATACCCTTTGACTAAGAAATGGCTTTGAAATTTCAAATTCATAATCTTCCCTCTCCAGCTAAATAAATATGAATGTTCCTACGTCTCTACCAAAAAAGTCAATATGTTTTTCCAGTTCAAAATGAGAAAAAAGATTGGAAATTTTAAAAGCAAAAGAATCAATCATAATTTTAGCATCTCTCATAGATTTTAGAGGCTCTGCCTGCTTTAAAAAAAATGGGGCAATTCTTCAAAAAGAGCACAGGGATTCTTAATAAAGCTGCAATTTCATCTGAGACCAATATATTATCACCAAACAACGTAAGTCAGACGGTCCACGATTGTTTTGCTCCTCAGTCTAAACTGTGGTGGGTGATAAGTTCTTACAAAAAATTAATTAACAGCAAATAAATAGGTGTTTTCTTCCATAAATCATGGTGAAAAACTAGAGGAGTAGACAATATTCCTCAATCCTGCCATTTCAACTGTGAAATGAGAATCTAAGCAATGATAATTAAATTATGAAAAGTGAAAATAAGATCTTGGTACAATTCTGACCCAGCTTAACTGTGTAATTATCAATTTCACAATCAGGGGTTTCAATTTGGGTTAGCAGTAATCAAAAAAAAAAAAGAATTTTAAGTATTACCCCAGAAATTACTGAGACAGAATGGTCTCTGAAATACTAGATTTATCTCAGTATCTTGGAGATATGTGCACTTACTCCCATGTCCACTGCAGCATTATTCGCAGCAGCTGAGAGGAAAGCAACCTAAATATCCATCAATGGATAAACAGATTCTTAGAAAAAAGTGGTGTATTCACTCAATGGAACATTATTCAGCCTTTAAGAAGAAAGGAATCCTGCCATTTGCGACAATATGGATGAACCTGGAGGACATTAAATAAGCCAAACACAGAGATACTGCATGACCTCACATGTGCGATCTCAACAATTTCGATCTCATAAAAGAGTAGAATGGTAGCTGACAGGCGCCTGAGAGAGAGGGAAATGGGGCGATATTAGTCAAAGAGTACAATGTTTTGGCTATGCAGTATCAACAAATTCTGGAAATCTAATGTACATCATCAGTTCCTATAGTGAATAATATGGTATTGTACATGTCCAATTTGCTGAGAGTATATCTGAAGTGTTCTTACCACACACATATAAGCAGTAACTGTAGGAATTGATGGATGTTAATTAGCTTATTGTGATCAGTTCACAATACACACATACACCAAAACATCATATGGTATGCACTAAATATGTCCTTTCTAAAAAAGACTTTGTTTGGGAGAAAGAGACAGAGATAGCAAGAGAGCATGAGTGGGGAGGAGCGGGAGAAGCAGACTCCCCACGGAGCAGAGCCCGACCTGGGGCTCAATCCCAGGGCCCGGGATCATGACCTGAGCCAAAGGCAGCCGCTTTGACCATCTGAGGCCCCCAAGCGCCCCTAAGTAAGTCATTTTTATATCATTAAAGCTAAGAACAAATACTCGATTTCTCTGAAAATCGCTACAAACTTGGGAAACCAAAATTATTTCACTAGTAATCGCGAACACGCACACCTCTCCGTTTTTAAATCCTACTGAAAACACAGGAGTGCAACAACCAATAAACGTGCCTTGGTCCTGGAAAGCCCAGCAGGGGAACATCAGACCCGAGCAGCGAGCAGCGGGGAAATTCTGCAAGACCTAAAGCGGCTCAAACTGACAAGACTTCAACACTGTTGAGGGATTTGTAGAAGCATCAAGACGCAAGGGGGGGGGGGGGGCATGATTTTCCCCAGAAGCAGCCTGAAATAATCTCCAAACCAGAAGGTACGGGGGGGGGGGCGGGGGCGATCGTTAGCAGACAGCTGATTACCGAACGAACCGGCGAGCGCGGCCCGATGCCCTAAGCTCGGGGCCGGGCTGCGGAACTGCCCGCCGCCTAAGGCCCGCCCAAGGCCACGGCAAACGCTGGGCTTGCGACAAGCGCCTGAGCCCAGGGCCGCCCCCACCCCGGGCACCCCGCTCGGCCTCGTGCCGTGCGTCCACCTGGCCCGGCACCGCGCCCGCGGACGAACGTCACGGCGGCAAAGGAACGGGGGCAGGGGGCAAAGCAGCCAGCTCACCAGCCGAGAAGCACAAGAAAGAGTAACGAGCGTCGGTATAGGGGAGGGAGGAAAGGCTGCGTTTCCCAGCCACGTTGCTCTCTGTTTGCAAGTAACAGGCGTCTCTGGCCCGGAAGCGTGGGCTGCCAACGAGGCCCGCGGGGCGCGGAAGATGAGCAACGGGCCAGCACGCGACGGCAGCGAGAGGCCGAGGGCGCGGCCCCGGGCGCGGGCGAGGAGCGGGGTACCCTCCCCGCCAGCCTCTGCGCTCCCCCGGGCAGGCTCCCCGCGGCGGCCGCCTGCCCTGCAGGACGCTCCTCAGCGGGGCGCGCTGCAAGGTCGGGCTCCAGGGTCACCCAGAGGTCACGACGTCTCCTTGACCTCCAACGAGTAGCCACCCGTAAATTTACTTGCAAATTTAAAATAGCGTGGCCCCTTTTATTTATTTTTCCAACCATTTTATCTATTTATGAGAGGCAGAGACACAGGCTGAGGGAGAAGCAGGCTCCTGGCAGGGAGCCCGCCGCAGGACTCGATCCCAGGACTCCAGGATCACACCCTGGGCCGAAGGCAGGCGCCAAACCGCTGAGCCACCCAGGGATCCCCCCTAGCGTGGCCCCTTTTAAAAAGCTCCAGTGGATGGGCTGAAGTCATCATCCTGAGCAGGCAAATGCAAGCAAGGGGCTCTCCGGAGTACAATGCGTTCATGAGAAGGCTGAGACTGAGACAAAAAGTGAAAAGCCTGGAGACTAGACTCAGTGGTTCCAACATCCTATTAACAGGGGCTTGGGAGGGAGGGAACAGAGCTGAGAGAAGAATCCAAGAAATAAAAGAGAAAGTGTTCACTGAGCTAAGGAAGAGAACTCTTCAGATTGTAAAATCCACCAAGTGTCCTGCAATCGGAATTGAAGGGTATGAACGTAGACAGGTACTGGCAGCGTTGCTGACCAAGGACAGGGGCTTCCCAGAGGTAAACCAAGTTACTTACCAGGAAAGGAGACCTTGACTGCCATCATAGTTTTTTTCTAGAACATGGGATCCTTAAAGACACTGTGTGTGTCTGGTGGGGGAGGGGGGTCTCTACATGCTATGCCTACATTGCTCGTGGAAGTATAAACTGATACAACCTTTATAGTGAGCAACTTGGCATTAACTAGCAAAATTAAGAAGGCAAAAAAAAAAAAAATTAAGAAGGCACATATCCGTTGGCCAGGCAGCTGTGCTCCTGGGAATGTATCCTACAGGGAAATTCACACAGGTACAAAATGATGCTCAGAGAAGCAAACTGATGGGCTGACCAGGGCAGGCCCCAGCAAACTTCACCAAATAACCATTCCTCCTCTCTTCCTCTTCTTCTTAGGCTTCCTTCATTTCCTCCTAGGTCCAATAGTCTGCCTGCAACACTGTTTCTTCCCCCTCCTGCCCATCTAAAGGTCCCAGAGTCTTCTTTTCCTAAACAATTCTCTGTTCATGTACATCCACAAGCAAGGCAGTGATATATTCCAGCATTTGGGGAATATTCTTACACATGCCAAAACATTCCTCATTCAAAGGTTGCTAGCAGTATCTGGAAAAATCCCAAACTAAAAGATTCCAGAAGTTAAATTTTTCTCCTTTTGAAGACAAATATCTTTTTTTCCCTCTCTAAATGTATGATTTTCTTAAAGAAGCTTACAAATAAGATCTGTTACAGTTCACCCTAGAAGTGTAAGATACACCTAGAAGTAGTCAATTTGAGAGGAAAAAAGAACACAACCCTAAGATGAGAAGAGAGACAAAGAGGAGAGTTTCAAAATTCAGTCCACAAACTACAGGTTGCCTAGAAAGAGTGGGAGGGTCTCCTCTATGAGCTCAGCGTGGGTCTGTTTTAAGCTAATTCAAAACCCTTCCAAATGAGCTTATTACATTCTAATTTGGTGGCTCAGAACCTAATAAGAATTCAGATCAAACTGTTCTTCTTTCTCAAAGAGACAGCATTGTCAAAGAGCCAAAATTGGAGTGGGTGTTTGGGGGATTGAGTTATACAGCTTTCACATTATGATTCACCTCTCCACCAGCGAGCCCTTCCCCCACCTCAATAGCATCTGTCATCCATTTTTATTCAAATTCCTCTCCCACGAAGGGCAATCAGAAACTGAAGAGATGCTCCTAAAAAAGTGACCTCCGTGAAAATAAAAGTCAATAACGTGGCCAGCTGACACAGAGAATGTCAGGAAGTGCAAAATGACGAGGACCAAGAAAAAAGGCAAAACTGTGTACAGGAGTAGAAAAGGAAACAATCACGGGCCAGGATGAAAAATTAGGGCAATTATCTGGATAATTCACCCTCAAAACTCGCTTTCTGATGATTGACATAAATGTGTTTTCTTCTCTGGTCTCCATTTTCACAATAGAGGGAACGCTGGAGATGTAATAATGGCTTTTTATTTACAGTAAGTTTAAAGGAAATATACCTTCTTTGCTCCTGCTTTAAACTTTATATCTGATGTGAAGGAATATTTTATAAATATGATGCTACCTGACAGTTTGGCTTAGAAGGAAAATAAAATTATTTCTTGCCTGGATTGTTGCTTGCTTGGATAATCCAAATATCACATATTGGTCCCAATTCTTCACTTTAGTAGCCTTGTAGAATTGGACTAACTGGACTTACTTAGAGTCAACTCATAGATCATAATAAGAGGGCCAGGACCTACACCTATTTACTGTTTCGTCTCTACTTTCATTTCACATACATACATACACGATCAAAAACATACACATTCACACTCTTACTGTGGACACACAAACACACAGTTCCATGCTGAGATGACAGGAATGCAAGAACTTTGGAAAAGAGTATTCACATTTAGTAATGTTTACAATTCTCTCCAAGACATCTATGATACTGGTGAAATATAATCCTACTTAACAAACTGAAGAGTAAGGAGAAGGGAACCAGTATTTGTGGAGCAGCTAATCTGTACCATGCTCTATGTTGCACGTTTCTTTCTTTACTTCATTAAATCTTTATATAAGCCTTGTGACAAAGGCATGGTGAGATGAGAAAACATAGGCTTAGAAAGGTCTAGGACCTTCCCCAAAGTCAAACAGCTAATAAGTGGCAGGGCTGAGAGACCAAACTAAGAAACATATGGTTCAAAAATCAGACCCACCTGACACAAACATACATAGGTCTCAAGGGCATCTACAATGAAGTAGAAAGAAACAAGCTGTCCAAACAGAAGACGAGAAACCTTTAGTTTTCTCTTTGAGCTAAATGATACCCTGGCATCTGCAGTGATGATGTAAGTACGGAAAGGAATGTCCTTTCTTCTCTTTGGGGCACTCTAAGAGGTATGAACTCCAGTAAACCACTGGCAGTCTGATACTTAAAATCAACAGCTTCAATTCTTCTTAAGAGAGACAAAATACCTCTGACAGTGATAATTCATAACTGCTCCAAAGTACAACTTTGAATTTCATGTATCACACATCTGGTATGCAGAAGTGAGTCACTTAGTGAGTGAACCTAGTCTACTGTCCAGTATTCTCCCCCAACTTTGGTTTGTTATTGTTTACTTATTGCAATGTTCATCTTCTACTGAAGAGAATCAGGTGATGTGGTAGTTATTCATGAATGTCAAGGGTATTTTGGGTAAGAGAAGGGAAGAGCCCACTGAAATGGAAGGCTCACCACCTATATTGGGCCTTTAAAAGGAAACTTGGTTAGCTACCATTAGAGAGAAGCCTGGGCATTTTCTAGATCTTAGCACTTACAGGACACAGGCACGAAAGTGGATGGCTCCACCATATATGTCACACCTATCAAGTTCTGTATTTTGGGTCCATTTTGAATGACATTACAGTTCTGAGTTACATACTACAATGAATTAAAGTGGAATCAACTCATGGTGTTGCGTTACACTGGCTGACCTCTGCTCATGTCATGTTTACTACCACACACGGATCATATTCATCACCCACAGGCTGCTGACCTCTACCATGACTCCTGTGTCAGGAAATATTACCAGTCTCTGCTACCGCCCACTGAATGACTTCTTTAGATGGCAAAATTGGTGAGAACTTTGGGAGCCATACTGATGAATTAAACACTATCATCCAGCACATCCTAAATACCCGCTGTGGGCTTGGCACCCCAGGAGAACATACATTAAGTAGAATGGTGTGAAAAAAGGGAGAGAGAAAAAAAAATATTCTTCCTTATTCATCCTAAAATCAATTGTTCTACTCCAGAATGAATAGCAAATGAAAGTTTGAATGTGAAAACTTAATTTCAGGGATCCCTGGGTGGCGCAGCGGTTTAGCGCCTGCCTTTGGCCCACGGCGCGATCCTGGAACTGGGATCGAATCCCACGTCGGGCTCCCGGTGCATGGAGCCTGCTTCTCCCTCTGCCTGTGTCTCTGCCTCTCTCTCTCTCTCTCTGTGACTATCATAAATAAGAAAAAAAAAATAAAGAAAACTTAATTTCAGCAGCTGGACTGTTAAGATAAACTTCTGAATGATTGTTCCTGCAGATTCTTCAAGGGCTGCCCACATATATATGGATAAAATTGCTTTCTTGAACAGAAGGCAACACGTTAGAAATATAAAAATCATGACCGTTCTGATCTCTGGAACTCACCCCACATTAATTGATGAGAACTTGAATAAAACTGGGTGGGATGACAAGGCCATCTCATGAAAGGGAGATCTATCTCTCCCTCTTTGTCCTTTTCCTTTACTACAGTTATTCTCTTCTTTTCTGTCTTCATGCCCCGTAAAGGGCCCATGTAGATACTTCCAGCACAGGGTACAAGACTTCAGTGCAGAAACAGACCTTAGAAACCTACTTGGGGGTGCCTGGGTGGTTCTATCAGTTAAACAAATGTCTGGCTCTTGGTTTCGGCTCAGTTCATGATCCCAGGGTTGTGAGATCCAGCCCCACATCAGGCTCTCTGCTCAGCACAATCTTCTTGAGATTCTCTCTCTCCCTCTGCTCCTCTCCCTGCTCATGTGCTCGCTCGCTTGCTCTTTCTCTCTCTCTCCTTCCTTCTCTCTAAAATAAATAAATAAATAAATCTTTAAAAAAGAAAGAGAGAAAGAAATCAACTTGACCAAAGCCCTCCTTAGCTCCAGGCCAACTTTAGTTAATGCTAATCTCTTCATTCCCAGGTAAGGGTTATCAGCATGCAGAAATACAGAAAATGGCAAATGACATAAGTCAAAATGAGACATAATTAAGAAGATCCCCCAAAATAGTTCAGATCTGCCGTCCATGATTTGCTTTTTTTTTTATTTTTTTATTTTTATTTTTTTTATTTATTTATGATAGTCACACAGAGAGAGAGAGGGAGAGAGAGAGGCAGAGACACAGGCAGAGGGAGAAGTAGGCTCCATGCACCGGGAGCCTGACGTGGGATTCGATCCCGGGTCTCCAGGATCGCATCCTGGGCCAAAGGCAGGCGCCAAACCGCTGCGCCACCCAGGGATCCCTGATTTGCTTTTTTTAATAGGATATATTTGATTTGGAGAAGAAATACTGACAGTCCTATAATTATCACCACAAAATTAATTATAAACACCACAAATACATTTAAATCTAAAATATGAATTTACAATAAAGAAAACACTCAAAGCAAGCTTTTTATTGCCATTTTGCCACTATTTCTTACATGCAATAATGAAAAAAAGGCGGATAAATTTCACTTTCTTCCACCACTTTTTGATAAACATCTGATACCTCTATCCTGAGTTCTGATTCCAGTCCTATGTAAGTTGATCAGAAAATCATACTTAAATTAGAGAAGGAAATAGCATTACCCTACTGCTAACTCCTATGGTTTTTTTTTTTTTTTTTTTTTTTTTTTTGCTAACTCCTATGGTTAACTAGCTTTACACATAAGTGGGGAATTGTCTTTTTGTCAAATACACTATAAACTCTTAGCTATAAAAATAAATAAATAAATAAAAATAAACTCTTAGCTATAATTCATAAAACAATACATCGAGATTGGCATGATCGTACACTAAATGCAGAATCAGCTTGGTAGTCCTCTTTTCATTGTCAAATAAGAAATTGTGAAGATAAATGAACCCTGGGAATTTCAAGATCTGGAATGTGATGCCAGCTGGTGCATGGAAGAAATGAATTCAATCAGGCTACCTGATGTTTCCTGCTGCTGCCTGGAGCAGAGCAGTCTGCAAGGTTGTAAGAAGGCCCAATTTGTCCTTGTCTCTCTCATGGTTTAAGTGCCAGTAAAAAAAAAAAAAAAAAAATCAAAATAAAATCTCTTTAACTCTGTTTAAAGAAAGAAAAAATATATAAACTAAAGGAAACTTTATAGCAAGCCTAATATACTGGATTTTGGAGATCAAGGTAGAACTTTGACAACTGATTTTAGCAATTATGGTTTAACAGATAGGAAGATTGATACTGTACAATGGGCAGTTTCTAAAAATAGAGATATAGCTTTTAAACTGACCTCGTGCTTTTTAACCCTGTGGTTTTTCTCTTGATAAAAAACACATTTCAACAAAATGAAAAACCAAAACTTCAGAAGTTTGAATGAACTACTGTGCTATTATATTAAACACTGTAATTCATTTTAATCTTTTTTTTTACAGTCTCCAAAATTCATTTGTGTGAGAAATACGTATTAACTACCTATTCTGTGGTGAGCTCTGTGCTAAATGCTGGATACAAAGTTAAATAAGACAAACTCCCTCCTTCATGGGCCTTAAATTTCCAAAACATAATGGTGTTGGAAGCCAAACCACAAATACCAGTCTTCTCTTTTACAAAACCATCTGATAATAACAGAAAATATGTAATGATCAAACTAGTCTCTGAACTTCAATAAGGGTGTGAAGTAGAGATAATGCTTGATGGAGAAAAGGAACCAGTAGGATCTTTCTCTCTGGAAAGACAGCATCAGAGAGGGATTAGGATTAAAAGCTAATGCAACTGGGAATAATATGCATAATTTAAATTTAATCATGGTCAGCCTGTAAGAACCAGCTTCTGCTTTTCTCTAATATGATTTCTCCCTCAGAAATCTGGTCCACTTTCATGACCTCAACCATCATCTTCCTCTTGGGGACTCTGAGTTAACCTCATTCTCTGCCCTAGGCTCTGAAGTTCCACTAAGGTGTCTTACTGCCATTTAAAATTTAGGATATTTTTAAAAACTGTCACCTTGGGACACCTGGGTGGCTCAGCAGTTGAGCATCTGCCTTTGGCTCAGGGCGTGATCCCAGTCCAGGGATACAGTCCTGCATCGGGTTCCCTGCATGGAGCCTGCTTCTCCACTCTTGTCTATGTCTCTGCCTCTCTCTGTGTGTCTCTCGTGAATAAATAAATAAAATCTTAAAAAAATAAAACATCACCTCAGTTCCTGAATCAGCTTCCTCTCTCACCTTCTCCATTTTTGTTATTAATGCCATTCTCAAATTCACTCAAATGCAAAACTTTGGAGTCAGCTTTCTTTTACATGAAGATTTTATTTGAGAGTGGGGGGGAGCAGGCATGAATGGAGGTGGGGGGAGAGGCTGAGGGGGAGGGGGGGGAGAAGGACAAGCAGACTCTATACCAAGTGCAGAGACCAAAGTAGGGCTGAATCTCACGACCTCAAGATCATCACTTGAGCCAAAACCAAGAGTCAGACGTTTAACCAACTGAGCCACCCAGGCGCCCCCTGGAGTCAGCTTTGACTGCACCACCAAGCTCTCTTAGGTGTCCTCCCGACAACCTTCATTTTTTCCTTTCCAGCCCTACTACTCCAGTTCAAGCATTCTGTAGTCACACTCTGGGAACAAGAGAGTTACCGATTAATAACCACCAAGGCCTTGGTTTCCAGGCCTTCAGTTCCATAATTCTCCAATCTGCCTCCATACAAAATTGGCTACACAGATTTACTAAATAAATACATGCCAAATTAATTTTCCTAAACCATTCCTTCACATCCTCCCCTCCCTAGAAAAATCTTTAACAACTCACTCCCTGATTTCATAAGAATAAACTAGAGCTTTTTAGTCTAGCATTGAAGATCTTAGTAGAACCCCAAGATTCTTTTCTAGAGTTTTCTCTTCCGATTCCTGCATGGGAACTTACACCTCCAGCAAAAATGATCCTTTCAAATCCCACCCTCATATCTCTTCACTTTCTAGCATCTTACTGAATCTTTCCCATCCTTTAAGATGCAGTAATTGTCTTTTGACATTTATTATATGCTCCCTCTTATTGTTGGAAATTTGTATAATGTCACCTTGCAAATTCCAGTGTACTTCTTAGGTTGAACCATATGAAGTTGTCATTATTTAGCCAAATTTTTTACCAAACAAATAGCAACTTCGTATGGTTCGATATAAGTGCTGTATCTTTATGCTCCAGAGTTCCTAGAATAAGCCTCATATAATGGATATTCAGTTATATTCCAACCAATTTCCTTACCCCCATTTATAAGCTGGGCAAGGAAGAGGGGAAGACAATAACTTATTAGAATAGAGGTGGTAGTTTCTGTCCAGTTGATATCCCTGCAGGACCTATCATAATTTTGACTTAATAATATCATTAGCACTTCCACACAGAAAATATGATTTCCTGCTTCTTGTAGGATAAGCCAGCCTGTTTGGCTATGATACTTCAGTCACAGGCCTCTGGTAAAATTAGTACATTCTATAATAGTTTCCTAGAGCTAACCACAAACTGAGTGTCCTCCAAACAACAGAAATTTATTCTCTCACATTTCTAGAGGCTGGAAGCCCAAAATCAAAGTGTCACCAGAGCCATGCTTCCTCTGAGACTTTAGACAGAATCCTTTCCTGCCTCGTGCTAGCTTCTGGTAGTGGCTACCGATCCCTGCCAATCCCTGACTTGCAGCTGCAGCATTTCAGTCTCTGCTTCATGTCACAGAGCATGCTCCACCCACACTGTGGGGTCTGTGCCTGTGTCTCTTCTCCTCTTCTTATAAGGACACCAGTCATATTGGATTCAGGGCCCACCAGACTCAAGTATGACCTCATCTTAACTAATTACACCTGTGATAACCCTATTTCCAAATAGGATCACAGCCTGAGGTGCTGGGAGTTTAGGGATTCAACGTATCTTTTTGTGGCGGCAGGGATACAATTCAAACCATAACAGGTTCATTCTTGAAAGTTATAGTTTATGTGAAATGAAGAAAGCTGTGTTTTTATACAACTTATCTTCAAATAACTGAACCTTTTCAAAGTATACAATCTGAAGTAAGCATTTCAAGTAAACAAGCATGCAAACATTATTTAGTAGCCTTCTGAACTGTTATTAACTTATTCTAGTCCATAGTCTTACGCATAGGGTCAGTTCAAATGTCCCCTTGTAATTCACACAGTAAGGAATTCAACCCAATCTCTGAGTTTATACAAGCTCCAGACACTAGGTCACTACCTGGGATAACGGTCACTGCAACCCCTTTCCTGAATGCATCAGTTTTTCCCCCCTGGGACTGTTATTACCGGACCTCTGCAAATAAATGGAGAAAATAGATCATTCTACCTTTTAACCTTTATTCACTTCTGTTTCTACTTAATTCTCCTCAAGGTTTCCAAACAAACACATTCTAACTGAACTTTCCACTATTTATCTGTCCAGATCTCACTCTGAGGCCTTCTTCTCTCTATACCTGTCATTCATCTATCCTACTCTACTTTATCACTGTACCTAACTCGGTACATTGTCTCTACAATCTCTTTATACTATAAACTGGAAAGAATATTATCCACTGGAGATAAAATATTCCTAGAGAAGGCTTTGCTGTCCCATAAACTCAATCCAGAAAATGAGTCCTAAAATTATGTACTGAAATAGAAACACTATAGCCATAAAAAATGTTAACTACACCATTGGATATCATAATCATTTAAGTAACCCAATATTACCCACAATATACATAATATACAATATTGTATTATAAAAATTCAATATGTATGAAATATCTATTAAAATAATAACTATTAAGCCTATTTTAAAATGAATATGCACATGTAATATTAATATAAATATATGAAAATATTCTCTGAATTCTTTATAGCTATGGAAATATAAAAATATTGTCACTAATGGATTCTAGAAGTAGTACAAAAATATGCTTAAATGTGTGGTAAATTGGGGACACCTGGGTGGCTCAGTGGTTGAGCATCTGCCTTCAGCTCAGGGCGTGATCCTGGGGCCCAGGGATCAAGTCCTGCATCAGGCTCCCTTCAGGGAGCCTGCTTCTCACTCTGCCTGTGTCTCTGCCTCTCATGGATAAATAAATAAAATCTGTTTTTAAAAAATGTGTGGTAAGTTTTAAAGGTAGCTAATAGAACAGCACAAATAGCATGTGCAGTTACCAAACTACTAGAGATAAAAATTGAAACAGAATTCAATAAGCAAAACAAGAGGCTGGAAAAGAAAATTAAAATTGTGATGAAGAGAAAACATAAAATCTGATGGCAAGAATGTATCCAAGGTGTCAGAAACAACAATAAATGTAAAAGTTGTTAAGTAATCATGTTGGAAGACAGACAGTCTCAGGCAGGGCAAAAATAAAAATAAAATAAATTCCAGACACGTGTTGTTTACAAATGGTACTCTTCAAATAAAAAATAATGCTTTAAAAAAGGGATGAAAGTGCCTGGGTGGCTCATTTAGTTAAGTGTCCAACTCCTGATTTCGACTCAGGTCACAATCTCACAGTTCACAATCTCACAGATCAAGCCCATATCAGGCTCCATGCTAAGTGTGGAGCCTAGTTAAGACTCTCTCTCTCCCTTTCCCACCCCTCCTCCCTCCCTCCCTAAATAAACAAACACACAAACAAACAAATAAAGGGATGGGAAATGATACCCTAGCCAATCTTAGGTAAATGAAAATGGAGTAGAATTCAAGACAAAACATTAAAATGGACAAAAATATTTTATATGTATTTTAAAATTGATCAATTGTACAATCCAACAAGAAGATATAAAAATCAAAAACTTTTATGCATGTAACAGCGAGTTTAAAATATTTAAATGAGAACTACTTTCAAAGAGAACAAACAAAAAAGGATAAATTATAAGTCATGAATTGCAGGGGAATACTCTAACCACTTTTCTGAGAAATTCAGTTTACAAATTCAGTCAAATGAGTAAGGAGGTGAGTAAGAATGGAATTGCATATACTAGTTATGCCGGAATATTGTTGATGTCATATCCATAAACAGAAAATATACCATCTTTTAAATATTCATAAAAAGATTTACAAATGACTGTTAAGCCATATGGAAATTTTCAAAGAGTTTAAAAAAGAACATTTGGGCCAAATTCTCTGACAAAAGTGGAAAAATACAAATTTAAAATTATTAAAAATTTAAAAATTCCAATGAATTCCAGCACATGCATAGAATCTTTACACCAAAAGTCCATTTACTGTATGCACTTTACTGAAAGTTAAATTTAAAAAAATACTCTTCTTTAAATGTATTAAGGTGCAGTTAAAAATTATATTTAAAAATCCTCTAGAAATGATTGCTAATCAGAGTACTAGATATCAAAACATTATATTGCAGACCAAGTGGTACACAGAGGAAAAGTCGTTGCTTAACGTGTTTATTAGAAAACCAAAAACTTTGAAAATAACATCAACACAAGATTTTAAAAATTCCAAAAAAGTAGATAAGATAATTATAACAATGAAAGTTAAATTTCCATTTATAGAACATCTTGAGGATGTAGATAATCTGAACAACACTGTCAACCAACCTGAACTGACTGACATGTATAGAACACTTCACCTAGTAATAGCAGACTACACATTCATTTCAAATGTACATGGAATATTGACCAAGACATAAAATCTTTTGGGCATAAAACAAATCTTAACAAATTTCAAAGGACTGAAATCATACAATCTATATTCTCGGAAAATAACAGAATTAAGCCATATATAGAAGATAAGTAGAGAACATATATTTCCTTTTCATTTCTTCAAAAACACATTTAAATGACAGTAAAGGAATTGTTAAAAATAGTGACAAATATCCAAAGACAAAGAGAAAAGAGCAAACCGAAACACAAATTTGGAAACTGAAAAGCAAATGAACAAATAGTTGCCTATGTACCAGACATGAGAAAGCTGAATCCTATGCCAGAAAACGAGAAAGCCAAGGAGGAAAATGACTTACACCACATATCCCCCCAAATGCTTAAGAATTTGTTGTTCCCATTACCTCTGAAGTAGACTAATGATGTAGCTAAAACAAGAGGATGAAATCAATATCTGGTGAGGAAAAAAGCTCTCTCCTTTCACTCCATGTAATCAGGTAAGCTCCTTCTCTTACCCTAGAAGAAGACTGAAGTTTATTCTCTGGAGGGGAGAAAATACAGGTTTTGTGGTCTATGGGATATCAGGCACAAGTGAGAGAAGAGTACCATACTAAAAGCTAAATGTTAAGACTTCCAACCTCTTCTTCTGCTTGGCTCTCAAAATGTGGCAGCCAGGCTTAAACTCTCTAGGCAGGGAACCAGAAGAGTATTTCTCTAGGAATTCTAATGAGCCCACATATATACATACATATATATGATTTCTCTACAAAAGGGTCTCGCCAGAAGCTACAGTCAACAAGTCTCAGCTATGGACAAAGAAGTCTCAGATGACCATTTTAGTGCTCAATTGTTAAGCATAAGTGAACAGTCAAAAATCCTCAGACATTAGTTCTTTAATATTACACACACACACAAAAGAGATACACAAAAAAGCAAAAGCAACTTGGAAGAAATAGATTATGCAAAGGAAAGGAAACTTTAAGAAAAACTATCATTATTTTCCATATACAGAAATGAGAAGATACTGCTTCTCTGAAAGAAGCATGCTATAAAATCAAAGAATATTCAGAGAATTAAAAAGAGCTCTTGGAAATAAGGAAGTAAATGATAATGGCTTTAAAATCTTAATAGGGATGATGAATTATTGAACACTACAATGGAAACTAAGTATGTACTATATGTTGGCTAAATCAATTTAAAGAAAAAAACATCTTAATAGGAGAGAAAATACTGTTGTAGGAGATCTCCCAGAAATCACAGCAAAACGCAGAGAGACCAAAAAGAGGAGAGAAATTAAAATATAGGACTCTTCCAGGAAGTCTAAAATCCTATTAAAGGAGTTCTGGAGAGAAGAGGAAATGGAGAGGAAGAAATCATCAAAAACATTATTCAGAAATCTTTCCCACAACTAAAAGACAAGTTTCTAGCTTTATCTCTATCTACCAAGAGTTAAAAATGCTCTCCAAGGATCCATATTTCACATGATCAGGAAATCTCAGAACATCAAATAAGAAAAAGATCCTTAGTTTTCAGGGAGAGGGGGAAAAAAACCCCAGATCCCATAAAAAATCAGAATGCCATCAGTCTTGGCACCTGGGTGGCTCACTTGGTTGAGCATCCAACTTCTGGTTTTGGCTTGGGTTATGATCTCAGCGTCCTGGGGTGGAATCCCGCATTGGGCTCTGTGGCCAGCAGGGAGTCTGCTTGAGGATTCTCTCCCTTCTCCCTCTGCCCCTCCCCACACTCATTTGTTCACTTGAGAGAGAACACACACTATCTCAAATAAAGAAATAAATCTAAAAAAAAAAGAATGACATCTGACTTAGTGGCATCAGTGGAAATTAGAGGACAATGAGACGTTTTATTTCAAATTCTGAAGAAAAATTATTTCCAATCAACATTTCTATAGCCACCTCAACTATTATTGTAAAGATAATGTCTAAAAATTCACCTTCTATGAATTTGTCTCGGTATGGAAGTTATTGGGAGAGATGCTGTACCACAATGAGATAGTAAACCAAGAGAAAGGAGGACACAGATTCCAGGAAACCAGGCGTGAACACAAGAGAAGAGGTGACTATTCAGCACAGCTTACAGAAAGCAACCAGGCAAGGTAGGTATTGTTCTGAAGGCTCCACGAGTGAGTTCTTCAAGAAGAGGAAACTGGCTGGGTACATGAAAACATGAACATATTGAGAGGCATCTGAGGGTTGAATTAGGAATAAGAACATGGAAAATTAAGCAAATATAAAAACAAGATAATTATTAGCTCCAAGGGAAATTAGACAGTCATCAGCTGTGAGTAACATTTCCTTGGTTCTCAACCTTGGCTGAACATTAGAATCATCTAAGGAGCTTTTACACTTCCAGAAGTCCAAACTAAAACTGCATCAATTAGATCAGAAATCAGCACCAGTATTTTGTTAAGCTCTCCAAGTGATTCCAATGGTCAGCCAGTATGAAAACCACTGACTTGTTCATAATAATGTAAATCCTGAATATCGAAGTAAGCAAAACTACAACAAATCTGTCAACTTGGGGAACACAGTCAGAAAGTGAGGGGATAGTAGAGACGGGGAGGAGTTGAACAGAGTTTTAAATCTCAGTCTTATGTGATGGGAAGTCAGTTGATGTTGACTGAAACTGAGCCATCAAGAAGTAGCCATGTAGGCATGCTATAGAGACAGATGAAAATAAATACCAAATGAATCATCCAAAACATCTGAGAAATTGAGCAGGGGTGGGGGAGGGCTTTATGTTTCTTATAATGTGCCTTGTAGAACCGCTTGGCTCTTTAAATTATGTTCATGTGTGACTCTGACAAAAATGAAAGGTAAATTTTAAAATATTCATAAAAGCTAAAACAATGAAGAAAATAACCACAGGAAAACCCAACCTGGCTTGGCTTTTTGAAAAAGCTAATTAAGTAACAAAAAATTTTAGCCAAGAAAATGAGAACACAAACCCACACTTGGACATAACTAGAGACAGATGAAATACAAAATAAAATTTATCACTTCATATCTACTAAATTTGAAAGCTGAATGACCTGAATGATTTTCTAAGCTATGTTAGTTACAAAACAGACTTAATAAGATGTAAAAAACACAAATTGAGTGATAACCGTGAAAAAAAATTTCAAAACCTACCATGACGAAAGTCCCCAGGGAGAGACACTTTTAGAGAGAAAATAGTGCTGTAACATATACAAATAGTTCCAGACCATAATAAAATAACAAAATCTCAAATTAGAACATAAACTAGGGTTAAGCCGATCACCAAAGCAGCACTCCAATTTTTTTTAATTGTATTTATTTATTCATCAGAGACACACAGAGAGAGAGAGAGAGGCAGAGACATAATCAAGGGGAGAAGCAGGCTCCCCACAGGGAGCCCAATATGGGACTCAATCCCAGGACCCCGGGATCATGCACCAAGCGGAAGGCAGATGCTCAACCACTGAGCCACCCAGGCTCCCAGTCCTCCAAATTTTTAAATTAAATCACGATACTTATTTTAAGTATACATGAAAAATTCTAAATAAATATTAGCAAATTGAATCTATCAGTGGTTAAGTATCTTATGATCAAGTAACTAAAATGGAAATGTATTTACTTCTTTGCCCATCAGATTAGCAAAATACTTAAAGATTTGTAATATTCAGTGTTGACAGTGGTATGGGGGAATATTTGGACAGATATAGATGTTCAAGGGTCCTCATTTCGACATTATTTATCATGTCTATTTCCTTCTCCAGATTAGTGACGTTTTCAGCTATTATTTCTTCAAATACATTTTCTTCCTCCTTTTCTCTCTTCTTCTTCTTCTTCTTCTTCTTCTTCTTCTTCTTCTTCTTCTTCTTCGACTCCTATAATTATAATGTTATTATGTTTGATGGAGTCACTGAGTTCCTTAAATCTATTCTTGTGTTGCATAATTCTTCCTCTCTTTTGTTCAGCTTCATTATTTTCCATCATTTTGTCTTTTAGGTCACTAATTCATTCCTCTGCCTCTTTCAGCCTTGTGTTCATTGCATCAAACCTGTTTCCAATCTCATTTATTGCACTCTTCATCTCTGATTGATTCTTTTTTTAACTCTTTTATCTCTGTGTTAAGAGTCTCATTGATGTCTTGTATTCTTTTCTCAAGTCTAGTGAGTATACCTAGGACTGTTGCTTTAAATTCTCTATCGGGCATGTTACTAATATCTGTTTCACTTAGATCTCTGGTCATGGCCTTATCTTGTTCTTTTATTTGAGAGAGTAGAAAATGAGAACTAATCTAAATGTCCGCCAATAGAGGAGTGGCTATATTATGCTCCATCTGTATTTTGAAATAATATGCAGCTGTTTTCAAAATTTAAGTGGATTTCAATTGAAAGAAATGTCAAAAATATATTGTAAGTGAAGAAAAGTTGTTGCTCAACTGGTTTAGTTTAAAAATATATTTGTGTTTGTATGTGTACATTTGTATATATTAAAATACATTGAAAGAATTGAACTGATATGTATTAAGCCTTTAATAGCAGTTAAGATGGCCTAACAAGGATCATGAGATTTAAGGAGAAAGGAATAAATGAAAGGTGACTTTCATTTTTTACTCTATATAATCCTGTGTTTGAATTTTTACAGAGAGAATGTATTCATGTAATTGTCCAATTAAAATCAATCAATTAAAATGTAAAGATCATGTATGCACATGGACAGATCCTGAAAAGAAGAAAAATTTGTCTAATGAAAACAATTCTATGTTTGTTTTTGTTTGATTTAGGTAGTATGA
The DNA here is from genome assembly GCF_053574225.1 of Canis aureus. Lineage (NCBI taxonomy): Eukaryota > Metazoa > Chordata > Mammalia > Carnivora > Canidae > Canis > Canis aureus. The sequence goes on from NC_135649.1 coordinate 103,603,983, forward strand.
TTCTTTTTTAAAAAAGATTTACTGGGGAATCCCTGGGTGGCTCAGCAGTTTAGCGCCTGCCTTTTGCCCAGGGCGTGATCCTGGAGTCCCAGGGCGTGATCCTGGAGTCCCAGGATCGAGTCCCACATCAGGCTTCCTAAATGGAGTCTGCTTCTCCCTCTGCCTGCGTCTCTGCCTGTGTGTGTGTGTGTGTGTGTGTCTTTTTTTTAAAAAAGATTTTATTTATTTATTTTAGAGAGAGCAGGAGAGAGCACACATGTGTGCACATGCTTGGGGATGGGGGATAGAGGTAAAGGGAGAGAGAGAGAGAAACTCAAGCAGACTCTGCACTGAGCACAGAGCTCAATGTGGGGCTCAATCTCATGACCCTGAGATCATGACCTGAGCCAAAACCAAGAGTTAACTGACTGCACCACCCAGGCGCCCCTAAGGTGGCGTAATTTTAAGCATTAAAAAATATATACCCTAGTGATTTATATGGATTTGGGTTTGTATGGATGATCCAATCCAAAAAGACACCTTAAATATTACTAAACATAATGTTTGGTAGAAGATTTTGGAAACAAAAGTTTGAAGGGGGTGACAAACAAGTCCATTCCAAAATGTTTCACTGTTTCACAATCTAGAAAAAACATAAATATATTCCTGGGATTTTTAAAATTTCAATTTAACTATATCCTCATTCACACATTTTAAAAATCCAATGAAGCACTTGCCTGATGTAAAGATCTTTCTGGGCCCAAGCAAACCTTTCTAGAGTAAATAAGAGGGATTCTTTTTTAACTAAATGGCAAATTAATGCATGATTAAAGAGAATATGCAATTGGTCCCAAACTATTTCCCATCTCCCCTGATAGTAAACAAGTCTTCTGATACACATAAAAAATTCAGAAATCAAATAATTGAGTGTGATGTAAAATGCTTTGCCTTTGCAGCAGTGTTAAACAGCAATCCATTTGATGGAATCAATCTTAACTTCAGCTTCAAAAATCCAACCTTCATAAGGTAATTTGAGTATCTAAGATACAGTTTCTGTCCTTTGGCCCTAAAAAAATAGTTAAATGCAAGGCATTTGGCACATCTTAGTGATAGAGAAGTCTGTTTTCACCCTGTTTCCAAATTGGGATATTATTCCCTTTCATTTTCCTAGTTCCCTTAGAAGCAGGATGTTCAGGCCATGATTTATTTTAATGAAATTCAGAGAAGAGAATTTTCACATAAAACACTGCCAATATACCCTCTATACCCCTAATTTAAGGATCCCTGTTGCTCACCATAAATATTACTTGGTCACTCCATGATAACAAATTAGACAGCAAAAGCACTTAGAGCTGTACATTAATGCTTCACTCTTTGCAGACTCCAGGGGACCATTTAAAGTACTGCAGTGAGGTGCAGGGGGAGGAGGGAGCTCATGGGAATGAATTGTGAGGTCACTTCCCTGCGGCCCTCCTCCTGTCACTGAGATCACCTGCCGTCTCTTTAAGGCTCTTCTAGTCTTTGAGATAAATCTTGACCTTAGTCTTCAGGAATATAAGGGGCAAGAGTGTCTGACCCTGACTCAGGATCCAGTTATCTTACACCTCTAGCTTTGTCTAATGGTGTGCCTAATTATATTCTGTGGGTTTCTTCCATCTTCTTGAAATCAAGTTTCTACCAGTACCCTTGATCTGGGAGCTAGTAGGTCTAGGCCTTGTTCTCTAGTTCCAGAATCTCTGAGAATCTAGAGGCTAAACAGGACAGACCTTGATTTGGATCTCAGCTCTACCACCTTGCCAGCTCTGTTACTTTGGGCAAGTTTCTTGGTTTCTCCAAACCCCAATTTTATTACCTTAAAAATGCAGAATAAAAAATCCCCGCCATATACAAAACATAGCATAGTGTATGACACATAGTAAATGCAAAAAAAAAAAAAAGTTAATTCCTGCCACTCGTATCTTTCGGTTAATTTTTCCTTGATAATCTGAGCAGTGTATTGGAACTTCTTAAATTGGAATTTGTCTTGCTGCTCTGCCAAATCTATGTGGCAGCCCGGAGGGTATGCCTCTCTACCTACTGACGTAAGTTAGCAACATCTCCTGCCTACTCAAGTGGCTAACTTTGCCCATTATCGACCTCTGTGAGACCCTTGCTCCTTGGGAAACACCTGACTGATATTTTCTTCTTTCCTAATGTTCTCTCAGAATGCTATGCTCCATCCTGACTCAACAGCTCCACATCGTGTGAACTTAGATTTGTACCCCAGTGCCTGTCCCACTGCACTGGGTGATTCCACTAATTAATTACTGTCTGGTTCTTCTTATGTACCAGCATTATGCTAAGAACTCTACATTCATTACTGCAAACCCTCATAACACTGCAAAATAGCATTGTCCTCACTTAACAGATGGGGAAACTGAGGCTCTATAAGGTTAAACAATGTTTCCAATTTCACATGCCAGCAAGGAACAGAGCAAGAATGTGAACTCTTATATGTCTGACTTCAAAGTATATAACATTTCTTAAAAACTAGCTCCTTTCTCCCTGTAGCACTTTCCCCCTCACTACACCAGTATATATAAGTCAACAGATTGCTTCAAAATATTTTTATTTCTGGGATGCCTGGGTGGCTCAGCGGTTGAGTGCCTGCCTTCAGCCCAGGGCATGATCCTGGAATCCCCAGATTGAGTCCCGCATTGGACTCCTTGTGGGGAGCCTGCTTCTCTCTCTGCCTGTGTCTCTGCCTCTTTCTCTCTGTGTCTTTCATGAATGAATTTTTAAAAAATCTTTAAAAAATATTTTTATTTCTTTATTTACTTATTTAAATTCAAGTTAGTTAACAGTGTAGTATCGATTTAAGGAATAGAATTTAGTGATTTATCATTTACATGTAACACCTAGTGCTCAACTCAACAAGAGCTCTCTTGAATCCCCATCATCCATTTAGCCCATCTCCCTACCCACTTTGCCTCCAGCAACCCTGTTTGTTCTCTATAGTCAAGAGTCTCTTATGGTTGGCCTCCTTCTCTGTTTTTATCTTATTTTACTTTTCCTTCCCTTCCCTTAGGTTCATCTGTTTCTTAAAATTCCACATATGAGTGAAATAATAAGATAATTGTCTTTCTCTGACTGACTTATTTCACTCAGCATAATATACTCTGGCTCCATCTACATCATTGCAAATGTCAAGATTTCATTCTTTTTAATGGCTGAGTAATACCCCATTGTATATATATACCACATCTTCTGTATCTATTCATCAGTCAAAGGATGTTTGGGTTCTTTCCACAGTCTGGCTATAGTGGACATTTCTGCAATAAGCAATGAAGTGGAGGTAACCCTTCAAATCACTATTTTTGTATCTTTTGGATAAATACCTAGTAGTGCAATTGCTGGGTCGTAAAGTAGTTCTATTTTTAACTTTTTGAGGAACTTCAGAAAACAACAGATATTGGTGAGGATGCTGAGAAAGGGGAACCCTTTCACACTGTTGGTGGGAATGCAAACTGGTACAGGCACTCTGGAAAACAGTATGGAGGTTCCTCAAAATGTTTTTTAAATGTTGAAATTCCCAGAGTAATATGCTTCTTGATCAACAAAGTTAGCCCTTAAACCTGTGCATATAATTTTTTGTCTAAATGATAGTAATAGCTAGCACTTATTCATTGCTTATTATGTGTTTGACACTGTTGGATTTATGTATATCAACTTATTTAATCCTATGAGCTGCGTGATATTAACATCCCTGTATTATGGGTTAAGAAACCAAGCAAAGAGAGGTTAGGTAAGTTGCCCAAGATCCCACTGGCAGAGCTGAGTTCAGAATCCAGGTAGTCTAGCTGCAGACTTCTCTATAACCAAAATAATCGTGTAAATCTACACTTAACTTTACATGTAGGAATAACTTAAGGATCTAATCAATTCTTTTGATAACTGAAGCTACCAAAAACCATTTATTGAAAAACAATGAGCACCATGTTGCTTGTGAATCATATTCCCTAATGACTTGCCACGCTTTGGTATCAGGCTCTTTTTCTCCATAAAAACTGAAGATACATAATTCCACATATTACTGTATAAGTCTACTTATCTGAAAAGAGCACAATTCAGTATAAAGTAGAATCTTTTTCCAAGAAAATAATTTCTCCTTTCTTAACTATAAATACTATTTTACTCCATTGGATATCACTCTTCAGATTCTGGCAAGAATATAGTATACCAAAACCAGAGTTTATCATCTAAAGCTTGCAGTAAAGTCATTTTTTGAAAAAATTTATATACTATATACCCAACAATCCCATACATTTTAACGTTCTGGTGTGAACAACGATAATCAATAAAGCATTTGATTTCTAAAAATCAGGCTTGTTTTGTTTTTCCATTGTATGAGTCAGTATCTGGCACATGTAAAGTTAAATGAAGAAAATGAGCTTATAAATCACAGTAATCTCCCTGATAATCACTACTCATTTAGTGAAGGGACAATGTGCTCACTACATGAGGCATTCTTATAAAAGACACCAAGCTGCAATTAACGATCTATAGATCTCATTTGCTCTGAATTAGTAAGTGCCCTGATTCTAATAAATTCTCGATACCTAAGGACCTTATTCTGATTATTTTTATCTCATGTTCCTTGCCCACTGAGAAAGGAAAAGGAAAATGATTTCTTCCCCAAATGCCAGCTGAGTGCATTCTCTTCTCCCTGTTTCTCATACATCTACCCAGAAAGGTATTCCAACCAAAACAATGTCAGAATACATTTCACTTTTTAAAAAGATTATAATATTCTCCCAAATGTTTTAACCAGAACATATAACTTCTGCAAGAATACTATGAAAAATAATGTTTAAAATATCCTTCGCTAATGAAAACAAATCCTAAAGTTCCCCCTAAATTACACAGGAAAAATTAAATTGACCTAGCTTTATTATGAAATATTTATATTATGCTACAGAATGTATATTCATATTTCTGAAATATACAAATTACCTGTATCCGAAATAATTCTACATAAACCAGAATGTGATAACTGAAAAGATCCCAATGCGTGGACAGAACATATAATGTAATACTTACTGTTTTATCATTTCTTATCTCATAACAAAACAGATATAATTTCATTATTCTTGGCAGGCATTGGGATTAAAAAATAAATGCAAAGAAGAAAAATCACCCAAGGACTCAAGTTTGAGACATAGAAGAATGAATCTAAAACAGATTTCAGAATACAAACACTCATTAAGTTAAATCCCAAAAAACCCTCTAATCCACTGCTATTGGTTTTGTCTCAGTCAAGTGCCCTGCGATGAGACACTCAAATTAGAATAATGCAGTAGAGTTTAAAGGTTCCATTTTAAAAAGAAAAAGAGTTTAATGTTTATAAAGATGTGGGCAGGATGAAGTTCCTGTCCTAAGCATATCCTTCCTTCTTTTAAGCAAGGCTGAGAAAACCCTATGGCTGAGATCAGGCATAGGTCATCCTAATTGTGTAAAGTGTTAGAGCCAAAGTCTTTGAACCAAGAGCAGAACAAGGACTTTCTCAGAACAAAAGGACTCTCTCATCCCAAGTAAGCTCTCAGAGTAGAGGTGTCACTTTGAGAGGTGACCCAAAGACTCAGCTCCTGATAGAGTCTCTAGGTATGTAGACAATAATAACCTGTGCCCAATGATGAGGGTCTCTAACCTAGCACATTTCAGCACAGAGCTGTGGAAGTTGGGGAAGCAGAATCATTATGCAGGAAGGTAACTTAGTCTTAGACTGATGCATGAAGGAAAGAGATGAGAAGATCATACCTCAAACATCAGGAAAGCTGCTGTGAAAAGCCCTTCCTACCAGGACGTGTGACATCAGAACACATTTTTTGTATCTCCTGAAGGCAGGGGATCATGAAAGGTATTTCTGTTACCATAACCTACCAGTTACATTAGAAATGTATCTGCCAAGAAAATCAAGAGAACCTATGTTTTCGGTGAGAAGTGAACTCACATCATAATAAAAATAATTCAAGTTTTCAATCCCAAATTAAAAACACACTTTTCCCCTGCCTTCTCAAGTAAAGTAGTAATTAATACTCATGTGATGTACTATGAAACACATGAAGTTTCTATCTCCTTTGGGATTTGCCTTCTCCCACCAATATAGAAAATAAATGGTCACCTCTTGCCCCTGCCATTTTTTTTCTGTCTTTTTAAAAAATATATTTTATTTATTTATTCATGAGAGACACACACACAGAGGCAGAGACATAGGCAGAGGGAGAAGCAGGCTCCATGCAGGGAGCCCCATTCGGGACCTGATCCCAGAACTCCGGGATCACGCCCTGAGCCAAAGGCAGACGCTCAACCGCTGAGCCACCCAGGCGTCCCTTGTTTTTTTGTCTTTATCAGCCTTCTACTCACCTTCTAGTTTAGGCTTTTCATTTGCTATCTTCAGAGACAACATATAAGGAAACATGTTGAGAACTGCATATTTAAATACATAAATATCTGAATGTTTGATGTTTATTGTGTCGTTACTCATTCTGTTTTCATTATTTGATTCCTTGTTTAAGAGTTTTTAAATTTCTGGGCAGCCTGGGTGGCTCAGTGGTTTAGCGCCGCCTTCAGCCCAGGGTGTGATCCTGGGGTCATGGGATCAAGTCCCATGTTGGGCTCCCTGCATGGAGCCTGCTTCTCCCTCTGCCTGTGTCTCTGCCTCTCTCTCTCTCTCTCTCTCTCTCTCTCTCTCTGTCTCTCATGAATAAATAAATAAAATCTTTTTTTTAAAAAAATGAGTTTTAAAATTTCTCACCTATAGCACCATATTGTACAAAGATTTTGAAGTAACATACAGGAATCCATACAGCAAAGTAAGACAAAAAATAAAATTGAGAAAGACAGAAACACAGTAATGAGAGCAGGTGAAATATAAATTAGAATTGATGGATAAACCCTAAGGAGCAATTCAGAATGCATATATGCCACCCATGGGAGACTACACTACAGTTTATAGTACAGAGAAGCCAATTTGTACTTGAGCTCACTGGCAGCTAAAGAAAAAGAGGAATTGTGGTCTTTTGCCTGATTCATAATGCCCAGAATATTTTCTTATTACCTTCCAATTTGAGGTCACAGAGGATACCAGAAATATAACCTCTGTTCCATATTAGAATCATATGCTATCTGACATGAAAGGGACTGAAGATCATCTAACTCAATGAGAACTAGAGGGATTGGGTTTTCAGTCCCACAAAGCATAAAAGAGCCAGCTGTAGAACCCTAACGTTTAGAGGCCTCTACCTAATGTAGTGCTTTCTCCTATCAGCAACATTGCCAACTCTTTCTACAGTAGAACAGGAGATTGAGAATCGAAGAACCTTCTATCCAGACCTGATTAAATTGAAACAGCCATGCTAATTTCCTGGTTGACTGGGCTGTATCAGGGCAAGAGTCAGAGGACAAAAGCTAGATACAGATTTAGCCCTCATGATTGGAGGTAGCCCTGGGTTCATCTCACAATTAAGAAAAATTTGTGAAGTGAGGAGGTGAGGTAAGGATTGCACCTAAAGCACTCTTAGAGCCAAAAGTGAAACAAAAGAGTTCCCAAACCAGGCCAATACAAATTACCTTTATACCCTAGTTCTGGCTGTATTGAGTAGTCTCTGTCTCTATCTTTGTCTGTTTCTGTCACTCTTTCTCTCTCTCTCTTCCCCTCTCTAACTCACCTTCCTCCCCATTGATGAATTCAACCATTATGCTTATAAGGAATTATGAGATAGCAGTGAGAGAAAACTCCTAGGACTCACAAGGTTAGGAATCTGTGCTCCCACCAACCAAAGTAAACAGATTTCAAAGACTACAAAGATCATTCAGTAGGGACATTGTAAGAATGATTAGTTAGAAATGAGGCCAAATCAGCAACTAGATCTGTCTGTTAAAAAGAATAAAAGCAAGATCTGAATGATAAAACTGATCCACAAGTGCACTACCTGTAGAACAAAGCCCAACACTCTTTAAAAGAATAAAACTAGATCCAACACTCAATCAACAATGTAAACTTCACACTGTCTAGCATCCAATCGAAAAACTACCAGACCTGTGAAGAAGCAGGAAAATTTGACACATAACCAGGAAAAAAATCAGTTAATAGAAAGCAACCAAGAAATGACAGAGATGGCAGAATTAATAGCACTAAATTATTTAAAAAATTAAAAGTGTTAATGTTAACAACATTATAAAATGTTAACAGCATAAAAATACATTAAAATTGCAACAGAAAAGATGATCAATATGCTTAAAATTTTAAAGAACAACATGAACATAATGAGGAAAGAATAGAAAATGTAAATAAAAGCCAAAGGGAAAACAAAATATATGAAATAAGATAGTCACTGAATTGGTTTATCAGTTCATTAGATACTGCAGAAGAAGATACTGGTAAATCTGAAGGCACACAGATAAAAACCATCCATACTGAAGCATAAGCAGAAAAAAATCTGGGGAAAAAATGAGAAGAAACTCAGTGACCTATGGAATAACAGTAAGTGGTCTCACATGCTAATTGGAGTCTGAGAAAGAAAAGATATAGTGGAGGAATAGAAAAATTATTTGAAGAAATAATGGCTGAAATTTTTCTAAAATTATGTAAACTATAAACCCACAGAACAAAGAATATCAACAAATCCTAAGGAGGATAAACAAGAAGAAAACCACAGGAAAGCACATCACAATAAAATTGTTAAAAAGAGGGATGTTTGGGGGGCTCAGCGGTTGAGCTTCTGCCTTCGGCTCAGTGCATGATCTTGGGATCCTGGGACCCAGTCCCACACTGGGCTCCCTGGAGGGAGCTTGCTTCTCCCTCTGCCTATCTCTGCCTCTCTCTCTGTGTCTCTCGTGAATAAATAAATAAAATCTTTAAAAAAAATTGTTAGAAAGAGAAAATATTCAATGCAGCCATTGGGGGTGGAGAGAAGGTGTATTACATAGAGGAACAAGAATATGGATTAATGCAGATTTCCTGCGAGAAACAACTCAAGTCTGAAGATGATGGAGTGACATCTTCAAAGCACCGAAGGGAAAAAAATGCCAACCTAGAATTACATATTCAGTGAAAAGTGAGGGAGACTTCCAGTTTCAGCTCCAACATGGAAAGAATTTGGAAGGAGTCACATTTGTCCTTACAACAAGAATAAGCTGGACAAACTGAAAATCAAGACTATTCTTAGACCCATTGGAAAAATGAGGTCACAGGGCAAACCTCCTCGAAATCTGGACAGACAGATGCACTCAGAAACACACAACCAAGATCTGCTTACCTGGAGCAGAAGCCATGGAAGCCATAAACTGGAAAGAACGCTTAACAGTAGTTCTGACAAACTGCTGGAGACTGAGCATGGACTAGCATGAGAGCAAGCAATTTCTGGGCACCAAGTCTGAGTAGGACCCCATACTCTCCTGAGCTTTACTCCTTACCTCCAGGTAAGAACCTTCAGGTTTTCGTGGTAAAGATTCAAGATTCAAGAAAAATCTACTCATGAATCCGGCAGGGAGGAGGGAAAAGTAATCACTGTGAAACCTGTCCAGAGCCTTCTCTATCATGAAGGCCTACTCTCCTGAGGAAATACTTTTCTAGTGCTTTATCACTATCAGAAGGGAAGTTTTCCCCTCCAGTCCCTTATAGCATTTCTGTCTCACCTAAGGTAGAATTTTTTGTAAAAGCTACATTGCTGAAGAAAAATCTGTAATGTTCACAGCCCAGAGGCACAAGCTCACTGAATTCTGAGACCATCTCCTACTACTACAGGACCCACACGCACATCGACAGCTGAGTGGGTAAATATAGTGTGGATTATCTATACAATGGAAGAGTACTCAGCAGTAAAAAGGGATAAGTACTGATACATGCAATAACATGGATAAATCTCAAAAACTTTATGCTGAGCAAAAGCACCTATACATAAAAGAGTGCATACTGTGTGACTGCATTTATGTGAAACTCTTTTTTAAAAGGCAAATCTAATCTAGAGTGACAGAAAGTAGGTAAGTAGTTGCTTGGGGGCAGAGGTAGATAGGGGACTGACTAGAAAAAAGTACCAGGAGACAATTTGGGGCCATGGAAATGTTCTGCATCTTGATTTCAGTGGCAGATATATGGGTGTATATATATATATATATATATATATATATATATATATATATATGTCAAAACTCATCAAAAATGAACACTTAAAATAGGTGTGTTCGGGTGCCAAATTTTTTAAAACTACACCTTTAAAACTGTCTAGCCTACATGGTAAGAATATTTCATCTTGTTCCTTCTTCGGCAGAACTAAAAACATACCCCTCATCAATGCTCACCTGACTCATCTCTAACTTGAAGCTAGTGGCCCTGTCATCCCACGGGCTTCTCTTCTGGAAGAGAAACAATGGGAATTACATTACTCTTTTGTCATCTCTTGTATTTACCCACCCCTAAATTATTCTGATTGCATTTACCACCATGAAGCAGTACTTACTGAACACCCATAGGGTGCTGTGCAACTCCTCTTTATTCGTTCACATGCCAGTTGAGTACATTTAACGCTCTCCATAATGTTATTTTAAATTATTTAATTACTTAAATAAAGAAATTACTATAATTTATTTTTTAATTAAAGCATAATGAACATACAGTGTTATATTAGTTTCAAGGGTACAATATAATGATTTGACAATTCTATACATTACTCAGCTCTTAAAAACTGATCGTGAATTATATGTAAAAAGACCAAAAAGCAGGTGAGATATTGTTCTTTGTCATATCTTTAAAATGTATTGATTTACCTCCAAGTTAAACCTCACAGTTCTTTCAAAATAGCCTGGCACTTACTTCCCCGCCTCCACCACAGAAACTTGCTGAACAGCCCCTTCCTTCCTATCTCTGCTTTGAAAACACTTGCTCACAAAGCCGTCTTCCCTTTTGAAACTCAAACCTTTTCCTAATGATTCCCTGATTAGTTAGAACAGTGATATTAAATGTCCCTTAGGTAAAGAAGCAATTTTCTATACTTGCCGCTACATTTATCACTGCTCTACAACATATTTCTCTTTTGCTGATAAATAATGGCAATGAGTTATTGGTTTTCTCATTGAATGGTTGTTTAGATGACTACATGTCCCTTATGTTGGGCCAGAAACATCTAAAGAGCATCTACTACTTGATTTGTACGTGATATTTCTTAAATGAAGATGATAATGAACAAAACCAACATAGCCACTCCACATCCTATGTGCTCTTGAGCCAGTCTTGGGTTAGTATTAGCTAAACAGAAATATTAATTTATTCAATGCTTATAATCAGCCTTGCTTCAGAACTGTGTACAGTATCTTTACAGAACACAATCTACATCTAGAGCCTAAGAAATTAAAGTAACTCTTTATTCAATCTGCCAAGACACTATGGAACCTTGTAATTATCTGGCTTTAGATAGAAGAGATACATTGCAATTGGATGCACACGAGGGCACAGGTTTATGCCTCCGACGACAGACGGCAGATAAAAAGCTCTAGAGTGCAAGCTTTCTACCAGACCTTTTTAATTTATTTTCCCCAAACGCATCAAATTTTAATGCTGGCTCTCTGACCCAGTATGTTAGCTTTTTTATGAACTTATGATTAACTAGTACCATAGTAGCAGGAGCTACATTTTCTTCCATTTAAAACTAAATTTTACTCATAGAAGTTATAACCCCTAAATACTAGGTGAAAGAGACCAAATGAGGAATGAAAGTATTTTTAAAAGACAAATGCGAACGAACAGAAAATTTAGTCTTGCACTATAATTACCAGAGCATCTGGAATTCCATGAGCCAAATCTAGTCAGTTCCAACCCTGGGCAATTCAATCTGAAAAGCAGGGTTCAAGAATTAGCCATATCAACTACTGCCAAGTAGCTTGGTCCCCCAAATTAAGATGATCTCTTCCAGGCCATGTGGTGATGCACAGCCTTGGATAGAATCATAATGGTACTTACAAGAGCTACTTTTGCACCCCTTTTATTCAAAGACTACAAGACATAAGACTATCATTCAGGTGCCTAAATTATGTGGGTAGGATCCGGACTTCCAAATGTATGGCTAGGATGTGAACTTGGCTCTTGGCTGTCCTGGAATAAAGAAACAGGGCAAGGTTAACAGTCATCAAACATATGGTAGTGTCCTCTGGCCAGGTAGCTTCAGTCATTTTGAACGCCCTCCCTACTCTCAATGCACCCTATGGTTATCAAGAGAAAAATCTGCAAAAAAGATTTGCTAAAGTCGGTGAATAAAAGCTGATTAAAATTTTCCACCTGGGGATGCTGGTTAAGGGGCAACTCAAAGGTTACTATTTGGCATTGTCAAAAGAGAACACAAGTCCCAAAGAAATTCATCCTTCTCTCTCCTTTTCTTTTTTCTTTCTTTCTTTCTTTCTTTCTTTCTTTCTTTCTTTCTTTTTCTTTTTCTTTCTTCTTTTTTCTTTCTTTCTTTCTTTCTTTCTTTCTTTCTTTCTTTCTTTCTTTCTTTCTTTCTTCCTTTCTTTCTTTCTTCTACAATTGTGCCAGTACATTTTATTGTGACAATGTCATATTCATTTCAGAACCAAGCTCAGTTCCACACATTATCATCAATATCACTATAACTCATTTCTGAGCACATTATCATAAAAAAGACCTTGCACATGTAAGTAAATGTCTTAAAATATTTAAGTTCTCTCTCAATAATGAAATAACACCACAATAAATCTAAAACAGGACCTCTGTGCTTCTAGAATGTCTAAGAACATTTTACAAACTTTGGCTTGCTTTTTTCAAATTTAGCTCATTTTCTCTCATACTCTGTCTGCAGGGAGCTAGGTGTGTTCAATGTTCCATATAAGTGAACTATACTGTATTCTCTTAAATTGTCATGTTTTACTGTCATCTCTATCTTCTTAGAACTTGAGGACTTGTCCTTTGTATTGTTTAATCAGAGTTTTGTCATTTTCAGATAAATTAAGATATATTTATTGAAGTATATATGCTGGTAAGTTTCTAGGGGGTAGAGACCTCAGATATATGTCTCTGCATCCCTCACTGAACCTAAGAGAGCACTAGAGAGTGCTGATTCATTGGTAATTATCTCCCACCTAATCCTAGAGTTTGGCAGCAGTGACAAGAGGGTCACATCCAAGTCCTGGATGAGGCAAGTCAGAATCCAACTAATCAAGTACAGATTTTAAAATATTTTTTACTTAAATTCAGTTTAGTTAACATATACAGTATTATTACTTTCGGAGGCAGAGTTCCGAGATTCATCAGTTGCAGAGGACACCCGATGCTCATTACATCAAGTGCCTCCTTAATGCCCATCACCCAGTTACCCCATCCCCCCCACTCACCTCTCCTCCAATAACCCTCAATTTGTTTCCTATAGTTTAAGAGTCTCTTATGGTTTGTTTCCCTCTGTTTTTATCTTATTTTATTTTTCCTTCCCTTCCCCTATGTTCATCCATTTTGTTTCTTAAATTCATGTATGAGTGAGATCATATTTGAATCCTTCTCTGACTGACTTATTTTGCTTAGCATGATACCCTCTTGTTCCATCCCCGTCATTGCAAATGGCAAGATATCATTCTTTCTGATGGCTCAGTTAATGTTCCATTGTATACAGACATACCACATCTTCTTTATCCATTCATCTGTCTATGGACATCTGGGTTTTTTCCATATTTTGGCTATTGTGGACATTGCTGCTATTAACATTGAGGTGCACGTGCTCCTTCAAATCACTGTTTTTGTATCCTTTGGATAAATACCTAGTAGTACAATTGCTGGGTCATAGGATAGTTCTATTTTTAACTAATCAAGTAGACATTTGATCAACAATTATTGAGTACCTACTATTTATCAAGCATGGGGATACAAAGATAAATAAAACATGGTTTCTGTCCTCAGGGATGTCAACCATCTACATTCTAAAGGAAGTGGGGTAAACAATTGGATGTCGTATGATAGTGTTATGAAAACAATGCTTTAGGGGTGTCATCATCATCATCATCACTCCCACTTATTGAGTACTTACTATGTACCAGGCACTTTTCTAAGAATTTTTAGTGTGTAACTTAAAATACACACTCACAAAAGCCCTATGAGGTAATGGTTAATCCTTGGAAAGATCAAATGATGTGCTGAAAGACATAAACTGGTAAGAAGTAGAGCCTGGCTCCAAACCCCAGTAGTCCAGACCCAGGAGTCCAAACACGTAACCGCTAGGCAATAATGACTCTCACAACCCCCAGGAGAGTACCATTAATTCTGTTAGTGAATTAGTATGTAAGGTCATTAGTATGTTAGGTCATATGGAAGGATTTCCAGGGAAGGTGACATTTACTCTGGTCAAGCCAGGAACAAAATACGAACGGACTCTGTATTCATCTTTTTAGATTCAATCAACTTTTTAAAGTTAACTTTTTATTTTGGTATAGTTATAGATAATATAGACAATAGAGAGCTCTATTATATCCCCTTACCCAGTGTACCCCTCTTCTAATACCTTACATTTCCATCATGTATTTGTCAAAACTAAGAAACTAATGTCGGTACACTGCTATTAACTAAACCCAAGACTTTATTTAATTTCACCAGATTTTCATTAATGCTCTCTTTCTGTTCCAAGATCCAATCCATGATACCACATTGCATTTAGTTTTCAAGTCTCCTCTGTCTCTTCTGGTTTTTGACAGTTTCTTAGTCTTTCCTTATTTCTCATGCCCTTGACTGTCTTGAGGACTACTGACCTGGTATCCCCTAAAAAAAAACCCTTGTTTTTTCTGATGTTTCTCTCATGTTTAGACTGGGTTAGGGATTTTAGGAAAGAATATCACAGCAATGACGTACCTTTCTCAAGTTACATCATATTAGAGGAGGACACAACGTCACTGGTGATATTAACTTTCCTCATTTGGTTAATGTAGTATTAGTCAGGTTTCTGTACTATAAAGTACTGTTTTTCTCCTTCTCTAGTCTACGTTTTTAGAATCAAGACACTAACTATATCTAGCCCAAACTTGGGTGGAATAGATTAAGCTCTACTTCCTGGAGGAGGTGGGGGGCAGTACCTGCATATATTAAAACCAACTTGTTTTAGAGCCAATGAAAGTAATGACCTTAACCACATAGAGAAAGATTACAGGATTAGCTATCTGGACTTCCAACCCATGATTAAACTTCCAGAAGCCTCAGCAAAGTCAGGTATAAAGTAGTACTGGTAATTTACCTTTGTCTCAGAGTTACTATCAGAATCAAATACCATGCTTCTTTTTTTTAAAGATTTTATTTATTTATTTATTTATTTATTTATTTATTTATTTATTTATTTATTCATGAGAGACACACATAGAGAGAGGCAGAGACACAGGCAGAGGGAGAAGCAGGCTCCATGCAGGGAGCCTGATGTGGGACTCGATCCCGGGTCTCCAGGATCAGGCCCTAGGCTGAAGGCAGCGCTAAACTGCTGAGCCACCTGGGCTGCCCAAATACCATGCTTCTGAATTTATAAATCTCAGGATAAAAGCCATGAACCCTATTACCACAAAACACATGTGATGTGCACAATTTTTGTCCATTATAGGGGGTCATCACCCTTGAATATCTGATAAAAATCCCTGTGCTAAACTACTAGTCCTAAAATGTTACGTCTCATCATACTAGAGAGGACACCATTCCACTGAAGTAAGTATCCAGGGAAACAAGGCAAAACAGGGATAAATCCAAAAAACAGGAAGCCTATTTCATCTCACTGAAGGCCTGGCACTAGACAGAAGCACAGGAAGATGTGAGTCCACCATGGGTTTATACCACATACTCATCTAGCTCATCCCCTGTCCGCCCTCAAATCCATGCCATAGGACAGGCACCTGGCTGGGGCTGCCCAAGTAGGGAGCATATCCAGACTTAAACCACAGTTTTCTTGGCTTCAGCACTTAAGGAAGTAGAGTTGATGTGGAGGCAACCAATGCAGCATGATTCTTTTTAAGCACACATTATTTATAATTTTAAAATCTAACCATTAAAAAAAGACCTGTAGGCAGAGATTATTTTATGAAAGATAAAGAGATTTATTTTAAATTTTTACTTAGATGACTGCAGTGTTTAATAAAACTGTTCTTTTTCAAATTATTTAAAACAAATTAATGCTTATAATTCTTCAGGCTCTGCCCACAGATGACACGCATATTAAGACTTTATCTGCTGAAGCGAATGAGTAAATTGCACTTAAATACCAACATTATAGGTCTATTTGTTCCGAAATCTTCCTCTCAGAGATTCCTCCGCCCTCTCACCTCCCTCTTCCAGCCAAGAAGGTCACTCATTTTTACTGTAGTGCAGAACTATATTTTTGTTTTAGATGTTACTGTTAGTCACCGCATTAGTCATTTTCAACTTCCTTGAAGCGATACTGAAATCTTCTTTGCCAACTCCATTACCTGCTATGGCTAGAGCTAAAATTGCCCCTTCCACACTCCGGGGTCTGCCAAACTCTCAGTGCAATGACTTACGGGATGTATATGTGAAATGGGGGATGCCCAGAGGAGAGAAAATAGCAGATACAAAGGGTGACACAGTATATTATTGCATCTCAGCTGAGCATAATCCCTCATCAGGAAGAAATTTTCTTTCCCCTGCACAATTTTCTCAGTGGTTAAGCTACTTTTTTGCAAAATTAAATAAGAGTTATAAAAAAAAAAACCTGAGAGGTTCATGGAGCAGCAAGGGATGGGTATTGTGGCTCAGAGCAGCCCCTCTCTTTTTTTAAGGAAAAAACCTCATCCCTGTACCTCTTCTCCTTCCCATGCTTCCAAAACAATATGATTGTTTCAGGGGATATAATTTTGCATTTCAATTTCTTCCCAGCACACGGCGGAAAAAATTGCAAAACTGGAGCCTGAAACCAGAAAGTCATGCAGAGCTTTGTGTGTGCTTTGGAGGGAAGGGGGGAAGCGATGAACAGAAAGGAAGCAGAAACCCATTGTGCTGCTCTGGTCTGCAGCCAAACCACCCCGCTTACTCCTGCTTTTGGGGCCTCAGGGAGTTTGTTTTTCAAGCTTTTTATGACAAAAAAAGAAAAATGTATTGAGAAATGGGGAAAATCTGTTCTTCAAAATGATATTATTTAGTTCTATGCAGGCAATCTACGGCATACAAAGATGAAGGCATGCGACTGACTTTTTCAAAAATCTTACATAAAAGAGATTTTCATATGTAATTGCCATATCCTCTAAAGATCAAACAACATCAGTTCTCTGATGTTAAAATCTGGAGTTAGGTTTTAATTTTTTCCCAACAGTCAAATAAGGGTTTCTGGTCCCCACTTTGCGCATTTGGAAGTAAAAGAAATGACCACTCCTGCTGGCATCTCAGGAATAAGTCTCATAGAGTTGCATGCTTCATTAGACCCTGACAGGACAATGGAGTGCCATGTTGGAACGCAGAGGGCCAGCAGTGAGCAGATGCATTATCACAGGTCATGTCTCAATCTGCTGACTCCCCTGAAAGCTAGGGACCTTCTCTTTAGGAAAACTCAGTCCTAGAAAGCTGAAAGGTTTAAAAAGTCAGTTTGCCCTCTGTGTATCAGACTTTTCTTTTCATGCAAAGGTGTATAAAAAAAAAGTAAGGGATTAGCTATTAACTCTTTCCACATATGCATTACCAGAACATAATACTATTATAAAGTTAATCATTTGGCCTAATTATGGTCTCTCCAATGGTGACCTCTCTTAAAACGTGATAGATAAATAGATGAATTTTAAAAATCTATATCATAGATAATTTACAGCACAATATGCAGCATTATGTATATGTAATGTTATACATACATCTATAACATAAACCTATATAATAGACCATTTATAGCATAATATGCATTATATATGTAATATGTTATATATACATCTATAACTACAACATAAAATAAATATACAATATCATATGTACTTACACTATTATATTGTAAACATCTAGCAATAATTGAAAAACTCCTTTTCTTTTCTTTTTTTTAGAGATTTTATTTATTTACTCACGAGAGACAGAGAGAGAGAGACAGAGACACAAGCAGAGGGAGAAGCAGGCTCCATGCAGGGAGCCCGACGTGGGACTCAATCCCGACGTGGGTCTCCAGGATCACACCCTGGGCTGAAGGCGGCGCTAAACCACTGAGCCACGAGGCTGCCCGAAAAACTCCTTTTCTCAAGCATAAAAAGACAGACTATAGCAAGGGCAAAAAAAAATTTGTTAGAAACCTAGTTTATATTTCTATGACCCTGGTTTAATATTAGGAGTAAGTAATATAAGCTCTGGGTTTAAGTAAACAAAAATAAAGCATCCTTACTGACGAAACAATATAAATCCATTGGTTTATTGTCAAATCAGTCAATGTTTGTTACTCAAGCAGAGGCTCCATTACTAAATAAGTCGATCTCTCCCAGAGCCAAAAATGACTTTTTAATTTTATCATTAAGGATACTAGATGTCAAAACTAACACCCAGGGTATGCTTTTAACCTTTTGTACTAAAGCACTCATGAGTATCTTCAGACAAATAACGATATATGAATGGCATTTCGAGTAGTTCTAATTCATGACAATACTTCCAGGAGTGTGGAAACTCACCAAATCTCATGGCAGGGACAAAGAATGAGTCTCTAACTTTTTGCCAAAAAAAAAAAAAATTCATCCTTTTGCCATTTATTATGTGCCTAAGACATGCCAGACACCATTCCAGGTGTAAAATGAGAGCACTGAATCTCAACTCTGTCCTTGAATGTTTTGTTTGAGCATCATTATTTCTCTCACTGAGTTCCACTGAGCATGTGAGGTTCCAGAAACTCAGGAAAAAAACAAAGTACAAAGTCTTTTCTGTTAAATTTTGGCATTACTTAAAGCAATACATATTCATCCCCATAAAACATTTCTTTGTATTTATGGAGAATATTTAAAGTATTAGAATCCCTTTAAACCTACAACCTTCCTTTCTTTTACCATTCTGAGAGGGCGATTCTCTACCAGCCGTCTCTCTCTCTCTGCTCATCTCAAATAGCTGTGCTATTTTTCTCTGACTCCTCTCTTTAGGATATAACCTGTTGAATTTATCAGGAGCCTGACTATTTATCTTGTGAAATTCTACATCACTGGAGGTTGATAAAAATCCAGCCACCACAGAAAGCACAATTTTCAATCCCAGAACCAGTGAGAAAACCACATGAGAGGTGTGAGGAAGGGAATTTGCTGCCTTATTTCTACAGCCAATTTCAAAACATGGTATCGAGTTGCCTACTCTCCAAAAACTAGAGCCATGGGAGCAAGCCAACTTGTTCAGAGGTACTTTATTTTTTTTAAACCTATTTATTTGCCAGAGAAAGAGAGAGAGAGAGGACACAAATGGGAAGGGCAGAGGGAGAGGGAGAGAGACTCTCAAGCCGACTCCATGCTGAGCATGGAGCCTCACATGGGGCTTGATCTCACAACACTGAGATCATGACCTGAGTTGAAACCAAGAGTCGGACGTTTAACCAAGTGCACCACCCAGGTGCCCCCAGTGATACTTTACAAGGATCACTTGCTCAGTCTCTGCCTCCCCTAGAAGTATCTTGAAATCAAAGAAAGCCATAAGAAAACATAAAAGCTTTGACAGAGCCACACGTTTCAGTAGAAGGCCCCATTTTGAATGGCTGCATTTTTTTTTTACTCTTAAGCATCTAAAATAATCTTAAAAATCCAAACTCTGAAGCTTTCAGAGGTAAGACCACAAAGAGCTATTGAAATGGTGACATTTTACTATAAATTATTTTCTAGTGGTCAACTTAGTGTCTTCTTAGAGATACGAGAATTTTAGTCACCAGCCTCCAATGTCACTCCTATTAAGAGCAGTGCCTTGCTGTGTTATTATGAATTTGTCTCTCTCAACTCTTTTCTTCCCAATTCGGTTTTTCCCCTTTTTTTTCACATTCCCCTCACCTACCATTATGTCTTCACTGTCATAATTACTATCAGCAAAATATATATCTGTAGCAACTTGGTTTTGAAAAATGTAGCAAGACTAGACTTTAGGCTTACGGAAATGTCAAACCTGTAAAATGTTCTACACAGGGAGGTTAGAGTTTTGGCTTGGAAATGTGATAGGGCAATGTTCTCAAATAAAATATGGATTTGATCCCTGGACCGAACTGGTAAACAATAAAATAAATGAACATGAGATAAATATGCTAATGGTGTCCTCCAGTACCTCGGCTTGCTAACGTGAAGAAGACCTCACGGGCCCTCAAGGCATATGTGTGCGAAGAAACATTTTAGTTTGGCAAATTTCACTCTCCATTTTTTGGGTGTTGGAGGATGGGGGTTGGCCGTAAACCTCTTTGACATGCCTGAAAGAGAAGGATTTAAGTTGAGTTCATTATCTCTTTAGTGCAGAAGTCTGGGAAACGAAGAGGCTAGACCAGGGAGACTCAATCCATCTAGCGTTCCTTTTTGTTTTTCAAGCTGCCCTGACAATAATGCGGCAGGGTGAAAAGATCAGGAACACTTTATACACATTGTGCTAATTACTGCAAGTACTTAAAGTTGTAATTAGCTTATTATACTGCAGAGATCCTAACATGGCATGTCTTTCAAAAGAATTTCTCTCCAGATCATTAGTGGGAAAGCTAACAACATCTGCTTCAAATAAAATCAACCAATTAGCACAGGCAACTCCACATAGTTTGCAATCAGAGAATTATATTGTGCCAAGTGCTAATTTCAATGTGAATGCTATCTCCTTCTCATATCCCACGCTTCTCTGCCAGCACAGCTGGTGTTTAACACCACTGACTTCAGCGAAGTCTCCAAAAACTTATGTTAATTTGAAATAACCTAATCAGAAGTGTGCAATACAGACTGAGGTTGATCTCAGCTTAATTAAAACTGACCTTGTCATTTCACTGCCTGTAAAACACCATTATCTCACCATTTATCGCTCAACTACCACAAATATTCCATTTATGTGAAAACCCAGGAAGACGAGTTCCAAACCACTAGAGCTATTTTGAGCGCTGGAGTTTAATGGAAGGAGAGGTCTGCCTTTAAGTACCGGGCAACAATAAAGGTAATTCAGCAGACTCAAAATAACTTGTCAGCCCTACCCATGAAGGCGGCTTCTGCCCACTTCCGTTGGCTCGAATGGCACATTCACTCCAGAGACTGACAGGCATTAGCAGATGTGAAGGCTTTCATTTTAAAATTAATATCTCACCCAGTACCTTTCAGCAAGCTGAATCGTTCAATCAATAAGCATGACATGGCAGGTGTGATGTGTACAAGGCACTAAATTCTTCTGCCAAAGGTACTAGAAAACATCTGCTCACATGCGTGTGTGTGCATGTCAATGGATGAACCGCTGAGGAAAATGATTGCCAGTGGAATATATAATCTGCTTGTATTCAATGAGATCAAATTAAAAACAAAGATCATATTTTTACGGTGGAGACCTGCCATCAAACACATCTTGTTTAACCTGCCTTGTCTATAACCCCATGTTTTCATAGGTACGTGGTCACCTGTCTGTCAGATTAAGCAACCGCCATTCTGGTTTCCTGCCCTTTAACAGAACTACCTCCAGGTTCTCCTTCTGGGCTTTATTTTCATACCGTCTTAGTCCATGAAGAATCCAGGGCAAGGCTGTAAGTATTGAAAAAAACATATTCATGAAATAATTCAAATTATTCACATGAGGAAGACTTTTTAATCTGTCCCCAAATCACATGCTCAGCCATAACTCAACCTATTTGCCGATAATTTTCTTCCAGTCAAGCCTTTTCTCTTGTTCTACCCACTGGGCCAGACTCAATCTCTGATTACTACAGTCTACATGGGCTTCACTCCATAATACTTACTTGCTAGGCCAATATTTTAAAAAAAATTCTATTAACCAGATAGTATGCCATTAGTTTCAGATGTAGCGTTCGGTTAATTTATCAGTTGCATAGAACACCCAGTGCTCATCACATCATATGCCCTCCTTAACAGGCCAATCTTTTGATACAATCAGATATTAACTGTCTTGAATTGTCTAATGTGTTCCTGAGAACCTCTGATCTCTTGGAACAAACAGAGGACAGAGCGAGAAAATATTTGAATTCTTATCCAGATTCCCTTGACTCTATGACCTGGACAAATGTGGCTTGGAACCATATATCAAATTGTCCCACCCCAGGTCTCCCATCTGTAAATGAGATTAATAATACCTACATAAGAAAGTGAATTTTAAGATTAAAAGAGATGTTACAATAGATGTGACTGGGTCTAAGAGTTCAACAAATGTTTGCTGAATAAGATACATGGGAGGTATCCAAAGGCACACTGAAATATTGCTTCAAAAAATGTAAGACTTCCAGGGAAAAAAATTTACCAAGTAAGGAAACAGAAAGTGGCCATTTTAGAATGTTCATATAACCAGCCTATGTGCAAGCGAAAGAGATTATTTACATTCAAAATTCTATTTTTAGAAGTAAAAAAAAAAAAGGTATTCAGGCACAAGAGAACAAAGCCCAGGTTGATTTGAACCGATGTAGGTGATCTCACTAATGAGATTAGGGCCCTGTGAGATGGTATAATTGATAGGAATGAAAGCTTTGGGATGCTAAGTGCTAACAAAATGAAGAGAGACTATGTAGACAGACTAGCTCCATGTCTGTTTTCACTGACGGTACTGTTTTATTTTTGCTATTAGGATTATTTACGTTACTTTGGAAATCCATATGAAACAAGACCCCAAATCAGAAATAAATTTGTAGCTAAACCCTCAGACATGACAGAAAGCTTTCAAATTAAAAGGTTCATCATTTCTCAGAGAACCATACAGATAGAAGAACAACCACAGTTAAACCGACGAACCAAAACCAAAACTTATAGCCACTGAAGCACAGTTTGTACCAAACAGATAACAATTAAAACAGGCTTAGAATAAAAATTTTTTCATTGGTATTCATATGACCCTGAGGTCACTGAATCAACAGATAGGTAATCTGTATTAATTGTATTTTATCAACTAATAATTTTAACATTGTTTAAATGGGTATGATTTAACAGTATCATGACCATTCTGGCTCTTCCAAGGCCATCTCAATTTCACATTTTCCATTGTTGTATAAGTAGACATGTGTTTGTCAGACCATATATCCCAACTAGGGTATAAAAATTCTGGTCTCCATATTTCACTGTGAGCCCTCATGTCACTAGAAGGTGTCATGAACCAGAAACTCCATTCCAGGCCATTGGGACTGTGCTTCCAAACTTAAGTATTCGATTTATGCTTTCTAAGAAATATTTCTATACCACCCATGTGTCAATTCATACATGGACTTATCAACAAACTGAGGGAATTCCCAAGAACAGAGTTGGGCCAGCTTTGTTTCAGCACAAATAAGTAATCACAGAAATTCCCTTATGGTCCTTTCCTCAGTTTTTTCAGTCCCCTTTTCCTTCTTCTTCTCTCAATGCATAGTAAACTTTCTTAGTGCCCATGTTATAACAACTTCCATTCCAAAAAGCCCAGACAATAGATGATGTTTACTTGCTGTTTGCAAACAATAGAATCCACAGCGTTGCCAGCAGATGCCCTTGATTCACTGTGAATGAGAAAGGGAATTAGAGGAAATCAGTGTGCATTGTGTGTCCAGCTGAGATGGATTCTGGCAGAGGAAGCTCCAGGCAAAATTTCAGAGCACAAAAGTATATCTTCTGGGCCTTTCTCACTACGGAGCAATCCCTTCAAGGTTGACCATCTCCCTTGTAGATCTATTTGAGATATGTCTACTTTTTAATTCTTTAAACCCATCTTTCATTTTCTCAAGACCTGCGAGTTCATCTGATAAAATGAATGACTGACATTGTACTTCCCAGACAATCTTATATTTCAATAGGGAATGTCTAGAAAATCTATGCCCTAACCTAAAGCAATAGGTTTCTAAGACAAAAAAAAATACCTTGTACCACATAAGGTCAGGGAAGAATCATTTATCAAGAACTGAGAATGGTCTGAGATTTTACCCTACTTTCTCTCTTTTTTAAAAGTTTTATTCATTTATTTATTTATTTATTTATTTATTTATTTATTTATTTATTTATTTATGAGAGAGCACATGCAAGTAGGCGGAGTAGCAGAGAGGAGGAAGAGAGGGGGAAAGAATCTCCAGCAGACTCCATGCAGAGTGCAGAATCCAATGTGGTGTTCCACCCTGAGATTATGACCTGAGCTGAAACCAAGAGTCAGATGCTGAACTGAAGGAGCCACCCATGTGACCTGATTTTACCCCACTTTCAAGCTGATAAATTAACCTGCCAGTTTCACAAACGCTGGCAGAGGGCACAAGAATCATGGACAGGAATCAAAGTACAAAGGACTTCACAGTACAGCCATTTTCATGTCAATTTCTCTTACTCCAACACATCCCATGAGGTTACACAGAAGGGCTCCAATGGATCCTTGCCTGCAGAGGGTGTGCATCACAGCTGAGGAACTCCAAGTGTAGGGAAACTGAATCTTTTATAATGGGCAGTCAGCATGCCTGCTCTTTGCCCCACGGGGAGAAATTATTTTTATTATACTGGACAGTAAACAAATCTGCCTTCTTCTCCAGAGGGATGTGTTCTGTATCTTCCAAGGCTGTTTGCCACAGAAACATCCTAGAAAAGAGAACAGGGGCACCTGGGTGGCTCAGTTGGTTAAGTGTGTGCCTTTAGCTCAGGCCATGATCCTGGGCTCCCTGCTTATCAGGAGCCTGCTTCTTCTTCTCCCTCTGCCTGCCACTCCTCCTACTTGTACTGTCCCCCTTGTTCTCTCTCTCTCTCTCTCTCTCTCTCTCTCATAAATACATCTTTAAAGAAAAGAAAGAGGAAAGCGAACAAAGGTCAATCAGTGCCTCTACTCACAAGATGTGCAAAACTAAGTGACCCATGGAGAACTGTCTCCCCCAACTATGCATAAAATTATTTTTACCAGCTATCCCAAATAATATTACATAGACTTTTAGTTCTCACCTGGAGAACTAATAGATGTGCATACTCTTAGGCCCCACTCCAGAGATTGTGATTCAGTAAGTCTGAGGTGGGGCCTAATGATAGTCATTTCTAAAAGATCCCAAGTGAAGCTGATGCTAGTAGTTCCTAGATCATCCTTTCTGCACTATTATAGATGACAATTTACTGATATCTAGGAAAGAATTGGAATTACAGTAGAATGAAAAGGTGACAAAGCCCCCAATTAAAAGCAAATAAAGAAGAAGTAGAGGAGCTATTCTTCTCTCACTGAAGGTGAGCAATACAGGGATTTGGATTCCAGGCCTGTATACATGGCAATGAATTCTTATCTATGACTTCCAGCTAGATGGTGACAAAGTTATTTTGCTCTCCTAAGTTTTAGACTCAGAACTGGTGAGGTGTGATGATCCTCCACGAGCCCATATTCTAAATGTTTTTTTAAGTAATATGCATTAAAATTTATATGAATTTAAAAGAAAGAGGGGCACCTGGATGGCTCAGTAGGTTAAGCATCTGACTCTTGGTTTTGGCTCAGATCATGATCTCAGTGTCATGAGACTGAGCCCTGCATCAGGCTCTACACTCAACACAGAGTCTACTTGAGATTCTCTCACCCTCTCCCTCTGCTCCTCCCACTCATGTTCTCTCTCTAAAATAAATAAATCTTTTTTAAAAATTTAAGTGAAAGTAAAAGCAAGAGAAGAAACTGAAGGGATTTATAATTTAAACTGGTAGGTTGAACACATGTGCTTACCTCTAATACATCCTAAAACTTCATTAAAATGAGAACAAATGAAAAAAGAAGAAAACAATGTAGGTCCACAAGAATAAAAGACCATGGAGAAGAGACTGTAGCACCAAATCCTGGAGTGGACAAAGGCCGTAGGTGAGGGGAAACCCATATACTTGTGTGCTAAGCCAACACTTGAGTAAAGCTGAAACACACAATGGACTCCTAGATACTTCAGGTGGTGACAGGGTGATAGAGAAGGCAGGGCTTCAACACTGCTAGAAAGTTGTTTTAAACAGTTAATACTCTGATGCATGGTCAATGGGTAAAATGTTGCAGACACTGTGAAAAAACAATCCGACAGTTCCTCAAACAGCTAAGCCCAGTTATGGTGGGACCCAGCAATTCCTCTCCCAGAGAACTGAAAACCTAGGTCCACACAAAAACTTGTTTATCAGTGTTAACAGAAACATTTTCATAATAGCCAAAAAGTGTAAACAACTCAAATGTCCAACAACTGATGAATGGGTAAACAAGATGTAATATAAGTAGGCAGTGGATTATTATTCAGTCATTAAAAGGACACATGCTACAACCAGGGTGAACCTTGAAAACATTATCCCAAGCAAAAAAAAACAACCAACAGTCACCAAAGGTCACATACTATGTGATTCCAACAATATGCAGGGTAGAGAACAGGCAAATCCATAGAGACAGCAAGTAGATGGGCAGGTGCCAGGGACTGAGCAGGTGGAGGGTGGGGAGGGACTACTAATACTTACTGGATTTCATTCTCTAAAATAATGTCCTAAAGTGTATCATGGTGATACCCGTACAACTCTGAACATACTAAAAAGTACTTAATACTATAAATGAGTGAATTGTATCTCAAGGCTATTTTTTATTCAAAAAGTAATTTGTTTTATTTCTTAAACTCCATACATGAATGAAATCACATGATATCTGTCTTTCTCTGACTTATGTCACTGAGCAAAATGACCTCCGAGGCCATCCATGTTGCTGTAAATGGCAAGATCTCATTCTTTTCAATGGCTGAGTAATATTCCATTGTACAGGTACACCACACCTTCTTTATCCATTCATCCACTGATGGACTCTTGGTAATGTTTAGAATTGTTGAATCATTATATGGTACAGCTGAAACTAATACAACACTGTATGTTAATTATACGTTGATTGAAAAAAAAAGATAGTCACTAACACTCCCAGATGTCCTCCCTACTTGACACAGTCAGGCCACAGGCCCTCCCATACCTCTTCAAAAAAATCAGAAACCTGTTCTCTGGTGAAGGTAAACCTTTAGGCCTCTGGACTGAGTGGCAGCAGGCCAGGTGAAGGCAAGAGCTGTCATGAAGCAGGAGAACTGGAGTAAGGGCAACTTCATGCACTTAGCCTTCTTTCCCACTCAGATCCCAGAACCTTGGCTGGCAGGTAGGATCTGCACAGGGGAGTGTTTCATAAAACCATGACATGAGACATCCAATACTAGCCTGACCTGGAGCCCTCCTGCACAGCAGTGGTAAGTAGATTCTATGGTCTGGTTATGTACACCAACTAGGGATCTGAACCCTCCAGGCTAGAGTCCTAACTGTGCTGGTTATTGGCTAAGAGGCTTCTGGTAAGTTACTAACCTCATACCTCATCTATAGAATGGGAATAATGAGAGAATCTATGTTATGGGATTGTTGGGAGAATTAAATACAAACAAAAACAGGGCCCGGCAGAGAGTATGCCTCTTATAGTTTTTACAGTGATTATTTCTGCCCCAGTCTTAAATGTAATTAGACAAGGGAAACAAAGCAGTTAAGGAAAATCTTTACCATGAAAAATAGGAATCAAAACAAAAACAGGAAAAAAAAAGCCACTGGGAACAGAAAGCACAAAGGGAGAAAAAGAAAAATACTCCCCAAATTATCTGCAACATCTTCAGAGAGATCAGAGAGGATACTGTGACCCTGAACAAGAATGGAACGCTGGGGAAGAACAAGAGTAAAAGATCAACAACGAATGAAATGATTCCCAGTCAGAGCTAAGAAAAGAATACAAAAAAGAAACCGTTGTGGTCATGGTTCTAATAAGGCAGAGACAAAGCAAAATTTTAATATTATGAGTGGAAGAGAAAAAAAAAAGGTAACAGTAAGGAATTCTACATAATAAAGACATGCCACCTGGTACTGTCTATGGACTTCCACCCTGTTAGCACTCAACCAACACTTTGTGCATTAATAAATACTAAACAAAATACTAGAGAATTTATTTCAGGAGAAGCCACAAGCCACGTGCCACTGAGAAGTGATATGCTGGCAGAGTCAACCTTCTCTGGAAAGCAATTTGGCAATATGTCCCAGGAATGCTAAAGAAAGTCAACCCAATAATTGTATTTCCAGTAATTTATCCTTGGCAAATAATCTCAGAAATGTAAGCAAATGTTTGTGTGCAAAGATCTTCAGTACAGTGTTATTCCAAAATCAGAAACTTAGGGAAAGCTTAATATTCACAAACAGGGATTTTAGTAACTATTCAATATATCTCTGTATATTACTGAAACTAATTAAAACGTGATTTTGAAGGCCATTTCACAATCATATGGAAATGTTCCCAATGATGGATGAAAACATTAGGTCACAAAAATGAGTAAACCATATCAAGTTTGAAAATGTCAACAACTTTGAAATACACTTTGGTTTAGATCTAACCCTCTGCCCCAATCCAGATGCCACACTGCTTTTGAGTCTGTCTCCCTCTCTTTGCCTGCTCTAATCATTCATGTTCCCTCTATCCCTTGTTCTTCTGGATTCTGACAGCACTCTGACTGCCCTTCTAGTCTGCTTAGCAAATGTTCATCTTATCCTTCCTCCTGTCTTTAAGCTTCTGGAAAGCAAGAATTCCATCTTAAATTCATGCCTCCTTTAGTATCCATTAAAATGCCTTGCACACAGAACACACATCATTTATTTGTAAATTCAATAGAAAATTATTCTATGCCTATGGCACACCTAGTCCTACTCAGAAGTTCAAAGAGCATAGATGTGGAATCAAGACACTTGGGTCTTAATTTGTATGACTCTAGGCAAAAGGATTAACAACATTAGGCCTGTTTCCCCACAGCAAAATGAGAATGCCTTAGGTCAGAATGCCTTGAACTGCAGATGTATGTGCAAGTGATTTATTAAGTGCTCCCAAAGAAAGATAAGGGTGGGGAGTGTCAGACAGGAAAGTAAAAAACCATAAAGGGCATGTTCACAGTGAAGTCCCAGCCTAAGTCTGACCAAGATGCTCCAAATCACATATATGAAGACCCAACACTGCCCTACTTGACTCACAGCAGGGTGGACTTTCATCCTCAACACTTGTCATGCACTTGCCAAGATGTCTTGATGCAGGGATGGGATTAGGGGTGGGGATGGAACATTAAATTTCCAGGCACTTCCAGCTCTCTGTGTCTGGGCAAAATGGCTCCAGTAGCCCAAGGCCTGGTCATTCTTCAGAAGAAATCCATAGGTAGAGGCAAGGCATTCTGCATAGAGCTCAGTGGCCACTACAGAGGGTTCTGGACTAGGTGACCTCTAAATAAGTTTTCTGAGTCCGATGTCAACAATAGTCTATTGTATTTAATATAGAAGATATAATCCTTAAATCTATTTGAGGAGATGAAAGAAACACACATTAAATCACTAGATGCTAAGTCAGTGTACACTGAAACACCAACACCATTCAGAAAAAGGGAAAATGCAAAGTGTAATCTGAAAGATATTCTAAAGGAAGTAAATTTTTGAGTTAGCCATGAAGGAAATGTGACCTCATAATGGGACTTCTTCAACACAAATCACTGTTTCCCTAAAATCCTGAGCAACAGAATATATCCTGTGAATCCAGCTTTCTCTCCCCTCACCTTCTTTCCCACTGAACTTGTATTTCAACTCTTTATGACACCCAGCCTCACAAATCCTGAGTCAATGACTCCTTCTATCATTATTTCCTCACTTGTTTCCTACACACACACACACACACACACACACGTGTCCTTGTGTTTCCTTTTCAGTTTTTCCATCCTAGAGTGTTCTTCTCCCTTTTCTCAAGTTTTTTTTTGTCTTTTTTTTTTAAGAAAGGGAGAGAGAGGTGGGGAGAGGAGCAGAGAGGCAGAGAGAGAGAGAGTGAATCTTAAGCAGGCTCCATACCTAGGGAGAGCCTGAGACGGGGCTCAATCTCAAGACCCTGAGATCATGACCTGAGCCAAAATCAAGAGATGGATGGTTAACTGAACTGAGCCTCCCAGGCACCCCTCCCAAGTTATTTAAAAAGCACAGTTCTATAACAGAACCTCCACAAATACTTCAGTGATTCTCCAGCTCATAAACTGCCTCCAACACCCACAAAATGATTAGAAACAATATGACAGTGTATAATTAATGTCTAAACCCAATGGTACTAAATCTGGCTGCTACAAGCATATCTTCTTTCTCTTCAACTAGGCTGTAATCCCCCAAGGATGATGTACTGTCCCCCATCACACTACCTGGCAGAGACCTAGACAAACCACAGACAAACATATGTGAGAGATGACATCTCTCCCTAATAAAAATAATGATTATCAAATACAATCCTACAACGTAAAATTCACTTTATAAAACAACACATGAATATAATGCGGAATCAGTTTACAGATGCATTCTGACATATTACTTCAGGGTGATAAAGCAGAAAATGGGGAAAAAAAAGAACCTCTCAGACATATTTTATAAAATACACATCTTTAAATGCATCTTTGGATTGATTCATTTAAGTGTTTGTATTTCTGAGGATCACAGTTTATCACATTATAGTGATAAATAGCATTTTATGTATAGACATCCAGCTCTTAAGAAAAATATTAAACAGGGCAGCCTAAGGCAGGAAGAATGGGAGCAAAGTGGTGTCAACTATAACACAATGACTATGTTCTATTATCTGGATATCAATACTCAATTTTTTTGTATGTTCCCTACAGTCAGTCTTGGGAGGGATTTAAATTTCCATCCTACAGAATACTGCCCAAACTGAGAAAAGGATTAGTGCTGCCTAGGGTTGTTGCTTCAAATGTCACTTATTCCATGAAAATACATTTCTAAACAAAATGAGAACATTTGGGGAGGCTGGGTGGCTCAGTCACTTAAACGTCTGCCTTCAGCTTCAGGTCATGATGCCAGAGTCCTGGGATCAAGTCCCACATCAGGCTCCCCACTCAGCGGGAGGCCTGCTTCTCCCTCTCCTTCCCCTTGCTTGTGCGTGCTCTCTCTCAATCTCTGTTTGTAAAATAAATAAGTAAAATCTTTAAAAAGAGAGAGAGAACATTTGAGGAGGAAGACCAGAATGAGTTAGGCAGGGTACACAGACTAGATTATCTGGGGTTCACCTCCGCATATGGCAGACACACCTATGTTCTTCAGTGGTTCCAACATCTGCTTCAGAATCTGCCCATTTCATTTTCTGCCCATGCCTTTGGTTCCTTCATCTTCCTACTCATTCACCTTCTTACCCTCTGGCCTTAGAGTCCCAAATCTTCTAAGCCTTAAGCATCTTCATCTTCACTCCCCAGCATGGCCACCTCACAGGCACTGGAATTACCTGAAACTCAGCTCCAGCTCACTGATTCTAGCCCTGTGACTATGTTCTCAAGCCACACTTGTCTCTCCTTCAACCTGTGACATCTCTCAGTTCTACCTCCCTTTCCTTTTCCTTAACTGCTTCTGTAGACTCTAATGTTTTGCTATCCTCCAAGAAGAAAAGGAGGACATGTTCGTTCTGGTGACATGTGATGCTATCAAAATGTTCAACTGATACAGATAATAGAATCTAAATTTCCTCACTCTATTATACACCTGTCATATCTACCTAAACATGACCAATTTTTAGTAAGTCCAGTTTACCACATTTGTTCTTTTATGGTTCATATTTAAGAACTCTTGGCATAAGAAGAAATAGGAATGGCAAAAAAAAAGCATATGAAAAGATGCCTGAAATTACTTGTCATCAGGGAAATGGCAACATACAATGGAATACTGCTCAGCCAAAAAAAAAAAAAAAATCTTGCCATTTACCACTATCGGAATTTACAAGAGGGAATTCTATGATATGCAAATTTTAAAATTTTTAAAAATATGAAGTGCAGGTGAGGATATACAGCAAATGAACATTTATACAATTTTGTAAGGGTGTAAATTGGTAGAATCACTTTGGAAAACAATTTGGTATTATCTCATAGAGTTGAGTATGGACATACCAGATGGTCTGGTAATTTCACCCCATGGAGAAGCTGGTGCATCTGTACCTGAGAATAGATAGATAGATAGATAGATAGATAGATAGATAGATAGATAGATATAGATAGATAGATAGATGATAGATAGATAGATAATAGATAGATAGATTTATTTATTTATGCCCCATAACAGCACTTAATAATAAAAAATCTGAAAACAACCCAAATGTCCACTAGCAGGTCAATGGATGAATATATGGGGAAAACCTGAGGGGTAATATTCAGCTCAGGGTGAGCTATCGGTAGCACCTGCTACATGACCTTTGTAGCAGTTCCTGTTGGCCAGCTCTTGATTCTGCAAACCTCCTGACATGGCCTGAATGTTTCTATCCCCCCGAAATTCAGATGTTGAAATCCTAACCCGCGATATTTACTAGGAGGTGGGGCCTTTGGAAGCTGATCAGACTGCGTTTAGTGCCCGTAAGAAAGAAGCAAGAGAGCGAGCTTGCCCCTTTTGCCATGTAAAGTTACAGGGAGAAGATGGTCATCAATGAGGGAGCTGGCTCTTGGCAGACACCAAATCTGCCAATGCCAGAATTTTGGACTTCCCAGCCTCCAGGAGTGTAAGAAATAGATGTCTGCTGTTTATAAGCCACCAGTCTGTGGTATTTTTGATGCAGCACTAAGATCCTTCCTATCAACTCTGTAAGCCCCAATTCTTCCAGCAAATTTCCTTTTC
The DNA here is from genome assembly GCF_053574225.1 of Canis aureus. NCBI lineage: Eukaryota > Metazoa > Chordata > Mammalia > Carnivora > Canidae > Canis > Canis aureus. Next base: position 103,636,734 of record NC_135649.1, read on the forward strand.
TCTTATGCTGGCCTGACCTGGTTTATGTTTCTTGCAATCAAGAACTCTGAAGGGTTCAAAGCCCAATCTAAACTTAACATCTGCCTTCAATACATGTAGAGCCATCACCTTCCAAATCATTCCCACTCAAACCTGGCATCACTTTAACAACTTCATCTGCCTTACCACCCTGTCATTTCTACCTCCTTAACATGTCACACATCTGTCTAAAATAAATGCAGACCTCTGTGAAATCACAGCAGCAGACAAACCTGCTTAAATCTTAATCATCTCTTGAGAACTAGTTCAAAGTCAGCTTTTCCTTACCCCTGCCTCCTATGCCTAACTGGATATAACCGCTCTTCAACCTGAACTTTTCTAGCACAATTTCCCTATTTTCCTGCCCTTATTACCGTATTCGACTAATCTTTAATGTGAACCTACTCTGCATCAGGTATTGTTCAAAGGGCTGGAAATACAGCAATAAACCAAATAGACACCAATCCTTTTGTAGTGGGAAGACAGAAAATAAACAAAATCGGGGCACCTGGGTGGCTCAGTTGATTGTCTGCCTTTGGCTCAGGTCATGATCCCACAGTCCTGGGATCAAGCCTCACATAGGGCTCTCTACTCAGTGGGGAGCCTGCTTCTCCCTCTGCCTCCGAGCCTCCCTCTGCTCATGCTCTCTCTCAAATAAATAAAATCTTTTTTAAAAAAAAAGAAAAGAAAAAGAAAATAAACAAAGTCATAAAATGTATAGCAGGTGAGTGAGTGTTGGAGAAAAACTAAACAGAGAAGAGGTGTGCAAATGTCATGAACTGTATCATTTTAGATAAGATGGGCAGAGAAGATCTCAGAAAAGGTGACATTTGAGAAAAGACCAGAAACAAGTGAGCAAGGGGACCAAGTAGGTATCTGAGATCATTCAAGACAGAGGGAACAACAAATGTAAAGTCCCCAAGTCTGAGGCAGGTCAGAGCTTTGGTGGAATAATGAAGAGGCAAAGAGAACAAGAAAGAGAGTCAAAGGAGAGGAAGTGAGCGGGGAAATGACAGGCCAGATCATGAAGGGCCTCAGTGATCCTGATAAGGACGTTGGCTTTTTCTGAGTAAGATGGGAAGCCACTAAAGAGTCTAAAGCAAGCATGGTCTAACTTAAAGCTCATTCTAGGTTGAGAACAGACTTAGGGGAGGAGGCTGAGCAGGAGCAGGGAGACAAGTTAAAAGGCTGCTGTCCTTCGGCAAGACACTGGTGGAGGGAGCATAGACTTATAATTGCCCTATGCTCCTCCTGAAAACAGAAAAATCAAGTAGGGTAGCATAGGGAAAAAAATTAATTCAAATGAATCTCCATGAACCTGAATACAAAGTGGACGCAAGAGGAACGTGGGAACAGCAGCTCTGCAGAAAAGAAGGAAAGACAAAGGGATTTCTGATGGTCTTAAGAGCCAGGGAACCTAGAAATTGCCAGCAAATTGCCATGAAGAAGAGGAGTCCCTCCTGGGGCAGAGGGCTCAGTGGGATAATCTGAAAAAAACAACAGGAACAGGAAGTGGTTTCTCAGACACACACTTGCACACTTGAGGTGAGTGCAAGAGCACCACAGGGAGGGCTCAGGCCGGGCCACCTTGATCCCACAGGCTTCTGAGAAAGTAGAGTTCCACACTGAGGGGCAAGAACTTGAGGGAGGACAGATAAAAGAGATAATCCAGATCTGGGGGGAGAGCCAATGGAGGCAATTTTCACAAATAACTGGACAGATGGTTACACTGAGAAACCATGTTTCTTTATTAACATTGAGTAACAGGAGAAAAGGGAGCCCAAGAGCTTTGCAGCTCAGAAAGCTACTGTGGCCCAAACCTCACGAACTCAGAAAGTACAGGGAAACTCATCTTACTTAAACAGGAGTAAGCAGAAAAGGAGAGCATGCGATTCAATATGTGAAAATATCAGGGCTTTAAATTTTTTTCTTCTCTTCATGGGGACAAGGGTAGCATGTAATTATTACAGCTCTAGCAATGCAGGTATAATACAACTGTCAAAATTGGAGGGAGAAGGGGAGACAGCAAGGAAAGAAGAATAACCTTACTGGTTGCCTTATAAGAATAAAAGGAAATGACTGAAGAATAGACATTCTGGGAAAGTGTGAGGAGGCAGTGTGTGGCAGACACACAGTAGACAGTAGTCAAGAACCTCAGCGCCTCTGAGATATGGAGGTAGGAAATGTTTTTGCACTAGGACCCCAGAGCCTCTTCAAAAATGATAAGAACAACTCTGGAACTGTAAGTCACACTCCCAGACACTGAGCCACATTCCCAAACCTTCAAACAACTTAGGAGAAGTGCCCCCTTGGAAAGGCAAGGATCTTACCCTGCAGCAAGAAGAAGCCAGAAACCATATGCGCACTATTTGGGAGACACAAGCCAGCGTTGCCTAAGGAAGCATATGGAGGTGTCACAAGACCAGCTCCTCCATATGCTTCTGGAACATTTCATCTAAATTTTTGAGGAGAGAGACAAAAGATCTGTTACATAGAAGACAGAGTGTCTATGCCTGAACATAAGAGGTGTCAACAGCTGCAGTGAAAAACAGTCTGGCAAGTAGGAAAAAATATGAGCTTGAAAATCAAACGGATCTAATTTCGATTCTAGCTTCACTAAGTAAAGGTTATCTTGGGTAAATTCTTCACTTTCTGTGAGCTTCCGTTTTCTCATCTCTGCGGTGCCACTAATAATACCTCCAGCAATACCATGGTGAGGACTGGCATGCGGAGGTACAAAAGATCTTAGTTCTTCCTTCTCTTGTTCTTCTTCCCCTCCCCCACTTGAATCACCCTTGTCAATCGAGCATAACAACATCTTACACATTGGAAGAACTACTTCTTGTTCTGGCTTCAGAACTTAAAACAGCTAGCTCTCACTTTTCAAAAACTTGCTTTTCTTGAAACTTAACTTCATGTACAAAATAATACTGCCTATTTGGGATACATATTAATGATGTTTTAAATAGCTTTTTATAGTTCCTGCCCTACTGTTTTGTTATAGACCATTAAGCAGTTGTTACATTCCATTTGTGGTTGAAGTTCTCTCTGCTTTGCTTTTACTGTGCCATATTGGTTAATAAACCATGTGGGAAAACTGCCAGATGAAAGGCTCTTCATCAATGCAAGACATTAGTATTCTATCTTTTTAGAAGAAGAGTTTACTCTCTAGGCATATGGAATTGAATCTAATTAAGGGCATTTGCATCATTTAGTTCTAGCAAAAGCAACACTGTCATTCTGTCATATTAATTTTATTTCTGTCACTTTAATGTTTAATGGCTGGGTCTAAAAAGCTGAGATGCTTGGCCACGCAGGAGAACAGTGAGGCAGGCGTTGTGAACAGTATCATCATTCAATCCATTCTTGCTGGCAATATGAGGGGCTTCCTGAACTAAGCTCTGGTACTGACATAGCCGCAGGGGTCCAACTTCACAGTCTGCCGCAATGTAGTATATAGCCTCGGGAGACAGGAAAATCACACTCGGTAGACAAATACACAAAACAAGCTGGTTAAGAGCAATCAGAGACAGTGTGACTCCTTTCTGGTCAAAAAGTGAAGGGGAGAATTACAAACCTACCAGATAGCAAACAACCATCATATCTTACTTGGAAGAATCCACCATGTGCAAAGACTTACCCTTCCAGGATCAGAATAATCTCCCTCAAATAAGTCAGTCAAATTTCCATGACCCCACACCATATTGCTCCCCTGCTTAAAACCCTAACCCAATGACCTTAAGGGTAAAATAAAAATCCTTAGTAGAACTTATTCAAGGATTTCAAACTCCAGTATTAGATGATAAATGACAACTGACCCTAGGCCCATGTGTCAGGAAGGTATAGGAAGTCATGGGGACTGTCAGATGGCAGGGCACAAGGGTCATGCTACCTCACTTACTATTGTCAGGAGGATAGTAATGTCAGACCTTCTGACTGATTAAGAGAAGCCAGAAAACTAGATTTTAAAATCTGCTTTTTATTTTTATTTATTTTTAAAGTTTTTATTTTAATTCCAGTTAGTTAATATACAATGTTATATTAATTTCAAATGTACAGTAAAGTAATTCCACATTTCCAAACATCTCCCTGTACTCATCAGGACAAGTGCTCTCCTTAATCTCCATCCCTTTTTCCCCCCATTCTCCCTCCCCTCCCCTCTGGTGACTATCAGTGTGTTCTCTATAATTAAGAGTCTATTCCTTGATTTCTCTCTTTTTTCCCTTTGCTTGTTTTGTTTCTTAAATTCCACATATAAATGAAATCATAGTTTCTGTCTTTCTCTGACTTATTTTACCTAGCATTATACTCCCTAGTAAGTTTGTCATTGCAAATGGCAAGATTTCATTCTTGCTTATGGCAGCTCAATAATATTCCATTGTGTATATATACCATATCTCCTTCTTCCATTCACCTATCAATGGACACTTGGGCTGCTTTTTTATCTTGGGTATGGTAAATAATGCTGCTATAAACATAGGTGTGCACGTAACCCTTTGAGTTACTGTTCTTGTATTTTTGGGGAAACACCCAGCAGGGTAATTGCTGGATCATAAGGTAGTTCTATTTTTAACCTTTTGAGAATCCTCTATACTGTTTTCCACAGTGGCTGCACCAGTTTGAATTCGCATCAACAGCGCACGAGGTTTTTAAATAATTCAAACTTAAAATACTGTGTAAGCCAACATTGTGAAGAACAAACAAAAGCAAATCTGGACTAAAGACCACCATTTTGTAATTCTGGCACATGCCAAGAACTACATATATATATATATATATATATATATATATGTACACATACACATACACATATATATAGTTATAATATACCCACAGATGACATATATAACCATATAACTATATGTATATACATATATACATGTGTCTAACCATATAACAATACATATATATATACATATATGGCTATGTAGTTCTATATATGCAATTTACATACATGGTTCTATATAGTTTTGTATACACACACATACACACACATAGTAATACGGTTGTATGGTTCAAGATATGTAACTTATGTATTACAGGTTATATATGGTTTTATACACATATATGTAAAACATGTAGATACATAGTAGGAAATAAATACATGGGAGAATTTTCTTTTTTTTAATAAAATAATTTTTATTGGTGTTCAATTTACCAACATACAGAATAACACCCAGTGTTCATCCTGTCAAGTGTCCCCCTCAGTGCCCGTCACCCACTCACCCCCACCCCCCGCCCTCCTCCCCTTCCACCACCCCCAGTTCATTTCCATTGGAGAATTTTCAAACTAAGATAAGAATTTATAATGAGAATAATTTGTATCATCTAGTCTGTATTCCATATTTTTAATCGTTTGGGCAGGAGCTAAGCTGAAGTATCACTTGGTACTGATTATAAAAAGAGAGCCTTACTAAGCAACTTTATGGTATCAATTTAAGTGAATTCTTAACTTCTTAAAATTAATTAATTCCAGAAACCTCTGAGTATTCACTAGCACACAAGGCAATTATCTAATAGTCAACACAAAAACTGACTCTTCATTAAATTAAGACATATATTAGATTGCTGTTTTGTCCTAGGTCTAGAACACATCAATATTCTCAAATGTCATTTTTTAATGGCAACAATTCAAATCTTTCACCATTTTACATAGACATCTCCAGAAACCAGTTCAAAACAGAGACTTTTAACCTAATATGATTTTACTACTTTCAACTTACACTTATTATGCTTAAAATACAAGATTGTTTCCAGAGACTTTGTTTTTGCTTCCAAAGATTAGAAAACTATGCTTGAGTTTGGTAATAGACATCAGTACCTTCTTTCACTAGTTTCTTGCATGACACATAAACTAGCTTCAACGAAGTTCCAGGATTGATTTTCAAAAATGTTTGAGCAAAGGTAACATCCGTGTAATAAGTACCTTCTCCCAGGGTGCTACTTTTGAACGATGAATTCATTTGAATATTGAAGGCACAGAATATTTTTAAACATCTTATTTCTTTATAGCTACATTCCATGCAGTAAAATCTAATAAAAATGAAATGGAATAATGCCTTTTTATCACCTCCAGTGTGGGTACACAAATCTATGTAAAGTTGAAAAACAAATCAATGCTCATAATGGTAAGGATTCTTACTATTTCCTCATGAATGGATTTTTCATAACTGGGTCACTGGACAATTAACTATTGGCCTGAAAAAGGCACTTAACATATTGTGCATCTACATGTACTAAAGCTGAAATAATACATTCCCAAGTTTAAAAACACTTCCTTCTTATGCCTTGTCTCACAATTGCAGAATACTGGAGGGCCTTGTAGTTCTTGAATTTTAATCTTTGTACCACAGCTTTATAAATAATCTGGAGCTTATAAATACAGCAGGAGAAGGAATTGCCTAAACAGAATCACTTGGCTGGGCAGTAGGAGTCTCCAGGATGATCCAAGTATTTATATGCAGCTATCATCATGAAAAATGTCAGAGCTCCTTTGGTTCACCCTCCGTCTGGAATGACGAGTGCTAGTGCCTTCCAAAATTAGACACAGCTGTAAGGACACCAACAGGTGTCCTTTTATTTTGTATCTATTGTTGCCTAATGGGGACAAAAATGATTACTGAGCATCTGCCAATTTGATAAAGTGCTACAATTATCCTAACGGTGCAATACCTATCAGCTTTTTTTAAACAGGGGTGTAAGTGGAACATACCCAGGGAAAAGTAGCTTAAGTCTCTCAGTACTTTTAGGATATATTTCATCATTTGGGATTTCTCCTTAGAAATCATGTAAAGGGGGAATCCCTGGGTGGCTCAGCGGTTTGGCGCCTGCCTTCAGCCCGGGGCGTGATCCTGGAGTCCTGGGATCAAGTCCCACGTCGGGCTCCCTGCATGGAGCCTGCTTCTCCCTCTGCCTGTGTCTCTGCCTGTGTCTCTGCCTCTCTCTCTCTCTCTGTGTGTGTCTCTCATGAATGAATAAATAAAATATTTTTTTTTAAAAATAGAAATCATGTAAAGGGAAAACTGTATTTTTCCACTTTAAGCCAAACTTGGATATATTAAAATACATATTGTTAGAAGAAATTATTTTTTGAAAATCAATTAATGTAATCCATCATATCAACATATTTAAAAAAGAAAAATCGTATGATTATATCAATAGATACCAAAAAAGCATTCAACAAAATCCGACACCAATTCATGATTTTTTTAATTTTTATTCACTGTTAACTTTTTTTTGTATGTTATTTATTGGAGTTCGATTTGCCAACATATAGCATAACACCCGTGCTCATCCGGTCAAGTGTCCTCCTCAGTGCCCATCACCCAGTCACCCCCACCCTCCGCCCACCTCCCTTCCACCACCCCCGTTCGTTTCCCAGAGTTAGGTGTCTCTCATGTTCTGTCACCCTCTCTGATATTTCCCACTCATTTTCTCTCCTTTCCCCTTTAATCCCTTTCACTGTTTTTTATATTCCCCAAATGAATGAGACCATATAATGTTTGTCCTTTTCCAATTGACTCACTTCACTCAGCATAATACCCTCCAGTTCCATCCACATTGAAGCAAATGGTGGGTATTCATCGTTTCTAATGGCTGAGTAATATTCCATTGTATACATACACCATATCTTCTTTATCCATTCATCTTTAGATGGGCACTGAGGCTCCTTCCACAGTTTGGCTATTGTGGACATTGCTATGAACATTGGGGTGCAGGTGTCCCACCATTTCACTACATCAATATCTTTGGGGTAAATCCCCAGTAGTGCAACAGCTGGGTCGTAGGGTAGCTCTATTTTTAACTCTTTGAGGAACCTCCACAGTTTTCCAGAGTGGTTGTACCAGTTCACCTTCCCACCAACAGTGCAAGAGGGTTCCCCTTTCTCCACATCCTCTCCATCATTTGTTGTTTCCCGTCTTGTTAATTTTCCCCATTCTCACTGGTGTGAGGTGGGATCTTATTGTGGTTTTGATTTGTATTTCCCTGATGGCCAGTGATGTGGAGCATTTTCTCATGTGTTTGTTGGCCATCTGTATGTCTTCTTTGGTGAAATGTCTGTTCATGTCTTTTGCCCATTTCATGATTGGATTGTTTGTTTCTTTGCTGTTGAGTTTAATAAGTTCTGTAGAGATCTTGGATACTAGCCCTTTATCTGATATGTAATTTGCAAATAACTTCTCCCATTCTGTAGGCTGTCTTTTAGTTTTCTTGACTGTTTCTGTTGCGGTGCAGAAGCTTTTTCTTGATGAAGTCCCAATAGTTCATTTTTGCTTTTGTTTCCCTTGCCTTCATAGATGTATCTTGCACGAAGTTGCTGTGACCAAGTTCAAAAAGGGTGTTGCCTGTGCTCTCCTCTAGGATTTTGATGGATTCTTGTCTCACATTTAGATCTTCCATCCATTTTGAGTTTATCTTTGTGTATGGTGTAAGAGAATGGTCTAGTTTCATTCTTCTGCATGTGGCTGTCCAATTTTCCCAGCACCATTTATTGAAGAGACTGTCCTTTTTCCAGTGGATAGTCTTTCCTGCTTTGTTGAATATTAGTTGACCATAGAGTTGAGGGCCCATTTCTGGGTTCTCTATTTTGTTCTATTAATCTATGTGTCTGTTTTTGTGCCAGTACCACACTGTCTTGATGATCACAGCTTTGTAGTATAACTTGAAATCCAGCATTGTGATGCCCCTGGCTCTGGTTTTCTTTTTCAATATTCCCCTGGCTATTCGGGGTCTTTTCTGATTCCACACAAATCTTAAGATTATTTGTTCCAACTCTGAAGAAAGTCTGTGGTATTTTGATAGGGATTGCATTGAATCCTGATTTTTTTTAAAGATTTTATTTATTAATTCATGAGAGACACAGAGAGAGAGGCAGAGACATAGGCAGAGGGAGAAGCAGGCTTCCTGCTGAGCAGGGAGCCGGATTTGGGACTCAATCCCAGAACCCTAGGATTATGACCTGAGCCAAAGGCAGAGGCTCAACCGACCAAGCCACCAGGTGCCCCCAATTCATGATTTAAAAACAACAACAACAACAACAACAATAACTCTCAGTAAATTAGGAATAGGGATCCTAGTTTTTTGTTTGTTGGGTGCCTTGGTCAGTTAAGCGTCTGCCTTCGGTTAGGGTCATAATCTCAGAGTTCTGGGATAGTGCCCCACATCTGGATCTCTGTTCAGCAGGGAGTCTGCTTCTCCCTCTGCCCCTTCCCCCGCTTGTGTTTGTTTTATCTCTCTCTGTCTCTCTCTCTCTCTCTCATAAATAAATAAAATCTTAAAAAACAAAAAAAAGGAACTTTCTCAACCTCATTAAGATCATCTACAAAAACCTATAGCTGACATCATACTTAATGGTGAAAAGCACAAAGCTTTCTAAGATCAGGTACAAAGCAAGGATGTCCCCTCTCACCACTCCTTTTCAATACTGTAATAGAAGTCCTTGCTAATAAAGTAAGGCAAGAATAGAAAAGAAAAAAGATACATAGACTGGGAAGAGGACATAAAACTGGCATTTGTTCCCAGATGACATGATTGTCTATATAGAAAATTTGAAAGAATAAACATAAAAACTTCTGAAACTAATAAGCTATTATAGTAAAGTTGTAGGATACAGGTTAATATACAAAAGTCAATTGCTTTCCTATATACCAACAATGAACCAGTGGAATTTGACATTAAGAATGCAACACTATTTACATTTGAACCCAAACACTTAGGTATAATATAACGAAATACATACAAGATCTACATAAGGAAGTATAAAATTCTGAGGAATAAAATCAAAGAAGAACTAAATAAGTGGAAAAATACTCCATGTTCCATGAATAGGAAGAATCAATACTGTTAAGATGTCAATTCTTCCCAACCTGATTAATAGATTCAATGCAATGCTAATCAAAATCCAAGCAAGTTATCTTATCAATATTGACAAATTGATTCTAAAGTTTGCATGGAGAGCCAAAAGACTCAGAATAGCCAACACAATATTGAAAAAGAACAAACTTGGAGGACAAACACTTCCCAACTTCAAGATTTACGATAAAGCTGCAGGAATCAAAACATTATGGTACCGGAAAAGGAATAAACAGATGACAAAAAATAGAGAGCATTGAAATGGATCACCATAAATAGAGTCAACTGATCTTTGACAAAAGAGTCAAGGCAATATAAAAGAACAAAGAGTCTCTTCAGTAAATGTTACCAGAACAACGGGAGATACACATGTAAGGAAAAAAAAAATCTAGACATGGTCCTTTCCCCCTTCACAAAATTAACTCAAAATTGATCATAGACCTAAACATAAAATGCAAATGCAAAACTACAAAACTCATAGAAAATAACATAGGAAAAATTCTAAATGACCTTGAATTTAGTGATGCCTTTTAAATATAACACCAAAGACATGACCCATGAGAAATCACTGATAAGTAAGACGTCACTGAAATTTGAAACTTGGGGGAAACCTGGATGGCTCAGCGGTTTAGAGCCTGCCCTCAGGCCAGGGCGTGATCCTGGAGTACCTGGATAGAGTCCCACATCGGGCTCCCTGCAGGGAGCCTGCTTCTCTCTCTGTCTGTCTCTCTCTCTCTCTCTCATGAATAAATAAATAAAATCTTTAAAACAATTTGAAACTTCTGCTCTGCAAAAGACAATGTAGTGAAACCAAAAAGACAAGCCAAAGACCAGGAAAAATATATTTGTAAAAGACATGTCTGATAAAAGACTATTATCAAAATATACAAAGAACACTTAAGACTCAACAATATGAAAATAACCAATTAAAATATGGGCCAAAGATCTTAGGAGACTCCTCACCAAAGAAGCTATACATATAGCAAATAAGCATATGAAAAAATGCTCCATATCATATGTCATCAGGAAAATTCAAATTAAAATAATGAAGTACCACCACACACCTGTGAGAATGGCCAAAATCCAGAATACTGATACATTAAATATTAATGAGGATGTGGAGCAAAAGGAACCCTCACTGACTGCTGGTGGGAATGCAAAATGGTACAGCCACTTTGGAAAATAGTTTAGCAATTTCTTTAAAAACTACACATATTCTTTCCATACAATCCAGCAATCACATTCCTTAGTATCTACCCAAAGGAAATGAAAACTATGTCCACACAAAAACCTGCACATAGATATTTATAGAAGCTTTATTCATAACTGCCAAAATTGGGAAAAAAACTAAATGTCCTTCAGTAGGCAAAAGGATAAACTGTGGTACATACAAAGTACAGAATATTATTCAGCACTAAAAAGAAACGAGCTAACAAGCTATGAAAAAACACAAAGGAAACCTAAATGCATATTACTAAGTGAAAGAAGCCAATCTGACAAGCTTCTTGTATTATTATTATTGTATGATCCAAACTATATGATATTCTGGAAAAGGGAAAACTATGGAGACAGTAAAAAATTCAGTGGTTTCCATGGATTAGAGGTAGAAGGATGAATATGCAGAGCACAAAGGATTTGGGGGTCATGAAAAATACCATAATGGTGGATATTCATATTTTTCCAACTCCACAGGATGTATGTACAACAAAAGTACACAATAATGTCAACTACATGCTTTGGGTGATTATGATGTGTCAATGTAGCTTCATCAGTTGTAACAAGTGCATCATTCTGATGGAGGATGGTGATAATTGGGGAGGTTATGCATGTATACGAAGAGGGGATATATGGGAAATCTTTTTACCTTCCTCTCAATTTTGCTGTGAACCTAAAACTGCTCTAAAAGCATAGTCTTAATAAAAAATTAAAATAAATTCTCCCATCATTATTGTGGATTTATCTAGTTCTCCTTGTTATTCTGACAATTTTTTGGCTTTATGTATTTTGAACATACATTATTAGGTGAACAAAGGTTTAGACTTTTTTTTAATCTTCCTCAATATTGGACTTTTGTCATTATACAATATCCTTCTACATTGCCTAGTAACACTTTTTCCCCTTAAATTCTACTTTCTCTGCTATTATTATAGTTATACTAGCTTTTGTGTGTGCATATGCAAGAAAGAGCATTAGCATTTTCAAGGTGGATTTTTTCATTCATTAACTGTCAACCTTTCTATATCTTTGTTATTTTAGGTTTATCTCTTGAAAGCATTGGAGAGCTGAGTTCTGTTCTTTCTTCTCCAGTCTGAGAATGTTTTGCTTTAATTGGAGAGTTTAATTCTTTAAATTCAAAGCAGTTGTTGATATATTTGGGTGTAAATATACCATTATACTATTTGATTTGTATTTCTCCCACTACGTCTGAATTCCCTTTTTAAAAATTTTTTCTTGCTTTTGTTTGAATAGAATGAGATTTTTTTTTTGTTACTTTACTCCTCTGTTAGTTTGGTAGTTGCTCATTCTTTTACATTGCTTTAGTAGTTAGCCCATACATTATAACATGTTTCCTTAACTTACTAAATTGAATATAAATTTATATATTTGCCACTCCTCAGACAATGAGAAAACCAAGGAATATTTTACTACATTTATTTACTACTAACATAAACTCTATTGTATATTTTAACACTACCTATCTTTTAAGCCTCATTATACATTATTATGATGATGATTTTATACATCTAATATTCATTTTGATTTTTCAAAATATTTACCTTTTCCATTACTCTTAATTTCTTACTGCATTTTCAACCTAACTTCTGGGGTTATTTTCTATCCACTCAAAGAAGATCATTTAATACTTCCTTCTTTGTGGGTCTGCTGGTATCATATTCTCTTGGTATCTGCTTTTCTGAAAATGATCTTATTATATCTATATTTTTGAAGGACATTTTTACTTAATATAGGATCTTGGATAAGCAGTTAATTTCTTTCTGCACTTTAAAGACATCATTCCATTATATTTTGGCTTACTTTTTTTTGTTTGACAAACTAGTTGTGTTATTAACGCTGTTTTTGAAAATCATATATCTCTTTTCTCTGCACGTTTTTGACATTTCCTCGCTGGTTTTGGTCATCGCAAAGTCTGCTATGATGCACCTCAGGGTGGTTTTCTTTATATTTATCCTTATTGAGTTTTGTAGTGCTTCTTGAGTATATGGATTAATGTCACTCATTAATTTTTTAAAATTCTTAGCCAATATCTCTTCAAATGTTATTATGCATCTTCTCTCCTTCTGGGACTCCAATTACGTGTATGTAAGAAATTTTTATTGAATCTTGGTGTCTTATGCTCTTTTATGCATTTTTCTATTCCTTTGTGTCTTGATGTTTCAGTTTGGATATTTTCTTCTGACCTATGTTCCAGTTAACTAATTTTTTATTTCACACTATCTAATCTGCTAGAAAACTTATCCACTGAATTATCAATATCAATCACTGTATTTTTCATTTCTAATATTCCTATTTGGGTTCTTCTCTAGAGATTCTAAATCGCTCCTGGGATTATCAATCTTGTCTTTTATTTCTTTGAAAACATTAAGCTGTCATTTTAATGTTTTTTAAAGTGGCTCCCATTTGTTTCTCTTTAATATTATTCCCACATAGAGCTTCATCTTAAAATTCTCAAGCTATCTATTCTGAAGTACTAACTGAATGCATGATCAATATTCATATAATTGGTGACTTAAAACCATTCATTGAAAATATATAAGCACATTTAAGTAACAGAGTGACTAATAATTACAGAGGAAAAGGGAAACCTTTTGTCCAGTCCTGCTACTCTGTACATACCTGAAATCATTGGGAGTTTTTACTTAGCTTACAAGTGACTGACAGTCCTAGATTTCTGAAAAAATAATATCCTCTTTATCTGAGAAATCACATATTTCCCTCTCTAATTAACCAAGAAAAAACAATAGTTCTCCAACTTGTTATTCTCTTCCTCCAAATCTTTCTTTTTATTTTTTAATTTTCTTTTTTTAGAGAAGGGGGAGGGACAGAGAGGGAGAGAGGGAATCTTAAGCAGCTTCCCGTGCCCACCTCTGAGCCCAACAAGAGGCTTGATCTCACAACCCTGAGGTCATGACCTGGGCTAAAATCAAAAGTCAGACCCTTGGCCTTAACTGACTGAGCCCCCCAGGTGTCTCCACACCATTCCTTTTAAACGTAAAAGGAAAGAGGAGCTTGCAAAAAGAAAGATACTAAGCAGGTATTTTTAAAAGATCTCAGGTGTTGGGGTGCCTGGGTGGCTCAGTCAGTTAAGTAACCGACTCTTGGTTTCAGATCAGGTCATGATCTCAGGGTCATGAGATTGAGCCCCACATCTAGCTCCACACTCAGCACAGGGTCTGCTTGAGATTCTCTCCTTCTCCCTCCCTCTCTGCTCCTCTCTCTCTCTCTCTCTCTCTCTCAAATAAATAAATAAATAAATAAATAAATACAATCTTTTAAAAATTAAGAAAAAATATCTCAGATGTTGAATCTTCTCATGACAAGATTTGTGAAGCCACTAAATCCATTTGTCTTAGATACATATTTCCCATTTTCCAATTCTTCTAGTTATGTAACTATTTCAAAATTTAAGTCTGGCTTCCATTATGAGAATAACTATAATATATAAATCATTCAATACCAAACTGACATTGCTATTACTTAAACACATTTGGAAAGGGGATTAATAAATTCAAATTAATCCCATAGGATCCTAAAGAAGCAACTTTGCTATAACCTAAGTGGGTCCAAAAAAAAAATCTATGACTAATAATGCATAAATAAAAAAACAGAAAAATTTGAGTCAAGAATATCTGCAAAATGTCAGAATTCCCAGAAGCAAATAGTCTCTCATCCTGTAGATAAATATAAAAATATATATACTATTTTAAAGTATTTTGATTTAGGATCCCTGGGTGGCGCAGCGGTTTGGCGCCTGCCTTTGGCCCAGGGCGCGATTCTGGAGACCCAGGATCGAATCCCACATCGGGCTCCCAGTGCATGGAGCCTGCTTCTCCCTCTGCCTGTGTCTCTGCCTCTCTCTCTCTCTCTCTGTGACTATCATAAATAAATAAAAAAATTAAAAATAAATAAATAAATAAAAAAAATAAAGTATTTTGATTTAAAAATTATTCATTTCCTTTCATAACACTCCATTACTTCTTCCAGATAAGTTTAGAATGTAGTTCTCCCATCCATTCATTGACCTTTAATATTAATTATGATGAGGTATCTCAACTTTGTGAAATAGACACAAAAGCCAGTAAACTGGAAATAATTTTTGGTCCATCCAAACTGAATCAGAATTAAACTGTTATTGTAAAATTTATGGGCTTACTCTCACATTATTAATTGACTTAGCACAGTCATCTACTATGCCCCATGGTTTATAAGCTTAGATAATATAAAAGAGCCTTTCTTAAAATTTTAAGATCTTATATCATGCTAAGTGAAATAAGCCAGCCACGAAAAAACATATACTGTATGATTCTACTTGTATGTGGTATTTAAAGTAGTCAAATTCATAGAAATATAAAGCAAAATGATGGATACCAAGGGCCAGGAGAAAGGAGGGGAAGGCAGTTTAGTGGGTACAGAGTTTCAGATTTGAAAGATGAAAAACTTCTGGAGATCTTTTTCACAACAATGTGAATACACTTAACATTGCTGAACTATTCAGTTAAAAATGGTTAGGATGATACGTGGCTGCTCTTCTGTCTCAACAAATTTTTCGCCTTCCACTAAGAAAAAGAAATAGTCAAGCTTTTTTAAGTTCAAGTTGATCACATCAAGGATCTAATGTTATCACACTAATCCTTTACAAAGGCAATTAATTAGTCTACTTAATAATATTCTGATAAGCAAAATTATCAGAGTAATGTCACCAAAAATACTGTTTTTAAGGACAGTGAAGTATAACTTCAAAACACTAGGATGCCAATACCTCCTATTATTTTCAAACTCCCAAACACAGCTGGTAATATGAAGTCACTTCCCCTGAGACATTATATAGTTCAAGCAATTACTTTTCTCATTTAAAAGTACATGTTAAAGTCACAGTGTTAGTAATAAGGCAGGGTAAATCATTTCTGGCCAGTATTTACAGGGGCTGCAAACAAGCCTGTAAGAATAGAGCGACACTGCCTGAATTACATGCTTTGTCTTTGCACTAAGTGATAGCCAGAAGGCCTATTTTTAAAGGCTAATTCCTAAATCATAAGTAAATAACTCAACTGATACCAAAGCTCTTTGAAAGTATATTTTAAAATGGTATTAAAAGTCCTGCTAGAAAATGTTAATCCCATTATAGGAAAAACTTACTACTATTACTCATTTTTGACAAATGAATGCATTTCTGAGAAACTGTAATAGCTTTTGTATTGGTCTTAGATCCCTATTTTCTACTCCTCTTTTTTTCTATCAGCTACTGCTCTGACCAGGGTGGCAAAAAGTTAAAGCATTTTTGAATACTAGAAGGAGCTTTTCTATGAGAACAATAGCATTTCTGACATGAGCTGAAATTTCTGATTTAAAAGAATGGCAATTCAGTAAGGTAACAATAACAACGTAAATAAGAGGTTTCTAGTTTTTTGTGGTTTTTTGTGGGTTTTTTTTTGCATATCCTCCAGAAAACTGTACAGACCAACAAGAAATAGAAAACCACAAAAGCTCCATGATATCATCATAACTAGAAGACAAAAAAAAAAAAAAAACACACATCAAATTACCTTTAAGTGGAAAAATAAACACCAATTTCTGGTAGAGCTATCTCCCAAACCCCTCCTCATTCATCTGCGGAAAGCTAGGGTGACCCAGAAAAACTGTGGTGGAAAAAAAAGGACAATAAAGGCCCTATCACTGAACTAAAATACTCTCAGAAAGACCCTTATACCATACACAACAATCAGCTCAAAATGGATTAAATACTTAAACATAAGACTCCTAGAATAAGCACAGGACAAAAGCTTCACGACATTGATCTGGGCAATGATTTCTTTGACATAACACCCAAAGACAAGCAACAAAAGCAAAAATAGTCAAGCAAGACTACATCAAAGTAAAAAAAACAAAAACAAAAACAAAAACCCCCTCCTCTTCACAGCAAAGAAACAATCAATATAGTGAAAACGTAACCTATGAAATGGCAAAAACATTTGCAGACCGTATTACCGAAAGCAGTGAATACCCAAAATAGATAAGAAGTTCCTGTGATTCAATAGCAAAAAATCAAAGAGTCCAATTGAAGATGAGCAAAGGACTTAAATAGGTATCTCTCCAAAGACATACAAATGGCCAGCACATATGTGAAAAGGTACTTAATATCACTAATCATCAGGAAAATGCACATCAAAACCATAAAAGTGTGTCACGTCACATCTGTTAAAATGGGTGTTATTTAAAAGATAAGAAATAACAGGTGTTAGTGAGGATGTGGAGAAAAGGGAACCCCTGTGCACTGTAGATAGGAATGTAATTTGGGACAGCCAGTATGTAAAACATTTTGTAGTTTCCTCAAAAAGTTAAAAACCAAACTAGCATATGATCCAGCAATCTCAGTTCTGGATATATATCCAAAGGGAATAAACTCATTATCTCAGAGATATCTGCATTATCATGTTCATTGCAGTACTGTTCACAGTAGCCAAAATATAGAAATAACCGAAGTGTCTGTCCATAGATGAAGGGATAAATAAAATGTAACACACACACACAGAATCTTATACAGCCTTTTAAAAGAAGGAAATTCTGGGGCACCTGGGTGGCTCAGTTCATTAAGCGGCTGACTCTTGATTTCCACTCAGGTCATGATATCAGGGATGTGAGATCAAGCCCCAGGTCACACTCCATGCCCAGCTTAAGATGGTCTCTCTGGCCCTACCCTGCCTCTAAAAAAAAATTTTTTTTAATTGAAGAAAGAAATCCTGCCATTTGTTGCAATACTAAGCCTGAAGGACATCATGCTAAGTGAAACAAGCCAGACACAGAAAGATAAATACTGTATGATCTCACTTCTACGTGGAATCTAAGCAAGCTGAACTCAAAAAACAGAGAATAGAATGGTAGTGGCCAGAGGCTGGGGGCTTGTGAGGAATGGATGTGGCTGCTCCAAGGGTATAAAATTTCAATCAAGCAAGATGAGTAAGTTCTAGAGATCTGCTATACAATATCACGCCCATAGGTAACAAGACTATATTGTCTACCTGAAAATTTGTTAAGAGGGTAAATGTTCTTACCACAATAAAAAAAAAATTATTTAAAAGCAGGCAATATTCCAGAGAGGTTTCTCAATCAGTCTGAATCCTAGAATGAGCAAAGATCATGTGGAATAGAACTCCAACCCTTGATAGACAAGTAATGCGAATGAAAAATAAAGCTTTGGGGACGCCTGAGTGGCTCAGTGGTTGAGTGTCTGCCTTTGGCTCAGGTCGTGATCCTGGGGTCCTGGGATCGAGTCCTGCATTGGGATCCCCAAAGGGAGCCTGCTTCTCCCTCTGCCTATGTCTCTGCCCCATTCTCTGTCTCTCATGAATAAATAAATAAAACCTTTTAAAAAAAGAAAAAGAAAAAGAAAGCTTTGTTATTTAAAAAATTTTTTGAGGGAAAAAAATAAAAAAAAACTCTGTGGGCAAAATTCTTTTGCTCAAAAAAATAAGCAAAAAATAAGAGATAGTTCCCTAAAAACAAAAACAAAAGCAAAAACAAACAAACAAAAAAAAACACAAAAATAGCCCTTAAATATACAATGAGATATTTAACTTCACTCAAGCTGATGGAAAATCATATTAAATCTACACCAATTGTCACCTAGCAAATTAAACCAAATCAAGCCAAAACCACTTTGTAACACATTTTGTTAAGTTTGTGGAGAAACAGAACCCTCTCCTTTTCCCAAGGCCGGACTCCTTTCCATCTTTTAGGTGTTAACTCTGATGTCAGAGTGTAGACATGACTTTCCTGGATCACTCAATACAAAGAATTGGTCAATGTTTTGTTCATTGCTTATTTATTTTTTCTGGCCCCTACCCCAGAAAATAAGCTTACCTGAGGCAGAGACTTTGCCAGTCTTGTTAAATGCTGCCTCTCCATAATAAATATTCAATAATTATATAATTAAAGAATGAATGATAGATATCTAAACTCTTTAGAGAAAAAATATATCTGTGATATGACAACTTTAGAAAACAGTATTTATAAATTCTAAAAATATGGATTCTCTTAGAATTCTAAGGACAGTTTGAAAGATCAGCATTTCTTAAGACATGAAAATGTAGCAGAAATGAAATTCCAACTTCTATAGGTTACCTTTAACATTCTAGTTCGAGCCCACCACATTCGAGCCCACCACATCTCACCGTGCGTACAATTTCTCACAAAATGGTCATGATGTATTGCAATTATAAGCACCAAGAAGCACACATCACCGTGTCTTCAGAAAATATATAGAAAGGTTATCACTGGGTGGTAAAATTATAGATTTTTCTTTTGATATCTCTTTGGAAGTTTTGGCATTAAACAGGAATTTTTTTTTTTTTTTTGTAATTAGAAAAAGGCAACAAATGTTATGTTTGAAAGAGAAAAAAGAAGTATAGGTCAGGAAGGAGCAGGAAAGATGATCTTTAATGTGAATATGTTTCATCCCAAGGTCTAATCGTCCAGCAGCGTAATTGCAAAGAAAAGACCAGGTGTTTGCCTTTCAGCTGCTCCATTCAATACAGCAAGCCGGTGTGTGGTGGTGGTGGTGGTTGTTTCTAATGTGTTCTTCCAAATGCTGAGAGCAGTGTTCCCAAACCTTAAAAAAATATTTTTTTAAAGATTTTATATATTTATTCATAGACACAGAGAAAGAGAGGCAGAGACACAGGCAGAGGAAGAAACAGGCTCCACGCAGGGAGCCCGACGTGGGACTTGATCCCACGTCTCCAGGATCACACCCCAGGCTGCAGGCGGCGCCAAACCGCTGCGCCACTGGGGCTGCCCTTAAAAAAATATTTTTATGTAGGTGAGTCATGCCAACCTAAATCTGGCCGGACCAACAGGAAATCTAAGGACATTTAAAAACAAAATCCATTTTTGAACAGATCCATAAGAATGATATTTTGCCAACGGACAGTATCAAGTTTGCAACTTGGGTACTTGTGACAAATACGGGCTCCTGGGTCCTGCTACAGGATTCCAGTCAAAAATCTCCAAGCTCAGTTTAGTTTGGGCAACATGATTTCCCCCAATGCAATGTTCTAGCATAGTGCCAGAGTCTCACACTTGTTGTCAAATGGTACTAGCAGAGCTGAAGCTGAAAGGAAAAGAAAAATGAAAGAAAAAGCTCTGCACTCACCATACTAGATAACTCATGACAAAAGCCAGGCAAGTGAATTTCATGCATTTCATCTTTATCTGAATCCTTTACAATAGTTGTTTGAGTGTTTGGTTATATTTTCCGTGAGCATCTGTCGCGTTTCAGATTCTTTCACAAATCAATATGATTTCTCAATAGCTCTGGGAGAGAGTAAAAAATTGATCAGCTATCCACAGAGCATTCTGCTACGGGGATACCACCTTCTCAAACGTCTACTGACAGAGACAGTATGCCCAAGGGCTCATCAGTTCATCTGTGGTCAGAGCTCCTCAGAGAAGGAAAGGTCGGGCTCTGCCTATTTCTCCTTGCTGCCATGTGTTTACACATACTCTGAAAGAAAACTAATGAATTCCATTTCCTCCACTGACAACAATTCGAGCTAAGCACAGGCAGCAGTAATGCAACTGGCGTTTGAGTCATCGTGCCCACAGTTTTGCACCTGTGTCACTGCCAGCAGGAGGCAGGCAGTGTAACCTAACAGTCTGCTCATCCACCTCTCCTGGGACGAGAGTATACACACCAAGGAAAACAAACTTATAATGCAAATTATTTCTATTAATCAATATGTACAGTTCATGCAAACCATTCCCTAAAATGTCATATCTTGTTATAATGCTTAAACAATATCGTGTAAGTATCTGCACCTTGTCTGCTGATCAAAAGGATAAAATCCTTCAGGGCTGCAGAGTTTCTCTTTCCGAGGCAACCACGAAGGCAACCAGTTGCTCATGTGCCAGAGCAGATGGAATATCATAGCTGCTCTGGGTGCTGCTCAGGATTTAACCAGAGGCCCTGACCCCATCTGGACTCTCTAATCTCTGTTCCATTTTCTTTTTTTTTTTTTTTTTTTTTTTTTTTTCCATTTTCTTTTGGATAGTAATCAAGAAGTCTCTTCCTCCTTATGATTTAGAGCCCACCACATCTCACCATGCATAACCAACCTCCCTGTCCCCCCCAGCCACATCTCTTGAACAGAATCTTGACAAAAGCAGTCTCAAGAATGCTGGGTCCCATTCACTCCACATGCCAGTTTGTCCTGCTCACATCACACTCCCCTAGCCAACCAAGACACCTGAGCCCGTCACCGAGCCAGAGACTGACACGTCTGCCAGCATGGCCAGGTGCCCTTTCCTCTACTCCATACCCCCTCCCCTCAAACCCAATAAGAGCAGTACAGTTGGGAGGAAAAAACCTACTTGAGGGTTGAAATTAACCAAAAATTTCAAAGAGGCTGTTTCATTCCAGTCAGAGGACAGAAACCAAACCAGGAATGTGAGTAGGGAAAATTCAGGAAAAATAATTAACTAGCAAAAGGTGGCTAATTACTAATAGGGTAAAAGAGAACTCTAAGAAAACAGGCATAGCAAATGTAGGGAACACTGACTCCTTCTAGGGCTAAGGGAGATAATCCAAGGAAGGAGCAAACTTGGAAGAGACCCCACTCCCATCCAAGATTGAGATTTTGATACCATTGGAAAGGGTATGACTGTAGCTTTACTGGATGGCAGGGAAGATCACGGGAGCACCATAGACAGAGCTGGTTCACAGTCAGTGGTCCATAATGATGGGCAAGAAATCAGCCAACAGGATACTGGAGAAACTGCCTGGATGATGAGGACCACCTGGTCTCACATACACCACTAGCAACCAGGTCATGAGAACAAAGGGTAAAGCATCCTAAACCAGCAAAAAACAAAAAAACAAAAACAAAAACAAAAACCCTTCCTCTGCTATGCCTTGTACTATCCCTACAGCACCCTCTACTGACGAGGTTTAACATTGTGCCACCTGGCAAAGCAAATGTTTACTGGATCAAGCTCTGGTATCAGAGCTGGGCATCCCCTCACCACTCCTATTCAACATCATACCAGCAGTCCAAACTAACATAATAAGGAAATGAAAGGAAAGAAAATGCATATGGATCAAGACGGAAGATAGTAAACTGTTGAATCACGTATTGAACATGATTGTCTATGTTGAAAATATCTAAGAATTGACCAAAACAAGCAAACAAACAAACAAAAAAACAAACAACCCCACCCCCCGCAAAAAAAGCCTCCTGGAACTAATTAAGCAATTGTAGCAAAGTACAGGATACAAGGTTAAGATATAAATTCAATTGGCCCCCCATACACCAGCAAGAAATAACTAATTTCAAGTTAAAACCACAGTACTTATATATAAATCTGACATATGTACAAGATCTATATGAGAAAAACTATAAAACTCTGATGGAAGAAGTCAGTGATGATCTAAGTAAAGAGAGAGATAGTCCATGTTTCTAGATAGGAAGACTGAATATTGTTATCAGTTCTTTCCAACATGATTTATAAATGCAATGTGATCTAAGTAGAAATCCAGGCAAATTTTTGTGTGGATATTGACGAACTAACTCAAAAATTTATATGGAAAGGCAAAAGACCTAGAGTGTCCAACACAATATTGAAGAAAAAGAACACAGTTAAAGGACTGACACTACCTGATTTCAAGACTTACTATAGAGCTACAGTAATCAAGACAATGTGGTATTGGCAAAGAAGAAACAAGTACACTCAGTAGGTCAGGACAGGGAGCCCAGAAACAGATCTACAGAAGTATAGTCAACTCATGTCAACAAAGGACCAAAGGCACTTCAATGGACAAAGGACAGTCTGTCTAACAAATGGTGCTGGAAAAACTGGACATCTATAAGCAAGAAAAAAATGACTGGATACAACCTTACATTCACAAAAATTAACTCAAAATGAATCATCGATCTAAATGTAAAATGCAAAACTGCGAAACATATATAAGACGACATGGGATAAAATCCAGAAGATCCTGGGTTTGGCAATGAGTCTTTAGATACAACATGAAAAGCGCAATCCGAGAAAAGAAAAGAAAGGAAAGGAAAGGAAAGGAAAGGAAAGGAAAGGAAAGGAAAAGAGAAAGAAAAGAAGAAAAGAAAAGAAAAGAAAAAAAGAAAAAAGAAAAGAAAGAAAAAAGAAAAGAAAAGAAAAGAAAAGAAAAGAAAAGAAAAGAAAAGAAAAGAAAAGAAAAGAAAAGGTATGTTGGGCTTCACTGCAATTAAAAACCTCTGTTCCAAAAAAAAAAAAAAAAAAAGACACCCCTGTTCTGCAAAAGACAATGTTAAAAGCAAAACACAAACTATAGACTGGGAGAAAATATTTGCAAAACATATATCTGGTAGGGACATGTATCTAAAATATACAAAGAACTCTTATCTTAAAACTCAAGAGTAAGAGAAACAACCCAATTAAAAAAGAAAACAAAAGATGTGAACAAAAATGTCACCAAAGAAGACATAGATATACAAATGGCAAAGAAGCATATGAAAGAATGCTTAACATCATATGTCACTAGGAAATTGCAAATTATAACAACAACGAGGCACCACAACACACCTACTAGAATGGCTGAAATCCAAAACACTGACAACACCGCATCCTGACAAGGATGTGGAGCGACAGGAGCCCTATTCACTGCTAGTGGGAATGCAAAATGGTAGAGCCACTTGGAAAAACGGTTTGGCAGTTTCTTACCAAGTTCCATGCACATGACATCCTCTTGACCTTCAGCACCCCGTTAGCTCTCGTCACATGTTTCCTCAGTGTATGTCCACCCATAATAAACAACAAATAAAATAAGGACACCAAAAGTAGGAAATGTTTTTTCTGAAGTGTCACATTTTTAATGTCCATATATTTAGAAAATTAAAAGGAAAAATTTAACATCAGGGGAAACAGCAGCTTACATTTCAGCAAAAGTTGTTACCCTTCAGTTAAAAAAAAAATGGGTTATCAGACAGCAAGAAAATAGCAAAAGCCAGAACACAGAACAGGCAAAAGAGAAAAAGAGGCAATGGACGTAAGAAACATCAACAGCCAATAAGCATATGGGAGAAAATATTCAACTTCATTAGCTAACAAAGGTGGCAAGTTAAAAGAACTTCTCAGGGTGGCAGAGACAAAAACGCAAAGCACCCATGGACGGCAAGGTGGGTGGGGAAACAGGCGTTCATACACAGTTCTGATTTGCAGTAAAAGTTGATATAAACTTTCAAGATATTCATTTGGCTATATGAACCAGTGCTTCAAAAGTGATTTCCTATAGATGTGGAGAAAGGGGAACTCTCCTGCACTGTTGGTGGGAATGTAAACTGTTGTAGCTGCTCTGGAGAATAGTTTGGAGGTTCCTCAAAATGTTAAAAATAGAACGACCCTATGTGCCAGCAATTGCACTACTAGGTATTTAACCAAAGGAGACAAAAACACAGATTCTAATACATGCACCCCCAATGTTTAGAGCAGCATTATCAACAATAGTCAAACTATGGAGAGAGCCGAAATGTCCATCAATTAATGAATGAATAAAGAAGATGTGGGGTGTGTGTGTATATATGTATACACACACACACACACACACACACAGTGGATTACTCAGCCATGAAAAAGAATGAGATCTTGCCATCTGCAATGCCGTGGATAGAGCTAGAGTGTATTATGCTAAGTGAAATAAGTTAGAGAAAGATAAATACCATATGATCTCATTGATACATAGAATTAAAGAAACCAAACAGATAAACACAGGGAAAGAGGGAAAGGAAAACCAGGAGAGAGGGGAAATAAGCCATAAGAGACTCTTAAAGATAGAGAATGAACCGAGGGTTGGTTGATGGAGGGAGGTGAGTGGGGGATGGGCTAGATGGGTGATGAGTATTAAGGAGGGCACTTGTGATGAGCACTGTTATATGTAAGTGATGAATTCTACTCCAAAAACCAATAAACCAATGTTCCACTGTAAAAAAAAAAAAAGGAGGGGGGGAGCTTCCACTACAAAATGTGCTTACAGAAGTAATCATGTACATATTGTGGGTGAGTCAATTAGGGTATTTTTCAAAGAATAATTTATAATAGCCAAAAATTAAAAACAGCTTACCTGACCAAGAGGAGGGGACAAAATGCTATGAAGTCCAGGAAAGTACTGTAGAAGCACCTGAAGGCATAGGACAGAGGTCTGCAAACTTTTTTCTTTACAGGGCTAGAGTCTGTCACAACTACTTGACTCTGGCAGGGTAACGCAAAAGCAGCCACAGACAATATGTAAAGGAAAGGGCATGGTTGTAGTCTGACAAAAGTTTATTTAAGGATACTGTAATTTAAATTTCATATCATTTCCTCCTTTGATTTTTTTCCCCAACCATTTAAAATGTAAAACCCGTCCTTACCCGGCAGGCTGTACAGAAACAGGTGGCAGATTGGAATCGGCCAGCAGTTGTGGTTTGCCAATTCCTGGCAGAGGAAAAGGCTCAGAAAATATTGTTAAGGGATTAGAGTCCATTAATAAGAGTATCAACACATAGAAAAAGACTAGAATCAGAATATCCAGGATGGGAGCTCCAAGTTTTTTCAAAGCTCCATAGACACAGCCAGGCTTGAGACTTACTGCAATAAGATGTTAAATAGTAATTCTTTCTGAGGGATGGGCTTATGGGCAACTAATTTCTTTGTGTGTGTGTGTGTGTGTGTGTGTGTGTGTGTGTGTGCTTTTAGTATGTTCCAGATTTTCTACAATGAATAGGAATTACTTTACTAATCAGGAAAATGTTAAAATATTTTTAGCTTAGATCAGAGCTCTCAACCTCAGCACAGTTGACATTTTGAGCCAGATAATTCTGGCTGTCCCACATACTGTAGGAAGTTTAGCAGCACCCTGTCTCTATTCACTAGATACTAGTAGCAGCCTCCACCCAAGTTGTGACAACCAAAAATACCTCCAGATATTGTGAAGTGTCATCTAGGAGACAAAATCATTTGCAATTGAGAACTGCTAGCTTTTAGAAGAAAGATCTGATCTTCAACAGAGTCTGATGAGGGGAGAAAAGACTGAGTGCTCTACTTGCATTTCCAAACTTAAGGCCTCCGTGAAAGGCTCTATGCTTATTCAAACCAAACAATTATAAAAAGGTAGAGTTTATGACAGTAAATGTTGTACAACTAAGACTATAATAGTACTCGTAATACATTTTCTTGTTTTCACTTTCTTACAACTGTCTGATTAATCAACATTCTGGACCTAAAAGCCTCCAGAAGGGGGGATTCGCGGATTTACTGACATCAAATACACTGCGTCCCATTAGCTTGGGGCCCATGAAGAGGTTACTGAGGCTCCTACAGCTGACAATGAAGGTGATTTTTAACTTGGTAAGAATCTTATTTCTCTATAACATGAGGCAAAGTTTTGCACCCAGTCCTTTTCATTATGAAATATTTCAGACGCACAATGATGTCACAACCATGTTCTAGCCACCAGAGCAGCAGAATAAAACCTCATACATACAACTCCCATGCTGCCTGTCCATCACAATTCCATCTTCCCAAAAAAGAATCACCGTCCCAAATGACCATCCCTATACCTTTCTTCATACTTTCCAGGATGCCTGGGTGGCTCAGCAGTTAAGTGCCTCCCTTCAGCCCAGGGCATGATTCTGGAGTCCCGGGATTGAGTCCCACATCAGGCTCCCTGCATGGAGCCTACTTCTCTCTGTGCCTCTGTGTGTGTGTGTGTGTGTGTGTGTGTGTGTGTGTGTGTGTCATGAATAAATAAAATCTTTAAAAAAAAACACATTTTTTCATACTTTCCAAGCAGTTATACTGCCTGGCTTCAGCTATGTGACCAGGAGGGTATCATAGACCCTTGAGTAAATTTGGGCCTCATCTCCCGAGACCCAAGGACCTCACATATATCATAGTGGTCTATCATCAAAAGACGAAGCTTATCCCACACAACCAGGAAAGCCTCTTGGAAGCTGTACGTGGGCCGCTCAGCCCTCTCAATGACTGTCTGGCCTTCCTTCCATGTCTTGTATCCTTGACATTCCTTGAAGCCTTTCGGTGAGTAGGGCCTTGTCAGTCCTTTCAATTTCCAACCGTATAGATACCTTCAGTGATATCTGGTCTATTTTCATAGAACCGAATTACATTTATTCTTGGTGGAAAAAATGTACTGTTTTCACATGCCTTTTAGAAAAGGGCCTTCAAAGTTTTCTCATCCCTTACAATCAAAACTAATTAAAACTGCATACAGTTCATATGAAACAGAAGTAGACAGTATGGGTGATAATGACAAATTCTCCTCCTTGCCCATTTATAGCATTTTTTTTTATTTTGGAAGACCTAAATGAATATCCTTTCCCCTAACAAAATGTTTGTATGAGAAACCTTGCTTCTGACATCTCCATGTGTGAAAATTGGTTTTTTGTATAATTCTTTCAGCGACCATAATTTACATTCATGATTGAATCATTATTTGGTCAGATGAAAGCCTGAAAAAAATAATCTTGACAATGTGCAATGAGAGCCCCAGGCCATGCCTCAATGTTCTCGCAGCCTGCATTTGGTTCATGTCGTGTTCCTCCTTTGCCTTCTGCTCCTGTCTGAAATGTCCCCCTGCATATCTCTCTTGATATGTATTCTTCTTCTCCTTCAACAGTTAGCTGATGTCTGGCCTCCTCCGTTAAAGTCTTCCTGGCCTGTTCCAAAGCCTTCCTGTAAATTAATTCCCAGAGAACGTTGGGCTAGTGTTACTCAGTTGGCACTTGGTGTGGCTAACACTAATATTCTATCAGACAGACCTATGGTTCTTCCAGAAAATTGTTAAGTTCTGTAAGAACAGGAATCTTGTTCGATTTGTCTTGCTTTGTGTATCATTACTTTGTGGGCAATGCCTAAGAACGGCCTTGCACATTTATTAAGAGCTGGCTGAGTATTTATGGATCAGCTTGATAAGGAGAACACTGTACACAAGAGTCTGCGCTCTGGATCATGTACTGGTTGTACTGCTTACTATGGACAATTCACTTAACCTCTCTGACTCCATTTTCTCATTAACAAAATAAGGGTAAGTACAGAACTGACCCCGCTGGACTACTATAATGATTTGCAGAGAGGAAACGAGGAAATGTCAGGCAGCTGTGAGAATAACTCCCTGTGTTTCACCTTTATTCTCACATTCCCAATACTTCTGATACCAGATGTGCAGGTTTTTCACACATCAAGCAATTGTGTGATATCAGCTGGGTGGCGTACAGTTCAACTCCGTTCTGACAGCATCTACCTGGGGTTAGCACCAGATTCTGCATGTTAAGGGCTCAGTCCCAAAAGACTACCTGCACTTTCAAAGCCAATGGCAAGTCCCAGGTTGTCACCTGTACTTCTTCCTGACCTGCTATAAGTCAGGGTTCCCATGACCCCCCCTCCTTCCTCAGGTATAATAATTTGCTAGAACAACTCACATAAATCAGAGCAATACTTAACATTTGTTGGTGTGTCATATAAAAAAGGCTATGGTAGGGGATCCCTGGGTGGCTCAGCAGTTTAGCGCCTGCCTTTGGCCTGGGACGTGATCCTGGAGTCCCAGGATCGAGTCCCACATCGGGCTCCCTGCATGGAGCCTGCTTCTCCCTCTGCCTGTGTCTCTGTCTCTCTTTCTCTCTCTCTCTCTCTCTCTCTCTCTCCCTCTGTCTGTGTGTGTCTCTCGCGAATAAATAAATAAAATCTTTTTAAAAAAAAAGTAGTGTTTAAAAAAAAGGCTATGGTAAAAAAAAAAAAAAAGGCTATGGTAAAGAATACAGATGAATAACCAGATGAAGAGATACATGGGGTGAGATATGGAAGTGTCCCAAGCACAGGAGCTTCTGTGCCATGGAGTTGAGGTGCACTACCCTCCCACCACACAAATGCTCCTATCCTGAAGCTATCCAGGAACCTACCAGGCATTGCTTCAGTAAAACAAAAAACACTCCTATCACGCAAGAAATTCTCAGGGATTTAGGAGCTCTGTGTCAGTAACTGGAGTCAAAGACCAAACATGACAACAAAAGATGTTCCTCATGCTCTTGTCACTTAGAAAATGACAAGGGTTTTAGGAGCTCTACGCCTGGAACTGGGGGCAGAGACCAATATACATATTTTCTATTATTTCACAGTGGCTGAGCATATAGTAAACCTCAAAAACTGATAGACTTTTTTTAAGATTATCATCCATAGGATCCAGAAGGATGTTTCTTTCTGCCGAACAATTGTACTAGCTCTTCAAGATGAGAAGACACTTCATTTACACAATAAGAGTGACTCTTACTGGAGTGATACCTCATCCCCCATGTACAAATGGGTTTGCAGAAGTCAAATTTCAACCCACATTTAAAATGTCCAGGGATGCCTGGGCGGTTCAGTCCATTAGGCAGCTAACTCTTGGTTTCAGCTCAGGTCACAATCTCATAATATGGAGCCATACACTGGCTCTGTGCTCAGTGCAAAGTCAGCTTGAGATCCCTTCCTCCTCTCTCTCCCTCCCCTTCTTCTCCTCCCCCTGCTCATGCTCACTCTCTCACACTCTCTCTCTAAAAAACAAACAAAATTTAAAAAAATAATTAAAAAAAATAATACGTCCAATGGGCATCAGCAAATCTGAAATAGCTAGATTCTGTATACATTATAGTGGATGATGCTGTTATATCTTCCTGTGTAATTGAGTATTTTTGCACTTTATTGTCAATTTTTTTTTTTGGTTTCAGATTACATGTCTTTACTTCTAATTAAATCTGCTACTGGCCATAAATACACTAAGTGTATCTTTAAACATTTAGCCTTCTTGCACTTAAGCATTCTTTCAGTGACTATTGAGCACAGATGAGACTGGGTTAGGCTGTCTGAGGTACTCAGACATGAACAAAACATATTAGATCTTTAAAAACCTGTACTCTCTCAAAGGACATTAAATACATACCAAGTACCCGTAATATGATGTAGGGTGGGACAAGTGTCAAGAAAGAACTGAGAGATTTCAAATAAGGAAGAAATCACTTCCAGGTGAAAGAGTAAGGTAGAATGGCAGTAGCATGTCAAGAGGCCTTCAATCTCCAGAGATGTATGGAAAGACAAGAGCACATTTCACAACTAGGACACCATTTCTTATAATATATTCAACTGTTCCAATTTGAACATATTGAGTTACTGATATTTGTAACAAATATATAAGAACTAACTGAAAGTAACATTTTATTTTTTTTCAAAATAGAAGGTAAAGAGAATAATAATGATTAATTCTATGATTCCCGGGATCCCTGGGTGGCGCAGCGGTTTGGCGCCTGCCTTTGGCCCAGGGCGCGATCCTGGAGACCCGGGATCGAGTCACACATCGGGCTCCCGGTGCATGGAGCCTGCCTCTCCCTCTGCCTGTGTCTCTGCCTCTCTCTCTCTGTCTATCATGAATAAATAAATAAAAATTTTAAAAAAAAATTCTATGATTCCCTGTAATGGATTTGACCATTCAAAGCCTTTGGCAGTAATTAGTAAACACTCTGACTGCAAAGATTTATAGTGTGCCCTTGCTAACAGCAAATGCTTTGTGGATCAAAGCATGCATACATGCTTTGTATGTATACAAACACATACACACACACACAGAATTTATTGCATCTAACACTTAAAAATTGGAAGAAAATATCCTTATTTCCACCATCTTATTCCCCCAGCCTTCCAGTGCTTTAGAACATACTATTTCCATGAAGCAATGAGCCATGCATTGTACAGATGATATTTGGAATATCATGTCCAATTTTGGACATGTAGCAATTTAAGAAAGACATTGATATTTACTTGTTTAAAGGAGAGTGACCAAGACAGTGAGGCTCTAGAAATCATAGTTTATGTGAAATGGATGGGATAAATGGGTATGAATGATAAGAAGACTAAGGATGGATATTGGAGGTGCCTTCAATATTTGATAGACTCATGTTTTGTTCCGGAGGTGGGTGGCCAAAAAAATCTGTTGTTTATAATAGAGTGTGGACTTAGCAGGAAATTTACTTTTGCATAGACTAGAAAGAGGTCACTGTCACCAAGATACTCACTCTCCCTCATTTGCACTTCAGTGTTTTCTTAAATGGTCCAGAAGTGTGGTTATATGTAAGGCCAGTTACCTATACTATGTTCCCATACATGTGTCAGACAGTAACTCCCTAACGGTCAAGCACCATAATACAAAAGAGCTGACATCTGCTACTCTAGAGCTAATGAAAATTAGAAGCAGGCACATTTAAGCTCAACCAAAAAAATAACCTTGTTTCACCAAGGAAATAATCTTTCTAGAAAAGTACTGAGCTGCCCAATACCAAAAGTATCCAAGCAGAGTCTCAGGATTATCTGAATGGTTATAATAGGGGTCACTGGAGTAAACAAGGTCATAATCTCTGAAGCCCCTTTTAACACTGCAACTCCATGCAACAGAATAGAAGAAAATATCTGGAAACCACCTGACCATTCTTTGATTCCAAGCAAGTATTTTCCAAAGTAAAAATATATATATATAGCAATGATCTTCTCTCTTTCTGAAGTTTTCTAGTAACACAATCCCTTTCACAAGGAGTGTAGTAGAGTTAACCTCAACAACTGTGGGTCCTACTCCCTACATGTAAAATTCTTAGACTCCATCTAAGATCATGGGAAATACTATCACTCAAGTTACTGGAAGAACAAGGACACAGTTTCTCTCAGGAAAAATCCTACACAACTACACAAATAAGCATTTGAATAAGGGGCAACCCGTAGATCATTTGTTTAAAATCTTAATTGTTTTGTCGAGCACAGAGAGCTGAATTAAAGACAGGCAATCAAAGGCAGTGATTATAAAGCACTTATCCAGTCGGAGTCATGCTAACAATGGGATCCCCTAGCCATCACGCTAGCACTGATATTATTTTGACATTTTTATAAACAATCTGTGAAAAGGAGACATCTCCAGATTTGAAGAATAAATTTAGTTTTTCTAAGTACTGAGCTGTCAAACTGTTAGGGATAAACTGCTTTAAAAGGTCACATGATGGGGATCCCTGGGTGGCTCAGTGGTTTGGCGCCTGCCTTCGGCCGGGGGTGTGATCCTGGAGTTCCGGGATCAAGTCCCACGTCAGGCTCCCTGCATGGAGCCTGCTTCTCCCTCTGCCTGTGTCCCTGCCTCTCTCTCTCTCTCTCTCTCTCTCTCATGAATAAATAATTTTTTAAAAAAAAGGTCACATGACTAAAGGAGTGGACAGCAGAAAAAAGGTAGCAGGCTTCAAGCTGAATGCCAGGTAGTGTTCTAAAGCAAGAATTAGCCCAAGAACCAGTCACTTAATCATGGATGACTCTCAAATCTAGATCTTTAATCCCAACCTCCCTTCCTGCAGACCAGGCTTGTAGAGCCATCTGCCAATGACATTATTCCCCGCCCCAATATGGCCCACGTGCACCTCAAACTCAAGACATCCCACCATGAACTGTCCATCTGCCCTTTTCCCCCACTTCAAATCTGTCTCCTATAGTTTCCCACACATCTGCTAGTGCCATCAAGCATCCAATGCTCAAGCCAGAAACGTGGAAGTCACCACATTCCACCTGTAGCAGAGATGGCCAACTGTCTACCAAAGTCTGTGCTCCCCTCCAACACATATCCCTTGCACTCTAAGAGCATTCTTATGACACGGTTCTCTGCAGTGAAATGAGAAGAACAGAAGTGAGAGGGGCTTACTTTCTGGGCTGGCCAATAAGCTGTCCTGTGCTCACACAGGGAAATGCATGCATTCTCCCTTCCTAAGGATGAGAATGGCAAAAATCAAAGCCATCTTGGAAGATATATGTTGAAGATGGTCCAGGTGTGAGGAACTGGGACCCCTGAAAATGAACAGATCAACCCACCATCAACACTAGCAACAGACAACACATCATGAACCTGAAAAAGAAATTAACTTTGATTGTTGAAGCTATTACATTTGGGCTCTCTTTGTTATGGTAGTTTAGCCTAGCCTACTTCATACACCATTCTTGTCTCCTCATAATCATAAATCACCAAGTCCTGCTTCTTACATAGTTCTCAAGTTGACCTCCTCCTGTCTCTCCCTACTTTCAGAGCCAAAACCCCTAATCTCTTCACTGGTCCAGCACCTCTTTAGATGTCTGTCACTCCAGGCTTGCTCATTTCGATGCTGTAAAGGATATCTGTTAAGTTCCTTACAAGTCTACATTTCTCCATTCCACCTTCCTAATAGCCTCTGGGGAAGTTGTCTTTTGGATAACCACCTCTTCCCCAGTGACTGAGAAGCCCTACTACCTAGGTTGAAGTAACAGCATCTCCTAGCCTCTGAGAAATCTAGATGGAATTGGTCAATCAGAATAGTTCTATCTTCTTCCATCCAGTGGCTGGTTCAGTGGGCATGGACAATCAAAATTTTGGTTTCAGTGAGAGGTGCTCTTTATGTCTCTATTTTCTCACTCTGATCATAGGAAATGAAGTAGATAGTCCTGTGAGCTGTTGGCAGCCATCCTGCAGCCAGGAAGTAGTGCAAACACCCTGGAAGGCAGAGTTGGAAAAAATTTTTTCCTTGGTGATGTCATTCAGCTGTGGAGTCAAACCTACCTTGCTACCTCTAAACATTCCACTTACATGTGTCAATAAATTCCCTTGTTATTGAATCCGATTTGAATTTGACTTTCTATTACTTATAATACAAAGAATGCTAATTGAAACACTCCTCATTCCAATCCCAGTTCCAGTTCCACCTCCACATAACCCACTAGAACAATGCCTTTAAAATGAAAACCTGATCAAATAATCCCCCACTTAAAAATCACTGAAAGTGTCCCTGTGGCCTTTGCCCAATATACCAGGCTCTCTACTTCATTTACTTCTCCAAACTCATTTTATTGTCTTTGAATCTATATCATTCACATCCAGAAATACCAAGGACCTTCTTTTTTGAGGGGAGGGGACACTGAGCCATTCCCCTATACCATGCTCCCTTGCCAGAACTGCTCTCCCCATGATGCTCTAATTTCCTCCTCCTAGATGGATGTAGTAGCTCTTGGAACTATACACGTCCTTATCCATGTTGAAAGAGAAGTGAAGACAACCATTAGAAGATATCCATTGCAAAAAAAAAAAAAAAGAAGATATCCATTGCAGCACCCCATGTAGTGGTAGAAGCTCGTCAACCACTCAAATGCCCATCCACAGAAGAATGGATAAGTGAATTATGATATATTCAGATAAGACTATAGGCAATAAAATAAATGACATGTATCAACATGGATAAATCTCAAACATAGGCTGTTAAGGAGAAAATAAGTCACAAAAGAATTCACATGGTATCAAAATATGAAAAACTGTAATATTTACTGTAGAGGTAAAAATGTGCTGAGAATGACATTTCTGGGGCAGGAGGCAGATAAATGACATCAGGGAGAGGTTACAAGCAACTTCAAATCTGTATGTACTGTTTCACTTCTAAAAAAAGGATTTAAAGCAAATGATGCAAAAAAGGATAAATCATAGCACAGTAGGTGGTGAGCAAGAACGTTCATTCTAATTTTCTTTGCACTGTTTTGCATGCTTAAAATATTTTTAACAAAATATATTTGTAAATGTTAACATAAAATATAATGTTTAGAAGCTTTCTTATCTTCCTTCTCCAACCTCATTAAGTACATTAAAGCTGGTTCCATAGCAAGTGGTCTATGATGGGAATGATGATGAAGGTCTGGTCACCACATCTTAGAAAAGATACAGTCAAGCTAAGGAAGGTTTACAAACAGCAAATGAAATAGTGTGCTGTGTTGGTGGGACTGTGGAAAAACAGCTTCTCGCACACTGCAGAGAGAACTATGAATCTATACAGATGTCTACTGAAGGAAAGAAAGGCAGGGGAAAAAGGAAGGAAGAAGCCCAAGTTAGATTACTAGGGTTTTTAGTAATGCTACTGGAGGAATTATTTGTGCTATTAATAAAGACTTCTAGGCACATCAAATGCTTAATTTACTAACCAATATGGCAGGAGGCAAGGCAATCCTATTTCTTTATTCACTCTTTCCAATTTTTATTTCAGTGTTTTTCATAACAGTAAATGTCCTTAACCATAAGGTTTGCCTATAAAAGCTCTCACACTTGTATTCCTACTTACATAGCAGCCAAGGAGTTGCTAGGTTGCTGGAAGACAATTTTTTTCCCCTAAGATTGAATCTGGCCCACCATGTGTAAATCAAATAATCTCAAAAAGCTTATGTGAAGTTAATAAAAACCACACAAGTAGAAATTTCATACTTTGGTGCCAAAATCATGGAGGTGATAGAGAGAGAGTGTGTGTGTGTGTGTGTACATACATGGGTAGCTAGAGAGAGATTTAGGTGCATGCAGACAAGAAGCTTATACTAACCGCTAATTCTGATTACTGAATGTAAAGAATCACATGCCAACACGAAATAAGGCTCTCTACAACTTTTAAGCTGGCAGTTGAAAATTGTCCTAAACACAAATGTCATAGTTATTACGGTGATTTGATTATAGTAATCACTAATGCTGAGAAATCATATCATAAATCAGGAATATACTGAAATTCTGAGTGCTTACTGTGTGGGGGTCAAAACTAGCTTAGTTATAATCTTACCATGCTTTTAAATCATAGTTTAATTAGGGAGGAAAGCAGATTTTAAGAGAATTCAGAGAAGAAACAAATTTAGGCTCCTAAAGGGAGACAAGATATAGAAGTACTCCTTGGTAGGAAGAGATGGAGAACGCCACAGATGTACTCCTGAACGCTGATTAAAAGCACTACCTACTATAAATTTCAATTTTGTTAAATATCATTAACCTTGATATTAACTGGAGACCAAAATATCATGTTTGTTCCGATTCATAAAACACTCACTTGACTTAAGAACAAGAACACCGGTACCCCACAATTAGATTTGCAATTATTTATTAACCGCTGCACTGCCCATACAACACGCAGAAAAATACCCTGAAGTCACAGAATGGGGTGCTCGATACAAGTCGCTGCCTGGTTGTCAGTAAAGTGTCAAGTCTCCAGGAGAGCAGAGAGGGAGAGGTCATGAAAATCAAAACCAGCGTGGGTGGTGAGAATGGCTCATTTACTAGAACCCCTAATTTATACTAGAAGATTTTCAGTTACTCTTGTGGCTGCATTCAGAAAATATTGGTTAAGCACCTGCCCTCTGCTAGGGACTGGAAAGACACAGCGATACAAATGTCTCCCTCTGCCTCATCTCTCCTACGCCCTCAGCCACCACATTTTATCGGTTCTGCCTCCCTACGTGCTTGCTCTCCCACGTTCCCTTAGCATCTCTCCCTCCAGGTGGCTTCCGCCCTCGCCTTCCCTCAAGAGCTTACCACAGGCTCACATCTGGGCCAAACAACACATAGACAAAAGGAAGAGGCACCATAGCATTGTCTACAGCAGCGAAAGGCTGAAAAGAGCCTATCTAAACACCCATAACGGGGAACTAGTTAAATAAATTATGATTCAAAAATCAAATTCTAGGAAGCCGTTAAAAAGAACAAGGCAACATTCTATGTACTGATGGGAAGTGATCTCTAAGATATATTAAGTGAAGAAAGCGAGACGCAAAACTTGTTCATGGTATGCTACAATTGATTTCAAGGTGAAAGTGTTCAAATAAGACGGAGGCCGGACTTGAAAAATCCCCTGAGCAGACACACCCATTTAAGAAACGTCAGCAACTAAATCGAGTTTATTTCATGAACACGACCAAAACTTAGGTTATTTCTTACAAATGCCTCGGATAGTCATAAAGGAAAATTAAGTCATCTTCCAAAATTGTATGAGATCATCACTTTTAACCAATCCCCTGCTGTCTAGAAACCCCCATTATAATGATCAATCCTGGCAGAGGTTAATAATTTCATCATTTTTTACTTTTTTTTTTGAGTTTTTTTTGACATTTTTTACTTTATAAGCCAGTTTGTAATGACAAGCTTCTGAGCTTCATACCAGTTTTGGTACTGAAGACTCAAGAACTGTTCTTCTATACATAATCAACACTTACTAAAGGCAATTTTACTCATCTTATTTTAATTTTTACTCTTTCTAGACTTCTGACAATATATATATATTAAAACACATGCATATATATATGTGCACACACTATTATACATATATTGTATATGCACGCTATTTTATACATGTACACACACAATACGCACACTTACGCACAGGCTCAAAATGTATCTAAAATGTGATAACACTTTCCTCACAGGGAAAGGAACTGGGTGACTGGGAGACGGGGAAGGAAGGAGACTTACATTTTTGTGACACTCTGTCCTTTTTGAAACCTGTATCACGCACATGACTATTCACAAACTACATAGATGTAATGCTTTTAGAATAAAGAAAATACCTTTATAATGTAGCTCATATCAGGACTATCGCCAGACAAGTCTCCTAACTGCTCTCTCCACTCTATTTTTTATAATGAAGTGGAATCCATATAACATAAAATCAACTATTTTAAAGCATACAATTCAATGCATTTGAGTACTCTCCTAATGTTCTGCAACTATCACAACTATCTAGCTCTGGGACATTTCCTCACCCCAAAAGGAAGCCCCATAACCCATGCATGGGTCACTCCACATGGCAACCACCAACCTGATATGGTCCCTATGGATTTGTTCATTCTGGACATTTCATATCCACAGAATCATGTAAAATACGTGACCTTTGATGTTCGCTCCTCCAGTCCACACTTTGGTCCAGAATTAAGCGCTCCTCTAATGCACAGCCGTAGCACCCTATACTTGTGTGCATGCTGTAGTCCACATGCTCACTTGTCTGTACTCTGGTAGAGCAGATGTAAGAGGGCATGTCCCGTGCCTGTCATGTCTCTACTGCAGAACATACGCCCATGAACATAAGATGTCAGATGAATGCTTCTAAAACACAATCCACACGTATATCCCCTCAGAGAACTAGTTTATTGAAGAAACTGGATTTGCTAAGGTGAAAGCAAGAAGCAATTTCTTCTCCCACCATTACTTTCAGGCCTCCTTTTTGTTGGGTCAATCTCCTGTTTCTACCCCTAGATGATCTCTCAGCCTTTTTGAGAAGCAGAGAAGGTCCAGTCTAAATCAGGAAAGAGGCATGCACAAGGAATTTTAACACAGGACAGAAGCCAAAGGAAGTCCCAGAGTGACCATGAGGGGCTGCACAGAGATACGGATTGTGCAGGGGGCCTGCAGAACAACCCATCCAGCCTGGAACAGGAAGATGAAATCTCAGAAACAATAGTGTAAAAGAAAAAAAAAATGCACCTGACAGATTTTTTTCATTGACCTTATCAACCATCATTTTCAAAAGTTTGGGGCAGAATTAGTGAAGGTACAGAGAAAACGAAGCAATTATTAACGCCAAGATGAGTAAGAAGAAATGCAAGGAAATAACAACTTGCTTAGCTACAAATCTGTTTACATAGACATAATAATGTAAACATGGAATACTGACTTAACAAACTGCAATACAATTCTATTGAGAAGAGGGAGGGAAGATGAATACATGTGTATAATGTGAGGGAAGAGGGTAGTAATGAAAGATAGCTAACTCCCCCATGGCCATCGCTTTCTCTCTGTAGCTGCAGCTCTATAGGAAGGCCAACTGTAATCAAAAGCTTGCTTAGTAAATATAACATCAGAGTTAGGGGAAATGGGTTAATACTTGCCCAGAACAGTCCTACTCTCACTGATGTCTGGAATTAATTATGAATAGCCATCCCACCCCACCCCCCGCCACGTACACACTTCACTCTCTATAACAATGTCCCAGTTTAGAAGATAAATACAATGGGATGAGATACACCTGTTTCTCAGAACAGGCACTGAGCCAGGGTCCCCTCTGCTCAGGGCGCCCTCTCCTCAATGACCTGCAAAAGACAGTCATTATCTCTCTTCAGGACTGTTTTCTATATTGTATAACTGAGTTAGCCCTCCCCTACTCTCAATCCCAGCCCCAGGGACCCAGTATTTCATTAGATGGCCTAATGTCTGGCCTCAATAAAAAGGTAACACACCACATCTAAGGTATTTCTGCATCACGATGCTAGGATCTATTATGTTTCTTTTATAATTGAAGCCTTTGGGCCATCTTCATTTCCTAGAGAAGAGGAAGCACCCAGCAGTGGCTACTGTTAGCCTCAAGTTCTACCTATGGAAACCTTGTCAGCCACGCATCCCTAACAGCTCAGTCACAGTGAGGTAGTACCTGTGTTGGCTCGTATGCATTTTCTTGGTAGATAGGAAGGTGACAGGAACTTTCAAATTTCTTGGACAGGGAAAGGACATTCGGTCTTAGTGTGCAGAGCCCCACGTGCTGAATAACAACATTTGACCATCTGTCAGGCAAATTCAAAACCTGAAAAGAGAGGAAGGGAATCTCAACCTATTGCTCCTTTGGAACTGTGCACCCAGAGCAAGTTCCAGCAGTTCTGGGCCCTAGAGGCCTAGGAGTCATTTTATTCCGCTGTCAAGAATTTTTTTTTAAGTATCTCAAA
The DNA here is from genome assembly GCF_053574225.1 of Canis aureus. NCBI lineage: Eukaryota > Metazoa > Chordata > Mammalia > Carnivora > Canidae > Canis > Canis aureus. The sequence goes on from NC_135649.1 coordinate 103,676,400, forward strand.
ATAATTGGTCTTAAGAAACCAAAAAGACTTCAATCCTGCCCCAAAACACAACTGGTTTCTGAATCACAGGACTCAGGTCCCAGCTTAGCTGGATTTCTTTCTGGAGTCTTTTAAACTTACATTTATTGTCTTAATCCTCCTTTGGGGAAAAAAAGGCATATTGTGATGTAGAAATGTGAATTTTACAGTTGGCAAAACTTGGCATGTCACAGCAATATGTAGAAGGCTTTGAGCGCCTGGAAAGCTTGGCAGGGCTCCGGGAATGGTCCTGCATTCCTCCACTCCCTTTCTCAAATGCTTCCAATTCTCGCTCCCCTGGCTACTGGTTTTGTAAGCACCTTCTATCAACTACCTTGGCTCTAACTCAGCAGCAGCAGCAGCAGCAACCTGCTCCTTCATGAGCAGTGGGAAGACAGTAGTTGGGACCCTGCCGGGTCTGAGATGAAAGCTGTGAATTCAGCAGCGAAGCCAAACAGGGCTAGGCAATGATGTGCCATCATGTAATCTCTTCGGAAAGGCCTCCCTTTATCCTTTGACCAAGAGTATTATCATATCTTCCAGTTTCTTCTGGATTTGGGCCATTTGGAGCAATGGACCACAGACGTCACAGCCACACAAACACCAACAACTCGACTCCCAACTGAAAGAAACCCAAAATGTCATCCCAATCTGCCAAAACCCCTAAAATTCAGTAAAAATAAGCAGACTAACTTCAAAGTAGAACAGCTCACTCATATTTCCCAGTCTCACAAAGGAATTATGTATTTGCATATATTATAAATTCCCATAAAATGTTGAGATTTGGCTATAGGCAGAGAATAGAGGAAGCCATATAAGGCAAATACCTTGGTGAAAAACAAATATTTCTGAGAAATCATTTAGAAGGGGAAAAACAGAAAAAACTACTAGTCTAAACCAAATGAGGAAACTATTACATTGTAATGCCATAAACTTCATAAATTGATAACAAAGGAAGGAAACAGTATGTTATGGCTTTCTGGTATCTTTGATGAGTTCTCTGATTTAAGGACTCCAGTTATCTTTCTTTTGGATTTTTTTTTAAATCTTTCCTTCATTATTGTTAGCTTTTCTCCTTTAGCTTTGACTTTCTTATTTACGATCAATGTGATACCTCGGGGTTTTTCCCCCCCTTGCCAGTTGGATATGTTGTTATCCAGCATATGGGGCTCTGCACACCAGACAGAGCTCTCTGAGTAAAGTATGAGAAAAATAAAAGCAGCAAGGAAAATATGCAAGCACATCACACCAAAAATGCAAAGAGAAGGAAAGGGGAAAAAAAATCAGTCTAAGGAAATATATTATCCAGGGAAGGGAAAGAAATAACTCCACAAATAATTAAACCATATAATAGGAGCTTCATACAAAAAGACCTTTTTAAAAAAAGACTAGATTTTTATTTTTGCTTAAATATTCATAATCTCCAAAAGGGCACTGAAGTCACTAATAACACTTGTTATGTCTGGGGCGGATTAACTGGATGGATGGAAGAGGAGAGTGGATATTTTCCCATAGATTTGTTCTTTCATTTATGAACTATGCAAATATTACTTATTTTTTTAAACTAAGCAAAAGATAAATTCTGGTTAACAGAAAAGAACAGAAGCTCAAAAGCAAGATGATAAATGGAGATGAAAAGAGATTGCAGATCTAAGAAACAAACCTAAGGTCAAAACCATGCAACACGGGCTTAATAGATAAAATGGAGAGAAGAAGGCACAGAATTATAAAGCTGAGATTCACCCAACTGACAAGGGAGGAAAAAAACCCCGAGGTATCACATTGATCATAAATAAGAAAGTCAAAGCTAAAGGAGAAAAGCTAACAATATAATGAAGGAAAGAATTTTTTAAAAATCCAAAAGAAAGATAACTAGAGTCCTTAACACAAAGAACTCATCAAAGATATCAGAAAGCCATAACAAAATAAAAAAGCACACAGGTCCAGGGAAGACTTATACAGAATACTCCTCAGATTCTGGTTAGGGGTTATTCCATGTCAAAGATTAGGAAAGAGGGATCCCTGGGTGGCGCAGCAGTTTAGCGCCTGCCTTTGGCCCAGGGCGCGATCCTGGAGACCCAGGATCGAATCCCACGTCGGGCTCCCGGTGCATGGAGCCTGCTTCTCCCTCTGCCTATGTCTCTGCCTCTCTCTCTCTCTCTCTCTCTGACTATCATAAATAAATAAAAATTAAAAAAAAAGAAAAAAAAGACTTTAAAAAAAAAAAAGATTAGGAAAGAATTCTTCAGGCATTCTAGGGAAAGAAAGCAAGGAGGTATGGCAAGGGGGTTGGATCAAGCTATAATGAGCCTTCTCATAATAACATTCCAAGACAGAAAAGTGGGAATGTGTCTACAACACTCTTTTTTAAGATTTTATTTATTCATGAGAGACACAGTGACAGGCAGAGGCAGAAGCAGGCTCTATGCAGGGAGCTGGATGTGGGACTCGATCCTGGGACTCTGGAATCACACCCTGAGCCAAAGGTAGACGCTCAACCACTAAGCCACCCAGGCATCCCTGTCTACCACATTCTAAAGGAAAGTTTACCCAAGAATATTATACCCAATCATGATGACATTCAAATAAAAAGGCAATAGGCAGACATTCTTAACCATGAAAAACTCAGGGAATGAAACACACATAAGCCTTTCCTAGAAAACAAGACTACAGGGACACCTGGGTGGCTCAGTGATTGAGCATCTGCCTTCGGCTCAGGGCGTGATCCTGGGGTCCTAGGATCAAGTCCCGCATCAGGCTCCCCTCATGGAGCCTGCTTCTCCCTCTGCCTATGTCTCTGCCTTTCTCATGAATAAATAAATAAAATCTTTAAAAAAAAGAAAACAAGGCTATTTGAATACCTAATCTATCCAATTTAGATATGTATTAAAATGAAAACTTGGGGATGAAGAACACATGGTTAGAAAACTGGTAGTAAAAATACCATTTAAAAATAGATTAATTTGGGGCACCTGGGTGGCTCAGTCAGTTAAGAGTCTGCCTTCAGCTCAGGTCACAGATTGCAGGGTCCTAGGATCGAGCCCACATAGGCTCTCTGCTCAGTGGGGAGTCTGCTTTTCCCTCTGCCCCACCCCCTACTTGTGTGTGTTCTCTCTTTCTCTCTCAAATAAGTAAAAACAGATTAATTCTAGAGAACTGTGTGAACTATCAAAATAGAATAAAACAAACATAAACCTTAACAGTTCAAAAATAATAAGATGAAAAGGAGGTGGGGAAATGGAAGAATAAAATGTTAACGTCTTTATATTTCATATCAGGAATTTAGGTTAATACTGTAAGAAATCAAAGCATATGAACACACCCTTAATGTTTCATATTGTCTTTCATCTTACCTAAGAGGGACCATGGGATCATTTAGGAAAGAATAGCTCTGGGGTAGAGAAATGGTGACTTAAATTATAATGATTCCTTTAGGTTTATTTCATTGTATTCTAATTTTCTTAAATGCAGGTGAAACTAGAATTAATTATACTTAACAAATGGCTTGGGTAATATAACCTTATTTTCAAGTACACCAACCAGGGGTGCCCAAGTGGCTCAACTGGTTAACCATCTGCCTTTGGCTCGTATCATATTGGGGTCCCAGGATCAAGCCCTATGTCAGGCCCTCCGCTCAGTGGGGAGTCTACTTCTCTCTCTTTCTCTCAAATTAATGAAATCTTTTAAAAAAATAAAGTATGGGGATCCCTGGGTGGCGCAGCGGTTTGGCGCCTGCCTTTGGCCCAGGGCGCGATCCTGGAGACCCAGGATCGAATCCCACGTCGGGCTCCCGGTGCATGGAGCCTGCTTCTCCCTCTACCTGTGTCTCTGCCTCTCTCTCTGTGAGACTATCATAAATAAATAAAAATTTAAAAAAAATTAAAAAAAAATAAAGTATGTTATCTACTTGTCCTTCTTTCTACATATGTGCACATTATAATACCTGGATGATGGTCCCTAATGTTAATATTGACTTTTTTTGGGTAGTAGCTTCTTTTCCTCTATTATTTAAATGCTTTATAATCAGCAAGAATTAATTTTACCAAAACAAGTGATATGAAAAATATAAATATAAACCAAGTTGCACATAGGCCAAATTGCCTTTCAATTCAGCTCTACGCATATTTTCATGAGCTTTTACTATGTACTAAGTCTTAACACGTTAGGCTTTGGGAACAGATGAGCAAACAGAATAAATACCACCCCCATCCTCACACGGATCATGGTCCGTTGAAGGTTTTTATTTCATTCAGATCCACTCACCTGAAACCATCTGGGCCACAGTCTCCACAGATAGCAATGTTTAACAGCAACTTTACAGAAGACATTCTTGGGGCCAGATTTAGGAGGCCTCGCGGACAGTTATCATTAAGAAGAGCAACAAATTCGTTTAAAAATCAAAGTCATTTTAATCTGCTACATTTTGCAGAGAGTGATCAGGGAACCTGAAGGAGGGTGGGGTTGGGAAGCACTTGGGTCCTTGAAAGCCAGTGCGATGGGAAGCTGAACATGAATTCATATCCCAGCTCCAGGACTTAATGCCAGTGAGACCTTGACAAGTCATTTAATGTGCGCTTCCATTTCTTTTTCTGAAAAACTGGCAACATAAATGTATTGTTATGAGGACACAGTTAAGTGCTCAAAGTCTATAAAGCACTTAGAGCTGCAGCTGAAACGCAGCTGAAACTAAGTGTTAGCTATTGTTATTTTTCAACTGCATTACTTGCGTCAAAAATCACAATTTATTGAGATAGATTGTGCCATCATTGTTGGTTCTGTTGTCATCAAGGTGATCTAAAATTCATAAAACCATTTCTATACTGTGTGAGCAGATAATAAAAACATTTAAAAGCAGGGAAATTTCTTTTCTGGGTTAAGAAATTAACTAAACTAAATTAGCTCTTTAACCTTTTTGAAAAATGAAACACTGTAGTCATCTTACAAATGACTAAAGGCATATAATAAAAGGTTTGCATTCACCAAATTATAAGGTATTATTACCAAGCTACAGAGTATGTGTTTGATTAGCCTTGAGGCAAAGAGCTGGAAGTATCTTAATTGCTTGTTACTTCTCCTCTACCTTCTATTGATAAACTTGAAGATAAAAGAGGGTAAATTTGATTTATTCAGGCAAAGACAACAGATGTTATAGGTTGTAAATTTTGCTAAAAGCCAGGAAGATAAGAGAAGGCATTTACATGGTGGTCTAACTATTTTCAGTTTAATTTATGTGCTACAAGTAGAAGAATTAGAAAAGTTTCGCTTCTTCCTGTCTAGTGCTGATTAAATCAACCTGAAGAATCCCCGCTAAATTAATCACTGCAAGACTGTTCTTTATGGCTTCTAATGTTATTGTGACAAGAAGAAGACTAGGAGTCATAGATTTCTGATAACAGAACCAGGAAACAAACCAAGCAAATAGAAGGATACATAAAATAAGTGAGAAGAAAAATAATTTACAGATTAGATAAGGCTGCTTTAGGGTTAAAAGTCTCCACTATTAGCTCGCTGGAGGAGAGAATCTCCTTGCCAGTTGAGTGAAGAAGTCATTGGCTAAATACAGCTAGAAGGGGGAGGGGTACAAAACCAGCAAAACATATCACACACAGAGAGAGAGCATTTAAGAGGATGGAGTGGGTTTTTGTTTTTTATCATAATAGGAGCATCAGAAGGGACTCCTCTGTTTTCAAAATAGCGATAGTCTGAAAGACTCCTCAAAGGCAGACCTATAATCTACAGGTTTCACAGCTACAGGGAAAAAAAGAAATGCAGCTGTTCTTCCTTGCTTCAATTCAGGCCCCAGAGGGAAAGACAGTCCTGCGGTGTTAAACGCCCGAACTGGAGCAGGTCAAGTCGCTCAATTCATACCAGAATATAATATTGCGATTTTGTTCTGTAAATCTCTGGGAATTTTAGGAACCCAGGGCTGTAATTAACTTTGTTCTGTGTCTTAGTTTGAGCAGTTGAGAAAAATGAAATGAAGTTTAATGAGGGGTCAGGCCAGGCCTTGATTATCAATGCAGTTGTGATACTAGTAATCCTAATTACCATTTATAGAACACTCCACCTGCTCCAGGTATGGGGGGCTGTGTGGGGCTCAGCCATCTACATATGGCATTTATTTATTCTCTCATAACACTTCAGAGAGATAGATATTACTCCTGTTTTCCAAACTTTTGAAAAAGCACATGGGGCACCTGGGTGGCTCAGTCAGCTAAGCGGCCAACTCTGGATTTCTGCTCAACTCAGGATCTCCGGGTCATGAGATCCAGCCCGGCGTCAGGCTCCACCCTTGGCGAGGAGCCGCTTAAGGTTCTCTCTCTCCCTCTGCCCCTCCCTGCTCATGCATGTGCGCGCTCTCTCTCAAATAAACCAAGAAACAATCAAATCTTTAAAAAACCCACAACCATTAAGTAAGCAGAAGTTGCACATCTACCTATGACCTCCCAGTTCTATCCTGTTGTCCTTCTGGCTAACACGTATGAAGGCCTACCTGGCACTGAAATACCCAAAAAGACAGAAATGAACAAAAGCAACACTCTGTAAAGGGGGTTTTCTCTGCCACCCATTTTTATCCATTCTGTGCCCAAGAACTTCCGTCTGTGCGGGCTGTTAGTTCCTCCTACTCTTAATGACTGCAACAACTTCCAGAGGACTTGATAAAGCTGAACTTCGTTGAAAACAACCATAAAGACTGGATCCCTACAGTGGAACGAAACAGCTCATCAACAGCCAGTTGAGCAGGCAAAATTATTTAACAAAGCACAAATAGAATCTGTTATGGTTCTTAATTTCCAGGTTTTTCAAACCATTAGCAAGCGTGGGTAAGAAAACTCTCTGCTTAGATCCTGTCCGTCAGTCTCTTCCCATGTGACATGGGTTCTGTGGATCTCCTTTGGTGTGGCTTACACATTTCTGGGTCAGACCTGTTTTCACTGTGGTGAGATTTTATTTCCTGGGAACTCGCAGTAACAATACAGATGTGCTCGATCTCTGGCCGGAGTTACTCAGAGATCACTGGAAGTACTGAATCCTGATCAGTGGTACCTTCACTCTGCTCTTCAAAGACAGCCTGCCACTAATTAATGTATTCCTACCACTTCACCCAAGTTGGCTTTACTTTAGGTCCTCTGATCTCCAGTGTCCTCGGCACTCTGCCTGGCAGCCAGCAGTGTGGGGGGTGGGGGTGGGTTCTGGTTTTCTCCAGGGAACAGGAGCTTCCTGACATGGGTCCAACATGAAAGCTGCTCTGTCACGGGGTCAGACCACACACACAAGGCTGTAACCTCCTATGTAGCAGAGCTACCCACATTTGTAATTTTGAAAACATTTCCATTATCTTTTGGATTTCCATTCTTGGCCCCCCGTGGGCTCCTACTTTAAATAATCTTCAAGACGGCATAAGATTTAAATCTACGGGGAATGTCAGAAAACCTCCTTAAACTCTGTTCATTACAAAACAGGGAAGAAGTAAGGAGAAGAAGGAAGAGGGCAAGCTGTAGTGCAGAAAGAAGAAGGAAGGGACACCGGGGTGGCTCAGTGATTGAGTGTCTGCCTTTGGCTCAGGTCGTGATCCCGGAGTCTTGGGATCAAGTCTCACATCAGGCTCCCCACAGGGGTTTCTCCCTCTGCCTATGTCTCTGCCTCTCTTTCTCTCTGTGTCTCTCATGAATAAATTAATAAAATCTTTAAAAAGAAAGAAGAAGGAAAAGGGGATGAAGTGATACTTAGAGAAATGCAAACATGGTGTAAGTCAAAGAGTGAAATGTGATTCTAATAGTACCGTTAACTCTACTTGTGCCTTGCCAGCCCACGGATAGCTACAGAGTCATCTCTGCATCAGGTCAGTGCCTCTGACATCTATCCTGCCTTGGGGGCCCTCTGCTGGCCCACCAGCCAGAAACCCCAAGTATCCAAGGCAGACCTTCAAGTCTAGCATGTATGTATAAGGGCACAGCAGCATGGCACTCGAGATTGCTGCCATTTGGAACCTCGCTATGATATGAATAAGAAAAGATATGAAATTGGCAGCTTTTAAATCATAATTTAAGTCTCAGCATGATCATATCAACAGATTAAAATTAGCTAATCGATTTTAGTTTGGGCTTTTGACAATGAAATTAAACACTAGAAAGAAATGTGAGCTGTAACTCTTGGAAAGGAAAGGCAAAACTATCCCTGTTTGCAGCTCATACAATTATATCCCTGGATAGCCAAAGAGAATCAACAGGAAAACAAATAGAAGGAAAGTGAGATACAAAATTAATACACATAAACCAAGAGTCATCCCACACTCAAACAACAAACATAAACCAACAGAATGGAAGAAAATATCCTCTATACAAAAGCAGTAAGGAAGATAAAATGGGAATTAACTTACCAAGAAATGAGCAAAACCTATATGAGAAAAACTATGAAATAATCACAAAGGACACCAAAGTAGACTTGAAAAATGGAAAGACTGACCACTGGAAGGGAAAAGTCAGCATCACAGATGCGTCAATTACTCTAATTATAAGTTGAATGTAATCCTCATGAAAATGCTAATAGATTTTTTAATAGGAGACAAGCTGATTCAAAAGTCTATGTGGAAAAATAACTCGAAAAACTCAAGAAAATAAGAATGAAGAGGAACTGGTGCCACAAGATGCCTTGGTAGGGGCACCTAGGTGGCTCAGTCAGTTACGCATCTGCCTTCAGCTCAGGTCATGATCCCAGGGTCCTGGGATTGAGCGCCGAGTCGGACTCCCCGCTATGCATGCAGCATACTACCTTCTGTGTGAGAAAGGAGAAAAAATGTCTATTTGTATCAGCATAAAAACTGGAAAGCAAATAAACTTTAAAAATGGACATTCATAAGAGCAAGGTGGGGACCAGGGAGGACAAGGCCAGTGGTGAGAACACAGCTTCTGAACATGTACTTTTTAATGCTGTTCTGAATATGAACCATGGGAATGTATAGAATCTTAAATAATAAAATTAAACAATATTTACTAACTTTTCAAATGATGTGAAAGATTTCTTTGGTTTTATATTTTATGAACTTTAATTAGCTTACAAAAGATAATTCAGTACCTTAAGTAAAAATTTTTATTTAATTTCCCCCCAAAATCTTTTAGAAACACATTTCAGGAGCTCCCTTAGCATAGTGAGATTCCAAACCCCTCTGCCTTTCCTACAAGTTGGCCCCAAACTGTTTACCCAGTTCTATTTCCCCAAATGTATCCTTCCTTCCAGCCAGGGTACCAACTATTAACATGTGAAAGAATCTCAGAGCACCGAGAAAAGAAAAGGGGTTAGAAGTTCGGAAGAGGAGACAGAGCCAATCCAGCTAGGGAAAGGAGTGTTTAGAAGAAGGGTTCTCCTTGGATAAGCCTGTATCAGGACATAGCAGATCCAGGTTCCTGGATATTTGTGACAATGGCCCAAACATTCTCCAACAACATTAACTAGTGGGTCATATTAAGCCTACATCTTCTCTATTGGACTTGGACTCACTTCTACTTAGGAAAGATCTTAAAGTGAAGAGCCTTAGATAGTCTCTGTAAACCCCATTACTTCAGCATGTGACATACCACATTATTGGTCCTAAATTTCACTCCTCCCTATATCTTATACACCTTGGCTGAATTGTTCAACAGTCCCTCCCACTAGAGGCACAGCAAGTTTCCCCAGGTCATTACTGTTGGCCTGGCCATAAGCCTTGGTTTTTCCAAAGGAATGAGGATAGAAGTGACTATTTTGGCTCACTTCTCTTGCATTTCTGCCATATCCATAAGAACATGCCCCAGCTAACCCACTAGCCCAAGAAAGATGAGAGACATGTGGAAACCTGGATCTAACTGGCACTCTGAGTCAAGGCCAGCCAAGCCAAGCCTAGATCAGAAGGCCCTCTGCTAGTACACAGATGTGTGAGCAATGATAAATTGTTGTTTTAAGCCACTGAGTTTGGAGGTAATTTGTTGGGCAGCATCACTGTGGCAACAGCTAACTCATACATCTCATTAATCCTAGAAACAGATATAAAATATGGTTTCATCGCATTTTTATATTCATTCTCACATAAAAAACAACTTTACCTATACCTATTTACCTATAAAAAACCTACCTATTACCAACTATACCTATTTACAACTTTACCTATTTACCTGATACCTTGAGTTCTTTTTTAAAAGGGCAAAGTGTTTTATTTCACAATTAAAAATTAATGCCTCAAAATACACATCAGATGTTATTTAGAGGTAACTGTTGTGGGCTGAATTGTGTCTCCTCAAAATTCATATGTTGAAGTCCTAACCTTCAGTACCTCTATACCTCAGAATGTGACTGTATTTGGAAACAGGGTGGATTAGATTAGGGTGAGCTCTAACCCAAAATGACTGATGTCCCTATAAGAAGATATTAGGATACAGACATAAACATAGAAGAGACAATGTGAAGACACAGGGATAAGACAGCTATCTACAAGCCAAGGAGAAAGGGCTCAGGAGAAACCAACTCTACTGACACTTTAATATCAGGCTTCTAGCTTCCAGGACTGTGAGAAAACAAATTTCTGTTGTTTAATCCGCCCATTCGGTGGTATTTGTTATGGCAGCCCTAGTAAACAAAGATTTTGGTACGGAGATAAGATACTTCTGTAACAAATATCTAAAAATGTAGAAGTGGCTTTGGAATTGGATAATGGGTAGACAGTGGATGGCCAGGAACAGACCCCCTGTGGCACAGAGGAATTAAGATCTCTGTTCCTACCATACCTATTTCTCCTCAGGCTCAAACTCCCAAGTATAACTCAGTCATGAGCCCAGAGGTGGAGAATGGGGAACTCTCCAGACACTGGTCAATCAATAGGGCAGAGCATAGGGAAGGTTGCCAGAGCTAGCTATCCAAGGGGAATGTTTGAAGAACTTGGCAGTTTATTAGATAAAACATAGGACACCCAGGTAAATTAAAATTTCAGATAAACAACTATTTAAGTAAAAGTATATCTCAAATACTGCATGCAACATTCTCATACTAAGAAAGTATTTGTTGGGGTACCTGGGTGGCTCAATCAGTTAAGTGGCTGACTCTTAACTTCAGCTCAGGTCATGATCTCAGTGTCAGAAGATGGAGCCACGTGTTAGGCTCCATATTCAGCAGGGAATCTGCTTGAGATTCTCTCTCCTCTCCCCTTCCCCTCCTCCTGTTCAGGCTCTCTCTCTCCCTCTCAAATAAATAAAATCTTTTTTAAAAATTTAAAAAGTATTTGTTGTTTATCTGAAATTAAAATTTGAGTCATCATCCTGTACTTTTATTTGTGAGAGCTGGATGACTCTCCTTCTCCTTCACTCTTGTCCAGAATTGAGCCTATAAGAAGGAACAGTGATGGGGTGGCCTCAGGCAGCCACTGGTCAAGAAAGGGGCAGCAGAGAAGGGATATCCCAAAACGTATTTTTCATTAACAGATGAACAGCTAAACAAAATGTAGTATATAATCACAGTAGAATTTTACACAGCCTTAAAAAGGAATGAAATTCTGACAGAATGGACAAACCTTGAAAATGTTATGCTGGGATCCCTGGGTGGCGCAGCGGTTTGGCGCCTGCCTTTGGCCCAGGGCGCGATCCTGGAGATCCGGGATCGAATCCCATGTCAGGCTCCCGGTGCATGGAGCCTGCTTCTCCCTCTGCCTGTGTCTCTGCCTCTCTCTCTCTCACTGTGTGCCTATCATGAATAAATAAAAATTTAAAAAAAAAAAAAAAAAGAAAATGTTATGCTAAGTGAAATCAGCTAGACCCCAAAAGGACAACTACTGTATGGTTTCACTTACACAGAATACCTAGAACAAATTCATAGAGACAGAAAGTAGAACAGAGTTTACCAGGAGCTGGATGGAGGGGGAAATAGGAAGCTGTTGTTTAACAGGTAAAGAGTTTCCATTTGGAAAAAAAAAAGAATTTCTGTTTGGGAGGATAAAAAGTTCTAGAAATGAATAGTGGAGATGGTTGCATGACAGTGTAACTGTATTTATGCCACTGAACTGCACACCTAAAAGGACTGAAAGGGTAAATCTTATGTATACTTTACCACACTAAAAAAGTTAATGTACATTTTAAGAAAAGAGAATCCTTGAGGCCCTTTGCCATTGCCTGGAGAAATTTTTTTCAAGCTAGTAAGGGATCAATACCAACTAAGGGCTACTACATTATTTTTCAATGATTTGCGTGGAGATATATAACTAGATCATAAGCACTTGTTACTAAATCATGCTACTATATATCCTCCTCAGTGTAATACAAATAGCAGATGTTGAAAGTTCCTTCTTTTAAAAAGATATATTTATCTTTATTTGAGAGAGAGCACGCACAGGCATGTGTGAGCAGGGGGAGGGGCAGAGGGAGAGAGAATCTCAAGCAGACTCCCGCTGAGTGTGGAGCCTGATACTGGGCTCAATCTTACAAGAGATCATGACCTGAGCCAAAATCAAGAGTCCAATGCTTAAGTGACTGAGCCACCCAGGTGCTCCCAAGGTTACTTCTTAAAATATCTAATGCCTTTGGCCATGTATTTCTTTTTGGTGAGCATAAATTCGCTTATGTTGGGAGCTTTCCACACATTGAATATTTTTGCCAATGATTTTCATTATGACTTCTGAGTGGCTACTCCGGACCGAGTTTTACTATTCAAACAGATTTTAAGACACTGTATTAAACTAGTTTCATGAAGTCCATGTCACACACAAAGCCCCAGGCAAGCCTTGTTAACTTGCTTGCTGCTATCACAGTGGTAGTCTACAGGGCAATAAACAATTTCTACATCAAATACGTAAGAAATCAAGGTCTACCAAAAGAATTTAACAAGAACTTTGAACCCAGGAAATACGACGTGCAACATTCTTGACAACATTGATCTTTTAAGTATTCAAAAAATAAATCCTCACTCCTTTGTGAACCTGACGTCAGATGAAGGCTATAATAAGAAACCAATGATATATATTTATTATATTTCATCTGAAATCTACTAACAGTATCCCTAGCACAACTACTACGAACATAACTTACAAGAAGGATTTGTCTAACTGTCCTGACAAGGGCACAAACAGTGGATGAATTGTCAGAAAATTATGTTTAAGCACTAAGCAAGTCTCTACCCACTAATTTCTCAGTTTCCACGCACCTGAAAAGGATTTAAAAGTATCTGCTCCACAAGGTTGTTCTGACAACCAAATGAGACAGCAACCTTGAACACACATTTGGAACCTATAAAGTACTACACAATATCATGTTGACATTACAAATTTCAGGAGTGAAACTGAACTTATCCCAACCACAGACATGGAGCTGAACTGTCAGAAAAACTTTCGCACTAAAAAGTCCAACATGATGTCAAATCCTTAGGAAACTGAATTCATGTTTCAGAAAATATGTTAGATTCCAGGGCATTAATTAATAGGATGGTAAATGGGACCACGTGTCTGGACCAATTCCCAGGGCTTATTCAAAAAATTCACTGAAGTAACCGACATTTGGTTTGGGAGTGTTTGAAGAGAGTGTTTAACGTATTCAGCAGATAAGAGGTTCATAATTTTCCAGAGATAAAGCAAAAACCCTCATTAAAAAAAAAAAAAAACAAAGCGTGAAATAAAGAAGTCATCAAATAAGTTGTATATAAGCTTGTAAACTGCATGGTGTCCCTAGTATAGACAGCTAATATCTAATGAGATCTTTCTCTTTGGTGGAATGTAGATACTTCAGTAAAGGTCATGCTTATTAGAAATCTGAATGTTCCAATTGGAAATGATTTCCGCTAACTAAGCCAAAAATCTTAACTGGTTCCTAACATAATCATATCGCCTTAGCCTCATCAATATTATGTTCTAGCCAACTACACTGGGGGTCTTCTTTACTTCTCCACTGACCTTCAAGAATATAAGTAAGGGCTCCTCTTTTATGAGAGCATGACATAGAGATGCAAGAACAGAGCCAAAAGGAAACAGCCCATAGAATAAAAATTTCAACTTTGAAAAAGAAAATTACAAAGCTCTTAGACTTGATCAATTTCTAGGAGAAAAAAAAGATATCCCCAGACTCTACTAAGGAAGCACATGGTCTAAGGGATCTGGGAAATTATATTTATTTACCCTAAAAGATAAACAAAGAGGATCAAAACATCCCAACTTCAGGTGTTCTTAGTTTAGTGATTCTACAATTTGGTTACAAATTTAAGTTAATTTATTTCAAGATTCTCAGGGTTAAAAGATGTACTCTTAAGAAGCTCTCTGCTTAAAATTGTTATTGTTGAGGACAGATTTAAAATGCATTAGGTATATTCAGAAAACTAAATGGAAAAATAACAACACTAATTGGGCTGACCCTCCTGCCTCCAGAAAGTTAAGATATATGTTTGACAGGTAATTAAATGCAATATTCTAAAATGGGAGTGAAATCAACGGAGAAACTCTGCAGAATACCAATGGCAGAGTAGCTTATGTTTCTCTTACCTTCTTTTGACTCCCACAGAATATTTTCCACTAAAATGGATATTTGAGCCACTGCCAAAATGAAGAGCTTCTCTCTGGGAATAATGCATATTTTGTATGGTTAGAGAGGCAATTTGATGCTGAAAAAATAGCTTTTAATATTTGGTACACATGGGTACAAATTCTGGTTTTGTCACTTACCAACTTGTGATGCTAACTTATTTAATTCCTCCAGGTCTCAGGGGTTTCTTTTTTCCTCTATAAAATGGGGACAATAATATGCAAGATTGTTAGGGAGAATAGAAAATTTTGTAAATATTTATAAAGCCCATTACAGTGCTAGAGCATAGTATATTCACAATAAAAGTTTGTTGAGCAGCATATATAGTAAAAATGTCAATCTCGGATCATATCTCTAAAGGAGAATATCATCATTGCAAAGATAATAGCTATTATTTTCCTGAAAAGGATGTAGTTACCTTCTACTGGGACTATTCTTGGCACTAACAGCTTTCAAACAAGGATCTCCCTTTTTTAGCACTCACACTCAACCACAAGTAGATTGAAACCACATCAGTCTCTCCTTTAAAGAGTTATAATTTTATCAAAATTTAAAGGTTCTGATTGGATAACTCAAAAAGATTTCCTGCCTGCTGTGATGCTCGTTGGCTGAGTGGAAACAAGAAAACAGCTATCTGTGGGTTGACCTATAAAAACTCATTTTTAAAAAAAAAAGGCATTTTAAGAAAAGACTATTGTCTCTAAATGAGAGGAGAAAGTCGTTTTTGCGATCACATTATTCATCTTCATCCTATTGTATTTCTTTAGGGCCACAAGGAATAATACTTCGTGCAAATGAAATGAAAACAGGATGCTAGGGATGCTAGGGATGCCTGGGTGGCTCAGCAGTTGAGCATCTGCCTTCAGCTCAGGGCGTGATCCAGGGATAGAGTCGCATCGGGCTCCCCACAGGGAGCCTGCTTCTCCCTCTGCCTGTGTCTTTGCCCCTCTCCGTGTCTCTCATGAATAAATAAATAAAATCTTAAAAAAAAAAAAGAAAATGGGATGCTCGTGTACATTTAAGGGCTTGGAGAATGCTAATGAGATCTTTTAATTCTAAAAAAAATCTCACAGCAATAAAAATATATCAAAAGGAAATCCACAGAAAATAATCAAGAGAAATGCAGAAAAAAATAATCAAAGATTGAGCGCATATTATAGTCCAATGAATTGGTCTACTTGGGTTTAACAACAATAAAATATATATATACACATACATACAGATGGCCTATTTGTGGTGATTTCCTTCAGTTCGAGCATGAACAAATTTTCTCTCTACGAAGAATGGGTTCTTTTATTGTCAGTTTCATTCAAGTAATAGTGGACTCAACTTTTCCTCGGTATTGTGGGATACCATGCTGCGGAAATGGCTCCATATAATGAGCACTGGTGGGGGTGAATGAAATGCTGGCACACCGGCACAAACAAAAGCTCCGGCACACCGGCAGCATTCTCTTGATCTGCTGATTTTCTCCAATATGGTTCCTGCCGAGACACAATAACAAGGGAAAATAACAAAAAGTCAGCTAAAAGATCTGCTGTGGGGATGAGGAGAAGCGTCTTTTAAAAATAAGACTATAATATGGTCATATAGTGCTGAAATTCACCCACTCTGGCCAAAATGATTCATAAAGATGAAGTTTCAAGTCTATTCAAAATATTGCCATAAGGAGCTCTACTGGTGCACGTCAAATAACAGAGTCCAAGGGTGCTAGCCTGTCTAAAGGAAAATGTTCACTACCTATGCCACTCCTTCTCCCTGCCCTTTTCACCATCCTACTCGAGGGTATTGTTGGAGGCAGCCGATAGTAGGTCATGCGGCCAGAAATGGACACCGTTCACAACAGATGTTTCATACCTAACACGAATAGAGTGATTTTATGAACTGTGAGCTTCACCACCATGCCCTCCATTTTTAGGAAATAATAATAATTTTTTATTCATTTATGAGATTTCCTATCAGAAGACTGGAATCAATACCATGCATCTAACTGGACTTCCCATCCCAAGGA
This sequence comes from Canis aureus, assembly GCF_053574225.1. NCBI lineage: Eukaryota > Metazoa > Chordata > Mammalia > Carnivora > Canidae > Canis > Canis aureus. The sequence continues at coordinate 103,692,951 of NC_135649.1, forward strand.
ATATTCATTTTGTGTGAGCATTTACCAGAGATTAAGTTCCATAAACTTTAGGAAGAAGAAACTTAATCTGGGATTCCCTTAATTAGGTATAATATTCTATATTTCCATAAATAATCTTACATTAGAGCCTCAAAATCAGTTACCACAATGGAAGGCACAGCAGATATTGCAGCAATCTGTTCTAACATTTCAGTAGTGCATCAACAGCATGTCTGTATGCCATGGTACTGGTAGTAAGTACATTACAAAAAGAAATAGGCATAGGGAAACGTCTGGCCTTAACCCCCAAACTGTTAACAGATGAAATACTAGTGAAAGCAACACAAAAAGCCATATAATGAATTTAATGATACTCAAATGGCTTGGTCTCTGCTGGATGCCACTGGCCTCCCTTTAAACATCCTGTTCAATGCCACTCACAATACTGGCAACATCACTTTTACTGACAATTTTCAATTTGCAGTGACTCTTTGGACCAATTCCACCATCCAATCACTGCAATTGAAATGTTGGAACAAAGGTAAGTTAATGGCTCAAAATAATTTCTCCTCTGCCACCATGACTTCCCCTCTGCCCTCCCCAGGTCTGATCCTCCTTTCTATATTTGTGTTTTAAGCAAACAAAAGGTAAAGAGAAACAGAAGAATTGAGAGGAGGAGAGAAATTCAGTAACCATTCAGGGCTCTAAGGCCCAATACCAGAACCTGTAATATCATTCCATCAAAAACACGAAGATAGGAAAAGACTCAGAAATAAATTTGGCAGTGAGACCATGTTGGGGAACAGTCTTGACCTTAGATGACAGAATTTGAATTCAAGCAATTTCAGATGGAAAAGCAATGAGACCTAAAGGAAATAAAGTTTAGTAAGGATTATGGTGGTGGATTAATTGAAATTCTTTCAGTTGTGATTGACAGAAATCTAACACAAGATAACAAAAATAAATAGGATTTTTGAATTATGCAATTAGAAGTCCAGGGAGGGATACCTGGGTGGCTCAGTCATGAGTCTTCAGCTCAAGTCATGATCCCAGGGTCCTGAGATCGAGTCCCACATATGGCTCTCTGCTCAGCGGGGAGTCTGCTTCTCCCTCTGTCCCTCCCCCTTGTTCGCCCCCCCCTCTCTCTCAAATAAATAAGTCTTTAAATAAATAAAAGTCCAAGGAGATTCTAGCTTCAGGAATGGTTTGAACCAGGGACTCAAATGATGTCTTCCAAATACCATTTCCCTCTATCTCTCGATTGTGTAGCTCTATTTCTCTCAGTTAGTCCTTTCCTGTCTTTCATCCCAATGACTCAATTGTCCCAGTAGAAAACAAAACAAAAGAGCTTCGCCTTCTCACTATGTCCTAAAACAACACCCAGGTTTGAATTCCACTGATCAATACAAGCTCATATACCCATCCATGCAGTGAGGGGAAGTATAGCGAGAAGGGGCATATTGGCCCAACCTGAAGTTCATGGTCTGAGAGTTTTCCAAAGGAAAATTGACATGCTATTACCCCAACAGAGAGAAATGGACACAGGGCAAAAGATACCCACCACGTTAGGGCTTCATGCTGAAGGAGGGAGTGTAGTCTAGGTATGTACAGTTGGGTTAGCATAACAGAAATTGCTAAATGTCCCTCATTTTCTCTTTCTTTCTATTGGTAATAAATTCCCCCAAGTCTTTTCTGGTACACCACCACCCTTTCAGTTAGGTATAGCTGTCTAAGTTTAGGCTGGTGGGATGGGTGTGAGAGAAAGTCATGTGCAATTTTCAGAGCATCTCAGAGATGAAGATGTTTCCAGGAACTTCTTTCTCCCTTCTTGCTATCTGAGAAACAGCCACAACTATAGCTGCTACCCTGGACTAAGATCTAGAAGCCACATAATGAAGATGACAAAGTTGATGCACTAGCCTGGATCACTGAATGACCGGGTAGAACAGAAATATCTACCCAACCTAAACTACCCATCTACCTAGAAGTAAGCATCTTACCCATCTATCTTATATGTCTTATTTAACCCACAGTATTTTTGAGATCTTCTTATTTACCCTATACCCTAACTAATATAAGACTCACTATAGCCAAGTTCTAGGGGGAAATGGCCAAAGTATTTTCAAATAATGGACCTATAGAGTTTATGAGCACTTTTTATTACATATATGTATCACTTTATATAACCACAATACTAAGATATATATTAATAGCATATTTCTTAATCTTTCTAACATTAGATCCTTACAAGAATAACAATAGTTATCTCTGAGTGGTAGAATTAGACATTATTTTTACTCTCTTCTTCATGCTTGTCCTCATTTTGTAAATTTTCTAAAATTAGCTTATAATATGTTTGAAGTAAAATACAGGTTATTATCAATCTTATAAAAGGGAATGAAATGGCTTTTCCAAGGGAATTCTGTTCAGGAAATTAAGATATATTTACTGCTCAGTGAGAGATGATACAGCAATGGCCAAGAACTGAGTATATAATCTCAGATACTGTGGCAGGTTGCAAAAATGGCCACAAATTCTTTCCATTTCTGCATCTATACCTTTTTGCAACAGGGCTGTGCCGTTCTCTCCAACAAGAGATGGCATCTATTCCTCCACCCCTTGAAATCTGAGCCTGGCCATGTGATGATCTGCTTTGGTCAATAAGTCACAGGTAAATGTGATGGAAGCTAAGACTTGAAAAGTACTTGTGCACTGAAACTTGCTGCTTGGGAATCCTGAAAACACCACCTGTAAAACAAAGTCAGGCTAGTCTGCTGGATGATGACATGTACCCAAGTTAACCCTGTTACCCTAAATGACATCAAGCCAATCACCAGACAGGAGAATGAGGTCACACTAAACCATGCAGCCCCGGCCATAATGACCCAGACTAGAAGGGCCTGCCAGATGATCCACAGCATCATGAGAAATGATCTCATTTGTTTAGAGCCACAAGTTTGGTGGTTGATTGTTATATATTCCCTTAAATACAGGCTGTCCTCTAACTAAATCATTTTATAAAGAGTAAAGGATCTGTTGTACAGATTCTATTGATAAAAATGAGGAATTTATCACTGAATACATATCATAATTTGAGTTGCATTTGGCCTAAAGCAGAGGGGAAAAAATGACTAAAGCCAGAAATTAAAAATTGAAAGCAATATATAAAAGCTGTAATGAATAAGGCATTTTTAAAGTTACGAGGTTCAAGTAGCACTATATGATATTTTTCACTCTTGTAAAATTCTCAGGAGAAATGTAATGGGTAGGAGAATCATAGATGTTTTGATTTGGAAAGGAATTTATGGTTCATGAGATTCATGCACTTTGCTTTACAGTTATGAACACTGAGACTCAGAAAGGTAAACTGGTTTACCCATGCTTTACACAACTGATGCCAACTCCAAAAAATGCTGCACTGCATTGGAAAGGTTTCTTGATTCAAACTTCAAATCATTCGGCAATTTCAGAACCTCAAGAGACAACAGGTTTAGGAATTTTGAATCAGAACACTACCTGACACTTGGTAAGAGCCCAACGTAAGGAATCACAACAAGTGGGCAGCCTGGGTGGCTCAGTGGTTTAGCGCCACCTTCAGTCCAGGGCGTGACCCGGAGACCCAGGATGGAGTCCCATGTCAGGCTCCCTGCATGGAGCCTGCTTCTCCCTCTCCCTGTGTCTCTGCCTCTCTCTCTCTCTCTCTCTCTCTCTCTCTCTCTCTATGAATAAATAAATAAAACCTTAAAAAAAAGAAATCACAACAAGCAACTTATGGATGTAAGAAGGTCACAGCTAGTCCAAGGAGCTCTCCATAAGCATTGGCTTGGTTCTAATAGCACCCTTGTACTCTTCCTCCAAAATACAGCCCCCCACAATTGAGGCTAGACAATTTTAAGATAGATTTTGACTGGCAATTAGAGATGAGAATTTTGTTAAAGCCTTAGATTTCTCTTCTATCACAAACTTTTTTTAAATTCAATTAGCCAACATATCATTAGTTTCAGATGTAGAGTTCAATAATTCATCAGTTGCATAGAACACCCAGTGCTCATCACATCACGTGCCCTCCTTAATGCCCATCACCCAGTTACCCCATCCCCCCACCTGACTCCCCTCCAGTGACCCTCAGTTTGTTTCCTATAGTTAAGAGACTCTCATGGTTTATCTCCCTAATTTCTTCCCAGGTTTCCTCTCTCCCCCTATGATCCTCTGCACTGTTTCTTATATTCCACATGAGTGAAACCACATGATAATTATCTTTCTCTGATTGACTTATTTCACTCAGCACAATACCCTCCAATTCCACGTTGCTATAAATGGTAAGTATTCATCCTTTCTGATAGCTGAGTAACGCTCCAGTGTATGTATATACCACATCTTCTTCATCTATTCATCTGTCGATGGACATCTTGGCTCTTTCCAGTTTGTCTGCCATAAACTCTTGATGAAAATTTTGCTATGGATTCAATGTTTGTGTCTCCTCAAAACTGAAGTTGAATTGAGTTGAAACTTAATCCCAGTGTGATAATAGTAGGAGGCAGGCCTTTGGGAAGTTCCAGAGGTGACTACTGCGCTTATAGAGACCCCGGAGAATTCCCTCATCTCTTCTACCACATGAGGACATGGTGTAAATCTGACCATCTATGAATCTGGAAGCAGGTTCTTACCAAATCACTGAATCTGCCACTGCCTTGATCTTAGACTTCCCAGCCTCCAGAACTATGAGAAATAAATGTTTTCTGTTTAAGCCACCCAGGCTATGGTGTTCCTGTTATAGCAGTCTGAACTGAGACAAACATGCACAGCTGAAATTGAAAACTTCTAGAATCACACATTCAATGTATTAACAGAAACCAACTACCTCATAACCTCAGAGGCTTAAAACAACAATGAGTTATGTTTCACAATTCTGCAGCTTGACTAGGTAGTGCTTCTGGTATCTCTCCTGGACTCTGTTGTGCAACTGTGTTTGGCTAGCAGATGAGTTGTGCTCAGATGGGACTGATACCATAGCTGGGCCTCTCTCTCCATGTCGTCCTTCATCCAAGACTTCTTCATGGAATGGTGATCCCACGGCAGTACTCAAGAAGACAAAGAAAGGCTCTGGGCCATGGCCAACTCAGACTCAAGGGGTGGGACAATAGATTCCACTCTGTAATAGGTTAAAGTGCAAAGCCCTGTGGCCATACTTTTCATCCTACACTCAGATCAAATATCTACTTCTGTATCATTTAAACCTAATGAAAAATGACACTGCTGAAATGAAATTCTCTAGAATTGCACACCTCAATCTTTCAACTGCACCAAACTCAAATTTTTCCATGGAGAGACACTGTGGTACTTGCCTTACTGTGACTGTCAAATACATTAATAATCTCCCTGAACGAAATGCTGCATTAGGAATTATACTGAACAGTTATCACCATAAGTCATATCCAAGATGATTATAAATTCAGCTTTGCCAATACACAAGGCCACAAAAGGAAGGGCTAGAGTTTTTTTCTGTCAAATGGATTTAAGATTTGAATGTTAAAAGGTGTACGAATAGGAAATACAGGTGAAATTTTTCTTTTTTAATGATATTTAGGTGAGGATCTTTTTTTAAAAAAAGATTTTATTTATTTATTCATGAGACACACACAGAGAGAGAGAGAGAGAGAGAGAGAAGCAAAGACACAGGCAAAGGGAAAAGCAGGCTCCACGCAAGGAGCCCAACACGGGACTCGATCACAGGACTCTAGGATTACACCCTAGGCCAAAGGCAGGGACCAACCGCTGAACCACCCAGGGATCCCCAGGTGAAGATCTTTTTAAGCATGATCCACAGGCAAAAATCGTAGATGGAAAGACTGATCACTTTGAATATATACAAATTTAAGAGACTTGTATAACAAAGAAATACATCACATTAAAAAGTAATAAAAAGTATGGACAGTGCTTATTAAGCACCAAGTATACCATTTTAAGCACTTTGCAGATTTTAACTCATTTGATCTTAATAGCGCTATGAAATAGATACCATTATTTTCCCTACTTGAGGGTGAGCAAACTAAGGCACAGAATGGTTGTATAAGATACCAAGGTAGAGTGGTAAGTACCATAGCCTGTATTTGAATCCACAACAGTAATGGCTCTGGGGTCTAAATTCTAAATTACTAAGCTCTATAGAAAACCTGGAAGACATACGCAAAATAAATGTGACAAAGGCTTAATATCATTGGTATGTTAAAAACTCTTGCAAATAAAAAAGAAGCAGAAAAATATACCATTTGCTATGGACAAGGGCTATGAACCAACAGTTCACAAAAGGGAAATGTAAATGGCCTATAAAATATGAAAAGTGTTCATCTTCACTATGAATCATAAGAACTCTAATGAGATATCATTTGTCTCCTGGCCAGTTTAGCAAAGATGAAAAGAATGATAATACCCATAGATATTATCTCCTTGCTGGTAAGAAGATGAAGTGATAAAATATTCCTGGAGGACCATTTTGATATAGATATACCATTCAACCACTCAAATATGCATAGAGTTTGATCCAGCAATTTTACTTCTAGTCACTTTCCCGAAGATATAATCAGACAAGCACATGAAAATGCAGGTTAAAGAAAATTATTATTGCATTGTTTATAATATTTATTAAAATATGGGGAAAATGGAAGATTGAGTAAATATGCTATGATTCCTCAATATAAGGAATATTATTTTGTTTTTAAAAGTAATGATGTATATTTCCATTATCTGACATAAAAAGAAGGTTATGAAATACTGTTAAGAAAAACAGTAAGTTTCCAAAACTGTTTAAAGATAATAATCCTGTTTTTTAAATCTGTGTATACATAGAGTCGTGGAGGATTTTTTAAATCATTATAATGTTATACTTTAACTTTCTTTTTTTTAAAGATTGTATTTATTTATTCATGAGAGACACAGAGAGAGAGGCAGAGACATAGGCAGAGGGAGAAGCAGACTTCCTGTGGGGAGCCTGATGCAGAACTTGATCCCAGGACCCTGGGATCAGGACCTGAGCCGAAGGCAGACATTCAACCACTGAGCCACCCGGGTGCCCCTACTTTAGCTTTTGTAGAACTCTTAACGCATTACTTCTATAATTAGAGAAAAAAAAAAGCCAATCCCCTTACTTCTAGAAGTTTAGAGCACTAAACTCTTTCCAAGCCCTAAAATGATTCCCTTTAAAAAAAAAAAAAAACTACAAGCAAGAAGACTCTTCTGTTCCTCATCTCAGCGAACACCTATGTGATTGATTTTGCCAGAAACACAAGGAGAACATTTACTGTTACATAGTAAGGGCTATTTGATACTCGGAATGACCCAGTGGTCAGCGCTCCATGGCCTCCAACACCATATCCCCAGCCTGGTTGGCTGCCTAATCCCCATCGTCTGAGAGCTGAAAATAATGACAGAGATGACAAATCACTGCTCCCCAGAGCTCATCAGCCAATCCAATTCAAGGGGGAAAAAGGCAGCCCAATAATACATACTTTCAAATGGGTTTGAGGAGAGAGGATGAGAGCCCAGGAAAACTCACTTCGTAAGTGCAAGCAATTAACAGTCACGGCATCGCAGGCCTTCTTAAGCAAAGCTGTCACATGCTCAGAGCCAGGGACGGTCAGAAGCTGCAGAGTGTCCTCACCTGCTGACTGATGAAAATGGCTGGCGCTGGGGTGCCAGCTGAAAAATCAATTATTCACATCTACTAGGCAGCTACCCCCTACGCAGCCAGCAGCGGCAGGTCGCAGGAAGGGGAGGCTGTTGTGCTTTGTTGTTAACATGCACCATCCATCTCTCTGGCCGTGGAGCTCAACAATAGCAAAATCAATAGGCTGCTTCAAACTAAGAAACAGACTAGCTGGGCACCAACTGCATTCCAAGCACCTGGAAATCTCCTAACAGCTCTGCCACGGACGAATGACAAGGGAAGAGTCCTCGTCCCGGCATCATTGTTCTCCATATTCTGTGGCCATCCTATTTCCACAGGAAGAAGGAGAGCCCCGAAGTTCTATGTATCCCTAACGATTAGGACACCTTCACCAAAGCGGGAAGCTGGGATTCGCTTTCAAAGGCTCCTCAGCTGTTTGTCATCCTCATCACTCGCCTTATGTCCGGATGGCCCAAAAAGTTCTCTTTACGTACATGGGCTCGCCTTTTGAAAGAGCAGAGCCTAGGCAGATTAAGCTTGGAAAACACATTTTGGTATTTGCCAAGCACTGTGAAATAAAATATAAAACTTGTTCCAAAAGAAAAAAGAAAAAAAAAAGAAAACTTGTTCCATCAAATCATTTCTGTTTAAAATAGATTTTAAGAAAATATCAATCCATATGGTTCTGATGTCCGCCACTCTTTAAAAATAAAAGTTAACAGGACTGAGGGCGGAGGTGCAAAATGGTAGACACTGTGGGCAATAGTCTGGAGGTTTCGGATAAAGTTAGGTATGGACTTAGCATAAGACCCAGCAATCCCACTCTTGGCTGAAATGGAAATCCATGTTCACACAAAATCCTGTGTGTGACTACTTGACCGCAGCTTTATTCATAATATCCCCAAACTGGAAACAACTAAAATTTCCCTCCCTGAGAGATGGGGAATGGCTAATAAACATACGGGGGCACCTAAACGGAGAGGAATACCGGTCAGGAAGGTGATGAAACAAACTACTGAGATTTGCAAAACCAAACATGACCCTCGTCAGTCAGTTTTATTCTAAGTGAAAAAAGCCTGACTCAAAGACCACATACTGTATGACTTCATTTATAATTACATCCTGGATAAGGCAAAACTATAAGGATGTTAAAACGATGAGGGGCTGACAGGGGCCGAGGGGCAGGGAGGGACTAGCGACAAATGGACAGCTGGACAGAAATATTCGGAGTGACAGAACTGTTTGTGTCTCGGTTGTGTAGGAGGTTACACGGCTGCCTGCGTTTGTCCAAACTCACAGACTAGAGTCACAACTCGAACCACAGCAGTGAAGTTTACCAGACGTAAATCGTGCCTTAAACTTGAAAAATTTCAGTAGGACAAAGAACTCAAGGAATTCCTCTACAATGGTAAACCACTTTGTCTCTCATTTCAAAACATTTGCCTTCGGTTTCACCATCCTTGCTTGTGCCGTACTGTCTTCTTTTACATCCGGGCTAGATCTGCGATGCAGCTTGGAGATAGAGCAAGCAGGACTCAGCAGAACATAATCCTTCTTGCATAGGCTCTAGTACTTGGACAGAAGTCCTCCCCAAGGCCAGCCCCGATTTTTTAAAAAATGCACTTATGGCTGCTCAATCTCAGAGCCTTTCCTTCAAAAGCTTCCTAAAAGGAAACAAACAGGCAAAGATGTCAAATACATAGAACATCTGACCAAAAAAATCTGGAGTCCTTGGGAGGAGTTTTACCAAACCTGCCATTAATTTGCATTGTGGTCTTCAACAAGTTACTTCACATTTATATCTGTCAAGGTCCCAACAGGAAAAAAGTTAAGTCACGTAGCTCAAGAGACTTCAAAAAGCATTAAATGGTGAAGGGAATCACTAAGAGTATTTGAACACCCAGACTTTAACAATAATGTGAAGCTGTTTCTACCCTTATCCCAAAGGTGCTGGAAGAAGAAGTGATGGTGTCAGAGGGACCTAGTGAGATACGAAGCTGTGAAGGATGGACTTTACCTGAGGAACCGTGGTCATGAAAGAATGACCCAAAGCCAGTGTCACAGCTCAAAACATGGAAACATCATTTCTCTCCTCCCCTCTCTATTTTCCTACTGGTGTCTCCCATTGGCTAAACCCAAGAGGCCAGCTAGAAAGGGAGCTTAAGTGATATAAGCCTTAGTGGTCAGCTTTCAGGACCCAGGTCAGGGCAGAGAGGGGCAGAAAATAGATCCCAGAGCAAGTAGAATGGAGAAAACAAACTAAGAACAACGAGGACCACATTATTTAGTAAAGTTATGTAGTTTGACCACTTATAAAATCCTGGATGAGTAAACAGTCTATGAATCTATTTAACAGTCAACTTTGGAAGCCTCTCTCTCCATTCCCTAGGAACTACATTTTCACATAGAATAATTCATATTTCCTGAAGAATGCAATTACCTTCAGCCATTGGGCTAAACCTGTTTTTCATCCAACCAAGTTAAACTTTGCCCAATGGTGTCAATATCCTTAGTTACACAGAACCTCTTTAGAAAAATTCTTAGTTGGCTATCAAAAATTCTTAGTTGCCTATCAAAACTTAGCTTAAAGGAATAAGGAATAAGTATATGACTAAATTCTGACATTTTCCCATTAGAGACTTAAGGATCCTAGAGATTTGTTCTAGATGAGGGTGCAGCCTCTGGTAGGGCTTCCTTCCTCACTCTATCATCCCAGACATTACATACCTCACTCTACCAACTCATATGAATATAATATAGACATGAAGTAGAAATAGTCTGAAATCCTCTGATTTTATATTTAGTTTTTATTCTATGTGTAATGTATATTGATCTTGATTCCATAACTCTATTAGGCATAGGAGTCTATATATACACAGATATAGATATATAGATATATACCACTTTCTTTCCTTCCTTCTTCCTTTCATTTGTTCATTCATTCTTTCTCTTGTTCTTCTTAAATGTATATTAAGGACCAGAACTAAAACACAAACTACATGGAAAATTGGGTCACTTGAAGATAAACATGGTCTGCTTTCAGTCCTTAAAGCACTGCTTAGGACTTACAAGTTATGAGACCTGCTTTACTTTGGTATTTTTTTCACAATTGCCCCCAAATGACACTCTTCATTCTTCCTTTAAACTCAAGGGAAAAAAAAATTTAAATCTCTGTGTTTCTGGCTGTAGTGGGAATAAAAACAACTCTGCAACATGAGAAAGAGAGCTACACAGGGAGGTGAGCCAAGAATAGCCTTAAGCAGTACCACCTCCGTGGTGCTGGGAAGTCCACAGACAGCATGCAGTAAGGCACTGGTGCCGCCAGGCAACAAATCCTAAGCCTTCGGCTGCCCCACTGAGCAATCGGGGCTGGTTGAGTCCAGGCCACTTCTCCAAAGGATGTAAGTGCTACTGGGGCTGCTTCTACTCTGCCCAAACCCTAAGACTCTTCATCCATTGGGTGTTGCATTGTTGGACTGATGCCCCAGGGTAATAATATATTGGGCAGGTCATCTGGGACTCCCAAATTGAAGGGAAAGGGCTAAGCAGCATGCATGCAATTGCTGACGTCTCTCCAATTAAGGGGCTTGGTCCAATTTAAAGCCTGCCAGAATCTAGGCCCAGGAAATCCAGTCAGACAACCCGTGGCTGGGTCTGAGCCACCTCATTTTCTGAGTAGTTCTGGGTAGAGTGACCAACCACCTGGCTAATTGGCCTCCTGCTGTAAAGGTGGAGGCCCCCTGGCAGTATTCAAAGGGCCTCACTGAGCACATTCTCGGTATCACACAAGGGTAACTGCAGCTCAGACCTATCTCCCTCCAAGGCCTGAGGCAAAAGCGCAAAGTGGACTCTTCAGGAAGCCTTTCCTTCTTTCTGATCACCTTTCCTTTCCTCTGTTCCGCACTCTGCCCTTATAGAAAGCCAACCCTTTTCCCCCATTTCCTGTCATAATGATCTGTGACTCTCCAAAGCCCCAATCTCCAGGACACCCAACAGTGGTTATCCTTGCCCCCAGAAGTCCCTCCACTCAAAATCACTTCTCCTTCACTAGTGCCCCATAGGACCTACGTGACAGAGAACTGAACAATCTCTAGACATATGGGAGTTCTGAGGTAGAATTGTTAAACCGAAACAATATCACTCTCAAATAAAAGAACTAGCAAATGGGCTTCTCCATTTTCACTTAGCTTTGCCTCCCTCGGCTGTCCAAAGGGAAGACAGTGGAGAGGGTGGGGAACCCACCATTTCAGCCCTCCTTCCCCAAAAGGAGAAATAACTTCCGGTCTGGCCTCTTCCAGGAGGGAAGTAGAAAGGAACACCTCTCCCTCCATCACCCACTTTATGATACCCCATTTCTACCCTATAAATAATATTTTAATGAGGTCATTAAATCTATTTTAACAATTGATAGTAAAATATCCTTTTTGAAAAGAAGCTTATCCAATGTTCATCACAGATCCCTAACTTCCAAATTTATGCCACTAATAACAACTTTAAATTACTGTTCTTTTAATTAACCTCTCTAACTTGGGGAATTTTATCTTTTCCTTATAATTATCCTACTTTCAGTTTTATTCCATGTGACCTATCTTAATACTTTTTGGAAGTAAATGGGCTATAAGTATATATCAATACAGATGTATTTTTAAAACCTCTGTAGATGACAAATATAATTATCCTGATTCTAGCAACCAGCACATGCTCATGTGGGGGTAAGATATTAACTCCCGAACTGTAAGAGGACCCAGGGCTAGGGGCACCCGGGGGGGGGGGGGAAGGGGAGAGGTTGGAGCTCAGTCAGTTAAGCGACTGACTCTTGATTTCAGCTCTTCCTCTCCCTCTGCCCCATAACAAAATTTTAAAAGGACCCAGGGCTAAAAAAGCTAGTAAGATGTTAGCAACTTACTCCATAGAATTAGACTCACCAGCTAGTAAAACATCTCACACATGTGAAGCAGAATGACCTCTGGAAAGCTTTTTCCCAGACTAAACTGTCAACTCTCTTGGTTGCAAGATGTCTCCATCTAAAGTGGTATCTCAACTTCCTAACTGACTCCACCTGGCTCCTACTAACAGTATCAGAATGCAGGAAGACCATCACAGATAATTTCTTGTTGTGTTGGGTGCTTTTTGAAAGAGGGAGCAAGATTGGCAAACAGCAACTGAAAAATCCATTAAATAAATCTATCAACAAAATGCAGAATAAGCTGGAAAAATAATGAGACCATTGCTGAATGAGGCAGATGGCTTGGCAACCCTAAAAGACTAACATCAAACAAACATTCATTTGAGTCTTCATCTAGCTTCACTAAATTAGTATGTGAATTCAAACATTTGTCTTTCGATATTTCTTTCCCAATGATGGGAACTATGTGAGTAAAGACCACTAGCAAGAGGAGGAGGAAATGCTAGCCAAAGAAAATGGCACTTGTAAGTCATGCTGACACTAAGCCTTACGGGGGTATAATAGAAACTATTGGAGACCCTCCATCTATACCTCAAAGGCCTAAGGACACATTTGAGTTCTTCCCTCATGTGTAATTATCCATAATTATTGCCCCAAGTTTTTCAAACTTTGCCACCACATTCTTTGTGCATTGCAGTAGAATCCTTGCCATGCTATTGGTGAATTGATCTTCAATGATATACATACTCACAAACAGGAAAGATAGAATCTTACCCTCTGTGTAAGTTTATAGAGGGGTGGGGGTTGAGGGGAGAAAATCTCTTGCTAACCTCATACATAAAATGAGGGACATGGTCTTATTAAAAAACACAAGGCTTAAAGAGTTTTACACTTACGAATATCAAATCATGGTCACCAAACCATGCAAAGACTATACTGAAGATGCGTGTGCCTGCATGTGAGTGTATGTATGCGTCCCACAAGATTGACTTAGATTTTTTAGTCAAAAACTAAAAATTTCAACACATTGAATATTTATGAGACTATAGAAGAAAATTAGTAGTTAAAAAAAGAAGCCACTACAAAGGAAAGAATTTGTCATTCACTCTGGAAAAGTCCATGATGATCTCTCCTTTAAATGATTCATTATGAAAATAAAAGATGTTCAAAATGCATCAACAGAATATGTGCACAGGATTAAAGGCAAATTTTAAAAAACAGCTTTAATAAAAAGAATGAAATGTTGCCACTTGCAACAACAATGGATGGAGCTAGAGAGAATAGGCTAGGCAAAATAAGTCAGTCAAAGAAAGACAAATACCATATGATTTTGCTCATATGTGGAATTTAAGAAACAAAACAAATGAGCGAAGGGAAAAAATAAGAGGGGGGGTGCCTGGGTGGCTCCATCGGTTGAGCATCTGATACTTGAGTTCGGCTGGGGTCATGATCTCAGAGCTCAGGTCATGATCTCAGGGTCGTGAGATGGAGCCCCAAGTCAGGCTCCATGTTCAGCAGGGAATCTGCTTGAGATTCCCACTCTCCCTCTCCCTCTGCTCCTCCCCCTGCTCGTGCATGTGCACTCTCTCTCATGCTCTCAAATAAGTAAACAAATCTTAAAAAAAAAAAAAAAAAAAAGGAGGGAGAGACAAACCAAGAAACAGATTCTTAACTCCAGGGAACAAACTGCTGATTACCAGAGAGGAGGTGGGTGGGGGATGGGTGAAACAGGTCATGGGGATGAAGGAGGGCACTTGTGATGAGCACCAGGTGATGTATGGAATTACTGAATCAGTGTTTTGTACACCCGACACTTATATAACACTGTATGTTAACTGCACCAGAATTAAAATTAATACTTAAAAAAATTTCAAAACCGCTTTATTCTCTTTTTAGGGCTGTCAGTCAAAATTATTCCCGTGGGCCTGGGAAAAGAATGACCTCTCTAAGTCATCTTACAGAACTCATAATCCTAATGAGAAGAAATATGAGGATTTGTCAGCATAAAATATTGACACATGATGAGAAGCTGTCTTCGGGGGAAAAAGCACTTCCAGTTAGACAAGAAGTGAAATTCTTGTAGAAGAGAGAAAGGCATTATAGCCCGGTATCCAGGTTGACTCTGTGCTAAAATCTAGGAAAAACAACCGAAACGACTCACCTGAGTGTGTGCAAGATAGTCTGAAAAGAAAAATTACCTAGAAGGAAATACATGAAAATATTAATTTATAGTAAATGCCCTTGGGTAGGTTAACTCTCTGCAGTTTCCATATTTTTTATAATGAGCACATACTAAGTTTATAATCAGAAAAAGAGACTTCACACATCCTCAAAATGGTAAGACAAATTATAGAGATAAATTCTTTAAATTGTTTTCCCTATTTTCCAGGTTAGTAAATGAGGCCAGCTTCTACCCTGAGACTCTTCCGTGAAACACTTTTTCCAGTGTCACTAAAAGTGCTGCTTCTCATCCTTTTAAAACCCAAATGACCTGCCAAACCAAGAAGACGCTTCCCCGTTTTAACTTTGAAAATGTCTAAAATATCCTTTGCATATAGAGTTATTAGTCAAAGCCCAAAATTACAATGGGTTTCCTGCTTTAGCTCAATTTCATAGGGAACCTGGAATCAATAAAGGAGGAGTTCATAGATAAAAGGTTTTTCCCTCTAGATACCAATTGTGTTACATCGATTATAATGTAAAATTCAAGTGTATAGAAATTCACTTGACAGCTACTAAACAAGACAGCATGAACAAGAGTAATCTAATATATACTAATTTCAGTGGAGAAAATAAATGTTTGTGGGAGGGGAAAGTTTAAAGTGGCATTTAAATGTAAGTACTATTTCACTGTAAGTTCCCACTGTGCTTCAAAAAATACTCAGTACATGGCTAACAGTCAAGTGGTTGAGTAGAAAGAACACTGGATTACAAATCAAGAGGCCTAGATCCTCGCTCTAGCTTCACCACCACGTGATTAGCTGAGTTATAATCCAGCATTTTATCCATTCCCTCATCAGTAAACCAGGAATTGAATCTACCTCGTCTGCCTCAGAGGCCTGGGTGAAGATAATGAGAGCATGAACACGCAGAAACATTTTATTGAGATTACAAAGCATTTTTCAGTTGACTAATTTACCCCTTTTATATCGTCCTGATAGGCAAAGAAACACTTTGTTATAGAATGGCATCTTATTATCACTAAATTCCCCCAAGATCCAACAAAAATCAAATTCTACCTGCTTCTGGAAATAAACTTCAGGACATGAAACAGCAGGGTGTTAATAAAGCATCAAAGCTATTTGAAGGGCTGCTCTCCAAGTCATTTGAAATTCCTATTTAATATAATTTTAAAAATTCCCTCCTCTCAGAATCAAGCCACAGTCATTTATGGTTCTGACAACTGGCGCGCACACACAGAACCAAGCAAGAGCTTCGTTTTGTCTACCAGACTCCCACGGCAGAAAGATATAGCCCCTCCCTTGCCTTACAGAAGAGTGGGGCTGGAAAATCCTAAATAATTCATTTTCATTTCTACCTGGAGTGACAAAAAGGACAGTACAAAAAATTAAGAGTGGCATCAGGACACTGGGAAGAATGATGTTCACACCAGGGTTCAGCAAACTTTGTCTGTAAATAGCCAGATAATAAATATTTAAGGCCCAGTGGGCCATGTGGCAACTGGCTCAACTATTTAACTCTGTTATTGAAGTGTGAGCGCAGCCATAGGCAAAACATAAAGAAATATGTTCCAATAAAACTTTATTTATGGATGATAAAATTTGAATCTCATATACTTTTCATGTATTATAAAAATTTTCCTACATTATGAAGAATTATTCTTCTTCTGATTTTTTTCAGAATTTCAAAAATTATTCTTCTGTTGATTTCATTTAAAAATATTAAAGCCAGTCTTAGCTTGCAAGCTATAGAGGAACAGGCCACACACTGGATTCAATAAACTGACTGTAGCTTGCTGACCTGTTTTAGACAAAGAATTAGCATAAATTTAGGCCAGGCTCCCCAGAAACAGATTCTAAGGCAAGATTTAGTCTATAGGTAATTGCTTAAGGAAGTTCTGCCATAGGAAACTAGTCAGGGAGAGGAGGGAGCAAGAAACAGGGAAGAAAGAGCAAGTGTGACAGTCAGCCCTCAAGATGGTCCCCAGGGGTTCCCACCACCTGTTATGCATGCCCTTGTGCGGTCCTCTCCCGTAGAGTACCAGGGTTGGATTCTATGTGCAACAGAACACGACAGCAGTGACGGTACATCATTTCTAAGACTAGGTTATAAAAGACTGCCACTTTTATCTTGGGCGTGCTCACGCTCACTGGCTTGCTCGCTCTCTCTCACTAGCTCTGAGAGGGTCCAGCTGCCATGTCTTAAAGGCACTCAAGCAGTCCCACATAAAGACACACATGGCAAGGACTTGAGGTCTCCAGCCAATAGCTATGTCAATGACCTTGGAAGTAGATTCTCCAGCTTCAGATGAGGACATTCCCAGCTGACAGCTCAACTACAACTCCATGAGAGGCCCTAAACCAGAACCATCAGGCTGACCACTCCCATATTCCTGATCCTCAGAAACTGCATTAAGACACCACTGTTGTTTTATGCTGCTAAGTTTTGCAGTAATCTATCATATAGTAATCAGAATTCCAAGGCCAAACAAGGAAGTGGTCTCCAGCCGGCCCAGTTCCATAGTGTCATGTCAGCTTGATCCCAAGGCGGGGCTCTGGGGTTTAAGTTCCTCCTGAGTTACCCTGACCAGAGAGATAAGGGAGCTGGACTATTCACACTGTAGCCCTCATTAGCTGAGAGGCACACCAGGGGAACACAAATTCCTAGGCAGTTCTCTCTTTACATGTGAGGGACAAGAATGGGGGCAGGCTGCAGAGAGTGAGCCACAGGTGCTGGCGGTTGGAAGCCTAATGTTTAAAAAACTTCTTTGGGGGATCCCTAGGTGGCGCAGCGGTTTGGCGCCTGCCTTCGGCCTAGGGCGCGATCCTGGAGACCCGGGATCGAATCCCACATCGGGCTCCCAGTGCATGGAGCCTGCTTCTCCCTCTGCCTGTGTCTCTGCCTCTCTCTCTCTCTCTGTGACTATCATAAATAAATAAAAAAAAAATTAAAAAAAAAAAAAAACTTCTTTGGATCTGGATACAGCACTGACATTGTCCACTATAGGCCATTTTTTGAAACTGAGATACAATTGACACATAGCACTGTGTAAGTTGAGGTGTGTGACATGTTGATCTGACAGATTTGGATACTATAATATGATTACCACCGTGGAGTTAACTAACACCTCTATCACATCGCACAATTGTCATCTCTTTTTTTTTTTTTTTTGTGGTGGGAACAATTAAGATCTAGCCTCTTGGCAACTTTGAAAGTTATATTACAGTATTATTGTCTATAATCACCATGCTGTGCATTAGCTCTCCATGACTTATTTATCTACTGGTTGCAAGTTCGTATGCTTAAGCACCATCTCCCCAACTGGCCGACCCTGCCCCCAAGCCTCTGGTAGCTACCATTCTACTCTCTGTTTCTATGAGTTTGGCTTTTTTTAGTATATGTGCTGCCGAAGCAAGCACAGAGTTCGGCTTTTTTAGGTTCCACGTGTGAGTGAGATTACACAGTACTTGTCTTTCTCCATCTGATTTATCTCATGTACCATAATGCACTATAGGATATTTTTATGAGTCTGTCAAATGTACAGATCCATGTTTAAAGCTGAACTTGAGGGCAGCCCTGGTGGTGCAACGGTTTAGTGCTACCTGAAGCCCAGGGTGTGGTCCTGGAGACCCAGGATCGAGTCCCATGTCAGGCTCCCTGCATGGAGCCTGCTTCTCCCTCTGCCTGTGTCTCTGCCTCTCTCTCTCTCTCTCTCTCTCTCTCTGTGTGTGTGTCTATGAATAAATAAATAAAATCTTTTAAAAATAAAATAAAATAAAGCTGAACTTGAGTGTGCAGTTTGCAACATGCTATAAATGAATTAACTTCCCAAAAAGGCTCAGCATTCCAATTTCACATTCCATACATGTCCCAAAGACAAGTTGAACATTAAGAATGCTCACCAGGAAAATCAGATATTGCTGCCTTAGATAACCTAGCATGAAGACAGTCAATAAAATCACCTTGCCAGTTATAGATGTTAAAATAAATGATGAAAACCAGTATGAAGCTCTTATCTTAGCATGGTCACAGATATCAACTTCCCCAGGCACATACAGGACTCTAGCCTCTAAATTCCTGAGTAAACTTAGGACAGTATTCTAAAGCTTATAATAAATTCTTCAGAGGATCAAAGAACTCTTAAACTAAGGACCTGTTCCCCAACCAACACCACAACTTTTACATCAACCTTGGTATTTTATTTTTATTTATTTATTTTTTATTTTTTAAATTTTTTTTTTATTTATTTATGATAGTCACAGAGAGAGAGAGAGAGGCGCAGAGACACAGGCAGAGGGAGAAGCAGGCTCCATGCACCGGGAGCCCGACGTGGGATCCAATCCCGGGTCTCCAGGATCACGCCCTGGGCCAAAGGCAGGCGCCAAACCGCTGCGCCACCCAGGGATCCCAACCTTGGTATTTTCTAAAGGAAAAGTGAACTAACCCTCATCTCTAGATCTTAAATATCCTTCCTCATCTCTGCAAATTATCCCACTTTTCTCCTAATTTATAAAGGAACTCAAAATGGACCAAAACAGTGTGCAGTTAACTGGCTTTTCTGGCTTGGTTCAGCCAATGGCAGGTACGGGCCCAAGACTGAAGGGTAGGGGAAAGAGAAAATCCAAGGTACTTCTGCCCCATTGGCTTTTTGCTGCAGGACCAAACTATGTTCTCATGGCTCCTGTTGCACTGGAAAAGCCTTCCCTCATTGCTCTTGCCAGGAGGTGGGAGCTTCTCAGAGACTTTGAAGATCACACTAATTACTAAAAGCTTTCGAGCTCTGGTGCTTCTGGCTGAAGTCTCCAACGTGTGCTTCCTTGGCCTCCTAGGGGCTGCAGCTTTCCTTACGTTTGTACTCCCAGCTTGTCAATAGTCATCTAAGCTCTTATTCCTATAGTAAACCACTGTATTCGCAAATTATTTAGAATAGCTGTTTCATTGGCCAACACCAGACTAATACACCATATAAGTGTATTTTAAGGTAGTGGTGTCAAAATCTAGCCAGTCTGCCGTCTGATGTGCCATTTGACATGTCCTTATATGACATTCCTTCTTCTCTCAAAGTAACTAACATCATTGAAGCATATACTATAAATTATCCAGCTCAATATCATTCCAACCCCTTCTTACCTGTCTTCTGTTATTATAAAGGCAGGACAGCTGAAAGCTCACCTTCTCAGGCTATGTCGCCTCTAGGAGTGACCATGGGACTCAGGCCTGTGCAATGAAACACAAGTAAAAGTCAACTGGTGCTCCTTTATCTCTTCCTTCCTCCATTTATCTGTATCTTTGGTAGGGTTCAAAGTGAAACAGCCATTGGCTATGAGGGCACAGCAGGAGGAGAGGAAGAATTTTTTTCCTTGATGGCATCCTCAAGCTGTTTTCTCTCAGACTTCTGAAGCGTTAGACAAATAATCCCATTAATTTTTAAACCACTGTTTGTCAGCTTTTCTGGGATTTTCTGCCAAATGAAATCTCTAACTGATACAATTTGTATAGAGAAGAAATTGTGCTTTTTTTTTTTTAAAAAAAAAAACAGATTAGCTTAAATTTATTGAGTCTCAAAATACACTTCCTGCTGGGTAAAAGCTGTGTGTGTCTTCTAATTTCTCCATTGTAATCATTATTTAGAACAATGTGTCTTTACCAAGCATGAAAATAACTTTCCTTGCAGTTGGAGTTTACTTTACAAAAGAGACATGTTGCTAGTAAAGTCAACTGAAAATTTAATTATATTCTAATGTACACGAGAAACAGTTACTATTTAAAGTAACCTGTTGGTGAACATTTTTACAATGGAACACTATTTTATCTTAAATCCAAATATGCAAATATCAGACTCGCTTAACATGGGACCTGAATATAAGACACTATTTTATAGCTTTTCACACTGAGCTAAGAATTACATAGAAATATGTTTTCTTTATAAATCCCACCTGAGAAGCTTCCCAAGTGAAGAAGCAGATGTCATGTGCTGCTGGATGCCCCTAACTGCCACTGGAGAGTATGGATTCCTCCCTCCCCTTCGGGAATGCAACACACAGAACGGGTATGGACAGTGCACATGGGGATACTGCTATCGCCATGGTATCTCACAAAGAATTCATCTTTATTCCTCCATCTCCCACTTGCTGGGCATTCATCTCTCTTCTTGGTAAGCCAGCAATCTGCTCCTTGATAACATCTCTTATACTGAAGACTTTGCCCAAAGATAGACATCCTGTCTCACTAAAAGGAAGTTCTTTCTCGCCAGGCCTTACAGGAGAAAAGAAGGAGAAACAAAAGCAAAAGTACCCAGTGATTTCTTCTAATAAAAAGACTCTGGTCCAGTGCCTATTGTTTCATACCTGGACCACTGCCAAATTCTTTAGCTAGTTTTATGTCCATACTCTTCCACTCATTTTCTCAGCCATCCTATCATTCTCAAGTGACTCTTGCTTAAAAGGCTACATCCATCAACTTCAGTTTATTAAGATTTTCTGCAGCTCTCTGTGTTCCACCACACCAAACCTCAACTCTGCTATCTGCTTTGTAAAGCTTTTAATGGTATTCCTCCCTCTGACTAACCACATCTATTTCCCAGGCCAGCCAAACTCACACTGGTCTCTCTTGTATCATTTCATATGCTCTGGGTTGCAAATAAAAAAAGAAAATCCACACAGTTCCATTGTTTATTAGAAGAAGTCTAGAGAGACAGAAATTTTAAGATTGATTAGTTCAGGGTCTTTGCAACATCATCTAGTACTTTGGTTTTCTCCTCTCCTCTCTAATATCCCAAGACCAAAAGCTCATCCTTGGGAGGGAGCTTGTCCTCAGAATCACACTCCTGTGCTCATGACGCCACATGCAAAATCATCCAGTGCAAGAAGAGGAGACATTTCTACCTCTTGTTCTCTTTTCAACAATAAGAAGAGCTTTTGCAGAAGTCCCCACAATGTCTCCTTCATGACTCTCTGGCCACTGTGTCACATACTCATGTCCAAACTTTGCAAGAGAAGAAGGACCACCATATCTGTATAAAGGAGCATAAATATCTGAAAAAATTTGGGCTCTTCTCACCAAGAAAAAGAGGAAATGGCTGTAAAAAAGGCAACCATGACATTTGCGGTATCTCACCTTGTTCTCATCCCTATTCAGATCACCTTCATTCCAATGTGCCTCTGTTCTTGAGTTCAGCATCTTATGCCCTCTCTCATTTTTTCCATCTAGACAGATGCTTTCCATTCCTGAAGAGCAGAGATGTAAGAAAGAAAGATCAAACAGCCAAGGACATATAGCCAGAAGAAGGCCAAACTGGGATTAAAACCCATAACTTTCTAATGCCAGACCATGTGTATCCTTTATACCCTCTCAGACCTACCTCCTCTAGAAAAGTCCCAGCTGCCATATCATTTTCTCAATTTTATTTCAAGATGGCAATTTGATGCCATGCAATTCATTTCTTTCTCTCCCAAGTTCCTACCATGATATCCAAAGAAATAGAAAATATGGGAAAATCTGTATCAACCCTGGGAAACATGAGAAGGTGGCATGTTATGTAGATGACTGGGTTAAGGAGACGATTCATCAGCGGGCCAACACATGAAGAATACTGGATACAATTTCACAGAAGCTCCCAAAGTCAGGACACCTGGGTGGCTCAGTGGTCGAGTGTCTGCCTTTGGCTCAGGTCATGATCCTGGGGTTCTGGGATCAAGTCCTGCACCAGGCTTCCTGCAGGGAGCCTGCTTCTCCCTCTGCCTATTTCCTTGCCTCTCTCTGTGTGTCTCTCATGAATATAAATAAATAAAATATTTTTTAAAAAAAGCTCCTGAAGTCAGAGCAGCTCTAAATAGGAACAAGTAAGCTATGGGCCACATGAGAAAGAGAAAACCCAAATATTTCCAGAAGTATACAAGTACTTGTATATGGGGCAGAAAGAAACCAGTGGATATCACCATCAGGCTCAGCAAGGTTAGACAAAGGGACTGAGAAAAGCAAAGGCATTATGCTAGAAGACTGTTAACAAGGACAATCATGATTGGAAGAATTGGGTCAGGACCTACCATTTGCTACAACAAACGTGGAAGATAAAATACTTGGCCTAGCAGGTTGCTTTTCTTTTAGGGTGCCCGGAGCCAATTCCAACTTGAGGGGGGGCGGGCTTTGCTCCCACACAATACCAAGCAATTCTCAAACACCAACAGGGAGTCTGAGAACTCATTGCAACTCTGATACTACCTACCAAGAGACACCATCAGATCCCACTGGTCAAACATTCGATCCTATAAGATTGCCCCCTATCTTCCACTTCAGATGCCAGGCACAAACCCTAGGTTGTTTGACCAATCAGCTACAGATTGGAGGTTCCAGTGACCTCCTCCTTAGGTTCTGTTAATTTACTGGAACAGCTCACAGAACTAAAGGCAACACTTATGTTTACCAGTTTTTTAAAGCATAAGACAAAGGATACCATTCAACAGCCAGATGAAGAGATACATAGGGCAAAGGTCGCAAAGGACTTCTGTCCTTGAAGACCTTGGAACCCAGCTCAATAACATGTGCAAATGTTCATGCAAAACTCTCTGAAGAAAGGCCCAAAAAGCTGCCCTCTTGAGTTCTTATGGAGGCTTCATTACACAGTTATGATTGACTAAGTTATTATGCAGTGGCTGATTCAACCTCAGGCCCCTCTCCCTTCCCCAAAGGTGGAAGTGGAGGTTGGAACTGAAAACTTTCAACCCCCTGATCACATGGTTGGTTCTCCTAGTAACCAGCCCCCACCTTGGGTGGGGTCCACAAGCACTTTCATTAATAAAAAGACACCTGTTTTACCTTCATGGCTCTGAAGCATTTTCAGGAACTGGGGATAAAAACCAAACAAACCATTCAGATGACCAAATATATACTTCTTATACATCATTATGTTGCAGGTTCCCTGCCCCATGTCTGTCTCCTTTGTAAAACATTCTTCCTATTCCTCACACTAAAATGAAACCCCAATTTATCAAAGGAAAACAATAGACAATACAAGCTTTTCTTTGTGCCTTAGATTAAAACATTTTAACTGGGACACAAACATGTCAATCTCAGTAATTGTTAAGCATAGATATCAGGAAGAACAAGTAGAAAAATCTTACTGAATGGAGAGAGAGAGAGTCAAGAGATCAAAATACGAAGACCTTGTACAGATTGGGAACAAAAAAGTTTTAAGGAACTTCTTTCAAAAGTAAAGGAGAACGGGATCCCTGGGTGGCGCAGCGGTTTAGCGCCTGCCTTTGGTCCAGGGCGCGATCCTGGAGACCCGGGATCGAATCCCATGTCGGGCTCCCGGTGCATGGAGCCTACTTCTCCCTCTGCCTATGTCTCTGCCTCTCTCTCTCTTGCTCTCTCTGTGACTATCATAAATAAAAAGTAAAAAAAAAAAAAAAAAGTAAAGGAGAACAATATAAAAAAAATCTATCTTTTGGAACTATACTAACATTTGAAATGACATTTCATTTCTAAAAACAGAACCACCTAAGGTCAAGAAAGATTGCTTGCAGATGAAAAAAAAAATATATATATAGTGGAGAGCTAGGTAGACTACTGCAGAGAACTAAACTAGAGGATTAGAATGAGTTTGAGAAATCTTACACAAACTCAGAGAAAATTGACAAAAAGATAAATGTCATGGGAAAATGTAGGGGACATGGAGGATAGATCTAGGAGACGACATGTCTTATCTGTTTTCTTTTTTTTTTTAATTTTTATTTATTTATGATAGTCACATCAGAGAGAGAGAAAGACAGGCAGAGACACAGACAGAGGGAGAAGCAGGCTCCATGCACCAGGAGCCCGACGTGGGATTCGATCCCGGGTCTCCAGGATCGTGCCCTGGGCCAAAGGCAGGCACTAAACTGCTGTGCCACCCAGGGATCCCTGTCTTATCTGTTAACCAGAAGTCAGGTGGCCCTCTTGTTCCTTGGGGATTGAGGTGTAATTGGTTTGGGCCTTGCTATTTCCATGACCCATGAAAGTCCAATGCAATCCCCTCAATTTCTGTTCAGTAGGGGTTTAAGTTCCCAGTATTCCTCTGGCCCCAATTTCCATATTTTGTCTCTATTTCTTGCCACATCAAACTGGACTCAATTCCTTTCCCAGCTCCACCAGAATTCCACTCAATAGTAGACTAGTACACAGTTGACCCCTGAACACGCAAGGTTTAGGGGCACCAACGTCCCTCACAGTGGAAAATCCAAATATAATTTTTGACTCCCCAAAAACTAAAGTACTAATAGCCTACTGTTGACCAGAAGGCTTACTGATAACACAGTGAATTAACACATATTTTGTATATGTGTTATATACTATATTCTTAAAATAATGCCTTTTTCCTAAATTTTTCTATTTTTCTAGGCTGTGTGGTTCATCTGTGAGTTTTTTTAAATTGCAGCAAATCTTCAAAAAAACGCCCAATATATTTATTGAAAAAAAATCCACATTTAAGTGGACTTGTGCAATTCAAATCCATGTTGTTCAAGGGTCAACTATGTTTGAGACTCATGATCATTTGCCTTTTCAGGGCTTTCCACTCCTTTTTCTTTCTCCATCCCTGTTCCTCACTCTCTTCTTGTAAATTCCCCTCATTCATTCATTCATTCATTCATTCAATATCCATTAGGCTAGCAATACAAGACAGGCAAATCCCTGACCTCATGGAACTTATATTCCAGTAGAAGATAGAGAAGACAAGTAACAAATATATAATGTCAGATAATGTATTAGCTGGCCACGGCTTCCATATTAAATTGCCACAAAATGCATAGCTTAAAACAACAGAAATTTATCCTTTCACAGTTCTGGCAGCCAGAAGTCTGAAATCAAGAAGTCAGCAAGGCCATGTTCCCTCTGGAGGCTCTAAGGAAGAATTCTTCCTGATTTCTTCTAGCTTTTGGCAGTGGTCAGCAGTCCTTCACATTCCTTGCCTCGTGGCAACATATCTACAATCTCTGCCTCCATCTTTACATGGCCTTCTTCTCTGGATGTCTCTTCCATGTTTCTGGATCACTTTTTCTGAGGACACCAATCATTGGATTTAGGGTCTACTCTATCCAGCATGACCTCATCTTAATTTGATTACATCTGCAAAGGTCCTATTTCCAAATAAGGTCATATTCATGGATACCAGAGGTTAGGACTTTGTTATGGGCTGAATTGCACCCTCCCCCCAAATTCACATTAAAGTCCTAACCCCAAAAAAATAAAAAAATAAAAAAATAAAGTCCTAACCCCTAGTATCTCAGAATGTAACTGTATTTGGAGAAAGGGCCTTTAAAGAAGCAATTAAGTTTAAATGAAGTCACTGGAGTGGGGCCCTAATCCAATGGGACTGGTGGCCTTAAAAGAAGAGGGAATTAGGACACAGACACATGCAGAGGAATGACGGTGGGAAGAAAGGGGAAGAAGAGAGCCATCTAAAGGCCAAGGAGAAACTCTTCAGAAGAAACTAACTCTGCCTACACCTTGAGGTTGGATTTCCAGCCTTAAGAACTGTGAGGAAATAAATGTCTGTCATCCAAGCCCTGCAGTCTATGGTATTTGTTATGGCAGCCCTAGCAACTAGCATAGATCTCAGCATACCTTTTGGGAGAGCACAACTCAACCCACAACAGGTATTGTGATATGTGCTATGAAAACCAATAAAATAAAGGAGTAAGAGAGTGAGGAGTGGGTAGAGGAATTCAGTTCACCCTCATGTCTAATCCCAAACTTGCTTACTTAAAACTACCAAGGTGTGCAGCAGAACAATGAGCTCTTTATATAACTGATCTATTTTCCTTGGAAGAGGATTAGAAAAAAATAGTGAAAAGTTCTGTTAAATCACACGAACGATTAATTATTCAGCACCATCAGGCAGTGTGCCAAACTCTACTTGCATGATCTCATTTGATCCTTATAACAGTCCTGTGAGTACTGTTATTTTCTCCATTTTACAGATGGGAAAACAAAGGCTGAAAAGGGTTAAATGGTTTGCCCAAGTCCAAATAGCTAGAACCTAGATCCTCTAACCCCTAAGCCCCCTTCTCAACCACTATGGCACACCATTTCCTCTTTAGGTACAGGTTATAAATAAGGGCTTGTTATATAGAACTGCTGTGGAGTGGGCGGGTGGGGGGAGGCGATCAACAATTTCTTTCATTTGTAAGAGTTCTGTGTAACTGCATATCAGATACATGTATGGCTTACCAAAGCCCTCCCAGTTTTCTGTTTTCAAATATGAAAGGAATTAATGAAAGCGCTTAGTGTACCTCTTATACTAAAAACGAATTTCTTATAGCCATGGAGAAAGACCCAATGAGCCATGTAGTCTCAAAGGCGAAGTCAGGGCTCCTCCAAAGCCAAGCTCTTTTTCAGACACTTTGCCCTCCTGTGACAAAGTGATGGCAGACACAAGTCCTCACCATATACTACACTCCCTGCAGCGCTACCAATGGAGGCAGCTAGCTTCATAGAAAGGATTTCAATTATCAACCCCCTGTCCCCCCAAAACACATTGATTAGGCAGTCTAGAATGAAAGAGAAACCCTCAAAATGCCATTCCCCTCAAGGATTTGCAGCCAATCACATTACTGGGCTGCTGAGGACTGGCGCAGAGCAGGCAACACTAAACTCCCCAGTTTGGCAGGGGCTCCCCAGGGAAACGCCAAGCTGCTCTCCTAAACGAAGACAGTCACTCCAGAGACAACCCAAAAGAGAAATCCTAGACCAAAGACCTGGAAAATGCACCCACCGCCATGAAGAGCAAGAGTGATAACTAAAATAAAGGGAAAGGAAAACTGAGGCAGAGGAGCTCCTGCCGTGAGTGATGGAGCACCAGTCACACTTTCTAACCGGAGACCAGGAGGAGCGATCTCCATTCCCAACCCTGCCCACTGGGTAACATTTATAGCTATTACTTTCTTGCTGTTTGGAGCAAGCCTTTATAGATGTCTTGAGAATCCATCCAATCTAGAAAAGAGCCTGTTGTTTTGGCTTTCTTACCGCTAAGCTATTGATATTTTAGGAGAGTAATTGAACTTCCCGGTACGAACTTGTTTTCTCCATGAACTAGTATCCCCTGAAGATAAGTGAGTTTGCCGGGCATACACGAGAGGAACTGTAAATCCAGTGCCGAAATGGCATTTGTGCTTATCAGCCTTTGAAGGAGGAGGAGGCAGCCTAGCTCTAAAGCATTTCCTTTGGTTTAAATTTGTCCTGGCCTCATCTTACACACACACACACACACACACACACACACACGCACACACACGCACGCACACATGCACATCTTGCAATTTGGCATTTTTTAAGAACGAGGACAAAAAAGCAGATTTATTTTTGAAAACTAACAAGTGCTATTTCTCCAAGAGAACTGCCATGATCTGTTTGCCTGCACTGAAAAGTTGCTTTCATCCCACACAGTCCAGCTGTTATTCGCAGGTTGCTGAAATAATGAGCAATATTAAATAAGAGAGTTGATATCAACCACCAACACTCACAACCACATTTGGTCCCGTGCAAATAGAAGCCTTGTCCAGAAAGGCGGTGCCCTCAGCCGTGAGCGCCTCCAACAGCTCCCGTCCAGCACTATCACACCATCAGGGGGCAGCATGGGTCTGTGTCCCCCACCCCACTACCCCCGGCCCTTAACCCCAGTAGAGAAGAGTCTTAATCTCACATCTCCCTGATGGTTTCCCTCCTGCTTCTGCTGCCAAGGGGCCAGTACCTGAGTTCACAAAATAGCACTTCGTACAGACTCTTTCACCTGGACAGGTGCCACCCTCCTTCTAGCCCTGTGATCAGTTCTCTCATCATAGTCAATTTTCCACGTTCATTCTGAAACTGAATCTTGTGTGCCTATTCTGAGACAGGCCATGTACTATAGGTTAGAGCTAACCATGTTATCATTGCCCCTAATCGTGTGGGCCCTCAACCTCGGGAGCTGACTTCAGAGTAGGAGAGGTGACCAGTCAGACAAGCAACTGCACCCACATGGACTGTGGGAAACAAGGTAAGGGTGGCCCTGGAAGCACACATCCAGAACAGCTAACCTCTTCTACCTAACCACAGCAGAGGTTTGTCAGAGGAAAGGCATCCAAACTGAGACCCGGAGGATGAGGACAAGTCATTAGACAAAGGTGCCAGAAGCATGCCTCGCAGGGGTGATGACATAGGTGAACGTGCAGGGAAAAAGGAGTTCCAGTATGGAGCAGTGGCTGAAAATTCAGTATTCCGAACATGGAGTGAAAAGGATTTGGGCCTTAACACACTTCCTTCAACAGCTTATTCTCCTAGTCACCATAGCATCTGTCCCCTCAAACTTCAGAGTGGCCCCCAATGCAACACTCATTACCTCTCCCTCAACTTGCAGAACATGATATCAATACTCGCTGTTTTACAGATGACATAGAGGACACCAGGCAGGAACTCCCTCAACTTTCTGGCCAAACATGGAAACCTATGGACATCCGTGCCCATTCTGAGCATTTTCCTCAACCTGACCCTTTACTGTAGGACTGAGGCCTGCCTTCCATATAAGGCCAATCCCTTGATGCTTTGGATCCCATTTTCCTCTGCCACCCACCCCTGAAACTTACTTCTCAATTCTTCCCTCTTCCTCTGATATATCCAATCCCCTTCCTCAAAAAGACAATTCCCATAAGTCTCCAACATGCTCAAATTTCTCCCATTTAAAAAAAAAATACCTCCTTCTAACCCATATCCTCCGAGTAAATAGTGCCCTATCTTCATCTTCTGCTTCAGAGCAAAACTTCCCCCAGGAGTCGTCTGTACATGTGACATCCATCTGTTCACTTCCTGCTCCTTCTCCAATTCATTCTAATCTGGCTCCTGCTCCTACTCCTACTAAAGGCACTAGGGACATCCACATTGCTAAACTCAAAGGGAACATTTTTCAGTCTTCAGCTTCTTTGATATCTCAAGAACATGAGACACTGTGATCCAATCAACTTTTAATACTCTGTCAATGGCTTCTACGATGCATACCCTTCTCCTGTTTTCTTCTTAGATCTCTGTTGGTTCCTTCTAAATCTCCTTTTCGTAGTTTATCCTCTACTAAGCCATTAAACATCTGGATTCTTCCAGATGTGGTATTGGGCCCTCTTTTATTCTCAGTTCTCTCGGTGTAAAATCATAGCTGTGATTTTGATTACCACCTTTATACAAATAGTTCATAGATTTCAATCTCTGGTCCAAAGCCACTGCAGGTTCCAAGCTGTGTATCCATACGTCTGCCTACCTGACATTTGGCCTAGCTGTCTCAAGGGCACCTCAAGCTCTACATGTCCAAAGCTGAACTCAGCACCTCCCGTGCCCTTCCTTCCACACACAAATGTGGTCCTCTTCAAGTATTTCCTACCTCAGCAAATGGTACCACCACCATCCATTTTCTCAAGCCAGAATTATGGCATCATCTTTTACACTTCCCTTTCAATTCCCTGCTTTAAACTTTTTACTGAATCCAATTAATTTTGCCTCTTACATGTCTCTTGAAACCATACTTTTCTCATCAATTCAGCTGCTACCTTCCTAATCCAAGCTATCACCATCTGTTAACTAGACTATTAGAGTGATCTATGCATTAACCCCACTACATCTCCTCTTAGCTTGCTCCAGAGAATCATCTTTTCAAAACACAAATCAGGACTTGTAGTGTGAGCCAAGTTGAAATAAGCCTATCATAGTCTCTCTCCCCCAACAATGACAACTAAATACTTTCAATATAAAAGGCAACCTCCTGAGAGCTCTGCAAAGTAAACAACAGCAAGAAAATT
The DNA here is from genome assembly GCF_053574225.1 of Canis aureus. Classification (NCBI taxonomy): domain Eukaryota; kingdom Metazoa; phylum Chordata; class Mammalia; order Carnivora; family Canidae; genus Canis; species Canis aureus. The sequence goes on from NC_135649.1 coordinate 103,723,474, forward strand.
AGGGAAAGAAGTCCAAATTTTAAAAATCAACCCATATGGTAATGACTTTCCACTTATTTCCCCCTCTTATCTCCCTCAGCTTTGACACCAGTTACAAAACCATGCAGTGGATCCTTCAGCCAAACCTCTAAGAGAAATTCCATATTCCTGATCAGAGAACCAGGGAAAGGGTGTTTGCAAGTGGAAGAGTAGAGAAGAACTCCTGGGGTTTTTTCCTTCTTTCTCTCCTTGCCTTTCTCTGTGGAGGACCTCAGTCATGGACCTATGCATCAGCACGATAGCCAAAACTCCAAGAGAATGTTTCTCGACAAAAGAATCTTAAAAAAAGAAATCTATGGTGTGCATACTGTGGAAAAATTCTTGGTTTCTCTGCCCCCTCCTCCTCTCTCTCTAAGGCAGCAGCACAGGAAATTAAAACTTGAAGAAAAATGCTGTCTTTCTGGCCAAATGGCCATAATGAGGGGCGTCTGAGATCCATAGGGTATGGTAAGGAGAGATGCTTTCCCTTAACTTTGGAAAGGGGATCCTTTGTGTACAAATTCCTCCTCTGTACCTGTGTGGGACTGACCCAAAGCAGCTAAGATGTAGAGGACCTGAACAACATTATCAACCAACTTGACCTAATTAACATTTATAAAGCACTCCACCCCAAAACAGCAGACACTATAGTACACCTCTCAGAAACACTCCTTGACATTTGGTCTAGACAATGATTTTTCAGATGTGACATCAAAAGCAAAAATAAACAAATAAGATGACATCAAACAAGAAAGCTTCTGCAAAGCAGAAACAGTCAACAAAAGAAGGAGGCAACCTACAAAGGGGGAGAAAATATTTATAAAACCATGTATCGGATAGGGGGTTAAAATCCAAAATACATAAGGAACTCCTACAGCTCCATAGCGAAAAGACAGAACCTGATTTTAAAAATAGGCAGAGGACCTGAATAGACATCTTTCCAAGGAAGACAGACAAATAGCCAACAACACATAAAAAGATGCTCAATATCACTAGTCATTACAGAAATGCAAGGCAAAACCACGAGTTATCACCTCACACCAATTAGGAAAGTTATGACCAAAAAGATAAGCCTTAACACATGCTCATGAGGATGTGAGTAAAAGGGAACACTTGTGAACTGTTGATGGGACTGGAAATTGGTGTAACCACTGTGTAAAACAGTATGGAGAGTCCTCAAAAAATTAAAGATAGAACTGCCATATGATCCAACATCCCACTTCTGGGTATATTATCTGAAGGAAATTAAATCACTGACTCAAAGAGATATTTGTACCCCTATGTTCACTGCAGTATTAATATTCAAAAAAGAGCCAAGACATGGAAACAACCTAAGTTTCCATGGATGGATGAGTGGATAAAGAAAATGTGGTCTGGGGCAGCCCAGGTGGCACAGTGGTTTAGCGCTGCCTTCAGCCCAGGGCGTGATCCTGGAGACCCGGGATCGAGTCCCGCATCTGGCTCCCTGCATGGAGCCTGCTTCTCCCTCTGCCTGTGTCTCTGCCTCTCTCTCGATCTCCTCTCTGTGTATTCTCATGAATAAATAAATAAAATCTTAAAAAAAAAGAAAATGTGGTCTGTATATGCAATAAAAAATATTCATCCATAAAAAGAAGGAAATCCTACCATTTACGACAACATGAACGGACCCTGGGGGCATTATGCTAAGTGAAATAAGTCAGACACAGGAAGACCTATACTGTATACCTCCACTTCCATGTGGAATCTAAAAACAAAGCTGAACTCAGGGACACCTGGGTGGCTCAGCAGTTGAGTGTCTGCCTTCGACTGAGGGCAGACTGATCTGGGGTCTGGGGATCGAGTCCCACATCAGGCTCCCTGCGAGGAGCCTGCTTCTCCCTCTGCCTGTGTCTCAGCCTCTATCTCTCTGTGTCTCTCATGAGTAAATAAATAAAATCTTTAAAAAAATAAAAAGAATTGGGATCCCTGGGTGGCGCAGTGGTTTGGCGCCTGCCTTTGGCCCAGGGCACGATCCTGGAGACCCGGGATCGAATCCCACATCGGGCTCCCGGTGCATGGAGCCTGCTTCTCCCTCTGCCTGTGTCTCTGCCTCTCTCTCTCTCTCTCTCTCTCTGTGACTATCATAAATAAATAAAAAAATTAAAAAAATAAAAATAAAAATAAAAAGAATTTAAAAAGCTGAACTCAAGAGCAGAGAGTACACCGGTGGTTGCCAGGGGCTGGGAAATAGGGAGATGTTGGTCAAAGGAAACAAACTTCCAGTTTCAACATAAATAAATTCTGGGGACCTAATATACAACATGGTGACTACTATTAACAATAAAATATTATATGATTGGAAGTTGCTGAGACAGTAGATCTTAAATGTTTCCATTACAAAAAAAATAGCAGTTATGTGAAGTGATGGATGCATTAACTAACCTTATTGAGGTCATGATTTTGCAATATATACATATACCAAGTCATCAGCATGTACCATGTACACCTTACATTTGTAGGTGTTATGTGTCAATTATAACTCAATAAAGCTGGGGGGGTGGCGGGGGGGGGGGTAAGCAATGACTAAAACAAAACACCTGAAAATATTCAAGTGCTGATAAGGATGCAAGGCAACTGAAACTCACACACTGCTGGTGAGAATGCAAAATGGCACAAGCACTCTGAAAGGCAGTTTGGCAGCTTCGAATAAACAGATGCTTACCATAACTTTTCTAGGTAGAAAGCAGGAGTCAGGGTGAGTGAGGCTTGGAAAAACACACAACCTTGCACTGGTCAAAGAGGCCAGAAAGTTTAGGATGTTTATGGAGGCTTCGAAGCTGCTGAGTGTAGACGAACAAGTGTAAACAGGTGTAAACAGAAGGGAATAAGAGACCACGTGAAGACCACATTCCACACATATAGGAAAGTGAAGGAATTTACAGTTAAAGAGGCAATGTCTCAGGGATCAAAAATCAAGACCTTGAGTTGACTGGATCTTACGATGGAAAGATCCAAGGTGTATCTGGCTTTAATTCCAATGCCCAAAAAGATAATGTGTTTTGCTATAAATTGTGAAGGCTTCAAGTTGCTGAGCAGGACATTTTATTAGAATTGGTGTGATTAGTTCTGCATATAATTACAAATGATAATCTCTTTGGCAGTCTTTATCCCATTTCTTGCCTACTCTATTTCTATTTTGTGTAGGGAAGTGATCCCAAATATTTATTGCAGACTCATCATTAAATAATATAGTATCTTCAGTAGGTTGAAGTTAATTTAATTTACTTATAATAAACATATATGTAGAACTGAAAATGTCATATACATCATGGCTTTCTCCAAAAGAGAAATTATTTTAAAAGGGATAATCATTGTAAAAGCAATATTTTGAAGTAATTTTTATGTCATTTCTTAATGGTACCAAAAACTTGTTTCTCTCTCCAAAATATTATCATACTATAACTGTTCTGGGAAAAGCGATATGATTGAATATGCTTCATCTTTTTAAGTCTTAGTTTAACACCCTCTAATGTAGCAATATGAAGTTCTGATTCTAAGTTCAGTTTATTATAATTCTTAGTTTTAATAGCCAAACTTTAAAGACATATCATACAAATATGTACTTAGAAATGAAAGAAATGCATCATTGCCCATGCTTACCAAATCATTATACTTGCTTTCTATTCCCAATAACCAATTATATACAATGGCTTCAGGGGCAAATAGACCAGTAAATTTCTACCTTCCTTAATGATATTCACTTATTCTTGCAAACTATTCAGGATGTGCCAAATCTTTATATCTTTCGCAAACTATTATTATAAGTCCCACCAAAATTCTTTTCTGAAAAAATTTTGAAGGTGTTGAAAAATTCTGTCCCCAATGTGTGTGTGCGTGTATGTGTGTGAAATTACTTTTCAGTGACAAAAATCTCAATGAGGAAGGAAACATTCCCAAATGCACTCTCCATTACACAAATGTGTTTTTTAAAAAGCAGTTACTTTCTCACATAGTGTTCAGACGATGATGTTATTGGCTTTATTTAAATTTTAGTAGTTAACATACAGTGCAATATTGGTTTCTGAAGTAAATTCGGTGATTCATCACCTACATACAATACCCAATGCTCATCACAACAAGTACTCTCTTTAATTCCCATCACCCAGGGCGCCGGGGTGGTTCAGTTGGTTAAGCATCGGACTTTTGATTTCAGCTCAGGTCATGATCTCAGGATCCTGGAATCAAGTCCCACATCAAGCTCCATGCTCAGCAGGGAGTCTGCTTGAGGATTTTTCTCTCTCTCTCCCTCTGCTGCTCTCTCTCTCTCTCTAAAAATGAATATTAAATCTTTAAAAAACTAAAGATTCGTTTTAAAAATACCCAACTCCTATCAAGCCCATTCCCCACCCACATCCTTCCCATCAACCCTCAATTTGTTCTCTATTGTTAAGAGTCTCTTAGGGCTTGTTACCCGCTCTCCTTTATATATTTTCCCCCTTCCCATATGTTCATCTGTTTTCTTTCTTAAATTTCTCATATGAGTAAGGTCATATGGTATTTGTCTTTCTCTGACTGACTTACTTCACTTAGCATAATACCCTCTAGCTCCATCCATGTTGTTGCAAATGGCAAGATTTCATTGTTTTTGATGGCTTAGTAATATTCCATTATGTATATTTATATGCTGCATATAAATGTGTGTGTGTGTATATATATATATACACCCCACATCTTCTTTATCCATTCATCAGTTGATGGACATTTGGGCTTTCTCCATAGTTTGGCTATTATTGATAATGCTGTTATAAACATCGGGGTTCATGTACCCGTTCAAATCTATATTTTTGTATCCTTTGAGTAACAAACCATTGACTTTATATTGAAGATATAGGGTGTGTGTGTGTGTGTGTGTGAATGGGTGCATGCACTTAAATAGTAGGAAGTAGTCTACTGTCAGATCTAATTAGGAATCATTGTTCACACTCTACAATGAGGCTAAGGAAGAAGTCACACAAAAAATAAGAGTCAACTCTGCCATTTTCTTATGGTTTGCTTAGTCTTGCCTTCAGAGTAGTCTCTTAATCCTCAGTTTCTTAGTAAAATTTCTTCTAATCTACTGGTCCATTTGGAGGCCAACAGACAAGCTAATATATAATATGGTTAACATATAATCTATAATTCCCTGAACAAGACACAAATCAAGTGAAATCCATGAAAGATTCAAACAACAAATGAGTGAGTCACCATCAAGCCCCTTTGGGATTCTCCCTTCCTCCTGGATCCCCTTAGCCAAACAGAACTCAGAATCGTCCCATATGTGAACTGATTGGAGGCAGCTATGTCAACTTGTATACTGAATAATAACAAAGTCTAATTTCTTTCTTATATAAAAAGCAAGCAGGATTAGAAACTAAATGTTCATTCCACACCACACTTTGTGGTGCCCACATTCCATTATGGAGAAATTCATGAAATATATCATAGCAAAGCCATTTAAAGGAACACTTTACAGTCAATAAAATAATGTGATAGAAAAAGAATTCAAAATGGGAAAACAATATACCATTAGAATGAAAAGCAGTTTACAACAGTATTTTGCATAGTGGTGGGACCGAAGAAATATGCTTATATATGGGTGAATACAGATAAAGAAAAGTTACTAGAAGCATATACACCAAAACATTAATTTCTCCATCCCTGCATGTTTTCTTTTTTCATATTTTCCAAAATGTCTGTAATCATATTGTAATCAAAGGAAGACATATTACATTTTTTTACTAAAAAGGATGTCTTAACTTGTTATTTCATAAACAAGACTGTTATGAAATATGATGACTGTACCATGTTCATTCCATTCATTTGTCAAAAGAGTGATAGCCCACTCAGTACCACGCACTGCTTAAGACCACAGGGAACACAATGATGAACAGGAACAGACTCTGTTCCTGTCCTCATGAAGCATAGACAGACAATAATCAATAGATGAAAAACACAGCAACAGTAAGAACTAGGAACAGAGAGGATATAGCACTATAAAACTCCAAAAGGGGACACCTCACCTAGAACAGAGGAAAAAGAAGATGTTGCAAGTATGGGTAGATGTCCAGACCTTTTATTTAAAACATTTTAAATGAGGGGCACCTGGCTGGCTCAGTTAAGCCTCTGACTCTTGATCTTTCAGCTGAGGTGATGACCTTGGGGTCGTAAGATCAAGCTCCACATCAGGCTCCACACTGGGCATATTTTCCACTTAAGATTCTCTCCCTCTCCCTTTGCCCCTCCCTTTTGCTCATGCCTGCAGGCTTGCATGTTCCCTGTCTCTGTCTCTCTCCCTCTCAAATAAAGAATTAATTAATAGACATTTTAAATGGAAATGCTATAATTTTTCATGAAAAACCAAACTGTAATAATCTGTGGGCTTTATGTGGATTTCTATTAGTCATGTCTCTAGTCCCTTCTATTAGGATGAATAATAAACAACTGCTTGAACTTCTCAAAGTGTCAGATAATGATCAATCTGATCATGGAGCCCTTTGGCAAAATCAAATTATTTTAAAACAATAATTTTTTACACCCTCTCGTGGCCTTTCCAAAGGTAAAAATCAAAAGTAAACTTTTAATCTAACCATAAGAAATTATGAGAAGACAGAAATTCTAACAGAAGTAGAAATTCTAGTGAGCCAATCCCTAGAGAGATGGGTCCCCTTTACTGTGTTTCCTTGGTTACCACTAGAAATTGGTGAAAGATATTTGGGAACAGTCAGATTTAATGTGAAAGATGTGACAAGACAAGATGGAACTGACTTCAGATAGAGTTAGACAGACACTGTCAATTTCATGGTCCTGCCTTTCCCAATTTCTACATTTCACAAATGCGCAAATAACTTAAAAGAGACATGCATAAAAATTTGGCTTCTATATGGCACTCTCAAAAAATGCTAGACAACTATAAATTAATACAGATTATCACCTCATCTAGTTTTCTAATATTGCTCTCCTAAAGCATTTTAGAGGGTCAGTGATTTCTCAATTCCTTAAATCATTCCTGCCAACATTGTCACATGCAATAAATTGCTGGAAGCCTAAATCTGCCATGTTCCTTTCCTTGATGAAAATGTAAATCTTTCCAAACATATTGATTTTATCGCTGTAAAAGCAGAGCATACTGTCTAGTATTTTGCAAGGCTCTAAGTCACACTGTATGATGGGAATTTTAAAGAGAGATGCCACCACTTTGCCCATCGTTATCATTCCTCCCTTAGGAAGAAGTGAAATGGTCCTGGGCAGTGCACCAGATCACACCTGTTATACACACCAAAGCTCCTGGTCATTCTTTTAAGAAGACTTAGTGATTAGAAGCCCATGTGACAGACAGCACTATGACACTGTGGACGACTGAGTTGCTGAATTTGGGGGCAGAAATGAATGTTGATTAGTGTCTGTTTCCTCTTTGGGTGAAAAAAGATGAGGCGAAGGCAATTTTTTTTCCTGCCTTTCCCAGAAAGATGAGATAAAAGGCAGAGTGTCATAGTTAACAACTCTCTCAGCTCCATTACTGCTAGCCTAGCATCTGAGAGAGGTAAATGATTTCACTGATTAGAAAATGAATCTTGAAAATGCAAGAGCTGCACAGAATACTGGTCCAGAATTGTACAGGTATTTGAATGAATGCTAGAGAATAAACTCATTTAAATTTACCAACTACGAAAATGTACTATTAAAGATGCGCATTTTGGTCCAATGATCGTCATGGATAATATCATTAAGTACTCTCTCATGGTACTAAATTCAAGAAGAGTTAGGACATTTAAAAATGCATTATTACAAATTAGAAATCTAGCTCAATCCATAGAGGCAGATATGCCTTCTTTCTACAAATGAGCCCCTTTTGCAGATAGAGGAAGTCCTATCTCAATAGTGTAACAAAGAAGCTGTAAGAGCAAAGTGTTGATAGTGATGCTCATACTGACATTTCTATAATATATTGGAGGTGATAATATGAGGAATTAGTTGCTTCCTGGGTAGAAGGTAGACATTTGGAGAAGTTTATTAACTTGTTCTGGCTACTAGTGTATCATTTAGTAAATTGTATCTCCGGGGCATTAAATAGCATCATCATGGTCAGGAACAAAGTTAGGAAAATGGGAAATGCATTATCTGCTGTGCTGAGTAGTTCATTCACCCCATGAAATCTGGCCCAATGATTATTGAATCCAAGATACTGAGAATGTCTAATCTGGTACACGAAATGTGTGCAGTATATACCTTTGTCTTCGGTGCACCAAGACAAATACTGCACAAGGTTAAGACATTTTGGGGATCCCTGGGTGGCGCAGCGGTTTGGCGCCTGCCTTTGGCCCAGGGCGTGATCCTGGAGACCCGGGATCGAATCCCACATCGGGCTCCCGGTGCATGGAGCCTGCTTCTCCCTCTGCCTGTGTCTCTGCCTCTCTCTCTCTCTCTGTAACTATCATAAATAAATAAAATTAAAAAAAAAAAACAAGGTTAAGACATTTCTACATATAACACCTAGGAAGGGCATTAGGTCACAGAGGCTGAACAAGAGATGGTTAGAACTAATGAATTTTGTTTTCACCCTCCTCTCTATCAATTGTTCCTTTTGTCTTCCTACTCCTTTGTGAAGGCAGCTGTAAGATGACTTCCTCAGGATTCCTTCCTCATTCAGGGAGGATGTAGCTCCACAGGCTGAACCAGGTATAAACATCACCCAACAGACAATGGCCACAAAACAAAGTCAGTGGACACTTGTGCTGCTTGCTTCATTAAAGTTATGTATCCACTGAGACGTGCCAAACCAGAGTCATTTCATGGTTTATCAGTCAAATAATATCAAAGAAAGATAAAATATAGCTCAGGTGAATAAAAAAGAAGATAAAAAGGAGTAAGATCACAAATACATCACAAATACAAAACATATATATATATATATATATTTGTGATGGTCTTGATGCTGGAGTTATATGGGTGGCCAAGGCTCGGAATTCAGATAAGAAAACCAAGGCTAGCCATGGAGTTGTAAGGTCAGAGTTCTACTACAAGAAGGGGTCTCAAGGAGTTTTTTTTTTAATATTTTATTTATTTACTTAAGAGAGAAAGAGAAAGAGAGAGTGCACACATGCACACACGAGGTGCGGGGTGGAGGGAGAGGGAGAAGCAGGCTCCCTGCCAACGCGGGGCTAGATCCCAGGATCCTGGGATCATGACTTAAGCCAAAGGCAGACACTTAACTGTCTGAGCCATCCAGGTGCCCCAGAAGTTTCTCTTTCAATCCCTTTATTTATCAAACAAAGAAGCTGAGGCCCAGAGGCTCAGACTTTGAATCTATTCAGTCACATGGATCACTACTTACAGTGATAGGACTAGAAGCGTATATTAGCTCTGTCTTTTCCTATTTAGCATTAAACAATGGCAGTGAAATGCATACATGGAGGAAATTGGTTTCCGGTCCTAGAGAAGCTGAGTTGTCCTCCTCACAGAGTTTGAAGACCTTGTACTCTTTCAAGGACACTATACCATACTTAAAAAAGCCAAAAAAAAAAAAAGTGCATAACACATCTCGACTTAGACATAATCTTTAAAACACAATTCCAGTGTACTAGTAAATTCTCTGAAATGCAAACTCATACGCTGTGTGAGACAATGCAATTTTATAACTCTGTTGCTATACTGTGTATTTAGCTCAGAAAAACAAACAAAATAATACTATTCTGTGAACAGAGCCACCAGATTGTATTATTTAATACTCTTGATAGATGACAGTCATTTTTGCAAGTGGCATCTGGCCAAGATTGCAGGTATCCAAGAGTGTCTCAACTGTGCTCAATCATTGCATCTCCCTCCATTAAAAAACTGTATTGAGATTTCTAGAACCCACAGCAATCAATCTGCTTGATTAATGAAATTTTTTTAAAGCTTTTGTTTTCCTGGCACTGGCTCTCAAAAAAATTAGATGCTCATTTCCTCCTCCATTTGTGGTTGCTAGGAAAGAGAGATTTGGTGATAAATATTTATTATCTTCCCATTCCTGTCTCCCTTATGGTGGGGTTATTGCTTTTTTCAGTTCCAGAGCTAAGGAAAATGTCTGCCATGTCATTAATAATAAACAAAGCTGTAGTGTGTGTGTAATAATGAATTAAGCTCATCCCAGCCCATCTGTGCATCACCATTCACCAGTACCTTGTCAAACGAAGGTTCTGCAGAATCCACAGGTCCTTGGTCTTCTCATTATGGAAGTAATCTGTGGGAAGAGGCAAGTTAAGTTGTAAAATATTATTATATAAAGTGAGCAACCTCTGCTCCCAAAGAATATCTGGCAGTGAAGCAAAATTCTAGCTAGGATTGCTCCAAGGTTGAGAGGGGAAAAAGGGAAAAACCAAGGCTCATTTGATAATGGAGAATCAACAGAGCAGCCTCCCTATGGAAATCAAGCAGCTGGAGAGGGGCAAGGATCAGTCTGAACTTGTTCACTTTTTCCATTTCTTGGCCAATTTAGAACAGTTTCCTCAATGCACTGGTGAGCCTTTTCCAAATTGTTTCGTAAAAATTTCACTAACAACATTCCCATACTTTCCCCTCATTAATCATTCTCTAGTAAACAGCACTGTATTTACTCTTCTCTACCTCTATTCTCTTCTAGAAAAAGGCTTCCACACTTTCTTGACCTATTGCTAACATAAAGGATCCCCACAAACCGTGCTTCTCAGACTTTAATGAGCATATGAACTGCAGAGGGATCTTGTTAAAATGCAGATTCAGATTCAGTAGGTCTGAGTAGGACCTGATACTGTGCCTTTCTAACAAGCTCTCGACTGATGCCAGCGCTGCTGTCTGCAGACCTCCCTTCAAAAAGTAAGACTCTCAACAATCCATCTCTCCCTTTAGCACTTCCAAGAGTCAAGCAAGGACAATAAATTAAGAAGCCCGCATAAACAAAGACAGCATTTTAAAATACATTATATATTTTTAAATAGATGAATTTGATGTTTTCATCCAGAATTGCCTCTCCACATGTTGTTTCTCTAAATTATAACACTCCCTGACTGGACACACAGATAAGTCCTACAAACAAATCGAGTAAATAACATGCTCTTGCTATAAAAGGATTTGTCTCCTGTTTATTGTCAGTACGCCTTCTCACCTGGATGGTAAACTCCCAAAACCGCAAGCAACATCCACTAGTCTATCTTCACAGCCCCTCCCTTAGCATGCTGTCAAATGCAATGCAACTAATGTTACTGAAGACCTTTTACACAATCAGCACCGGACTGAGAACTGGATATGTTGAAAGGAAGCAGAAAACAACGTGCTCCCAAGGAGTTCAGCAGTAATTGTGATACTCTCCCTGAATCACTTCAATATGGCATGGTTAGAAAGCGAGCTGAAGTCAATACCACACAGTTAAGATCGTCATCTGGTATAAAGGCAAATATATTCGTTTCCAATTCTAATATTTTAAATCCAAGTCTTCTCCTGTGTGTGAACTCCATAGAACTCTTCTCATTCTTTGAAAACTGTACATAAACTTCAAGACCCAAAACTTCTCTGTGAACCAATGCTCTTTTGTGTCTTTTGTACACCACTAAGTGACAGCATTTCAACTGACCAGAGGTAAACAAATGAGAAAAATGGAAATAACAACAGAAGGTATTCTTAATTCCTAAGAAGATCTGACAGCTGTAATATGAATGAATTCTACACTACCGGAGTGGAAAGCTTTCACAAACAAACAATCAAAAGAAAGATGTTTTCTCCTACTTGGTATTTAGCAGTCCAGTCACAGCGAGGTTAAAAATATAATTTCCATATTCCTTATCTAAGGGGACTCAATCAAGCAAGACTCCTTTCAACCCTCACTGGGACAGTAAGGAACAGATGTAAAAACATCTGCCCTGCTTCAAAATGATGAAAACACTACCGTGATATCAAAGACCGCGCCGGGTCACTCCACGAAAGTCTCCAGTCGCAACATGAAAGTGTTTTATCGACTGTCATTGTGGCGAAAGTCAAGAATAATACAAACTAACGTTTTAATTATCAACCTGAAACCTAGTTTTTGGTCTTCTCTATTCCATCTCACAGCATTATCACTGATATCTCTAATTGACACTTCCTTCTGTGCCTTTTGGGGGACTGAAAAAATGCTGGAATACTTGACATTTTTGCTGCAGCAACAGTGACATCCAGTGGGTAGCAAGATTAACCCCGAAATTCTGTGTAAACTCAATAAAGCTGAGGGTTAGGATATCCCAAGAAATGTTTTCAGTTACTTGTGGTCATTTGGTATGAAAATCATACACTTTTAACTCCCTTGGGACAACACTCTGTTTAGTTGTTACAGTAGTTAACAGGCAAAGCAAAGTCCTATCTCCTCTAATGGACCAAGACATTGCTACAGTTTCTTCCCAGGTCAATGCCACTCATTGCAGCAAAAGAAACTGGCCAGAAAAGTCTTATTAAATTAATTTTACAAATAATATTCTTTCCACATTTGCTTAAATTCTCTGTTACTTAATTTAATGTAGTTTATCACCTGAAATGCTTCCAATTACCAAAAATTTCATAAAATTTAAGTGAAGAAATGTAATTACCAGGTTTTCTTTGTGTATATTTTCTGTATATTTTATATACACAATATATATACTTATAAATATATTTATAAAAATATGATATATATTTTAAATACATATATTTAAAATAAATCCACATCTCTTGTTTAGTAGATGGCTAATAGAACTATACAATACAAATACAATGTTCATGGAATGCCAGATTTTATTTTAGTAATTTGTTACTATCACGATTGCATACCATTGTTCATGGTTCAGCTTTAAGTCATTAAATGTTCTTCAATCTAACTTCTGGCAAATAGATACCACAGAAGTGTTAACAGTTTTGAAGAAAATAATTGCTCCTCGGGTTTGGTCCCTTGGGCCTAGTGGAAAGAATTTAAGTACCTAGACCCCAAGGACCTTTCAGAAGAGACACTGATATTGCTGAAATCCCTCTGAAAGTAGAACTAGATTTTAAGGTGTTTTGGAAAGGAAAAAAAGAAACCAGTGAATGTGATCCATTACCCCAAATGGGCTCCCTTGCAAGAAAGAAAACCAGGCCACAAAACAAAAGAGAGTACTTAGGGATTCATCTGTGTATACCCCCAAAAAGTGATCCATCAAAAAACAAGATTAGATTCATTGTACAGAAAAAATCAAAATCTATACAGTTTCAAAAGCAGCAGGAAGCACAGAATTCCTGGGCTCTGCTATTAACACAAGAGGTTTCATAGGGTATTGGAATAGGCCCACCAAATCTTTTACACAAACTAAATGACAGTATATGATGCACATGCCAAAGACCAAAACAACAACAACAACAACAAACAAACAAAAATCAAAGAAAGTCAGAACAGTGTGTGGAAATAAAAACATAATACTCCTGAGGGTATTATGCTGAGTGAAATAAGTCAATCAGAGAAAGACAGTTTATCATGGGGTTTCACTCATATGAGGAATATAAGAAACAGCGCAGAGGATCATAAGGGAAGGAGGGGAAACTAGGAAGAAATCAGAGAGGGAGAAAAACCATGAGAAAAACATGAGAGGGAGAAAAACCATCAAACCCAGTTTGATTCCTGGGAAACAAACTGAGGGTTGCTGGAGGGGAGGCGGGTGGGGGGATAGGGTAACTTGGTGATGGGCATTAAGGAGGGCATGTGATGTGATGAGCACTGGGTGTTATATGCAACTGATGAATTATTGAACACTACATCTGAAACTGGTGATGTACTATACGTTGGCTAATTGAATTTAAAAAAAAAAGAAAAAAAAGAGCACCACTCCTAAGACATTTAGCCTGTTAAGTTCACATTGTCCAACACAGCAGCCATCAGCTACCTGTGGCTACTGGGCATGTGAAACACGGCCAGTCCAAATTGAGATGTGCTATAAGGATAAAGTACATACTGGATTTTGAAGACTTAGTATGAAAAAAATAATATAAAATAACTGATAATTTGTGTATGCTTACATATGAAAATTATAAAACATTGGATGTATCTAGTTAAATAAAATATCAAAATTATTTTACCTGTTCCTTTTTTAATCTGGCTATTAAAAAGATTAAAAGTATATATATAGTTTGTATTATGTTTCTATTAGTGCTTCTCTAAGCAAATATGTAAGAATGAACATGTTACTTCACGTAAAAATCTCTATCATTTTATATACAGTATCATCTTAATGTATTTATCCACTCCTTGACTGTCCTGGCCTTCTCAAATTCACATACATGATTTAAATAATAGTTTAAATTAATGATTACATTTTCAGCTGCTACCCATTGGTCTTATAGGTACAGTATAAATAGAGAGGCATAATTCACTAGTTAAATCTGCAGATTCTGAAGCCAAACTGGCCAAATTGAAATCCCAGGTCTATCTCTTACTACCTGTATAACTATGAGCAAGTTATCCAAACCTTGTGTCTCACTTTCTTCAAATGTAAAATGAGAATAACAATAGGATTATTGAGGGGATAAAACAAGTTAAAATATTAAATCTTTCCCAACATTTCCCAGCTATTAGAACACATTATTAATTATATAGTTGATTTACTCTTTTTATTTTTTTTATTTTTTTAAAGATTTTATTCATTTATTCATGAGAGAGAGAGAGAGACAGGGACACAGGCAGAGGGAGAAGCAGGCTCCACGCAAGGAGCCCGATGCAGGACCCCAGGATCATGACCTGGGCCAAAGACAGGCGCCAAACCGCTGAGCCACCCAGGGATCCCCATGATTTACTCTTTTTAATTAACGGTTTACAATAGAATCCTGAACATCTGATACCTTCAAGTATTCTTGGAACTTTAAAGAAGCATTAACTATATATGCATCTAAAATTTCACCATACTCTTCAAATATGATTCATACAGTAATCTCTCCTAAAGAAATTAGTCACTTACAATATTGGTTATTTCTTCCCTTTTCTCCTTTTTAAGAAAACCCATAATGTATTTTTTGTAATCATGTTTTCTCTCCCCATTACCCAGAATTCAAAGCCCCATCATTTGGACTCTTCATTCTTCTATTTGGAACTAGAGAGCAGTTTCCTTCTATTCTTCCCCTTCCATTCCTAAAACCCCTCTTTCCTAATCACATCTGCCATTTTTCTTTTTCTTTTATTTTTTCCAAGCCAAACTGTATCCAGCTTTATTAAAGATACTTTTCATAAACAATCATGGTATTTCAGGCAGGACATGGGTGGACGATCATTAACAGTATACAACAACTTTCAAACTCCCTTCTTCAATGGACTACCAAAATCAGAAGCCACTATAAAACCCAATGAAGTCTTCATGTGATGCTCTGAACAGGGAAAGTTTAGAGTGAGGGTTGACAGTTCACATTTAGCATGTTGTTTTAACAACTTTTCACAAGCCAACCCTGACTTTCAGGAAATGAAATGAAAATGGCAGAATTATCAAACTGAAGATCCACAAGCTAAAAAAAGGAACTCTTTTGAGGGACGCCATCTCAGTGGTGACACTGTAAAGTCCAGATTGCCTGACATACTGGGAACCATTTCATGGGGTCAGGTTCCAACAGGTCTCTGGGTTTAAGGGAGTCAAGTCTATGTTGAAACATCTGCCATTTTTCTGACCTCAGAAGACCTTCTGCGTTCTCCATCATGTCAGCCTGCATTAGTTTCCTCCCTAAACTCTCACATTCATTCATACAACTAATGTTTACTGCCTGCCTACATCAAAGAGTCAAGCTCCAGGAACACCAAAATAAATGAAACACATATGTATTCCTCATGGAAATTACAGTGCAAATGGGAAGACAGATAACAAGTAAATCGTCATAAGAGAGATGACTGTCCTGAGATATTAGACAGGGAGCTAGGAGACTAATTTATTCACATGCCCATGTTAGCTTCCCTAACCAGACTGCAAACCACTGTATCTTTAATTTCCTTAAAAATACCTCCAGCATCCAGTACAGCAACATAACAGAAGTGTAAATATTGGATGAACAAAGAAATATAAATAATATTATTCAGACCCTATTTCTTTCTTTCACATGACCTACCATGTGACTCCCTAAGGCTCAACTTTTGCCCTTTATTATTGCATGGCATAGAGGATATCACTCTACTCAGATGACCTAAGTTACATGCCAGCACCCAAACTCATCAACTGTATATTTACATCTGTTAGCCAATGTATTGTGCAAATATAAGATACTGATATTTTTGGTCCATTCTTTTTTTTTAAATAAATTAATTTTGTATTGCTGTTCAATTTACCAACATACAGAATAACACCCAGAGCTCATCCCGTCAAGTGCCCCCTTCAGTGCCCGTCACCCATTCACCCCACCCCCCGCCCTCCTCCCCTTCCACCACCCCTAGTTCGTTTCCCAGAGTTAGGAGTCTTTACGTTCTGTCTCCCTTTCTGATATTTCCCACACATTTCTTCTCCCTTCCCTTATATTCCCTTTCACTATTATTTATATTCCCCAAATGAATGAGAACATACACTGTTTGTCCTTCTCCGATTGACTTACCTCACTCAGCATAATACCCTCCAGTTCCATCCACGTTGAAGCAAATGGTGGGTATTTGTCGTTTCTAATGGCTGAGGAATATTCCATTGTATACATAGGGATCCCTGGGTGGCGCAGCGGTATACATAGACCACATCTTCTTTATCCATTCATCTTTCGATGGACACCGAGCCTCCTTCCACAGTTTGGCTACTGTGGACATTGCTGCTAGAAACATTGGGGTGCAGGTGTCCTGGCGTTTCATTGCATCTGAATCTTTGGGGTAAATCCCCAGCAGTGCAATTGCTGGGTCGTAGGGCAGGTCTATTTTTAACTCTTTGAGGAACCTCCACTCGGTTTTCCAGAGTGGCTGCACCAGTTCACATTCCCACCAACAGTGTAAGAGGGTTCCCCTTTCTCCACATCCTCTCCAACAGTTGTTGTTTCCTGCCTTGTTAATTTTCCCCCTTCTCACTGGTGTGAGGTGGTATCTCATTGTGGTTTTGATTTGTATTTCCCTGATGGCAAGTGATGTGGAGCATTTTCTCATGTGCATGTTGGCCATGTCTATGTCTTCCTCTGTGAGATTTCTCTTCATGTCTTTTGCCCATTTCATGATTGGATTGTTTATTTCTTTGGTGTTGAGTTTAATGAGTTCTTTATAGATCTTGGAAACTAGCCCTTTATCTGATACGTCATTTGCAAATATCTTCTCCCATTCTGTAGGTTGTCTTTTAGTTTTGTTGACTGTATCCTTTGCTGTGCAAAAGCTTCTTATCTTGATGAAGTCCCAATAGTTCATTTTTGCTTTTGTTTCTTTTGCCTTCTGGATGTATCTTGCAAGAAGTTACTGTGGCCAAGTTCAAAAAGGGTGTTGCCTGTGTTCTCCTCTAGGATTTTGATGGAATCTTGTCTCACATTTAGATCTTTCATCCATTTTGAGTTTATCTTTGTGTATGGTGAAAGAGAGTGGTCTAGTTTCATTCTTCTGCATGTGGATGTCCAATTTTCCCAGCACCATTTATTGAAGAGACTGTCTTTCTTCCAATGGATAGTCTTTCCTCCTTTATCGAATATTAGTTGACCATAAAGTTCAGGGTCCACTTCTGGATTCTCTACTCTGTTCCATTGATCTATGTGTCTGTTTTTGTGCCAGTACCACACTGTCTTGATGACCACAGCTTTGTAGTACAACCTGAAATCTGGCATTGTGATGCCCCCAGATATGGTTTTCTTTTTTAAAATTCCCCTGGCTATTCGGGGTCTTTTCTGATTCCACACAAATCTTAAAATAATTTGTTCTAACTCTCTGAAGAAAGTCCATAGTATTTTGATAGGGATTGCATTAAACGTGTAAATTGCCCTGGGTAACATTGACATTTTCACAATATTAATTCTGCCAATCCATGAGCATGGAATATTTTTCCATCTCTTTGTGTCTTCCTCAATTTCTTTCAGAAGTGTTCTACAGTTTTTAGGGTATAGATCCTTTACCTCTTTGGTGAGGTTTATTCCTAGGTATCTTATGCTTTTGGGTGCAATTGTAAATGGGATTGACTCCTTCATTTCTCTTTCTTCAGTCTCATTGTTAGTGTATAGAAATGCCACTGATTTCTGGGCATTGATTTTATATCCTGCCACGCTACCAAATTGCTGTATGAGTTCTAGCAATCTTGGGGTGGAGGCTTTTGGGTTTTCTATGTAGAGTATCATGTCATTGGCGAAGAGGGAGAGTTTGACTTCTTCTTTGCCAATTTGAATGCCTTTAATGTCTTTTTGTTGTCTGATTGCTGAGGCTAGGACTTCCAGTACTATGTTGAATAGCAGTGGTGAGAGCGGACATCCCTGTCTTGTTCCTCATCTTAGGGGAAAGGCTCCCAGTGCTTCCCCATTGAAAATGATATTTGCTGTGGGCTTTTCGTAGATGGCTTTTAAGATGTCGAGGAATGTTCCCTCTATCCCTACACTCTGAAGAGTTTTGATCAGGAATGGATGCTGTATTTTGTCAAATGCTTTCTCTGCATCTAATGAGAGGATCATATGGTTCTTGGTTTTTCTCTTGCTGATATGATGAATCACATTGATTGTTTTACAAGTGTTGAACCAGCCTTGTGTCCCGGGGATAAATCCTACTTGGTCATGGTGAATAATTTTCTTAATGTGCTGTTGGATCCTATTGGCTAGTATCTTGTTGAGAATTTTTGCATCCATGTTCATCAGGGATATTGGTCTGTAATTCTCCTTTTTGGTGGGGTCTTTGTCTGGTTTTGGAATTAAGGTGATGCTGGCCTCATAGAACGAATTTGGAAGTACTCCATCTCTTTCTATCTTTCCAAACAGCTTTAGTAGAATAGGTATGATTTCTTCTTTAAATGTTTGATAGAATTCCCCTGGGAAGCCATCTGGCCCTGGGCTCTTGTGTCTTGGGAGGTTTTTGATGACTGCTTCAATTTCCTCCCTGGTTATTGGCCTGATCAGGTTTTCTATTTCTTCCTGTTCCAGTTTTGGTAGTTTGTGGCTTTCCAGGAATGTGTCCATTTCTTCTAGATTGCCTAATTTATTGGCGTATAGCTGTTCATAATATGTTTTTAAAATCGTTTGTATTTCCTTGGTGTTGGTAGTGATCTCTCCTTTCTCATTCATGATTTTATTAATTTGAGTCTTCTCTCTCTTCTTTTTAATAAGGTTGGCTAATGGTTTATCTATCTTATTAATTCTTTCAAAGAACCAACTCCTGGTTCTGTTGATCTGTTCCACAGTTCTTCTGGTCTCGATTTCGTTGAGTTCTGCTCAAATTTTAATTAACTCCCAAACACACAAAACTCCCAAAACACAAAAGTCCAGGACAAGCTGGCTTCACAGGCAAATTCCACCAAACATTTAAAGAAGGGTAACCCTTGTGTTTTGGGAGTTTTTTGATTACTGATTCAGTTTCATTGGTGGTGATTGGTCTGTTCGAATTTTCTATTTCTTTCTGCTTCAGTTTTGAGAGGTTATATGTTTCTAGGAATTTATCCATTTATTCTAAGTTGTCCAATTTGTTGGAGATATATAGGTTCTCATAATATTCTGTTAAAATTGTTTGTATCTCTGTGGTATTGATAGTTATTTCTCCTCTTTCATTTGTAATTTTGTTTATTTGGGTTCTCTCCTTTTTTTCTTAAGGAGTCTTGCTAGAGGTTTATCAATTTTGTTGATCTTTTCAAAGAACAAACTCTTGGTTTCATCAATCTGTTCTATTGTTGTGTGTGTATGTGCATGTGTTTAGTTTCTATATTATTTATTTCTGGTCTAATCTTTATTATTTTCTTCCTTTTGCTAGGTTTGTGTTTTGTTATAGTTAAATAATAGTGAAAGGGAATATAAGGGAAGGGAGAAGAAATGTGTGGGAAATATCAGAAAGGGAGACAGAACGTAAAGACTGCTAACTCCGGGAAACGAACTAGGGGTGGTAGAAGGGGAGAAGGGCGGGGGGTGGGAGTGAATGGGTGACGGGCACTGGGGGTTATTCTATATGTTAGTAAATTGAACACCAATAAAAAATAAATTAAAAAAAAAGAAAAAAATAAAGAAGGGTTAATAGCCTTTCTTCTCAAACTATTCCAAAAAATACAAGAGGAAGGAAAACTTCCAAATTCATTCTATGAGGCCAGTATCACTTGATACCAAACCCAGATAATGACACTGCAAAAAAAGAGAACTAAAGGCCAATATCTCTCATGAAGATGGATGCAGAAATTTTCAACAAAATATTAGCAAACTGAAAAAAAAATTAGCAAACTGAATCTGACAATATATTTAAAAACTTATACACCATAATCAAGTGGGATTTATTCCTGGATTTCAAGAGTGGTTTAATATACATAAAACAATCAACGTGATATGTCACATCAATAAGAGAAAGGATAAAAACCACAGTAATTTCAATAAGTACAGAAAAAGCATTTGACAAAGCACAACATCCATTCATGATAAAAACCCTCAACAAAGTAGATCTAGAGGGACCATATCTCAATGTAATAAAAACCTTATATGAAAACCCCACAGCCAACAACATATTCAAAGATGAAAAACTGAGAGCTTTCTCCCTAAGGTCAGGAACAAGACAAGAATGTCCACTCTCATCACTTCTCTTCAGCATAGTACTGGAAGTCCTAGCCACTGCAATCAAACAACATAAGGAAATAAAAAGCATTGAAATTGGTAAGGAAGAAGTAAAACTCTCACTATTTGCAGATGACATAATACTGTATATAGAATACCTCAAAGACTCCACCAAAAAACTACTAGAACTGATAAATGAATTCAGTACAGTCACAGGATACAAAATCAATGTATGGAAATCTGTTGCATTCCTATATACTAATAGTGAAGCAGCAGAAAGTGAAATTAAGAAAACAATCCCATTTACAATTGCACCAAAACAATAAAATACCTAGGTATAAACTTAACCAAAGAGGTGAAATACCTATACTCTGAAAACCATAGAACGCTGATGAAAGAAATTCAAGATGATGAAAAGAAATGGAAAGACATTCCATGCTCATGGGTTAGAAGAACAAATATTGTTAAAACATCTATACAGCCCAAAGCAATATACACTTTTAACGCAATCCCTATAAAATACCAACAGCATTTTTCACAGAACTGGAACAATTCTAAAATTTGTACAGAACCACAAAAGACCTTGACTACTCAAAGCAATCTTGAAAAAGAAAAACAAAACTGGAGATATCACAATTCCAGATTTTAAGTTTATTACAAAGTGGTAGTAATTAAAACAGTATGGTACTGGCATAAAAATAGGCACATAGAGGAGCACCTGGGTGGTTCAGTCAGTTAAGTGTTCAACTCTTGGTTTCAGCTCAGGTCATGATATCAGTGTTGTGAGATTAAGCCCCATGTCATGCTCCATGGTCAGTGGGGAATCTGCTTGATATTCCCTCCTTCTCCCTCTCCTTCTGCCCTGCCCCTTCTCTCTCTCTCTCTCTCTCTCTCTTCCCCTCTCTCTCAGATAAATAATGTCTTTTTTAAAAATAGACACATAAATCAGTGGAATAGAACAAAAAAAAAACAGAAATAAACCCACAATTATATGGCCAATTAATCTCTGAAAAAGGAATGAATATCCAATGGGTAAAAAGTCTCTTCAACAAATGGTGTTGCAAAAACTAGATAGTCATATACAAAAGAATGAAGCTGGACTATTTTCTTTCACCATACACAAAAATAAACTAAAAATGGATTAAAGACCTAAATGCGAGATCTGAAACCCATAAAATTCTTGAAGACAGCATGGGCAGTAATCTCTCTGACATTGGCCATAGTAACATTTTTCCAGAGATGTCTTCTAAGGCAAGGGAAATAAAAGGAAAAATAAACTATTGGGACTACATCAAAATAAAAAGTAGCTGCACAGCAAAGGAAACAACCAACAAAACCTAAAAAGCAACCTATTGAATGGGAGAAGGTATTTGCAAATGACATATCTGATCAAGAGTTAATATCCAAGACATATAAAGAACTGATATAACTCAATACTCAAAAAACAAACAATCCAATTAAAAATGGACAGAAGAGATGGACAGACATTTCTCCCAAGAAGACATACAGATGGCCATCAGACATTAAAAGATGCTCAATATCACTCATCATCAGGGAAATGGAAATCAAACTACAATGAGATATCACCTCACACCTGTCAGAGTGGCTAAAATCCATAACACAAGAAACAAGTGTCAGCGAGGATATAGAGAAGAAGGAACCCTCTCGAACTGTTGGTGGAAATGCAAATTGGTGCAGCCATTGTGGAAAACAGTATGGAGTTTCATCAAAAAAACAAAAATAGGGATCCCTGGGTGGCGCAGCGGTTTAGCGCCTGCCTTTGGCCCAGGGCGCGATCCTGGAGACCCAGGATCGAATCCCACATCGGGCTCCCGGTGCATGGAGCCTGCTTCTCCCTCTGCCTATGTCTCTGCCTCTCTCTCTCTCTGTGACTATCATAAATAAATAAAAAAAATTTAAAAAAAACAAAAAAAAATATAACAACTCTACAATCCAGCAATTGCACTACTGCATATTTACCCAAAAACACTAATTGAAAGAAATACATGCACCCTATGTTATTACTGAATTATTTACAATAGCCAAATTATGGAAGTTGCCTATGTGTCCAATGATAGATGAATGGATAAAGAAGTTTTATGTGTGTGTGTGTGTGTGTGTAATTGAAATATAACAATGAAATATAATTGGAATATAGTAATGGAATATTATTCAGCCATAAAAAGAAAGGAATCTTGCTATTTGCAGTGACGTGGATAGAGCCAGAGAGTATAATGATAAATTAAGTCAGAAGACAAATGCCGTATGATCTCACTCATATGTGGAATTTAAGAAACAAAACAAACAAGCAAAGGGGTAAAAAGAGGGAGACAAACCAAGAAATAGACTCGTAACTATAGAGAACACATTGCTGGTTACCGGAGGGGGTGTGGGTGGGGGAATGGGTGAAACTGGTATTGGGGATGAAGGCGGGCACTTGTCATGATGAGCACCGGGTGTTGTATGAAGTTGAATCACTATATTGTACAACTGAAACTAATACCATGCTCTATGTTAACTATACCCAGAATTAAAATTTAAAACCAAAAAATTAAAAAACACATACATAGCTATGGGAGAAATTACAGGGAAGCAAAGCCAAAAAAAGAAACTTGAGATCACCACATGTTCTAAACACGGAGATAATCACTGTTACATTTTGTGGCACAGGCCTGCCAAATCTATCTAAAATAGATAATTTACCCCCAAATAAGATTATACTATACGCTTTGGCTCTGTAAGCAGTTCTTATGTTTAGCACTGTATCTTAAATATGCCATTAAAATGAATGGAAAATCAATTACTTATGCTTCCAGTCCTGTATCACTAGGTAGTCTGCACCATGCTTTCATAGTCATCACTTCTTTGCATAAGGAAGGAACGTGAATGAAGACAGCTAGAGAAGAGTAGTGTCTGGCTTGTTTGCCATAGGCAGGGAAGTCAAATTCTAGGGGGAAAAAAAGCTACTTACCTGTTGGGTTAAACTGAGGAGTAGGAAGAAGAATTGAACCTTTATTTAGTGTTACCTACTTCCTCCTCTGTTCTAAAGCTTGAGAATCAGCTATTTCATAGCTATGTGTTATTTGTATACAGAAATTCTTCAGAAGTATTATCTAAATATGGTTTTGTGATGCTTTCATTTGTTTTTATAAGTATATGTATTATATCCTGTCTTTATTTTATCCTTGTACTCTGACACCTATCAAAAAGGGAGATTATTTTTTATTTTTTTCAAAGATTTTTAATTACTTATTTGAGAGAGAGAGAGAACACAAGCCCGGGGGAAGGAGTAGATGGAGGGAGAGAAGCAGACTCCCCACTAAGCAGGGAGCCCGATGAGGGGCTCGATTCCTGGACCCCGGGATCACGACCTGAGCTGAAGGCAGAGACTTAACCTACTGAGCCACCCAGATGCCCCTGGAGATTATTTTTTAATTTTAAACACTGATTGAATTAGTTTCCTCAGGCTATCTTAACAAATCCCAAACTGGGTGCCTTAACACAATGGGAAGTTATTGTCTCACAGCTCCAGAGGCTGGAAGTCTGAAATCAAGGTGTCATTAGGACAGTGTTCTTTTGAAAGCTCTATCATGCCTTTCTCTTTGCTTCTAGTGTCACCAGCAATCTTTGGCACTCATTGATTTGAGTTGTATAACTCCAATCCCTGCCTCTAACATCCTATGCCATTCTTCCTCTGTGTCTTCATATTGTCTTCTTTAAAAATACCTGTGATATTGGATGAAGGGCCCTAATTATAACTGCAACAACCTTACTTCCAAATAAGGTCACATTCTGAGGAACTGAGTATTCGGACTTCAACATATGTTTTTGAGGGGCACAATTCAACACATAATACTTTCAATGAAGGAATTTTGTTTTTAATTTTTATTCTACAACCCACCCATGTTAAATAAATTACATCCTTCATTTTTTTATGTCTTGCTTTTCAAACATTAATATAATAGATCTGGGGCACCTGGGTGGCTCAGTCAGTTGGGTGTCTGCCTTCAGCTTGGGTCATGATCCCAGAGTCCAGGGACAGAGCTCCACATTAGGCTCCCTGCTCAGCGAGGAGTCTGCTTCTTCCTCTGCCCATGACTTCACACTCTTTCTCTCAAATATGTAAATAAAATCTTTAAAAAAATTAATATACTAAAATACTTGAATAAGTCTAAACAGCTCAGAACACCATTCCAAAAGTGTTGCTACAACAGTATGATTCATCATCTTAACATAATACATTGGAAAATTATCATCTATACAGAATGAGTTTGCAAACTAAACAGTTTGCATGTATTTGAACCATTTATCAATGCCCTGTCAGGAAAAGATACAGCTCCTGTGTCACTTGGGAGACTGAACATTTCATAATGCAACTCCTTGTGAATTTGAAATAGATTTTAAAAACATTTTTCCTTCTTTTAGCAGGACTAGATTTTGTTGTTCAAACCCATACTAAAGCATCACAAGAAATAAAACACATTTTTTTCTTTTATGCTCTACTCAGAAACAGTTTCTTGCAAAAAAAAAAAAAAAAAAAAAAAAGGAAACCACAACCCTTAAGTAATCAAGATGAGCTCTTGAAGAGCAAAAAGCTACTAAAGTCTAAAAGGCAGCAGATCCACCACACTCTGAACAACTTCTAAGTATATTTGAGCAATCTTTTGAAAATGTACCTTTTCATGTACAGCTGATGATCATTCTCTGAAAGAGTGACACCCCTATTAAAGAGATACCATTTGAAAAAGTATAAAAAGCCAGAATAAAAAAATTGTCATACTGTTTCAAAAGTAAGGTTACCATTCCCTTTTTCCAAAAGATAAAGTTTTCTCATGATGGCCGTGGTGACCTGTAAGTGATAATACCAAGTGGTTGAGAAGTTCAATCCTAGGGCAGGTCTAACTGGTAAGACTTCATCTTGCTGGATTATTTCAATGAGAGATACAATCACTGAGACTTAAATATTCTACAATAATAACATATCTATTAGCCACTGCCACGACAAGGCTGCATAACAGACATCTACACAAATCTCAATGGCATTCAACAATAAGCATTTATTTCTTGCTCATGTATCTATAGGGTGGTTGGTTTTACTGATATGGACTTGGTTCAGCTGTGAATCAAAGCTATGAGTGAGGTCCAGGTCTGCTCCACACGCCCCTCTTCCTTCTTGGACAAGAAGCTCCATACCATATCCTTCTCAAGGTTAAAAGCAAGAGGTCAAGGGAGATAAAGTTATATTATAGGAGCATATTTCAAATCTTTGCTTGTATCATATCATCCCATTCACTTACACAAGTCACATAGTGAAACCTAGTCAAAGGGCAGGAAAGAAATCTTCCATGAGGCCATGGCAAAGATACTGAAGAACTAAGACCAATTATTCAATCTACCACAAACAGCATATAAATTTTATAGTACTGGGGACGCCTGGGTGGCTCAGCGGTTAAGTGTCTGACTTTGGCTCAGGTCCTGATCCTGGAGTCCCCGGATCGAGTTCCGCATCAGGGTCCCTGCATGGAGCCTGCTTCTCCCTCTGCCTGTGTCTCTGCCTCTCTCTGTGTGTCTCTCATGAATAAATAAATAAAATCTTTTTAAAAAATTTTATAGTACTGAACAAGATATACTCTTTTTGGAATACACAGCAAATAAAGACCTATTCCTTGAAAGTACTTTGTCCACCAGGAAACCACAAGACCATGATATCCTATGTCACTCTTAAAGATTACTTTGTTCAGTGCCATGAGTGTTAGTAGATCAAACATTTCAATAAAATTACCATGATGGTATAATTTTATCTCTATTATTTTGCTTTGTATTTTTATTTACATGTTTATAAATACTACTGTTCCAAAAAGTATTTAATAACCTCTCTAAAATTATATGATTCACACTCTTACTATTCCTATTATCTATCAATATCCCTGTTTAACTATTTGAAAGATCTTAATAGTTCATTTGTTCAAAAATTCATCATTTTTTAAAAAAACTTAATCATCGGGGATCCTGGGTGGCTCAGCAGTTTAGCACTGCCTTTGGCTCAGGGCGTGATCCTGGAGTCCCGGAATCAAGTCCCACATCGGGCTCCCTGCATGGAGCCTGCTTCTCTCTCTGCCTGTGTCTCTGCCTCTCTCTCTCGCTGTCTGTCATGAATGAATAAATCAAATCTTTAAAAAAAACTTAATCATTTACATCCATCACTAATTATTGTAACATCTTACTCTTGCTATACCAAATACACATTTAAGTTTCAACTGATCATATAATTTAAATATGTCAATATATCTGTTATGAATTGAATTGTGCCCCCCAAAAAGTGTTACAGTCCTAAAATTCATGACCTGTGAATGTGAGCTTATTTAGAAATAGGGGCATGGGCACCTGGGTGGTTCAGTGGGTTAGGCATCGGCCTTTGGCTCAGGTCATGATCCTGGAGTCTGGGGATTGAGCCCCACATTGGGCTCCCTGCTCAGCGGGGTGCCTGCTTCTTTCTCTGCCCTTCACCTTGCTCATGCTCGCTCTCTCACTCTCTCTCTCTCTCACAAATAAATATATAAAACACTGGGGGAAAAAAGAAATAGGGTCTTTACAGATAATCAAACTAAGATGAGTTCATTAGAGTGGGCCCTAATCCAATGTAACTGCTATTTTTCTAAAAAAGGAAAATTTTGGACACAGAGACAGGCACAGGGAGAAGACAATGTAAAGACTTAGGAAAAATGCCATCTACATGCTGAAGGCTTCCAGAAGTCAGGAGAGAGCCATAAAACAGATTCTCCCTCACAGCCCTTAGAAAGAACCATGCCTGTCAAGCTCTTAATTTCACACTTCTAGCCTCCAAAACTGTAACACAATAAATATCTGTTGTTGAAGCCACCCAATGCAGTATACTTTTTATGGACAGCCCCAAGAAACTAAAACAATCCAATATAACGAGATTCTATACTCTAAATTAAACAGAACACTAGATATTAATAATTAACCCAAATGATATCCTTTTTTTCTTTTACTGATGCTATATGTTCATTGTTTTTAATGGGAATCTATACAAACAGATAATCAGTGATCTCACACAAGTCCATGAATGCAAGAAATGAACATGAAGTAAGTATTTGGCTATTCGGACTTCTAAAGGCCAAAGACAAAGCCAATTTGGGGCAAGTGGTGGAGCAGAAGCTAAAAGCTAGTATATCCTTATTTATATCATCATCTTATATACACATATTTTTACATCTTTATTTTATGTACAGTCTGCCTCCCCGCTACTCCTATTAGAATGTAAGCACCATGAGGGTAGAGATTTTTTTGTTTGCTTTGTTCACCACTTTATCTCCAATACTAGAACTATGCCTGGCAATGACAGATTTTTAAGAATCTTTGCTTAAATAATGAAATAAATCTCCAAGCAAGAGTCTAATAATTAAAGCTCCTGTTAATCATGCTATTTCTTCTTATCTCTTTACTTCTTCCCTTGGATGACCAGAGATATACACTGGCTGGATTGTTTCTCCCTTAGGGAAACCCTAGAACAAGAATACACGCTCATTTGCCAATTCCCCAGTCATCAACTGCAAAAGTAGGTCCACCGTAAGGAAAGCCCCAAGAGAGTCAATTATTCCAATACTGTTCTCAGTCTATAGTATTCCTGGGAGAGAAATTCACTCAGATGGACAGCAAGAAGTGCAAGGCAGAGTTAGCAATGCACAGGCCTTGAAGTCAGACTAAACTTATTTAGACACTCTTGTTTAAATCTCTAATTTGCAGATTCCTCCAGTAAAATGGGAAGAACAATGCTTCCTCCATAGGGTGCTGTACCGTTAACTGAGGTGTATATAATGAGCCTAGCATTACACCAGGTAAGGTGAAAGATTCAGGCACAAACCTAAGGAGCGATCGTATCACAGCCAGTCGAAGAGAGGTCAGTTCTGTCAAGACCAAATATACGCCATCAATGAGTTCCTGAAAGTTTACTGTATGATGTCTGACTTTACCTAAAGCTGTTGTAAGCAAAATCATCACAATCTTCAGTGAGAGCTATTTGCCTCAAAGGTCAAAGGGGAGTTGTTGTTGTTTTTTTCTCTGGTTTCTAGAGACTGCGTACAGATTGCTCTGTTGAATGGTGGCATTAGCTGAAGCAGCATTTAGCAGTTCAACCCACGGTTGAGTAAAGCCTGGGGGAGAATTAGATGATAACATTTCAAGGGGAAATTGCCAATGGACAAAAATAGCAAGGAGGCAGGGCAGCCTAGGGCTTAGCAGCAGAATTCTTAAAGAGGCAAAGGCACACAGTCCTGTTCTTTTCAGCAAGTATTCTCCAGAGAGCCAGTTCTTTACTTCCAATCAGGGCTGTAACAGCTGAAGGCTTTGGCCTTTGAAAGCCACAGCAATTGCTCAGAGACAAGCTGAAATAACTAACATTTAATTCTGCATTTGCCATTTCTTCCACTCGGACATGATGGGGCAAATCCTGTTCGATGCTAGAACCAAGGAATATGCAAAGCTACATTTTCAGATGTGTTTACCACCATAAGAGGTTCCAGGAGAAAAAACGTCTGTAGACTACAGCTTCCACGTTTGCCACCATGGAAATGAATCCTATAAACAGACAATAATTTAGAAGATGAATATCCAATCTGAGAATGATCCAAATCTTCCCACTGCTCACTTTTACTCACTTTTAGCACTTTAATAATTCTGCCACTCAGCACTTTAAAAAATGAATTATCCAATTAAAAAACGGGCAGAAGAGAGGATCCCTGGGTGGCTCAGCAGTTTAGTGCCTGCCTTCAGCCCGGGGTGTGATCCTGGAGTCCCGGGATCAAGTCCCACGTCGGGCTCCCTGCATAGAGCCTGCTCCTCCCTCTCCCTGTGTCTCTGTCTCTCATGAATAAATAAATAAAATCTTTTTTAAAAATGGGCAGAAGAGGGGATCCCTGGGTGGCGCAGCGGTTTGGCACCTGCCTTTGGCCCAGGGCGCGATCCTGGAGACCCGGGATCGAATCCCACGTCGGGCTCCCGGTGTATGGAGCCTGCTTCTCCCTCTGCCTGTGTCTCTGCCTCTCTCTCTCTCTCTCTCTCTCTCTCTGTGACTATCATAAATAAATAAAAATTTTAAAAAATGGGCAGAAGACATGAATACATATTTTTCCAAAGAAGACATACAGATGGCCAACAGACACATGAAAAGATACTCAGCATCACTGATCATTAGGAAAATGCAAATCATAAGCCACAATGAAATATCACCTCATACCTGTCACAATGGCTAAAATCTGCAACACAAGAAACAGCAGGTGTTAGCAAGTATGTAGAGAAAAAGGGAACCCTTGTACACTGTTGTGGGAATGCAAACTGGTGCAGCCTCTCTGGAAAACAGTATGGAGTTTCCTCAGAAATTTAAAAACAGAACTACCCTAGGATCCAGCAATCGCACTACTAGGTATTTACCCAAAGAATACAAAAAATACTAATTCTAAGGGATACATGCACCCTGATGTTTATAGCAGCATGATCTACAATAGTCTAATTATGGGGACAGCCCAGTGTCCATTGACTGATGAGTAGATATAGAAGATGGAGAAGATGTGGGATACACACATGGAGAGAATGGAATGTTGCTCAGCCATAAAAAAGAATGAAATCTTGATATTTGGAATGACATGGATGAAAGTAGAGAGTATTATGCTAAGTGAAACAAGTCAGAGAAAGACAAATACCATATGATCTCACTCATATGTGTAATTTAAGAAACAAATGAGCAAAGGGGGAAAAGAGAGAGAGAGGCAAACCAAGAAATAGACTCTTAACTCTAGAGAACAACTGATGGTCACCAGAGGGAGGGGGTGGGAGGATGGGTGAAATAGGTGATAAGGATTAAGGAGGGCACTTTTGATGAGCACTGGGTGTTGTATGGAAGTGTTGAATCACTATACTGTATACCTGAAACTAATAATACACTGTATGTTAACTATATTGGATTTAAATAAAAACTTCAAAAAATAAAAATAATAATTTTCCAAGTGTTCACAAGAGGTTATGCATTGGCCCAAAAAGGTGAAATTCAAATAAATACATTTTGCTTTTTATTAGCAGCTCCAGAGGAGTTTTGAACAGAGGACATTCTTTGAGCTCTTCTTCACTCCAACTATGAATAGACACATCACTATTATCACCAAAAGTCGACGCAACCATTTTACATATGATTTTTCTCTTGGCCTTTGGTTGTTGGAAATGGCTTTAAGACCCAGCATTAAAGCCGCTGAGCTATCAGCAACAAGATACAATTATTAAGTAGTTTAAGATTAATGGCTTCAGTATACTTTCCCTCTTGTAATCTTATTAAAAGAAGTCGCTTATATAAACTCTCTAGCATTGGCATGGCACCCAGCAGGTACTAAACACATTCACAAGTACACCTGTGTCCCTTTTCCCAAACCTATCATCTAATCTTATTCTCTACATCTATGCCTTCCAACAAATGCTCTTATTGCTGGGACACCTAGAAGGGCCTGCCATGAGGTCCATTACTTCCTCACCTCCAATCTTTCAGAAACTCACCTGCTTTATATGCCATCTTTTAAGAACAGGCTCTTTGTTTTCTGAAATACCACCAAGTAATATAAATTAATTTGCATTAAGGTGAAAACAGTAAAATCCTAGAAGTAAGCAAAACGGGTGTTAGTACCGCTCAATGGCAGTTAATACACAAGTAGGCAACAGTTTCTTTGAACATGAGGAAAAGGAAACTGAGAAGAACTCAGATAATTTAAACATACCCAGATGTAAAGAATTATCTATAATAATGTCCTACAAATTAAGAATATATTTCCTTAGTAAATTCACCAATACTCTATACTCAAACAGAATATAAACACTAAAGCTGGACTTTCTGCTTCCAAGAATGGTATACAAAGTTATTCAGATTAAACCAGGTTTTGCACATGGGGAGCAGGGGGGAGCTGGATAAAACTATCTCATCACCTTAAAAGCAACAAACTGCTCCAAGATTAAATTTTGGATGAAAGACTGTCAGAGAGATAAAGGTATTACTGGAGCACCAGAGCCACTTGTACCCCAGGGAAAACTGCTTTTGCCTATACCACCCTACACATTTGGTCCAGAGGGAGAAGAAACCAAGGACTAGGGTCAGCCAGGCATGGACAAGCTTCCAGGAGAGCCTCCACCTATTGAGCTGTGATCATAAAGTTTACACAACCAGATCCGAAATTAACCCCTGGTTCCCAAGACCACAAGACTAGACAGAAGTTCTGCCTTGGTGGAGGAAAGACTGAACAGGAAAAAAATTCATGACACGTTCTGCCACAGAAAAGCCCGCAAATGGATCTGCACCTGGGTCAGCCATGGAACCTGGTTTGAGATCATCTCTGGTTGTTACTATGTCTGAGCACCTGGCAAAATCAAACCCAAGGCATCCCGGGAGGAGGGCACATTCCGCCTAGGCTTCAAAGAACCTCACAAATCAGAGACCCATATAAGCAGTTAAGGATGACAAGGGACACAGGAAACAAAACAACATTAATCAGAAAAAGCATAAAAATAGACAGCAGAAACAGATGTGCACAGACTTCAGATACTGTAATTATCAGAAAGAGATATCAAAATAGCAATGTTTAAAGAAATACATAACAAACTTGAAAATATCTGCAAGGACAGGATGTTAAAAGTGACAGAGTAGGTTAAAAAAAAACTTTTAAAAATAAAAAACTCGATTCTGAAATTAAAAACTCAATGGATGTATTTGGCAGCAGATTGAACGGAGCAGAAGCGCAAAAATGTGACCTGAAAGATAATGTCAAAAGAAATGGAAGAGAATAAAACCCAAAGAGAAAAGAATGCAAATGAAAAGAAAAGAGAGTGAGAGATATGGAAGACACAGTGAGATGGTCTAAAATATATGTGATACAGATGAGAGAGGAGAAAGAATGAAGCAGAGGCAATATTTCAAGAAATTTTGGCTGATAATTTTCCAACACTAATGACAGACTTGAATGTCCAGGGAATTTCAAACAGGACAAAGGAAAATAAGTCCACATCTAAATGCATTGGAGTGAAAAGGTAGAAAATCAAAGGCAAAGAGAAAAAAACTTTTAAACAACCAGAAGAAAGGATGGCACTTAACCTTTAAAGGATGGTAGTTATGGGGTGCCTGCCTGAGTGGTTCAGTGGGGTTAAGCATCAGACCCTTGGTTTCAGCTCAGGTCAGGATTTCAGGGTCTCAAGATTGAGCCCCGATAGGGGTCTGCACTGAGCATGGAACTTGCTTAAGATTCTCTCCCTCCCCCCTCTCTGCCCCGCCCTCCTCCACTCACAGAAAGGAAGGAAGGAAGGAAGGAAGGAAGGAAGGAAGGAAGGAAGGAAAGATGGAAGGAAGGAAGGAAGGAAGGAAGGAAGGAAGAAAGGCAGGCAGGCAAGTAGATCACTGTCTTCAACAACTGAAGCCAGAACCCGGTGGAATGATATTGTCATTGTGATTAAAGAAAATAATCACTCATCTACAATTGCATATACCAGAAAGGTATCTTTCAAGAATGACGGTGAGATAATAATATTTCCAGACGAACAAAAACTGATAAAGTGTATCAATCACCACAGACTTCCTCTAAAGGAGACTGGAAAGGAAATATTTTAAGGAAAAGGAAAATGATTCCAAATGGAAGGTATATACTGAAAGGATGAAGATCAAAACTGAATGGTAATAAATATGAGGTCCAATATAACTGACCCACAATTATATAAAACATTACCGGGGATCCCTAGGTGGCTCAGCAGTTTAGCGCTTGCCTTCGGCCCAGGGCGTGATCTTGGAGTCCTGGGATCGAATCCCACATTGGGCTCCCTGCATGGAGCCTGCTTCTCCCTCTGCCTGTGTCTCTACCTCTCTCTCTCTCTGTCTCTCATGAATGAATAAATAAAATCTTAAATATATATATATATATATATATATATATATATATATATATATATATATAAAACATTACTGACCAGGTCAAGTGACACCTGGAAAAAGGAACAAAATCAAAGTTTGTGAGTTTTAAATGCCTATATTAGAAAAGAGGCGGGAATGAAAATTAATGAACTAAACATCCATATCAGTATTAGGGAAAAAAGCAAAATATAACCACAAAAGGATGGAGGAAATAATAAAGCAAAGAAATTAATGAAATAGAAAACAAATATGTAATAGAAAGGAATAGTAAATCCAAAAGTTAATTTTTCAAAAGATTAAGAAAACTGATAAACTCCTAGGGAGACTGATTAAGTAAACAGAGAAAAGATGCAACTATCCGAAGTGTATGTATGGAAAATGACATGACTCCAGATTCTGCAGACATTTAAAAAAGATAATAAAATGACATTAAGTACATTTGAAATTAAAAACAAATAGGTAAATTCCTAGAAAAATGTAATGTCAGGAGTGCTAGGTTGGTTCAGTCGGTAGAGCACCTGACATTTAATCTCAGGGTCGTAAGTTGAGGGCCCACATTGAGTGTGGTGCCTACTTTAAAAAAATGTAATATCAATATTAACTGAAGAGAAAATCTGAAAAGTATTTTTTCAGATTTTCTTTAATAATAATTAAAGAACCTGAATCTGTAGTCAAAACTTTCTTATTAAAAAAAAAAAAGACTTCTGGGCCTAGTCCCCTTATTGGTGAGTTCTACAAAATACTCAGTGAAGAAATATCCCAATCTTACACAAATTCTTCCAGAGAACTGAAAATGAAGGAACATTGCTCCACCTTATTTTATGAATCTAGGATAATCTGACAAGGAAATTATGAGAAAAAAGACTCAGGCCAATTTCATTCAGAAACTCATGCAAATATCCCAAACAAAATATATCAAACTGAATCCAACATAATATGAAAGGAGTAATACAACATGACCAAAATGAGTTTACACCTGGGATGCTAGAAAAGCTTAACATTAGAAAAGCAACTGATTTTTACTTGCCATATTACTAGATTACATTTTACTGAGCACCCTAGCTGGCATATTAGGGCAAGAAAAATAAATAAGGTAATAAAGATTAGAGAGGGAAAAACTGTTATTATTTGCAAGTGATATCATTATGCCAAGAGCAAATGCAAAATTATCTATACTATGAAGATAATAAGATAATTTAGCAAAGTTGCTGGATATGAAAATCAATATGTCAAAAATATATGACATAGGAATTAAACTAGGTTTCTATATAACAGTATCAAGCATTTTACTCATATTTTTAAAAGATGCTATTTATGATAACATCAAAAAATATCAAATACCTTAGAATAAATCTATCAAAAGAGTTTAAGATTGCAATCGGAGAAGGACAATCATTATATGGTTTCACTCATATGGGGAATATAAAAAATAGTGAAACGGATTATAAGGGAAAGGAGGGAAAATGAGTGGAAAATATCAGAGAGGGTGACAAAACATGAGAGACTCCTAACTCTGGGAAACGAACAAGGGGTAATGGAAGGGGAGGCGGGTGGGGGGATGGGGTGACTGGGTGATGGGCACTGAGGAAGGCACTTGACGGAATGAGCCCTGAGTGTTATACTATATGTTAGCAAATCGAACTTCAATAAAAAATATATATATGCATAAAAAAAGATTGCTATGGGGAAAACTGCAAAATGTCATTCAAAGACTTTAAAGAACTTTATAAATTGAGAGATACTATGTCTGTGGTTTGGAAATCTGAACATTTTTGAAAATACCAATCTACTTGAATTTGGTCTATATACCTAATGCAATCCCAAAGAAAATCCCAAAAGATACTTTTGGTCAAATTTGACAGGATGATTCTAAAATGTATATGGGAGTGCTAGGGGCAAAGACAAGCTTAGACACACCTGAACAAGAATGAAGTAGAAGGCGCTCAGCTAGCAGACATCAAAATATGTTATAAAGTTATAGTAATCAAGACAAAAATACCAAAGCAACATCTGTAGAAAGAGGTCACACATATATGTGCACTTGATATATGTGTTACAGCACTGCATAGTAGTGTAAAAAGAACAGCCTTGGGCAGCCCAAGTGGCTCAGCAGTTTAGTGCCACCTTCGGCCCAAGGTGTGATCCTGGAGACCTGGGATCGAGTCCCACGTCAGGTTCCCTGCATGGAGTCTGCTTCTCCCTCTACCTGTGTCTCTGCCTCTCTCTCTCTCCCTCTCTGTGTGTCTCTCATGAATAAATAAATAAATAAATTTTATATAAATATAAATATATATTAAAAATATATAAAAAATATAAATTTTATATATATATATTTAAAGAAAGAAAGAACAGTCTTTTCAATCAATGGGACTGAGACATGTGGTTATCTAATGGCAAAACACTGAATTGGGACTTTGAATTTGCACATGCCAAAACAAGTTTAATTCCAGGTGGAATAAAAACCTAAAAGTGAAAGGCAAAGATTTTAGAAAATAATATAGAAAAATACCTTCATGATCTCAGAGTAGAAAAACTTTCTTATGAAAAACACATTGACCATAATAAATTGGACTACAGCAAAATTAAAAACTTTCGTGCTTGAAAGAATATCATCATGAAAGAGAAGATAACCCAGGGAGTGGAAGAAAATATTTGCAAATCATATATCTGGCAAGAAGACGTATAACCCATCTATATAAAGAACTCTTAGTACATAATAACAAGATAACCCAAATTTTTAAATGGGCATGTATTCTGAATAGATATTTCTCCAAAAAAAAGATACACAAATGGCCAATAAGTCCATGAAAAGATGCTCAAGATCATTAATCATTAGGGAATGCAAATCAAAACCACAATGAGATACCACATCACCCTCACTAGGATTGCAAAAAAACCCTACATATGTATATATATATATATATATATGGATATATACATATCCATATATAGATGGAAAGTAATAAATTTTGGCAAGGATGTAGAGAAATTAAAACCCTTATACATTCTTGTTGGGAATGTAAAATGGTGCAGCCATTGTGGAAAACAGTTTGGCACTTCCCAAAAAGTTAAACATAGCATTACCATAACACCCAGCAATTCATCTGCTAGATATATACCCAAGAGAACTGAAAACAAAAAAAACACAAAAACTTGTACATGAATGTTCATGACAGCACTATTTTCAACAGCCAAAAAGTGAAAAGAATCCAAATGTCTATCAACTGATGAATAGATAAGGAAAATGGCAGATACTGAAAACTCTAAGACATTGATGAAAGAAATTAAAGCAGACACAAATAAATAGAAAGACATTCAGGGTTCATGGATTAGAAAAATTAATATTGTGTAAATGTCCATACCATCCAAAGCAATCTACAGACTCAATGCAAACTCTTATCAAAATCCCAATGGCATTTTTTATAGAAACTGAAAAACCGATTCTAAAATTCATATGGTGCCACCAAAGACTCTAATTAGCCAAAGCAAATGAGAGCAAGAAGAACACGGCTAGAAGCATCACACTTCCTGATTTCAAAATATATTACAAAGCTAAACAGTATGGTACCAGCATAAAAACAGAAATATGACAGGCCAATGGAATAGAAGAGAGAGACCAGAAATAAACCCACACAAACACCGCCTATCTTTGACATGGGCACCAAGAATATACAATGGGAAAATGATAAATAAATGATGTTGGGAAAACTAGATATCTACATGTAAAAGAACAAAATTGGACCATTATCTTACACCATACACAAAAAACAATTCAAAATAGATTAAAGTTTTAAACATAAGACCTGAAAACAGTAAGGCTCCTAGAAGAAAACATAGTGAAAGTGCTTCTTGACACTGGTCTTAGGAAAGATTTCTTGGATATGACCTGAAAGCACAGGCAACAAAAGGAAAACTAGACAAGCAAGATCACATCAAACTAAAAACCTTCTGCACAGCAAAAGAATCAACACAACAAAAAGGCAACCACAGAAAGGGAGAAAATATTTGCAAACCATATGTATGTTAAAGAGCTAGTATCTGAAGTAGATAAGGAATTCCTACAATTCAACAGCAAAAACAAAACAAAACAAAACAAAAAACAAACAGGGACGCCTGTGTGGCTCAGCATTTGAGCATCTGCCTTTGGCTCAGTGCGTGATCCAGGGATGGAATCCCATATCAGGCTCCCTTGTGGGGTGCCTGCTTCTCCCTCTGCCTATGTCTCTACCTCTCTCTCTGTGTCTCTCATGAATAAATAGACAAAATCTTAAAAAAAATAACCTGATTATTGAAATAGACAAAGGACCTGAAAAAACATTTCTCCTAAGGAAACATACAAATGGCCAGTAAGTATATGAAAAGGCACTTGGCATCACTAATAATCAAAGAAATGCAAATCAAAACCACAATGACGTATCACCTCATATCTATCAGGATTGACAATTATTAAAAAAAAAAGGTAAGTATTTGTGGCGATGTGGAAAAATGAGAACCCTTGTACACCGCTGGCAGAAATGTAAACTGCTACAGTCACAATGGAAAACAGTATAGAAAAAAAGAAAAGAAAACAGTATAAAGATTCCTCAAAAAAAAAAAAAAACTACTATATGATCCACCAAGCCCACTTCTGGGCATATACCCAAAGGAAATAAAATCAGGATCTTGAAGAGATACCTACACTCCCATGTTCATTGCAGCATCTGAGATATGGAAGTAACCTAAATGTCCATCAATGGATGAATGGATAAAGAAGATGGTATATACATGCAACAGAATATTATGCAGCCTTTAAAGAAGGAAATCCTGCCATTTGTAACACCATGGATGATCCTGAAGAACATTATGCCAAGTGAATTAAGCCAGACACAGAAGGGCAAAAACTACATGATATCACTTATATGAGGAATCTAAAATAAGGAAGGAAAAAAACAAAACGAACAAAAGGCAGCCAAAGAGAAAAATGGAACCCAGAAGAAACAGAGAATGCAGAGAACAGAAGAAAATCTCAAAAAATGTAATTAAGCCCCAGAAAGCTGAGAAAAGATATTACAGCCATAAAATAAGAGAACAGCATTTCAACATGAAAAAGTTCTTAGAAATTAAAGTTTTATATCCAAAATTTTAAAAGTTAAATGATTTTGATAATAAATTAAGGAAAACTTCCCCAGAAAATAGAACTTGCCATTACAGAGGCATGGAAAATAGGAGAAAGATCACAAAACCTAAGAGGATCAATCCAAAAGATCCAATATCCAATCAATTGTGATTCCGGAAAAAGAGAACAAAATCAGGGGAGGGGCCTGATTATCAAAGTCCTAATAGAAGAAACCATCCCAGAACTGAGGCACAGACACCTGTAAAATAAATGAGGCCTTCAAGAATTCAGCCCAATGAATTAAAAGAAGACATACTAAGGCTCATCATATTAAAATTCAAAATGTAGAAAAGACAAGAATCTAAAATGATGCAGATCAAAATATTGTAAAACTGCCTAACGAGAGATTCTAAAAGACAATGAAGCAATGCCTTCACAACTGGAAGGAAAGATGATATCCAAAATAAAATTTTTTAAAAACCAAATTACAAATTAAGTGTGAGATTAGCTGTAGATCCCTTGAGACACAGATATCTCAGGCATCCTTCTTAGGAAGTTATGGGAGAAAAATATGTTCTAGTACAAAAAAGAGAGTAAGCTTAGAAAATAACATGAAATCCATAAAACAAGAGATTCAAAACACGGGACATAGCTCGACGAGTCAGGAGGCCAGTTGTGCAAGTGCCTTCAAATCCACCAACCAGTAGGGGAGAGACAGCTCTGGAGGTGAGATTCCACGAGAAAAAAGTCAATTGTTTAGTCTTCCATTTGGAATACAATTTTGATAGGTATATAAAAGTCTGATGGAGCATGCAGAAAAATAACTTAAGGGAAACATAATAAAAATAGACCAGTTATTCACTTCAAGAAAAAACAGTAAGTCAAACAAGAAAAGAAATTACAGACATAATTTGGCTCAGTGGTAAACAATATTTATATAGTTCTAATAATGTAAATACTGACTCCTGAGTCACAAATAGTAATCAAAGTGTAGTGGAGCAATGAGGGAAGGTCAAGTGTTTGTAGCACGTATTATGTGGATGAATAATATAACAAAATTCTCATCTACCACTGCGGGAAGTCAATAGACTGTTATAAAATTAATAAATCAAAAAATATTTTTTATTTAGAAATACAGAGGAACATCAGAAAAAGCTCATGTGAAGAAAAGGAGGCACACTTATTAGTTTCCTATGGCTGCTGCAACAAACTACCACAAATTTGGTGGCTTAAAACAACAGAAATCTGCTCACTCATAGTTCTAGAGGCCAGAAGCCTGAAATCAGCGTCACCATGCTACAATCAAGCCATCAGCAGGACCACACTCTCGCCAGGTTCCAGGGTTTAGGACCTGATATGTTTGTAGTGGGCTGAACAGCAGCCCCAAAGTCCAATGTAAAATTCCACTCCACTCCTGGTGGCACTGTTTTGTTGCTCACTCGACCAAGACCAATTCAGCCGGTTTTCTTACCATCTGTCCATGGGTCATCTACACTGTGCCCAAGAAACATCTTTCCTGACTTCTAGACAAGCAGTTTCCAAATATTCTTGACAATGTATCTCAACTAGAAAATAAAATGAGCAAGCTCCTCCAAGACATGATGTTTAATTATAAATTACAGGTGCCAATGTATCAGTATATTATTATAAACATATAAAAACAGAAGCTTTTAAAAGATGAGTGAAAACTAAATATAAATAGAATTATTACCATTTTCTTTCAACACCCAAATGAATCATCTTGTCAACTCTCCAAGAAACACACATCTCACTACCCAAAATACTTCTGTTGTGCACTCAATCCCCAAAACCCCAAGGAGTCGTCTTAGGACTGTTGGTTAAGACGGGAAAGCTGAATGAGTCCTGGGCTTCCCACACTAACTTCATCCACAGCAAGTCAGCTTGGATCTCTGTGATAAATTTGGGGGTTTTGCAAATGACTTCGGTGGGAAAAAGTATCCTCTGAAAAAAAAATTACAAAAAAATAATAATAGGTCTGAAACCCACTTCTCTAGAGCACTGTCTTTCGGTGTGAGCCTCTGAGCGGCCTTTCATGCAGGTGGCACATGACATCACTCGGCCCCAGCTGTTTCTTATTAACTCAGCCTCTCTGCGACAGACACAGCCTTTTACAACTCGACTTTTTTAAGGAGACAGCCCATTTTGCAAATCAACCAAACACATTAAACACAGTTAGACTGCCGCATTCCACAAATATAAATTTGACAAAGAAATCCTATGTCTTCACAGGCTCCTCCAAACACGGATCACTCTGAAGTTCTGAAGGACACCAGGCTTGGTGGAAAAGCAACCCTGTTTTGTCACTCTAAAGGAAATGTCTGTCGAGCCAACTGCACCTCAAGTGGGTTAAAGTTCAGGAAACCCAGAAGCCTATAACCTTCACCAAAGCCTCGAAACCATCTCCAACATGAGCAGACTTTGAAAATGTGGCTTTCGCCTGCTCATAATGCCTAATTAGGCCTCGACCACGAGGCTAAGAGGTGGAGGTGAAAAGCCAGGACGCCTGCAGGCTGCCACTTGAGTTCACAGCAAAATGACAGGCCGCATGCACGATCCAAAGGGAAGAATCTGACAGTCACACTTCAGTCTTTCAGCCACATTTTTTTTACATGGAAAGGTTATAGCATCAATAGTGTCATCTTCTAATAGAAAGGACAACTACACATAATGCATAATTGCCAGTCTAAATGACTTGTTATTTTGACTGCCTATTTTAAAATGTCTGTAATTGCTTCCAATGAGACTTGGAATAAACGATAAGTCAGCACAGGCAATCACTAGTGGAGACATAGCATAGCTTTAGAAAACTCAGTACAAATTATTTGATCATGTGTCAATTTCCACAAATTTCTGATTATGATCACAAGGCATTTGTACTGCTTTTTGGGGTATTTCTTCCAACTATGTCCCCCTTAAGCAGCAGGAAGAGTATCACATGCAGGTGTATAAAAAACAAGGCAGACTATTTTCAAGGGCAATGAACAGAAGCTGGCGGAGCCTGATAAATTCATGTTACAGAATGTTAGCTTGTGCCAAATCCTGGCCCTTTCTGTAAAACAAAACAAAGTGAGGTAAAAGCACACCTCACAGAGAGTTATTGCCACCTCTCCAAATGAACTTTTTTCCCCTCTCGTATGCTTGTTTGCCAAGTCTTAAAATAACAAATCACTTCTTTATAACAAAACTGTCTCCCTGGAATAATAGGCTTCAGTGTGAGTTCTAATAGAGCAATAGCTCCTCTAAATGACAGCAAAGGCTTGCAGCAGGGATGCGAGGCACATCTATTTCAGGGTTTCCCATTAAAGAGAAAAGCAGTTTGGTAAGAAATGAAGTCATTTCCTGACTCATTGGGATGCCATGTTTAAACCACAGTTTTCTGCCTGAGGATACAGAGGTGGGAAAGATGTGGTAAGAGCCTAAAAGAGATGAATCATCTCTTAAGGATTCAGGAAACCAACTTCTTAAGGTCCTTTGCACTGTACTACAACATATTTCATAGGGAAAGAGAGTTAGTGAGAGCCTTCATCCATTCCTTCCATGGTAAGAAGAAGATCCTCCATCTTACACACAATGATCGGTTTGACTATGATTACATGTTGAACATGTGGATGCAACAGGAACAGATCAATGTTTAGGCATTATAAACACTGGGAGATGGGGGAAAGATGGATTCAAAGCCCGTTCATTTTGTATGTTTCTAAAATAAGTGAGTCAAAGTACCGAAAAAAACTATTTTTGAAAGATGATACATAATGATTATGCAAAAATTCCATAGATTTCTTTTATTAAAAAGTTTTTAATATACACTCTCACAACACACCTGGGCAGCGCAGTTAGTTGAGCATCCAACTCTTGATTTCAGCTCAGGTCATGATCTCAGGGTCTTGAGATTGAGCCCCATGTAGGGCTCCATGCTCAGTGTTGAGTCCACTTGAGGGTTTCTCTTGCTCTCCCTCTGCCCCTCCCCATCAACCCCCAATAAATAAAATCTTTTTGAAAAATTAAAAAATAAAATTTTGTTAAATATGCAGAATCACTAGTGATCAAAGATAAATTTTATGATGTAAAATAACCATAAGATGCCATTTTCACCTATCATAATTAGCAACAGTTGACAAAATAAAGGAGAGTGGATATTACTCAGAGCTGGTGAGGGACTACAAACCAGCTCAACTTTCTGGAAGATGACTGGGTGACACTTACCAAAAATCTTTTGAAATGTTCACACTCCTTAACTCCATCTTCTTCTAGGAGTCCTTCTTTTTATTCATCTTTTTTTATTGAGATATAACATTATCTAAGGTGCGCAACATGTTGATGTGATGCACTCATAGATGGAGAAATGACTACCACTGTAGTGTTCACTAACATCTCTGTCAGGTCACATAATTACCATTTCTTTTTGTGCTAAGAACATTTACGATCTATTCCTTTATCAACTTTCAAGTATATAATATAGTATTGTTAACTATAATCACTAGGCTGTACGGATCCCCAAAACTTGTTCAACTTTTAACTGGAAGTTTGTACCCATGGACCAATATCTCCCCCATTTCTCCCACCACCCCACACCCCTGCTACCAGCCCCAGATACCCAGGATAGAATACTCTGTTTCTATGAGTTTGACTTTTTTAGATTCTACATATAAGTGAAATCATATAGTAGATGGGCTGTCTGCTGGTTGACCCTAATTCCAAGCCCCTGGAAGACTACAGCCAATGAGAAGAGGATTGTGATGGGAACAGTGTGCAGATTCCCCAATGGGTTATATTCACCCTGTCAGAAATACTTTTACTGTAATCTAGTACTGCCATAGATGCCAAAACCCCACTGGATGAATGCTTCTTGAATTTTAGCTGATTTCTTACAAACTATCAAATACTGGATGGAGATGAGGGGCGGTGATATCAGAGAAAGATACACAGAAACAGAGAGCAAATCCAGAAAAAGAAGGAAATTGGGTGAAGAACGATCTAAGAGATGTAGAAAAGAAAGGGGAAAAGGAATAGAAAACCATGAACTATGACTTCCTCAAAACTACTGGACTGCAGCAAATTATTTTACCAATTTAAAAAATGAATATTTCAAAAC
The DNA here is from genome assembly GCF_053574225.1 of Canis aureus. Taxonomy (NCBI): domain Eukaryota; kingdom Metazoa; phylum Chordata; class Mammalia; order Carnivora; family Canidae; genus Canis; species Canis aureus. Next base: position 103,767,277 of record NC_135649.1, read on the forward strand.
ACAACTCTAGAAAGTTGTATCCCCTAAAAATGACTAAGATTTATTGGCTGCTTGCCATATATAGAGCTTTCCATGCATCAGGCACTGATCAATGAGTCAATACACATGTGAAATATTTACATTAACTCATTTGATCCATATCACTCCTTTATGGGATCAAGATGTCTATTGCTATCCTTTATAGAAGAGGAGAAGTGAGGCCCAGAGAGGTTAAACAGCTTGTGGAAGCACTCACAGCTCTTAAGAGGAGGAGCAGGAGCTCAGCTCCAGGGCTTCTGGCTCCAGGACTTCCTTGCTGTAGTCCAGCCTCTATCCACTCAAGCCGTAAGGGTTCCTCCCTGGGAAGCCCTATAGTTCTTGGCATCAGTCACGTACACTTAACACTGAACATGTACAGTTCTGCATGTTTGCGGCATTCTCCTCTTAGTACAACATGTCTTCCCAACTAGACGTGGAAACACTGAATGCAGGAACTGTGACTAATACTTCTCTATAATCTTCACACTACTTAGCACTATTCTTCACTCATTAAATAAGATTTAATTGGACCTTTATTGGAGATAACTTTCAAAACACCTATTCTGATGATTTTGCCATCAAGTAAACTCTACCAACATCTGTGCTAAGAAGCAGTCACCTTTTGAGATTGCTAGAAATTTAAGTTTAGAAAAAAGAAGTTAATGCTTTTTTATCTCACTCTATTCCTTTTGACGGATGAAACCAAAAATAATCACTTTGCATCTCCAAAGTGCTCCACCCCCGTGAAAGCAGGGGGAGAGTGAGCCATCACTAGGACACAAATGTGTTCTGCTTGAAGCAATCAAATAAATCAAGCAACCCCCAAAATATAGTTAAAGCAAAGTGACTCAGACACAGTTCATGTTTTTAGTCACTCGGAATCCAAAGTTACTCCGAAACACGAATAGTTTTTAAAGCATTACTCATTTTGCTTTCTCTGATAAAACTAAAATAATCCAATACAATTATCTGAATAGTTATAATTTAAAGATTTAAAATACACGCTCAAAACCTAACATTCCAAATTAGTGCCACTCTTTAGGACAAACTCTAACTAATAATAATGATCTGGTATAAAAGTATCCTGGAGAAACTAATTTCCCACCATTTTCTCTTTATTAAGCTAATCTGAAAAAAAAAAAAAAGAACATTCTTCCATAGAGCTATCCTAGAAAAAGCATAGCACTATAGAAACCATCTACCTAGAAATTCCATTACTTGGTATCGAAAGCTGTTTTCCTATCTCTCCTAGGAAAGCATTTATTCCCATACTGGAAAATTAAATATGTTTCAAGACCTTTATTTATAAATAATGGAGTTTCACTAAGTCAATAAACTAAAACAACTTCTCAGTGACCTCATCAGCAACTCAAGGATGACAAATAGGTTTAGTCATACATGCCAACTCCTACTGGTTGGTAGAGACCTGAATACTCTGTTGAGAAGGATTCTGAGGTCATACCCAAGGGAAAACATGTTTGGATTAATTAGCGATCAGCAATGCATATATGTACCAGTACCAAAAATTTAGGGCGATCTGCCAAAATTCATGAAAAGTAAAATACACACCCTCCATCCACAATGAGGGATGTGGACCAAGGATTTCAAAGGTGCTACTGGATTGTTTGGCCATTTTAAAAAGAATTCATTGCTAAGTAGTGCCCAGATCTATAGTGCTCTAATCAAAGACCAGTAAAAGAACAGGAGAGGGACTAAAGACTTACTGACAGTCTACTGGTATCAAGCACTGGGCCTTATCTTCACCACCCACTCCCACGGCCACATCCAAGATTGTCATTACCAATAACTACACCCCTCAATTATCTTAATTTCAATCATTCTATTCCCCAAACACCACTTCCTATTTTTCTGGCTTATTCCTGCTACCTCACTGCTATGTCCCTCACCTCCCTGTCACACTTTCCCACTCATCCATCAGAAACTCCATGATCAGTTAGCACTCCATTGTATGCATTGTCAACTTCATTGCTCTTTTATCTCTTCATCATAATTGCCTAGCAAAATCCCATGCTTTGTTAAATCCAGGTTTCTGCTGACTCCAGACCTGCATCCATGCAATCTAAATGTTGCTTAGAGAAATAAATTCACAACCATGGTGACTGGTCTCACTCTAAATTCATGATTACCTCAAGTCCTTAGACTGACGTCCCCACTGTATTTCCTTCCTTCATTCACTCTCCCACTGGACATCATTTTCATACTTTCTCTTCAAATCTCAATGCCTCTTCCTACCACTTACTCTCAGTTGATGGCCCTCCTTCCTGCTTCCTACTACATGCAAAACAAAAACAATCAAAAGAGAATTCTCACAGGTTCTCACTATGCCTTCTACTCACCTACCTGCATCTGTTTTTGTATGTTCTATCCTCTCTTCTTTGCTCTGACCAAAAGCCATGTCTTCCCCTTACAGACTAGGTCCCATCCTTCTTGCTTAATCAAGAATCTCTCTCCAGCAATTCTCCCCACCCCCAACATAATCTTGTCCCCTTTCTACTGAATCCATCCCACTTGTATTCAAACTTCCTGTAAATAGATCATTAAAATAATTTTTTAAAAATCTTGTCTTGACCCCACACACCCCTCCAAGTACTACCCCATCTTTCTACTCAATTTTATAGCCAAAATCTTTGGGAAAACTCTTCCTGTTTCTATTTCTCTTCCCACACCCATGCTACCCCACATATACCATGTGAGAGAACTCTTCCATCATCAAACTCTATGACCAACTCTCAGAAGTCATCTCTCATAATCTATCAATGGCATTTAATAGAGTTGATCACTCCTTCCTTAAAAAACAATCTTCACTGGCTTCCAGAACACCATACACTCCTGGTTTTCTTCCTACATCACTAATGACAATTTCTCAATATCTTTTGCTAGTGTCTTCTCATCTCCCCACTCTCTGAATATTGCAATGTTCTGGGCAGCCTGGGTGGCTCAGTGGTTTAGCGCCGCCTTCAGCCCAGGATGTGATCCTGGAGACCCAGGATCGAGTCCCATGTCAGGCTCCTTGTAGGGAGCCTGCTTCTCCCTCTGCCTGTGTCTCTGCCTCTCTCTCTCTGTGTCTTCCATGAATAAATAAATAAAATATTTAAAATAAATATATATATATAGTGCAATGTTCCACAACTTAATCTCTTCTCTATCTAAACCCACTCTTTAATGATCTCATTTTGTTATCTTTATGTTAATGACTTACAAATATTATCTACATCCCAGACCTCTCCTGAACTTCAGACCAGTATGTTCAACTGCTAATTCAGTAACTCCACTGAAATATCTAATAGTCATCTCAAACTTTTCATGTCCAAAATTAAACTCCTGATATTCCCACCAAAATTCACTCATCTCATAGTTTTTCCTATCTCAGTAAATACCAGCTCTTTCGATCCAGTTGCTCATACTACAAAACCTGGAGTCATCCTCGAATTCTCTTTCTAGCCCCTCATACCCAATCCATCAGCAGTGCCTCTTGGCTCTACCTCTAAATCTATCCGCTCTGTATCTGACCATTTCTCACTAATTCATGGTCCAAGCCCCATTATCTCTCACCTAGTCTTCTTGATACTGCCCTTGTCCCACTATAGTCTGTTTTGAACCCAGCAGCTGGAATGATCCTTTTAAAAGAGTACATCAGATCCTACAACACCCTGCCTATAGATAACCTCTCTGACTTCAATTCCCATTATATTCCCCACTCACTCCACTTCAATCACATTAGCTTCCTTGTTGTTCTTGGAACCCAATATTCATCCTCCCACCTCAGGGCCTTTCCACTTGCTATTCCCTCTTCCTAGAATGCTCCTTATCCAGATGCCCATTGTTTGCTTCTTCACCTTCATATTCTCAATGAAATCTTTTCTGACCACCCAATTTAAATTCTAAGAAAATTGCATTGTTTTATTTTTCTCCATAGCAGTTCTCGCCATCAGACATACTCCCTATTTCATATATGCATTTGCTTGTCTATCTAACCCCACCAGAAAGAATATTTTATGAGAACACATGAGTTTGTTCACTGATATTTACCCTGGATCCAGAATAGTACCTATTATGGAACAGGCAATAAATATTTATTGAATTAACGAAGGAATGGATGTTATCTCATTTAATCCTCAGTTAAAACCCTATAAGGCAGATCTTATTTTCCCTACTTTACTGATGCAAAGTGAAGCTCCAATAGATTAAATAATTAATCCAGTAGCATTTACCTGAGTAATGCAAGAGTCAAGATCTGACCTCAAGCCTACTTCCCAAGCCTCTCCTTTTTTTCATGACACTGAATTGATTTCTTTTCAGAAGTAAATGCTTGTCCATGTGGCAAATGCTTAAAAGAAAATTAAAAGTCCCTAAGTCCCAATCATGTGACACCAAATAAACATAGGGGATTCTGGGAAGATAACAGTAGTGATGGTATATTTTCTGATTCTGCTCAAATCTCTCCCATAAAACTAGATAGAGAAAGTTGGCAAAACCAAAAAACAATGGACAACATCTATGACAAAGTAGGTGGCAAGATACTCGCAAATAATGATGTAAGAAAGCAAGGACAATGTACTGACACCCACAGGACCTATGCGGTATCAGTGTCAGCACAGAATGCACAGATGGTATATTAATAATGATGATGGTTGGAGGGTGATAGGAAACCAATTCATTAATTTGAAAATTGTTAAATGAAGGAAAAAAATCAAGTATTTATCCTGCCTTTCTTTTATGAACCATAGCACTTGTTAACCAAATGATAGATGAAGGGAAATATCTTATATAGAAGTATTCCAACCAATAAATGAAGAAGAAATTAGTGAATTATAACACCATTATTTCACCACCACTGATCCAGGCACTGAGCATCAAAGAGTGTTAACACCACAAAAATAGAGACATCCAGATGTTATGTGCCTGCTTATGAAAGATTGCAACACCTACAGAAAGAAAGAAAGAAAGAAACAAACAAACAAACAAACAAAAAAACTGGCCCTACGTCTGAACAAACCTCTAGACTTGGAGTTTTCAACCTTAGTACGAATGACATTTAGAGCTGGATATTCCTCACTGTGGGGATCTGTCTATCCGGTGTATTGTAGGATATGCGTACTAGCATACCTACTCCATTATAAAAATTTAAAATGTCTCTAAACACTTCCAAATGTTCCCAGATAGTGGAAACTATATCACAACTCCCCGACCCCCGCCACTGAAAGTCACTGCTCTGGAACTACCATTCCACAAGCTAAAACAAGAGGACAGAGGAACATGTTAAACTAAACCGTATGGATGCAATCAATAAAATACAGACTGTGGAAAATGTCACAGATCAAATGATCTAGATTCTTCAATGAAAAAATGTCCAGGAGCTAAGACAGAGATGGAAGGGGGAAACTTTAGCTCAAAATAGACTTACTAGATATATATCCTTTAAAAATAAGTAAAACTGAACTATAGCATTTAAGGATACACAGTTGAGTGATGAAACTGTAAGAAAACAATAGGCCCTATTTACTGTCAAAGTCCAATAGGGAGAGATATAGGTGCTTGAGGTCAGGATGGGTCTTTTGGAAGGTATTAGGGCTTCTTAGGTGACTGGCAAACTTCTACTTCTTGGCTTGGATGTCACTTAAAAAAAAAGGGTGTTGACCTTATAATAACTCACTAAGTTTTATATTTGCTTTATCCAGTTTTCTGTGTCTGTGTTTTCACAGTAAGAATGCATATATAAATGACTAAAAACATAATAAATGGAAGAATATGCCTCCTTTCTACTTCACTGGGGTTGAAGTTCTGTGGGAATGTCCTCAAGAGAAGAACTTTGAATTTATTAAGTTCAGGTTGATGTTTATGTTCCTTTAGCCCAGAGGTATAAATTCTAATCATTGCTTCAAAACTGACTCTGAAAATTATAGCAGGACTTATCACAACCCTACACAAACCATATGTGCAATGTCCATATCTTGGCCTACTGTTTAAGTAGAGTCTCGCATCAAATCAGCAAATACCTATGAGGGATTTGTGATCCAGGCAATCTGCCAGGCACTGTGAGGAAAGTAAAATGCAAAGCAGTGTAGTCTTAGCTAGTGTGAACAAAACTCATGAGAACTGCATGGGCTGAGTAGAAATTTGCAGAATGATGACTTTTAGAAGGATGTGCAGGCCCGATAGACACTCCACAGGTGTATCTCCTTTCTTGCAAAAGATATGCTCCTGAAGAATTCTGTGATTAAATTTTTATGAATTTAATTATATTTTCTCATTGACTCACATTATAATCAGAGAGTGGCTTTATCTACATTTTGGATTAATCTTCAACTGGCAATGGCTCCCAACAGTTTAAGTTTCCCTGCTTCTCTGTCAAGTAGTTAATAGTTTATAAACAAACATTTAAAGGCACCATTTAAAGGAACCCTTGAGTGAATCCTTTTGAACAACAAAGGATTCTTTGGTAATATTAATAAATAATCATTAGATTAAAGGTTCGTCAAGCTTTCTTAAAGTAAGGCATACCTATTCACAAGACTCCAAGGTCCTTAGACAGAATTTCATTGAAATTTTATTGCTTTACCTCACAGTCAGAATCTATTTTTTGTGTGTTTCAGGACAATATATTGCACTACAGATCTTCCCACTTTTTCCAGTAGCATTTAGAAGAGCATCTTGTCCAGAGACTCATGGGAAACACTACTAAATGTTGCTCACATTACTGAGATCTGTGATAAAATAGAACTTTGGCTTTCATATCTCAGTTAAAAATAACATAATAAAAACAAAATGTTACTAAATCCAGGAGAAAGGTAATTTGAAATGACTGGCCTACTGGCTGGATTCTATGGGACAGAAGGTGCTTAAGCTGCTCACTTTAGAACTATATCTCTGTAAGAGTGGGCTACCTAGAAATCTCAAGTAGGTCACTGGAAAGTCTGAACTGAGAATAGAGCTCATTGGTCCCACCATTCTAACTCTTGTCACCACATCTCTCCCCTGCTCTTCCACGTGCCTGTCACAACTCCTTCTCACAACTCTGTTATACCTGTCAACACTTAATACTTTGCCCTCCTGATAATTTCTCCTGGACAAGCCAAAGAAAGACATTGTTCTTGGTGCCAACAGTATAAAAGCCCATCCATCACACTTCACATTGGTCAGCTCACACCAGGGTCTGGAAAATGCTAAGAGATTCCCAGGCTGCTACAGAATGGCCAAACTGTAGGTCCACTGATTTCCAGTTGGCTTAGGTTAAGCTGCTCTCACACGTCATCCTGACTGGGATTTGTGGACTGGTTTCTAATATAATAGCTCACCCTGCTGGTTACACATACCCAAAGGGAAGTGATTTATGAGGAGTTTCAGTCTGAGTAGCTTTGTTATTTCTGATTGAAGACCCCATTTATTTTAGAGTTAATAGGTAAGGGTTGGTTCACTTTTTTCATCTTTGGTGACAAGAATATAACTTATAATTGGTTTATTTAGAAAATACGCTAGAATAAAAAATGGAATGCAGCACAGAAGAATAAATCAAGGATCAGTTTTATTGTAGAAAGGAAAAATGGTGCCCTTGCCAAATCAATTACTTTTCATGACTTACAGAACTGCTTTCCAAGGACTAGACATTGCCTTCCAAACTATGCTCAAGAAGCTTCATTCATAAGACATTTATCTGGATGTAGTGAGATGGCCTCAGTTATAGTTCTGGAGTACCGATGGAATTCTCCAGCTTTTGACAAGCATTTCACTATAGTCCTTATAATAGGCAAAATTCTAAGATGAACCACAATGACCCACATCCTTTTAAAATCCCTTCCCCTTAGGGATCCCCCTTAGGGATCCCTGGGTGGCTCAGCGGTTTAGCGCCTGACTTTGGCACAGGGCATGATCCTGGAGTCCTGGGATCGAGTCCCGCATCAGGCTCCCTGTATGGATCCTGCTTCTCCCTCTGCCTGTGTCTCTGTCTCTGTCTCTCTCTCTTTCTCTGTGTCTCTCATGAATAAATAAATAAAATCTTAATAAATAAATAAATAAATAAAGCCCCCTCCCCTTGAATATAGGCATGACCCATGACTTGCATCTAACCAGCAGAATATGGCAAAGGTGGAAGGTTTATATATGTAATTAAAGTTCCTTATCAGTTGACTTTATATTAATCAGAAGGGAAATTGTCCTGGGTGGGCCTGACCTAATCCGGTGATCTGTTTTAAAAAGAGTCCTGAGATCAGAAACTTGAAGCAGAGGAGATTCTCTCTGTTGCTGATTTTGAAGAAGCAAGTTTTCATGAATTCTACAGTCTCAAGGAAAATAATTCTGTTCCCAAATCATGCTTAGAAGTGGATCCCTCCCAGGGCATTGGGTGGCTCAGTGGTTGAGCATCTCTGCTTTTGGCTCAGGTCGTGATCCCAGTGTCCTGGGATTGAGTCCCACATCAGGCTCCCCGCAGGGAGGCTGCTTCTCCCTCTGCCTATATCTCTGCCTCTGTGTGTGTGTGTCTCTCATGAATAAATAAATAAAATCTTTAAAAAAAAAAAAAGATGCGGATCCCTCCCTTGGAAGTGGAGTTTCCAGATGAGAACTTAACCTAGGTAACACCTTTATTTCAGGCTTATGAGACCCAAAACAGAAAATTCAGTTAATCTGTGCCCAGGCTTCTGTCCTATAGAAATTTTAAGGTAATAAATGTCTTTTGTTTTCAGCTTCTACATTTGTGATAATTTGTTATGCAGTTATAGTAAACTAATACATTCATGAAAAATCAACAATGGAATGGAAGTCTTCCACTGAGTCCCTAACCCACCAGAGTCAGTGAGCAGAGAAATGAAGCAATCAGAGCAACACACATTAGAACAAGGGATTCCACTCTCACCCACCCTCATCTACTTCTTCGTGTCTATGAGCAAAGGATCTAGAAAGGAGACCTAATGTATGTTTCAGAAAGGTTTTCCCTGCCCCAGCCTTATCAGTCGACTACAGACCATCATTCTGAGTCTACCTTTTCCTTGCAAAAAGCCCACGTATATAGTCCCTAAGTGCAAAGAATTGGAAGAGCCAAGAAATAAGAATCTCAGAAGAAATAAGATCTTCATCTCAGTAGGAAACTATGAGCGCCAAACTAAAATGCATGCTGATGTCAAAAATCAACCATCAGAGGCGCCTGGGTCACTCAGTGGGTTAAGCACGGGACTCTGAGACTCTGGATTTCAGCTCACCTCAGGATCTCGGGGCTGTGGGATCCAGCCCTGTGTGGGACTCTGCCCTGGGAAGGAAGCCTGCTTAAGATGCTCTCTCTCCCTCTCCCTCTGCCCCTCCCCACCTTTCTCTCCTTCTCTAAGAGAAAAAAAAATCAACCTCCAGGGGTACCTGGCAGATAATACTTAAAAATAAAATCTTTAAAAAGAAAAATCAACCTCCAAGGGCAAAGACCAAGCCAGGAATAGTCACAGAGGCAGCAAAGCAACTAGAGTCAATAGTGTCCAGATTTGGGGGGTGGGGGATTCATGGAAAGAAGACTGTTCCTGGCATGTTTCAGATGCCTGTGAATTGTCTTTGGATGGGTGAATGAATGAACGAGAATTGAAAGGGAAAAGAGCAAGAAAAGAGAGGAAACTAGAGTAGCTGTGAAAAGCAAGGACAAGGATGGCACCAGAGAAATCCTCAATGCAGCAAACCATCAGAGTTTAGGTAGCCAAAAAGCAGCACTTCTCAAAGGGTAGTCCCAAGAGCAGCACCCTCAGCGTCAGCCTTACGAGGAAGCATGTTAAATATGCAAATTCTCTGCCCTCATCCCAGTCCACTGAATTAGAAATTCTGGGGATGGGGCCCATCAACCTGTCTTAAGAAGCCCTCCAGGGATTCTGATGCACAGTCACACATAACCACCACTGACCTACAGAAATGAAGGAATCTTGTGGCGATGTTTCAGGGCAAAAAAGCCTAATGATCTTTACCCTGGTTGCCCATTAAAATGAGCTGAGGAGCTTTAAAAGTACTGATGCCCGAGCGGGCCCATCACTAGAGATTGGTTTAATTAGTGCGAGGTGGAGACCAGGCATCCAAATTATTTACCAGCTCTCCACGTGATTCAAAGGTGCAGCCAGGGCTAGGACCCTCTGATGTAAAAGGTGACGCAGTGCGAGAGGACAGGATTCAAGATTGCTCCATCAATGACCTCGGGAAGAAGGTTGGACTCTCCCTGATACGGTGTTCTGCAGCCATCAAAGTATTCACGCATATATTCGCAGCTGTCAACACTGCTATGCTTTTGCACAGGGCAGGGAGCTTGCTTGGATTTCAGCAGCATAGAAAAAAGCAGCAGCAGCCAGCCCTTTTCACTAGTCGCTTGCTCACCCTCTGAGCTGGCCTTATATGAGCAGCGCTCCCCTTCCCTGCCCTCAGTAGATGGGGGCGGGGGGGCCTGGGAGACAGTGACTAAGAGAAGGGGGAGCTTGCTTCATTTGCAGCGGCAGCAGCCACCTTGGGGGCGTTGGCATGTGTGCCCCCCAGACCTTCCTCGGGTCCCAGCATACGCAAGCAGATGCACCGAGAGATTGAGATATCCCACCAGCCACTTCAGACCACGCAACCCCTCAGCTACTTTCTGGACACTGTCGTTTCCCGAACCTGGCAAGTGAATGAAGGTCTCCAGTGGGAGAAGAAAGGAAGCACCGAGGTCGCCTGGGGGGCTTGGTCGGTTAAGCAACTGCCTTCAGCTCGGGTCATGATCTCAGCGTCCTGGGATGGAGCATGCATCTGGCTCCTTGCTCAGCCGGGAGTCTGCTTCTCCTTCTCCCTTTCCCCCAGCTTGTTCTCTCTCTCTCTCTCTCTCTCCCTCTCTCTTAAATAAATAAAATCTTTGAAAGAAAGAAAGGAATGCAGCTTATAGCCAGATTCTCCCCTGATGCCATGCATGTGCATGGGGCGTTAGGCGCAATGCCTCGGGGAGACTACTTCAGCACTAAATGGCAGAGGGGCAAACTGACCAGGCAGGTTCCCATTACACAGATGACAAGTAGGAAGAAGCAATAACACCCTGTCACAGAGCCCCAGAAGGTAATATATAACAGATGACAATGATGATGATGGTAACCAGAGTCCCCACCAGAAATTCAAGTTTTCCATAAATCTCAATCCAGCATCCCTTAAAAAAGAACCTCTCAGCATTTCAGAATCTGTGAGCAGGTTGTCTCAATGAAAACACCCAAGAGCATCCAAGGGGAGGATTGGAGGGCAGAAAAAGGAGACAGGGCTCGTGGTGTGTCAGGCCTTACATTTTGCAGGACCCGAGTAGACAAGTTCTCAGGTTGGGGGCTGGAATCTGGAGCAGTGGTTCTCAACTAGGGACAATTTTTCTCCCTGCTCCAGAGGACATCTGGCAATGTTTGGAGATATGTGGAGTTTTTACAACACAGGGGGGGTACTACTGGCACCTAGTGGGTCAAGGCCAGGGATGCTGCCAAACATCCTACACTGCACAGGATGGCTGCTCACAGCAAACAAGCAAGTATCCTACTGCAAATGTCATTTAATGCCAAGGTTGAAAACCCCTGATCTGGAGAAATGTCCCTGCAACAAACAGTGGAGGAGGAAAATATTGACAGATTTTTTTTCTTTCCCATAAAGGCCCAGATTCTACCCACAGTTTCTATTAGCATCCCAGAAGAATAGAGTTGTTCTCAAGAAGACAGGCAGATAAATTAATCTTGACAGATTATCTCATCTACCCCCGGCTTTCAGGGAACTCGATGTCTAAATCACCCAGGACAAATAATTGTCTAGTCTCTGATCAAATATCTTCAGGAGTAAAAACCCTGCAGCCTCCATGTAGCAACTCATTCCGATGTTTGTCCTCCTGATGGACAAAATGTTAAGTCAAGTCATTTGAAATTGCCAATATTTGACTGAATTTGGCCTTCGAAAATGGAGATTTCATGTGGTTCAACCTAATATTATTCCCTTCAACAAAATTGTGTCCTACTTTCAGAAGCCACTGTATTGTGTTGACTCTTCAGTCAACAAACACCCAAACAGTGGTAATTGGTGAAAGTGACACCCAGTCTTCTGCTGGATGGCTGGCACATCTCTCCTCCTTGCCCCCACTCCCCATCCACAACCCTCATACCCAATCTTCGTTGGTTCTTCCTCTAGAAAAATCATTTGCTTTTTCTCCAGGTCAATTATTACTAATACTTTTTTTGGTTTTCATCTTCAGCTCTAATTCCTTTTATCCTATGGGAAAGAGCTGAAATAAAGTTGCTACACTGCTATACATACAGGGTCTTAATATTGGAGCAAACATGGAAGAAAAACCCAGAAGATCTAGCTCGCTTAGGTCTTATTTTCCTATACAATGTGGCTTATTCATTATAAGCCTTTATAGTATATGCTATATCTCCATTAAAATAACCTGACCTTAAGTTGCTACTGCACACTCAAAAAAAGAGGGACTCACACTTATTAATGGCTATGATGTGCCAGGCGGTGGTGCTACCAGCTTCCACATAGAGGATTTTTTTAATTTTTTATTTATTTATTCATGAGAGACACACAGAGAGAAGCAGAGACATAGGCAGAGGAAGAAGCAGGCTCCCGGCAGGGAGCCTGATGTGGGACTCGATCCCAGGACTCGGGGATCACGACCTGAGCCAAAAGCAGGTGCTCAACCACTGAGCCACCCAGGTGCCCCTCACATATAGGGTTAATTCAATCTCTAAAATGAGGCCATAAGGAAGCTTTTCTTTTTTTTAATAATAAATTTATTTTTTTATTGGTGTTCAATTTGCCAACATACAGAATAACACCCAGGGCTCATCCCGTCAAGTGCCCACTTCAGTGCCCGCCACCCAGTCACCCCCACCCCCCGCCCTCCTCCCCTTCCACCACCCCCCTAGTTCGTTTCCCAGAGTTAGGAGTCCTCCATGTTCTGTCTCCGGAAGCTTTTCTTACTCCATTTCACAGATGATAAAACTGAGGAAGCTTGACAAGATTAGATAATCTTCAGTGCCAGCATGCATGAACTAAGATTTGCACCTCCATCTGTCGAACACCAGTGCCCCCAGGGTCATCATCACCCCAAGCAGACTGAAGAAAGCTCTGTAGAAACTGAGAATTTCAAAGTGCATCAAGAGAACTGGAGGGTATTATGCTGAGTGAAGTAAGTCAGTCGGAGAAGGACAAACATTATATGTTCTCATTCATTTGGGGAATATAAATAATAGTGAAAGGGAAAATAAGGGAAGGGAGAAGAAATTGTGGGAAATATCAGAAAGGGAGACAGAACGTAAAGACTGCTAACTCTGGGAAACGAACTAGGGGTGGTAGAAGGGGAGGAGGGCGGGGGGTGGGAGTGAATGGGTGACGGGCACTGGGTGTTATTCTGTATGTTATTAAATTGAACACCAATAAAAAAATAAATTTAAAAAAAAAAAAGATAAAAAAAAAAAACAAAGTGCATCAAGAAGTGCATGACGTTGTACCTGCCCATTATCTCTACATTTTATCATAGCATCACATCCACTTACCACAGAAAACCCACAAAATCATTTCATGATATGTGTCATCGCTTTTAAGATATCAGCATCCTCTCCTTTCCTCATGTCAGGATTTAAGAAAAACACACACACACAGCCAATAAAACTGCCTGTGAGCTTTTTTTCACAAGTCTTGCTACATCCGTTTTCAGCTGAAAACATTATCCATTGCTTCTCATTCAGCCATTTCATAAAAAATCATAAATTCACTGATTATAGATGAAATCATATTTATTCTTGCCTTCTAAAAACACTGCTTAATGTACTTAAAATTCCCAGCGTGATGGATATGCAGAATCCGGGGATGGGGGTAGGAAGGTAGTGGGAGCACTTCTGAGCAGGTGAAGGGGTGAGCTGTGGGCACCTAATGGCTAATTGCTGAAGGGAGCACTATGGAGGGAAGACTAGCAACCCAAGCACTTCTGACTACAAAAGTGACAAAGGCAGCACATCCCTCCCATCAGTCCCTGGCATCTGCAAACGTGCTTATTTTTAATTTATCTCTGAGTACAGAAAAATGGGCATTCACTGAACAGAACCATGCTCTCCATAATGGGAGATTTTTAAGATTCCATAATTTAGGGTGTTAGATGCAATCTCTAAGGGGCATTTAAAGGGACATTTCAAGTCCAATTACATCTTCTTCTCGTGGCTGCCAGGGACTTAAATTCTGCCCATCATAGGCTGCAGCTTTTCTTTTTTCTAGAAGAGCTGTGTGATATACGCCTGTGATCTGAAATAAAAATGTGTGGTGTACGAGGGCTCCTGGGTGCTTCAGTCAGTTAAGCGGCAGACTCTTGGGTTTCGGCTCAGGTCATGATCTCAGGGGCGTGGGATCGAGCCCGAGTTGAGCTCTGCACTCAGGACAGAGTCTGTTTCAGATTCTCTCCCTCTCACTCACTCACTCTCTCATTAATTAATTAATTAATTAATTAATTAAATCTTAGAAAAAAAGAATGTGTTGTGTACAAAATATGTAATATGGTCATCCTAAAATAAATTAATTTGCTTCTAAGTTCAATTAGACATAAAGAATCATTGCACCTGCATGGAAAGTTGCTGGTTGGGGGAACAGAGAATCTGGCTTCCACCACACACTCCACTGCTAACCAGGTATGTGACTTTGACTCACTCACTCTCAGTTTCCTCATCTATGAAACAAGAGATTATAAGATGAGGAGGTATTCAAATATTTTTAGCAATAACTTTCTCCCTCTTTATCTCCAGAAAGTCTCCAGAATCCTAATACAGTGATCAAAAGTGATCAAAAGGCAGCTGCTATGGCTATGTCTGGACAAGCAGCCCAGACCCACCCGCCACCTCCCCACTCCCACACTCAACCCACCTCTGCAGAATCCTGGGCATCAGGACTTGAAGATCATTGGATCAGTGATTTCTAAAGTCCCTTTGTGCCTCAAGTGTCTATCAGGCTAAACAGCCAAAGTTTTAAAAAGGCAAACATTTTTCTACGACACTTTATAGACATACTTGCACTCTATCAGCCTGACTGGGCAAATTCTGCACACTGAGCAATTAGAGTGCAATTTCATTCTCTGTCTCTACATTAAGCTATGTGTCCCTGGCTCAGAATACAAGAGAACATCCTCTGAAGAGCACTGTATGAATCACTCTTCCAAAGCCCCCAGAGCACTTGTGGCCCAGACAGAATCATTGATTGGTTCCTCCACAGCCCCCCTCATAGGCCTCACGGCAGCCCCTGCAGAACATGTGTATTGGACACCCAAAAAGCCTGATCCATCAGTGTTGATCCCCACTCAGAACTGTATGTGAGTTGATGCTCCCTTTAAACCCAATGCACTACCTACTCAACTGACAACTGCTGCCCTCATTAATGGCTATCTTCCCAACTGAATGATAAAAAAATGGGTTTCCATGTGTCCATTAGCCCTGAAATCTAATTTCTTTTTTTTTTAAACCTAATTTCTGAGTGACCTAAGGTATGGAGAATTTTATTCTTTTGATGAGGTAGGAGGCTCCAAAGGAGGACTTAATGCAAGAATTAAATCAACAGAGACTTGATGAAAATTAGCAAAATTAAGATAACTACCATTGAAGCATATTTAAAATACCTTGCAGAGAATTACAGTTAATTTGTTTAATAATTAATTCAAACAGTTTTTATTATGCATTGACTCTGGCACAGGCACTGGGTTAGGTGCTAAGGTTACCATGAACAGTAAGGCATGGGTCCCTCACTGCCACCCATGTAAAGAACTAAGTGAAATAGAGCATGATATATACAATATAGGCCACATTAGGGTATAGCGGGGTTACACAGGGCAGAGTGAGCTTGGGCTGGAAAGGTTGGGAGGAGTGACTCCTGAACTAGTTGCTGAAGCCAAAGACTACCTCTCTTCTGCTCACTGTGGCAGAAACCATGGCTGTTCCTCTGACCTTGGAGAACATGGCCAGATGACATTTTAAGCCTCCCTTGCAGCTTGCAGTTAGATGTTGCCATATGACTAAGTCCTGAATGTAGACAGAAGTGATGTGTACCACTTCCAAATGTGGTCCATAAAAATCCTGTCATACTCAACCCTCATGCTCTTACCCATCAGCCACCAAGGACCTAGAGGAGGAGGATGGATCCACAAGGTGGGAAAAGCCAGAGTTCCTGAATGCATGGAACAGAGCCCCCTCCGGGCCCTAACTGTTAAAGGGGGTGGTAGGGAGAGTCTTAGAATTCCAGGAACCAAGAAATATTGGCACTAGAAAACTTTGCCCCGCCTAACTTTATTCCTGAAGCAGTGGGAAACTTTTGAATAATTTCATACAAAGAAATAACATGATTGTATTTGTTTTTAAGAAAGGGCACTCTGGTACTGATATGGAGCAGAGGAGAGGTGGGTCAAAACTGGAAACAGAGAGAACAATACAGAGATTGGTATCATAGTAAAAGCAAGGAAAGAAAGATGTGTATCCACTAGCAGTAGGGAGAAGCAACAGGACAAAGACTCATATGATACCGTTAGAAGTAAAGACCCAGGAGTGCCTAGGTGGCTCAATGATTGGGCACCTGCCTTTGGCCCTGGATGTGATCCTGGGGTCCCGGGATTGAGTCCCGTGTCGGGCTCCCTGCACGGAGCCTGTTTCTCCCTCTGCCTGTGTCTCTGCCTCTGTGTGTGTGTGTGTGTACCTCTCATGAAAAAAAAAATAAAATATTTTTAAAAAGAAAGAAGTAAAGACCCATTAGAACATGACTGGGTCGGGGGCAGGAGCAGCAGGAGCCGCCATACAACTTTTGGATTCCTGGCTTTAATTCACAGGTTTAATTCACAGGGAAAGAAAACATGGGATATGAAGGTTTGGTAGACAGTTTAGTGAGCATTTTGGATATGCTGACTCTGATATTCAGGTAGAGATATCTAGGAGATATCTGGATATAGTAGAGTTGTATAGTTGGATATACAGGTCTAGAACTCAGGAGAGAGATCAGAACTGAAGCTTAGAATTGAGAATCACTTGATGAGCACACTGAACCTGACGAGGCCACCCAAGGAGAATACATAAAGCAAGAAGGTTAAAACCCAGAGGATACTGAAGAGAGGATGAAGAAGGAAAAGCATGAGGAAAATGGAGAAGGAATGGTCTGGGAGGTAAGGGAAGAACCCAGAAAGTTAACAACCAACACAGAAGCCGATGAAAGAGAATTTAACAAGGTTAAAAACAGTGTTCAATAGGTTAAGTGCAGTAAAGTAAGAACTAAATTGTTGATGACTGTATCAGTCAGGGTTTAACCAGGCAAGGAGAGGCCACTCCACACAGACTGCCATAGCAACATAGCACAGACTGAATGGGCTTAAACAACAGAAATTTATTTCTCACAGTTCTGGAAGCTCGAAGTGCATGCATGGCCAGCTCTCTTCCTGGCTTGTAGCTGGCTGCCTTCTTGCCGTGTCCTTGCATGGAAAGAGGGAGAGAGAGAGAGAGAGAGAGAGAGAGAGAGAGAGAGAGCAGGCTCTCTGGGGTCTCTTTTTAGGAAGGTACAAATCTCATGATTAGGACCCTGCTCTCATGTCCTCATTGAAACCTAATTACTTCCTAAAGGCCCTATCACCAAATACCATCGCAATAGGGTTAGGGCTTCCACAAACGAGAGGGGGAGGAGCACGATTTAGTCCATAGCACCAGATATTTCAAACAGGGGGAATATAATAATAATATATACATGCTCAGAGATTCAGAACAGGTTCAAAGAGAGTGGATAATGGTTGCAACAACTCTGAGAGAAGAATAAACCAGTCAGTGAAAGGACTGACAGGAAGCACTGAGGGATGGACCAAAACCAGAAGTCCTCGATCTCTGCTGGCAACAATCAAACGGGGAATGTCCTCGGGCCTCTGGACTATAAACCTTTAAAACACACAGCACCAAATACCTAGCATAAAGCCTGAAATACAGTAGGTGCTCAATGTTTCATGACTCAATGATGGATACATGAATAGATGGCCAAATGCAGAAAACCTTAACCAGAGAGCTGCTGAGGCTGACATGAAGTCCACAGGACTCTCATCAGGCCCTAAGAAACTCGGCATTTGAGGGTATCTAAGCATGTGAAAAACCAGGCCGTAACATCCTGGCCCTCTTATGCACTTCCTGTTCCTAATGCCTTCACCTAAAGGTCCTACTGATGGCAACATTTCTGCTCACATACTGAGTCTAGAAATGGCTTCTCTTAAAAACCTCCCTATGAGGATGCTCACTCTTGACTGAGGAGTGCCTTGACTTCTCAGCTACTGTCATACTGTCCTGAAATGCAGGGAATTCCGAAGCCCCCTTGCCTCACTTTACGTATCTCCCTTGCTTCCCCAGGTTCTCCAAGGGAATCCTCCAAGGAAAGCATTCTCGGAGACTTCAAATCAGGACTGCGTGATAAGCTCAAAAGTACTTTGAGCACATGAGAACAAATCAAGGCAGTTAGGGAAGAGTTCCAAAAAGCAGGTCAATGGTTAACAAGAATAAACACGGTCTGTTACACTAGCAGCCGACATTTCCTGCCTGGAGCCTTGGGATCTCAGTTTAACATTGTAAGAAATGACCTCCCCAAACACACAACAGAACTTCACCTTGTAGGTGGATCAGACAAAACAAACAACCCAGAGACATAAGATTTGGAGGAGAGAGCATTATAGGAGGAAAAGCATTTAAAATGGTGTTGCTATAATTTTTTGACAACATAATTTAGAGGCTCTTTCAGCCAAGTACATCTACACCTCAATCCCTTCCACGTCCTTTCCCCCATGGTGTTGTCTTGGCTGTCAATTCTTGGGAGAGAGGCTGTTCTTTAAAAGGCTTTTAAATGTATTAGAAATGATTGGAATTGTACCTAAAAGCTCTTGAAAAAAAAAGAAAAAAATTCTTCATTTGCTTGCGTTGCATAAAACACAAGGTCCCAATCCGTTTATTTGTTTGTGTGAAAGCCGGAAGCAAAGACGGGAGTACAGTTCATTAGGTTAAGGGAGAAATGAATGGCCAGCATTGTCTCTGACCTACATTGAGGGCCCCCTCTGACCTTTGGTAAGGCAAAAATTCAGGCAACTATATGGGTGTACCTCTCTTTAGAGTTTCAATGTGTCGCTGAAATGTTGCATGCAACCCTATTCCCACCAGATGAGTAAGGAGCATGTTGCAACTTAAAACAGTTGCTTCCTAAAAAAGAAAAAAACAAACAAACATACAAAAAAAAAACAGTTGCTTCCTAAAAGAAAAAAATTCATCCACTCAAAATTTTCCAAGTAATCGCTGCTCCCACCCCCCATTTGTGTGTTATTCCAAATTTCCGTCCATCAGGGGAATGGTGGTATTTGCAACTGTTGATGCACCATCACTGCTGGTGATGGTGTTGGCAGTTAACTGCATCATCACCGTGAGTGTATTAGTCACAGTTACTGATACTCACAGAACTCCACGTTTCATAAGACCAACATCTTTGAGAGGGCGGCAGGGTTTCACATGATGCAGACTCTCTCAAGGATACTTGCTGGACTAGCCCTTCCCTCTTGTCAACCCAATAAGCTCTTCATCTTATGAGACATCCCATGTTGCCTTCATGCCCTCTGACAGATCATCTCAGGAAGGGTTGGACAGGTGCTCCTCTGTAATTGAACATGGACTCATGAGCATTTATTGCATGGTAGCAATAAGTCATTTGGTTGTTTGGTTTTCCCACAGACTCCCTGGGGAGTGATTTTGTCTTATTCTCCTTTGAATCCCCACAGTTAGCCCTTTAATGTGGGCAGAAAGAGCCGCTGCACCAACTAAAAAAGGCTCATCTGACATGCCCTCTAGGATGAGTTGGGTCCCCATCTCTCGCCTGGTCCCAGAGTTAGCTATGCTGGCCTCCAGCTGCAGAGGGAAGCTGGGATGTGAAATACTTTGCATACCTACGACAACAAAACGGAGGCAAGGTCTATTTTAGTATGACCTTGAACACTGTATTGGGAAGAGCTTGGCAGTGTAGATTACACCAGTCCATCGCAGCTGCTAACATATGCAAAAGTTGCCCATAGAGATAATGTCATATCGCCCAAGGAATATGATGTGCTCCCCAAGGTGACCTTAGGAGCCATGGAGAACACGAAGAATATGATGCATTTATTATACAAGCATCTAGACAGATATTCATCCATTAATTCCTTTATTCAACAAATATTAGGCATACTGTGCTAGATTTATGGTAAGTGCTAAAGATATAAGATTAGACAAAAGGAACCAAGTCTCAGGGTGCCTGGCTGGCTCAGTCTGTATAGCATGCAACTCTTAATCTCTGGGTCATTTGGTTGAGCCCCACACTAGGGGTAGAGTTTACTTAAAAAAAAAAAAAAAGGAACCAAATGGTTCCCTTCATGATGCTGATAGTCACACAGGTGGCACCTATGCCCAAAGTCGCACCTGTCTTATATAACCAGGACCAGAACATTTTAGGGCTGATGACACTGGGCTTTAGCTGTTGAAACACACTTGTTATAGGGATTCTCTCTCTTATTCACACCACTAGTCACCCTAATAACTTTTATCTCAAAATTTGCTTTATTATCAATAATTAAACTGTGTATCAAGATTACAATATCCAAATCTTGGAGAATAATAGATTCAAAAGCTGCTCCCTCAGTCCCATATACTTGCAAACATCATCTAACTCGCTTCTCACAGTGATGCTAGATAAGGACACCGAACACCATGTGGCCACTGCACAGAAGAGGACAGTGAGACTCAAAGGGTTAAGGTTGCTTTCCTCCAAGTCATAGGAATCTAAGATTCAAACTCCAGGCCGTCTGGTGTCAACATCCTTGCTTTTTCCCCTACACCTTCATAAAATGGCTTTGAAACATCCATTTTAATGCTCCTTTTAATCAAGGAAACACCACTAAGTGCTCCTAATGTACACCTATTTGCTCCAGTCTCCTATTTCGGTACACTAGTTTTATAACTGCACCTTATAATCTCCTTCTAACTCTGCAATCAATGAAAGTATTAAATGAATTGAACATCTGCCCTCAACATTATTATTCTGGATAAGAAAATGGTCACCAAATTCATGCCTAGAAGTTCACCTTTCAACATTCATTTCATCAAGATGAGTAATTACCCTAGCGGGCAGTAATTAGGTAATTAGTAAAACTAGTTAATACAAATAGCATATTAATATAACCAAATAAATGCTAGTATAATTTTTATAATTATTATGGCATATAGGTCTACCCGGGTTTTTTTAGTCAAAGACACATAATTTCTGGGCTACATATTGCACAATTTTGACTTTCATGTGGGAATGCCTTTTGACATCCGTGACCCTGCAGAGTAAAAAGGAGATTGAGACAATTATCTCGGGTACTGAAGCAAAAGGCAGTTTGCACTAAAATTATCTGCCTAGTCTTTGCCGGATTTTTCTATAAGTGGTTACTACATTTTTTTAAAAAGAGCCATCCTACAGCCTTGTACCTAAGCATCCATCCATGGTTAGAAACTGAAAATATAATATTCTAATAACAATCTCATCAGGACAAACAGCTGTGTACACATGCAGAGTATTCTTGGACTCTGCAATATAATCCTAGGCTTACTATTTACTGCCTCCCCCAAAAAGACTTATCTTTATCAACACCACCTCCCCCCACACAGAAAAAACTACAGCAATTGTAATGAATAAACACATTCATGAGAAAAAAACAAAATTCTCTCAATAGTGTGGTATACACACAAACAATACTAATCTACTTTCATATTTTGGGTGGTAGAGGGTATTAAGATACAATTAACCATATCCTGTGCTGATTTCATACAAAGTGCTTACCAATCTTAGGATAGTCCTGTGATAGATATTGATCTGCACACAGGATACATAACAATTTATGAACATAACGTAGGAAGAATTTTCAACTCCTCTAAGTATGAACTGCCAACTGGTTCATACGCATTCATAAACCCTGTGAGCCGACTATGACTAGCTAATGCCCCAAATATTAGAGCATGAGCAGCATGAAAAATAATTTGCAAACCCTCAGATGGGATCTGGTTTGCAGTTCTCTTATTTGAGCTACCCTCTTATGACTGCATTAGATTTTTTTTTGACTGCATTAGATTTTATTACTGTCCATGAATATAATAAGATAAGGGATCCCTGGGTGGCGCAGCGGTTTGGCGCCTGCCTTTGGCCCAGGGCGCGATCCTGGAGACCCGGGATCGAATCCCACATCGGGCTCCCAGTGCATGGAGTCTGCTTCTCCCTCTGCCTATGTCTCTGCCTCTCTCTCTCTCTCTCTCTCTCTGTGACTATCATAAATAAATAAAAATTTTAAAAAAAATAAATTCTAAAAAAAAAAAAAAGATAAAACCCTGGACATCCAGCCCTTCCTATGATGGCAAAAACCCAGGCGAGGTCAATATTTTTACATGCTGACATATGGAGTGAAGGCATTTACATGAAAACAGATTTACTAACTTCCACAGTGTCACTCCTTCCTATTAGCCAAGGTTTCATATTTAGCTACAAGTGTAGAAATGACAAATACCACAAGGGAATTAAAAACTTTCTTTCTCGTGTGCCCTAATATGATTACGTCTGATGGTTCAACTGCAATTTTTCTAAAGGCAACTGACCTCTTCAGTGTAATAATCCAGTCTCACTCAGACTTCCACTCAAACCTCACTACTATACAAAGCAACCAGAAATCTGCTTGGCTGCCCAAGCTCGCGACATCCCATTTTTCCATGGTTTTTCTATTTCCAAGAAGAGTGATCATTTCTGGAATGATAAGCTATTTGTTTGAATTTCCAGTCTGTAAATTGTGAAGAAGGTTTGTGGGTGTGAAACAAGAGAAGATAAATTGCAAATTGGAGCTAAAGAGAAAATAAATACGAGAATTTAGTTGAATCTAATTGTTTTCCACATATCATGGTAACAGCTATTATCCCTCCTTCTGAATTTATGTCATCTGTGCATTTATCTATATTCCTATTTGTCTGTCATCTATCTGTCTTCCACCTGCCTGTTAGTGTCTATTTATTTGGCATGGCAAGTTGTGCTGTCTTTGTCTGCAGAGAAGAAAGGAAGGGGAGAAATGATGAAAAATCTTGGTGTAGCATGAATAGCAACGAGGTAAGGGCTGATGCCTGATGTGCGGATGAATCCTGTAAATGAAGTGGCCCTTGAATTAAATTAATTTAAAATCTGGCAAATATTACCCGGCATGTTTGTCAATGTGCTGTATAATTATTAATTTGTTCATTGAGGCAACTGTATAAATAAATAGAAAGCAGAATGCCATGATTAAGCAAGCATTGAAAATCCAGGGTCAAGGAGCCCCGCAATACGGGGATCTCAATAGCTTTCCTGGGTCCTACTTTTACATCTCCTCATAAACCCATACGTCGATAACAGCAAATTAATTGGCCCACATTTAGATGCCAACAGGGCTTTTGTATTCTCAGTGCACATTTTTGTCTTCTCAGAGTGAGATGTTAGGAACGGGGGTTTTAATATTACCCCTACAGGAGCGCCAGAAAATCTTAACAATTTCCTTCACTAGAGTATTTTCATTAGCGCTAAATGCCGTGCAATTTACATTTGAAATCAGGTGTAGGGGTGAGCAGAACGTGACAAGACACATGTTGCAGTGGTGCTTTTTGTTGTTGTTGTTCTAAGTTTGTTTATTTACTGCCATAGGGTCTCAGAAGAAAAGCCTGCAAGTCCAAAAGGAAATATTTCTCGATTTCCCCTTGCCCTTACTTTCAGGAGATAAAAAACTCAATTTTATTCAAATACTCAGAGGACACCTTTAAAATGGGCCTCTTTCACCAAGAAAAGTGAACACTTAGAAAAATAATAATAATGCATCTAAAATAGAATTGGGGAACCCTGGGTGGCACAGCGGTTTGGCGCCTGCCTTTGGCCCAGGGCGCGATCCTGGAGACCCGGGATCGAGTCCCACTTCGGGCTCCCGGTGCATGGAGCCTGCTTCTCCCTCTGCCTATGTCTCTGCCTCTCTCTCTCTGTGACTATCATAAATAAATAAAAATTTAAAAAAATTTAAAAAATAAATAAATAAATAAAATAAAATAAAATTGAACTAAAAATCACCTGACAGCTGCAAGCAGATAATCCGGGAAGCGGCAAACAGCCTGTTAGGGAAAGGACTGGAAGTTAACACAAACACTAGGCTTCTAAGCTGACATCTATGCAGATCAATTGCTTGACTAATTCAGATCTAAATTAATGAAAAATTTACCTACTATTATTTTTATTAGAAATCTAGACTGCGAGGGGATTCCATATTGAGAACATGTGGGTAAATAAGCTCAACTCTGGCTAATGTCATTTCAAATCAACAAATATTCCATGACCCCACTTGAAAAGAACAGCAATTAACTGTATGATGCATCTGGACCCTGTTTATACCATTCTTTTGCACACTAATTACTTGCTAGAATAAGATCTTCCAGCCTGATTGGTGTTTCAGTTCTTGAATGTCTTAGTTGGGCCTAAATCCTGAGGAAAACAAAACCAGGTGCGTAGTTGTGATAGCCAGCACTTAGGAAAAGCTGCTTGGTGTCACTGAGGGTTCTAGGTGATCTGCATAAATTCATCCCATCTAACTTTCCCATTAGCTCTGAGATGTTGGTGCTGTTCTCTCCATTTGACAAGGTGTTGAAACTGAAGCATAAACATTTGGAAAAATTCAAGAACAACATCTTTTTGCATCTACTAATGTCTCTCATCAAGACAAGGTCTCAAGTGCCACAGAATTAGAAGAGTAAATAAAAGCCTCATTGATGATGGTGGAAATTGGCCAACTTTTGAACTTTAAGTATGGGCAGGCTCAGGAAGGTGTCTGGATGAATCAAAGCAGAGCTAGCCTCAAAACTTCACTAAGTGAGTGTGAAATTTATGTTTCCCATTGAGAAGTGTGAGTAAGCCAGGCTACTACTTGGTCTACTACTATGCTGACAGATTAATGAAGGTGCACTGTTTATAGCCTTATGTTCCCAAAAATGTTGCCAAAAGAGGGCAAGGAGAAGATAATAGAATAAGAGAGTGTGAGTTTTCTAGTCCACTTCACTGCATATTAGAATCACCTTCTAAAAATCCCAAATCCCAGACCACACCTCAGTCCAACTAAATCAAAATCTGAACTTGGCCTCAGGCATCAATAAAGTCTCATTTAAATCACTAAGCATAAACATTAACCAGCATGAGCACCAATTAATACAAAAGAACTACACAATTTCTAGTAAGATTTAACTGTTAACAAATCTCATATCAAATCCCATATCAAATCCCATAACAAATCCCTTAAAACATATATTTAAGTACTACAGTGTGAGAAAGAGTCAGAAAATTCCAGTCAGCTCTGCTACTCTATCATCTCTGACCTTGGGTAAATTCCAGAGCCTTCTTAAGGCTCACTTTCCTCTCCGTAAAATAGTCATATTTGTTTTACTTAACTCACAGAGAACACAGCATTAACACTTTTCAAACTTTACAACCTTCTTTTAAAAGGGGGGGTCGTTTTTTCATACCTTCCAAGTATAACCAGTCACTGCTTAATCTAAACATAATTCCTTCCTCAGGCCTTAATTGACCAACTCAGCCTGAACCTGTCTTGGACTTTGTACCTCCAGGGACCAGGAGCCAGTTAGCATTAAAATTGCATCCAGGATTATTTCCACAGCTGTCAGCTCATCTCTTTCACAGTCCCTGATGGTTTATTGGCTCTGATTAAACCACTGGAGAACCAAATAACCTCATTTGGCCTTCTGATCAACTAGCTCATCTTAACTGTCTTCGTTCTACCTTGGTTCCTTCCCATAGTGTGATTTCCACCAACTCGCTACAAAAGGAAGGAATCTATAGTGTGACATCTACTAACTCACTACAAAAAAAAACTTTCAATGTTATTTTTTCTCAATCACAAAAAGTTAGAGGGAGGAAATCCTGAGCTTCACAGTTCTGTTAAATAAACAAACAAAAAACCCCTACATTCAAATCCCAGGTTCACCACTTAAGAGTCTAGGCAATGTACTCCTTGGCTTCCTCATCTTGGGTATAGATGTACCTATCTCTCAAAATTGTCAGAAAGAGCCAAAGAGAGCAATGTTTCTGAAATCAGGAATGTACTGTTTCTAATTTTAAAACAATAAGATCTTCTCAGTACAATGTTCTCCAAGAAGTCTTGCCACAAGTTTTTCTGCTCCAATCCAAAAGTAGCCAAAATATAAACTTTAATGATCCATTTTTTACTAAACCCAATAAAATACTAAATACTAAATAATGATCCATTATTTTACTAAACCCAATAAAAACTGAAGTGAAAATACAGTTGCTTCTTTACATTTCTCTCCCGTTATCTTAACACAAGGTCAAATACACTCAGGAAAGATAAAACCAAAAAATTCCCAGCGTGTATAGCTTTTTGCCATTTTCAAATCCAGGAGTGTGTGGAATGGTCCCCTGGAATGGCCAAGTTTTCCCCTATCCTCTGTAATTTGCTAGAAGCTAGTGGTTTTTATTTTTGTCAGGGCTTTATGAGCAGTAAACACAGCATCAGCTCCAGACCAAAAATGCCTCTCTTGGCATTTAAGTCATAAATGTCAAGCCCCTCCTCCTCTTCAGATTAATTCAGAGGTTTAAAAAGGTGTTACTGAGAGGGGTGTGGGGGAACTTGTTACAAAGATAGCTGGCCAGGCTCTACCTAATGCCACCCCGCCAGAAGCTGACTGAATGCAAGGTGAATGCAAAAACTCTGTGTTCTTACCAGTACCCCATGTGGTTCTGACCTGAGAGTCCTAGCGTTTAGAAACTACCAAGTGAAATATTCTCCAATGGCAGTCTTCTACTGACAACCCCACAGAAGAGTGTCATTAGAAAACCTGTATGTTTGACTTCTGAGCGTCCAAATTGGAATTTACCGATCTTCACCGCAAATGTGGACTTCTGACTCTATTTAATCCTAACCTACCATTCTGTGAATAGGTCTTTCCCTCCGAAGGAATCATCTGCAGTCCCTAAAGCAAAGGCAGACATATGGGGCGCTTTAAAAGCTATTAACCCTGTGGTTTTCAACCTTGGCTGCACTTTTGAACCATCTGGGAATTCCTTTTAAAGTCCAGATGCCAGGATGCCTAGGTGGCTCAGCGGTTGAGCATCTGCCTTTGGCTCAGGTCATGATCCTGGTGTTTTGAGATTGAGTCCCACGTCGGGCTTCCTGCGAACGGCCTGCTTCTCCCTCTGCCTGTGTCTCTGCCTCTCTCTCTGTGTCTCTCATGAATAAATAAATAAAATCATTTTAAAAATAAAATAAAAAATAAAGTCCAGATGCCCACACCTCACCCCAGACTAGTGGTCCTCAGACTTGAGCTCCATCAGAACCATCTGAGGGACTTATTACAACTCAGGGCCTCACCTCCAGAGTTCCTAGTGCAGTACATCTGGGTTGGAGCCTGGGAAGTTGCATTTCTAACAAGGTTCCAAGTGATGCTCACATGGTTGGTCCTGGGACTACATTTTAAGAATCTCTCCCCCAAACAAATTAAATCGGAATTTCTGTGGTTGGAAGCCCAGCATTATAATTTTTAAAGTTCTCCAGGAAATTCCACTGTGTAGCCAAAGGTAGGAAACACTGATCAAGACCTAGATCAAATGATATCTTCCTCAAGCCATTGATACAAAAAAGGCTGGCAGACAGGTAAATATCCACCTTGACTCAGCTATAGCAGCAACACCTAGTTTTCAGAGGGAGCAGGGGCAGTGGTACCAGTAATGGACTCAGTGCAGTGATGT
Source organism: Canis aureus (assembly GCF_053574225.1). Classification (NCBI taxonomy): domain Eukaryota; kingdom Metazoa; phylum Chordata; class Mammalia; order Carnivora; family Canidae; genus Canis; species Canis aureus. Next base: position 103,795,123 of record NC_135649.1, read on the forward strand.
ACTGATAAATAGCTCTCAAAAACAAAGCGTTGATTTGTACCTTTTGTGGATTTCCATGGTGTGAAGAATTCTGGCACAGCTGATATCAAGCTTCCAAATGGACTGAACATCACTGGATGCCAAATTGGGAAGAAAGAAAGACAAATAACTGGCCCTCCTGAGAGGGCCCAGCGCTCCACTGCCTCGCAGTAGCAGCAGCAGTGGCCTCGGTGACCATGGCAGCCACCAATGTCCTCATCAAACTGGTTCTATGGTAGAGCTTTTGTTGAGTCCTAGCAAACCAGCAGCCCTTGTTGTGGTTTCTCAACCTGGTTCTCCATCCTTCTCAGTCATTCTGAGAACTATGAAATAGTCTTTCTTTTTTTAAGATTTTATTTATTCATGACAGATACAGAGAGAGAGAGGCAGAGGGAAAAGCAGGCTCCATGCAGGGAGTCTGATGTGGGACTCGATCCCGGGACCCCAGGATCATATCCCGGGCCAAAGATGATGCTAAACCGCTGAGCCACCCAGGCTGCCCTGAAATAGTCTTTCTAATCAACTACTTTGATCAGCCCAAGAAGCTTTCTCTTCCTCACAGCTAAGAACTCTGACCTTCTAAAGGTCATACCTGGAGGTTAAGGACCAAAGACCTAGAGTCTAAATTCCTACAGTCTTAGGAAGGATTTTACTTTAAGATATTTGCATCTTTTTTAAAAGTTTTATTTACTTAAGTCATCTCGACATCCAATGTGGGGCTTGAACTCACAACCCCGAGATCAAGAGTTGGATGCTCTACCAACTGAGGCCAGCCAGGTGCCCCGAGATATTTGTATCTTAAGAGGGAGTAAGCTTGGGGTGCCTGAGTGGCTCAGTCAGTTGGGCAACTAATGCTCACCTTGAGCTCAGGTCTTGATCTCAGGGTCGGGAGTTTAAGCCCCACATTGGGCTCTGCACTGGGTGTGGAGCCTCCTTAAAAATAAATAAATAAATAAAAGGATGAAATTCTTTAACCAGTGCTTCTCAAATTTTAATGAGAACCACTCATTTAATGGGAATGATTTAATGGGATTAAATGAATTTAATGGGAATCTTGTTAAAATGCAGATTCTGATTCAGTGGGACTGAGGGGAGGCAGAAATTATACTCATCTCACCGGCTCCCCGTGGCTGCTTCTTGTCCAAGAAGACACAGTGGAGTAGGTCCTTAAAGAATAGAGCTAAAGTGCCAAGGGTGGGACCTTGGGCCTGGATTCCTCTGAGCACCCCTGATTTCAAGCCACATAAGGACCTGCCTCCCCTCCTTATTCTGATCAGTGCTCGGGCTATTTGTCATGGCTGACACAAGCTGGTCTCAGCTGCTGTGACAGACTACCTCTGAATACCTAAGATGCCATGGTCAGTGTCACCTGACCACCTCTCTTGGTACACAACTCATACATTTAAATTTGCCTATTTGCTCATTAAACAAATATTTGCTGTTTACCTCATATGTGTAATGGTCTTAGCTAGGTTTAGATAATTCTAGACTCTCCGTCTGTGCATTTTAAATGAGCTGAATTGGGAGCATTCCAATCCAAATGAGAACTGGATTTAGCACATGTAACAAGAAGTTAAAGGTCAAGGGGATCTGTGTGGGCAAGGAAAAGTTGCAAGCCTGTCAGCAGTTTGGCTGTGGGAAAATGCGACTTGATAATCTGTCAACTTGAGCTATCAATCAAAGCCCATTATTAGTCTTATTCCACCCATCTGACACTAGATCAATAGGATAAGTACTTTTTGATGTCAGATCAATGGTATGACTAAGTTTGGGGGTGACAGCTAAACAATTGCCTCCATCCTAGTATGTGAATGTTATTACCAGGAACATCAACTCAAAGTAAAATGATAAACCACTTCCTGCACAGTGTTGTGAAAGAAATGTTCAAATCCCCAGCAACTCTTGGAGCTCCCACCTACTAAGCTAGAGAAGGTAAAATGCGTGTTTATTTCTAAGATTTATAAAGTACCCATTTTGGAACTAGGCTTATGGGGAAGATAAATTCCCAGAGCCATAAGCTAACAACTGAGCCCCCAGGGCTGATAGGGTAAGAGATTTCTTGTCATGCCTGAGAATTGAAGGAAATTCACATGAACTGTGATCATACCTTTTTCTTTTCCCCTTTTCCAACTGTAGCCATTTTCCTCTTGGAATAGCTTCTATCCTGGGGGTCCAGGAATGCATTTTAACCAGGACAGAGAAGAGTCAAAGAAAGGAACCCAATGCCAGTTTCCTCCTCACTCCTCCCAGCTCCTAACTCTCACTTGCTTATTCAACAGCAAGTATTAACACATCCCATGTGCTAATAAGCACTGTGTCAAGCTCTGGGAATATATGGATTAAAAATTCCGAGACAGGGGTGCATGAGTGGTTCAGTGGTTGAGCGTCTGTCTTAGGCTCAGGTCATGATCCTGGGGTCCTGGGATCGAGTCCCACATCAGGCTCCCCACAGGGAGCCTTCTTCTCCCTCTGCCTATGTCTCTGCCTCTCTGTATGTGTCTTTCATGAATAAATAAAATCTTTAAAAAATAAAATAAAAATTCTTAGACAGAGTATCATTACAGGGCACACAGTTGAGACAACCCTAGGGTGGAAGAGTCTGGTGCTATCTCCTTAGGAAGTGATATCCAGCCTAGTGCCCTAAGGGTAAGTGAGACGTAGCTGGGCCAAGAGACTAGGCAAAGTACTACAGGCAGCAAAAATAGCATATGCAAAGGCTCTGGGCTTACAGAAAACACAGCGTTTTGAAATAAGACCCATGAAAGAAGCATAGAAGTGAGCCAAGGGGAGAGCGGAACTTGCCAAGGTGGGTGAGGAAGGCAGGAGCCAGACTAGGGTGGTCTGCGAAAGCTTCCAGGGGCACGTCCCCACCCTGATGACTGAAGACCCACATCTAAACATGTGCCAAGAGACAGGATTCTAAAGGACAGAGAGATGAAACCACCAAGAGACACCATGTACCATAGGACAGAGTGGCCTTCCCTCTGCTCTGTATAGCCCTGAGCACTCTGTGAGGGAGGCAAGCACCAACTTGAATCTGCTTCTATGTCCCACTCCTGTTCTCAGATGCTTTCTTAAGCCCACTGTGCCTGCTGCTCTGAATGTCCCATCCCACCCCCACCCCAAGTCACAGCAAAGCACAGATGGTTGAGCATGACCAATCCCAAAGACATTTGTGCTTTAGTGGGAATGACCATGCACTATAAGGTAAAAGTGACAATGAGCAGGCAAAGACAAAGGTAAATGCAGAGGGAAAGAAAGAAAGGAATAGTGCGAGAGACACCCTGATCCAATCACTCCTATTCAGGGACTAGTCTACTATTCCATCATATACTAGTGTGCGTGTGTGTGAGCATGTATGTGCATAGCCATGCAAGAGCATATACGAATGGGAATGATTACGAATGTATGTGTGCTCACATCCACATTTATAAGTGTTTAAACTATGGCTGCAGATGCTCTGCTTTGCATGTCTAACTCCACTTCATTTTCACAAGAACCCTAAGACGTACATTCCCTATGTTATTATATCCACTTTTCAGATGAGGAAACAAAAGCTTGAAGTGGCCTGGGAAGTTGATGCTCACCATCCACACAGCCATTAAGCAAATCCTGGCTCATCATCCATATCTTCCAAAAAGCATTTCTTTTCCTTAGTAGTCCCATCCGTCTTCCAGCCAACCAGTTTTACTTCAACATCATCATTAACTACAGGTCTGGCTTGTTGGGTCCCCTAAGGAAAACAAAACGTTGTGCGTACCCTCAGCTGTATCGTAAGTGCCGAGGCCAGCATTCATGGGTATGTGTTAGTGGTCACAAGGTGAGTGCTGGTCTGACCTTTGAAAAAACACCTTTACCTGGGGCCCAGTGAGGCCTACGATCCTACCACAAGGTCATTAAGTTGATTCACATCGAAGGACATATCAGAAACTAGGCCCTGCCACCATGCTGCAATCATGGAACATTCCACAAAGCACAGGCTGAGATTCCAAACCAATTGAAAGGGTGCATAATAACAGACAGGAAATGTTCTGATTTGGAGCGGAGGGGAGAGTTAATCAGAGTGCCTGTTCCAGCCACACAATCAAAGTAGCTGAAAGACGGATACTAAAGAGCCTGTCTCCCTTTATTTATATGACTTTACATGTATACTTACCAAGAAACAGTTTCACTTACCTTTTACACAGCCAGAGTGCCACTTTATCATTAAGCAGAGATGCCAGGGAAGAAACGAGCACGTATTATTTAAAATGCAAACAGAGTGTAAAGGATGACTGCCAAGAAACCGCTCATCCCAGATGCCTCAGAGCTACCACTGTCTGCTGCGACAAAATGCCTGCAGGAGATAACGTTCATATAGGCCTATGGTTCAAACTTCAGCGTGCATCACAATCACCTGGAGGGCTTGGGGAATCACAGAATGCCGGGCCCCACTCCGAGTTCCTCACGCGGCACGTATGCAGTAAGGCCTAAGAACTTGTTTTTTTTTTTTTAAGATGTTATTTATTTATTCATGAGAGACACACAGAAGGAGAGAGAAGCAGAGACACAGGCAGAGGGAGAAGCAGGCTCCATGCAGGGAGCCCAACATGGGACTCGATCCTGGGACTCCAGGATCATGCCTTGGGCCGAAGGCAGGCACCAAACCTCTGAGCCACCCAAACATCCCAGAACTTGTATTTCTAACAAGGGCTGGGCTGCTGATGATCCGGAGACCACACTTTGAGAACCACTGGAGCAGCCATTAAGTCTGGCCCATTAGCACTGCTGACAGTTAAATCTAAAAGGTGACTAGAACTATTCTGGACAAGAAGATCCCTTGACCTAAAGAGAAATATCCAGGTTGTAATGAAGGCTACAGAGCCCTCAGATAAAAAGTAAGTTGCTTCCTTCTGGAGGCCCAACATCCTGCAGTACCCTGGGGTTTGGTCCTTCCACAAGGGTAAAGAAACCTTTCATGCTAGATAAAGGCTGCTGATTACAGCAGGCCACCAAAGGGCAAGCGGCCTCATTGAATTACAGCTGTCATAGAGAAATCCCTAAAGCAATCAAGATGATTTTTCTAAAGAGCACGGAGAAACCCCAGCAAGATAGAGATTTGGTCTCTCTTCTTCCCCCAGTGACAAAGAGTAATTCTTTCAGAGAGGGTATGGTGCCCAGAAGGTGTCTGATAATGAACTATCTCTCCTCACTACCTCTTTCAAACAAAGCTTGTTAAAACAAAAATGGCCTGAGTGCCAAGAAGAGGTTTGGTCCCTGGCAAATGACAAAAGAGCGAAACTCAGGAAAATTGGGCTTTTACTGCCACCCTGCTCCACCAGCCACCCTCTGGTGAATCACATTCCTATCTCGCTTTGCCTCATTGTGCGTGAATTAGCCAGCCCCAGGGTTAAGTCAGTTGTGAAGATGCAGGAATAGTATGTCTTGCAGCATCGTCCTTCCACAGAATCCCAAAGGGAGAGACCTCCATGTCAGGCCTTTGCAACTGCGCATTGACCCGGACATCCAGCAGAAGTGTGACACCCCTTCGGTTTAGTGGAGCCCTGCTAATCCTTCCTACACTCAGTGTCTATCCTGTCAGGATCTGTGATTGAGAGCTGCTTAAACAGGTGAGAAGATTTCAGGAAGCTAATATGTCCCATCTAATCAAGGCTAAGTGTTCCCTCTTTGCCCAAGCCCTCTTATTTGCACGAGTACCACATGGTAATGGGTAAATAATTTTTTCAAGGTTGTTTGAGATGCAGGCCCTTAAATAAGTGATATAGTGCTCAGTTTCATCTAGCGGAGAGGTTACTCAGCAAGCCTCAAGATTCAGGCCCTCATCCCAACCATTTCCAGCTCAGCCTCACCCTTCAGAAACCCAGTACTACAAAATTAGCTAAAGCAGAGTTATAAACAGAGGGATTATTTCTTCACACACACCTAGAAACTCACTTTTCACCACCTTGAAGACCTGCAGCAATGAGCTTCAGTTACTTAGTATGACCATCTGTTAGTTATTGTAGAAGTACTTCTCGAACTTTTTTCTTCCGTGTTGTGGCTTTTCCTCTTATTGGTCCAGATACAATGTTTATTTACAAAAACGTACCTCTTCCATGTAGCACTTGGAAACAAATTTTGAGCAAAATCTCTTGCATGTGGTGCTACTAGGGTAGCAGCTCTCCAAGTGTGGTCCCAGGACCCACAAATCACCTGGAAACTGGTTGGATATGCAAACTCTCAAGCCCCACGCACCTAAAAAGGGGGGGGGCATCTGTGTTTTAACAAGCTCTGCAGGTAATTCTGATGTGGGCTAAAGTATGATAAACACTGTTAGTAGAGAATGTGGACAAAAGGAGGAAGCAACAAGAAACATCACCAGTTCAGGGTAAGGACTTCTCTTGACCCATGAGCATATTTTTCTTGAAATGTTTACATTATTTCGCCACGTAAAAAATAGCCCAGATACTACATCTATGTGGTTATGTTGGTGTGCTCCTACCAGCTCATGAAAGCTCATTGTTAAACGTCCAGGCAGTTTACAAGCCAGCTGTTACACTAGTGGTATCTTGCGGTCAGCCATGGTGAGAGTATTTACACCATGAAAATCAGCAAACACTACACATCAGAGCTTTATTCAGAGAAACAGTTTACCAGCACACCACTGGTGATTTTTTAAAGGATTGCCACAGTCTGCATTGGGACACAAAGCTTGACAGATAAAAAAATCCCAAGGCAGGGGTGCCTAGGTGGCTCAGTTGGTTGAGTGAAACCAAGAGCCATCTGACTCTTGGTTTCAGCTCAGGTCATGATCTCAGCACACCTCATGAGATCAAGCCCCACACTGGGCTCTGTGCTCAGCATAGAGTCTGCTTATCTCTCTCCCTCCCCTAGCTTGTTGTGCATGCACACACACACTCTTTCTCTCTTTCTCTCTCTCTCAATTAAATAAAATCTTTCTTAAAATCACAAGGTAAAGAGTCAGGATTTAGAGCTGACAAAAGTGCAGGAAAGAATATGCATACAGGCACAGCCCAGTGCCAGGGAAAGGCCAGAAAGCCAGGAGTCGAGATAGAATTGGATACTCAGAACAGCATTCCCAGCTGGAGGGGAGTCAGGCAGACTATAGAGTGAAACAGAGCAAGTTTAACATAATAAAATTTGATATCTGACATATTAGATAAAAGGCTAGTATCCAAGATCTATAAAGAACTTAGCAAACTCAACACCCAAGAAACAAACAATCCAGTCATGAAATGGGCAGAAGACATGAACAGACCTTTCTCCAAAGAAGACCTACACATGGCCAAAAAGCACATGAAAAAATGCTCCATATCGCTTGCCATCAAGGAAATACAAATCAAAACCATAATGAGATACCACCTCACACCAGTGAGAATGGCTAAAATTAACAAGACAGGAAACAACAAATGTTGGAGAGGATGTGGAGAAAGGGGAACCCCCTTGCACTGTTGGTGGGAATGTGAACTGGTGCAGCCACTCTGGAAAACTGTGTGGAAGTTCCTCAAAGAGTTAAGAATAGAACTGCCCTATAACCCAGCAATTGCACTAGTGGGTATTTACCCCAAAGATACTGATGTAGTGAAATGCTGGGACACCTGCACCCCAGTGTTCACGACAGCAATGTCCACAATAGCCAAACTGTGGAAGGAGCCATGATGTACTTCAACAGATGACTGGATAAAGAAGACGTGAAATATATTACTCAGTCATCAGAAAATACTCACGAATACTCACCATTTGCTTCGACATGGATGGAACTGGAGGGTATGATGCTGAGTGAAATAAGTCAATTATAGAAGGACAATCATCATATGGTTTCACTCATAAGTGGAATATAAGAAATAGTGAAAGGGATTATAAGGGAAAGGAGGGGAACTGACTGGGAAAAAGTAAAGAGGGAGACAAACTATGAGAGACTCCTAATTCTAGGAAACAAAACAAAGGGTTGCAGAAGGGGAGGTGGGTGGGGGTATGTGGTGACTGGGTGATGGGCATTAGGGAGGGCACTTGATGGGGATGAGCACTGGGTGTTATACTATATGTTGGCAAATTGAATTTAAATCAAAATAAAATAAAACGTTATATGTGGAATGTGAAATAGACCTTTCTGGGGCCACCTGAGTGGCTCAGTCAGTTATGCATCTGAATCTTACGTTTGGCTCAGGTCCTGATCTCATGGGTTATGAGATGTATAGGGCTCCATGCTCAGTGGGAGCCTGCTTGGATATTCTTTCCCTCTGCCCCTCCTCAGTTGTGTGCTCTTTCCCCCGCTCACTCTCTTTCTCAAATAAAATAAATAAATCTTTAAAAAAAAGAAAATATACCTCTTGGTAATCTTGACTGGTGGTGATGTATAGATTCATTCATTTATTCAGTGAATATTTATTGAATGTTTACTGTATACCAGGCACTGTGCTAGACTCTGATGATACAGCAGTGAATCACACAAAGTCTCTGCTGTCACAGAGTCTGCAGCTTACAGACAACAACAACATAAAGCTAAGTGCACACAGTTTAGTATTCCAATGATGATAAGGAGTTATTTGATATAAGTGATCATAAGTGGCTATTTTATATAAGATGCACAGGGTGAACTCCTGTGACAAGGTGACATTTGAACAGAGACCCGAAGGAAGCAAGAAAGCAAGTCATACTAGGGAGACAATTCTCCCTGGGTCCCATGCATCTTTACACAATTTGGAAGCAACAGCACTGATTGCCTTTGTTCTGGATAGCTTTTCAAGGATGTACATAAAACACATCTCCATGGAAGGCAGAGATAATTTCTCTCTCCAAAGTTAATCAAAGAATCACTTACTCTCCAATAAAATAAAGATAATGCCTCCTGTGGAGGGAAGGACAGCCATGCATACTCCTCATTTTCAGTGATGGCAGTTTCCTAATCTCAGGGCTCCTCTCCTATAAACAACCCACCACATATGCTGCTGATGTTGCCCAGCCCTCTTTTTATCTCCTTATGGGAACTGGAACTTGGGGAACCAGCAAACAAAATGCTGATACTCAGGCTACAGATATTGCTGTGAATAACAAAGTTCTTTGTCTCTGACTCAAAAGCGTCAGGTCTTCTGCTAGCGTCCAGGGAACTGGGGCAGGCTCACTTGATAGCCTGCAAGCCAGGTAAAATGTCAAGCCTTCAGAGTTCATGACAGCTATGAGAATGAATGAGGGGGCAGCCCGGGGGGCTCAGCGGTTTAGCTGCCTTCAGCCCGGGTCGTGATCCTGGAGTCCCGGGATGGAGTCCCACGTCGGGTTCCCTGCAGGGAGCCTGCTTCTCCCTCTGCCTGTGTCTCTGCCTCTGTGTGTGTGTGGGTCTCTCTCATGAATAAATAAAATATTTTAAAAAGAGAGAGAATGAATGAGGAGGAAAGGGTGATTGAGGTAGGGCAAACAGCACATGCAAATGCCTTGAGTGAATGATGGTTTCTCGCCTTGGCCTTGTCCTAGCCCTTCACAGCTATATAAATTAACTCTGTCTTACTCAACTCGCTCTGCCTAACTCTAACTTTTGGGATGCTACCACTTCTTGTGGCTGCCAATACAGGAAGAAAGGTCTGTGGCTGCCAATACAGGAAGGAAAGGGGAGCATCCCCCATGCCACCCTCACTCCTGGTCCCAAAGGGAGTCAAATCAAATCCAGGAACACATGAAATGTATTTAACTTATAGGTTGAGAAAAAACCGTCCTAGAAAGACTTGTAAGGCCCAGAACAGACACTCTAGAGAGCAAAGAAGAGTGATCAACATCACCAGGCAGCAGCCAGGAACCTGGGGTTTAGTGGGAGAAAAATGGAAAACTCAAAAAATGGTAGTAGAAACACATCCTCAATGAGGAAGGGCTCAGTCTCAACCTCTCTTTCATGGGTAAAGCCTGGCAAATCACGCAAAGGTAGCCATGATCAAAATGGAGGAAAAAAAAATTAGGACAACCTCACATATATAGAGTATGAGAGTTGAAGAAACCAGCATCTGGTACACAGATTCTAAGAGTCGCATTTGAATGCATTTTTAAAATTTTTTTAGAACACATCTCCAATTTGATCATGAAAGTCACTGGAGAGATAGAATTCTATACACAGACATTTGCATTATGAATCACTCCTTAGAAATGACTCATTTCCTTAAAATTAAATAAGTCAGCACCTCATGAGGAGAAGCACCTCTAAAAATCCCTACTGTCATCTCTTGAGAAAAATTTGAACTTTAGTTTTTCAGTGTAAAAAACAAAACAAACAACAACAAACTAGGGGCTCAGTTAAACATCCAACTCTTGATTTCTGCTCAGATCAACTCCTGATTAGGGTTGAGGTTGTGATCTCAGGGTCATGGGACTGGGACTGGGCCCCCCCCCCCCCCCCCCCGTCATGCTCCGTGTTCAGCGCAGAGTCTGCTCCTCCCTCTGCCTCCCTTTCTACCCTTCCCCCTGCTTGCACACTCCCTCTCTCTCACTCCCTCTCTCATTCATAAATAAATAAATAAATAAATAAACAAACAAACAAACAATCTTTGAAAAAGCAAAAGACTATACTCAGCTAAGTCTCAGAAAATAGTCAATACTTTACCATGTATCATGATGCAATTTGCCAGCTACTCTGAGGCTGATAAATCTTAAATGATAAAAGCAAATTGGTACTGTGATTTCTGTTTAAAATATTTGAATTTCTCTCCAATCACAAAAGAATTTATTTCTCCCCATAACTTTCACAAACCCACCACTCTAATGAGTAGTATGAGTATGTGAATTGCTTAGTCAGTGCACTAAACTGAATGTTTGTGATCCCCAAAACTCATATGCTAAAATTTACCCCGCAATGTGAAAGTATTAGGAGGCAGGGCCTTTAGAAGGTGATTAGGTCATGAGGGTGGAGCTCTCATGGATGAGATTAGGCCCTCATAAACGAGACCTCAGGGAATCTCTCACACCTTCTGCCATGTGAAAACATAGCAAGAAGGCCATCTATGGGGGCACCTGGGTGGCTCAGTTAAGCAGCTGCCTTCAGCTCAGGTCATGATCTCTGGGTCCTGGGATCAAGCCCCACATCAGGCTCCCTGCTCAGTGGGGAGTCTGTGTCTTCCTTTCCCTCTGCCCCTCTCCCACCCCCTGCTCATGCACTCACTTTCTTTCTCTCTCAAATAAATAAATAAAATCTTCTTAAAAAAGGCCATCTATGAACCAGGAAGCAGCCCCTCACCAGTGCCTCAATCTTGGACTTCCCAGCTCCCAGAACTATAAGAAATCAATGTTAAGTTTAACAGCGGATGGTATTTTTGTTATAGCAGCCCCAAGAGACTAAGACAGTCATAAATACACATAAAAGATTTCTTTTGTTTTTCACATAAAAGGTTTCAAGCACAATTTGATCCTGAGATCATTAAATCTATTTCCCTGCTTCCATAAAGGACTGCAGCAAAACTGGCTAAATCAATATGCCATGTTTTCAAGACCTTTGGCAAAGAACATCTTGCCATCTCTTGTAATAGTCTCCTTGTTAAAATTCCTATGACGAAAGACTTAGTTACATTGGTGATTATTGCTATGCTGTTGGAAATGGGAAAAACTGGAAACAACCTAAATGTCCCCCAACAGAGGAACAGTTAGGTACCTAAGGCCACATGCATATGGCAAGACAGCTTGTTGCCACTCAAGTGACAGCGTAGAATATTAAGGACATGAACAGTTTGTTACAATATTTTGTCAAAAGTAAGGGCATTCTGGAATACCGTATATAGGGAGATTTCATTTTTTGTTCAAAACAGTATATGCATATATAGTCCCTTCATGAGTGCAAAATGTGCATTAAGCACCTATTACATGCCAGGTACAGTATTGGACTAAGAATGCAGTGCTGCAAAGAGAAGCATCCATAACTCTTACCCTTGTACAGCTTACAGTCTAGCCAGGAAGACAGCCATTAAAAAAAATAAAAAATAAAAAAATAAAAAAAAAGACAGCCATTAGATAAAGAAATATACAAGCCATTACTTCAATGCGATTATGAAAACTGTGACAAAAAACAGGATTGCTGTACCTTCCATCTAAGAAAACCCCAGCTCCAGATATTCTGCTTATTCCCTCTGTTTCAGTTTTATGAAGCCCCTCTGGGTGATAAGATTTTAGGACATATTCTGGTTCCTAATTTCTCCCGTGAATGTATTTTTCTAATAAGGCCAACAAAAGAAGAAATTTTAGAATTCCTGGGGAATCGTTCCTCATTAAGCATGCCATCCCACCAAGAATAACCTTGCATTGACAGGAAATCCTCACTCCTCCTCTCCTTTTTGCCAAGCTAATAATGTGAATTGTTTTAACCTTTCCTTATAGGTTTTATTTTCCAAGCCTTAAATCATCTTTATTGTCCTTTTATGAACTGCCTCCAAGTCTTATGTGATTAATGCCTGCTCATTAGATGCTGAACAAACTTGTAGACGGATGCACTCTAGTAACTTTCAAGGCTTTGGTTTTGCCAAAGAAGGGCTGCAGCCAGTACACAATATATATCATCTGCATCTATTATAAACATACCTCTTAAAGTTGGGTTCTCCATAAAAGCATTCAATCTTCTCATTTCTTTCTAATTAAGATCTTCTTCCCATCTTCAAAGGCCTGGATTGCATCCACAAACCCTAAATAATGTTGTTTCATTTCTTTAAAAATAGCATTTCCCTGAAGCAGCATCACATAGACATTTCAACATGGAGGGGTTTTTTTCTGTCCAAGCCTGTCAGCAGATTTGCTACTGCTCTGGCCATCAGACACAACGCATCAGGTCCAAGCAATTTTACCAACACAGCATTTTTATTTTATCCCTGGAAGGCAAGTGAAGATGTTGCTTTAAAGATCCCAAATGGCTGGGATCATTCTTTGAGTATCTAATATTTCTTGAGTACTTATTATGTATGTAATACTTCTCTCATATAACTAAGCAAGAAGATGAGGTTCCTATGTTGCAAAGATTGACACCTAAATGGAAAGATGGTACAAACAAGTGGGTTTAAATGGGAAAACTTAGTGACCTCTTTAACAGACATTAAAGGGTCTAGGTCCCTGGAAAAATACACACCAGTGCCTAAAACACCACACAACCTTAGCAGAGCATTAAGATTAAGCTCTACTCAGCTGTGGGAAGTTTCCATAGACCAGATGACTTTTATGTGACGTTTTTATTACTGTTGCAAATAGTACACAGGGCTCAGCCAAATATGCAGACAACCACTGGGCTGCAGCACTCTCAAAATCATCACAGCTAAAATTAAGCCTGACTTCTTTATCACTACCAAGAATTTGAATAGCTAGGAGATAGGGTAACTTTGAATCTCACTGAAGACGCTGATAAAATTGAGTTGGAATCAGAACTAAATAATTTAACTTCTATTCATGCTGTTATAGATTAGAATCCCATGGGTCCCTGGGTGGTTCAGTGGTTGAGCAACTGCATTTGGCTTAGGTCGTGATCCCGGGGTCCCAAGATCGAGTCCCACACCAGCCTCCCTGCTGGGAGCCTGCTTCTCCCTCTACCTATGTCTCTGCCTCTCTCTGTGTGTCTCTCGAATAAATAAATAAAATCTTTAAAAAAAAAAAACTAGAATCCCAATGCATTTGTAGAACAGAAATTCCTGTACAAAGTTTTACCTTTGAGGGCAAAATTCAAGTGCCTTAATGGTAGCAGAGAGTGGATCGAATTTCAGATTATATACAGAAAGGGAGTGGAAATTGCCATTTTATTTACTTGGACCCATAGTTTTGGCTCTCCTATAATTGTCTAAGCAGATTCAGCTACAGGCAGAAATGTAAGAAAAAATGTATATGTATTACTCTAGCTATTCAGTACATTAATTTGTCTATTTGACTCCAACAAAGCCTATGCGCCTTCATTCAGCTGCTCCTCATCCTGTCTGATACTACCTTTCCATAGCTCTCTCCCAGGCATGATGTAATGCAGAAAGGACCTTAACCTTCCAACAGGTTCATTTTCACTTGAAGCCTGATCTTTAGAGAAGTTCCAACTTTGGCATTTCTATCACTAGGCCATGTGCCAACTGTCCAGAGCAAATATTGGCTACCCTTATTTCTTTAGAAAGAAAAGTTGCGGGATCCCTGGGTGGCGCAGCGGTTTAGCACCTGCCTTTGGCCCAGGGCGCGATCCTGGAGACCCAGGATCGAATCCCACGTCGGGCCCCTGGTGCATGGAGCCTGCTTCTCCCTCTGCCTATGTCTCTGCCTCTCTCTCTCTCTGTGACTATCATAAATAAATAAAAATTAAAAAAAAGAAAGAAAGAAAAGTTGCTTAAAGAGGAGGGCTTGTTCCTTCCTCTCCCTTCCTCGCCTTTAGCATGTACTGCATGTGTTACTTCCAAAAATATAAATTAATTCCTCCCAAAAAATGGTGCATGTTTGAGTATGGCTCAGTTTTGCCAGTTTTAGGCTACCGTTTCATCTGGCTTCAGCCATCTATGATGACACACACACACACGCACCCAGAGGCTTCCTATGGGCATTGCTTTCAGAATGCTTTGAATTGATCTATATATTATGTTTACCTTGGTACTGGCCAATAAGACAACTTGACAACATGCACATGCCTGCCTATAAATCTGGAATAGAGCCACGTGGTCTTGCTCTTGCCAGATTGTAAATTTGGCAGGAATTAAAGATTGAATTTTGCCATAATCTCTTACAGAGAAGCAACATTTCAGAAGATACTCTTCTACTCATCTTGACTGCAGATAGGTTGGAAATCCTTTTTTTTTAGTTTTTATTTAAATTCCAGCTTGTTAACAGTGTAATATTAGTATCAGGGTACAATATAGTGATTCAGCACTTCCATACATCACCTGGTGCTCATCACAAGTACCCTCCTTCATCCTCTTCCCCTCTTTCTCCCATCCCCCACCCCATACACTGCCCCCCCACCATGACCAGCAGTGTGTTCTCTAGAGTTGAGTCTGTTTCTTAGTTTCCCTCTCTCTTTTTCGCCTAAGATGGTTTGTTTTGTTTCTTAAATTCCACATATGAGTGAAGTCATATGGTATTTGTCTTTCTCTAACTGACTTATTTCACTGAGCATAATACTTTCTAGCTCCATCCATGAAACCCATCCTTTTTATTTATTTTTTTAAAGATTTATTTATTTATTTATGACAGACATAGAGAGAGGCAGAGACACAGGAGGATGGAAAAGCAGGCTCCGTGCTGGGAGCCCGACGCGGGACTCGATCCCGGGACTCCAGAATCACGCCCTGGGCCAAAGGCAGGCGCCAAATCGCTGAGCCACCCAGGGATTCCCAAACCCATCCTTTTTAAATGTACCTGTCACACTTCACCTAAAATAGGGAACTAGTAATTCACTTATTTGTTTATTCATTCATCTATTCTACACCCACTTGCAGGGAATCATTCTTAGCAAAGTACCAGGGAACCAAATATAAGACAAACTCCGATTTAGGCAAGTCATGAGCTAAGCTAGGTGATAGCCCTTAAATAGCTAATTATGCATTGATGAGTACAATGAAAGATATGTGCGTGGGCATTATGAGAGCACAAAGGACAAGTAACTAATGCTGGCCAAGTAGAGGAGTGGCTCTGGGAAGTTTCCTCTTGGAGTAGGGAAACCATTAACTGATCAGAAGGGATGAGTGAGGCAAAGAAATGGGAAAGATGGGATCCCTGGGTGGCGCAGCGGTTTGGCGCCTGCCTTTGGCCCAGGGCGCGATCCTGGAGACCCAGGATCGAATCCCACGTCGGGCTCCCGGTGCATGGAGCCTGCTTCTCCCTCTGCCTATGTCTCTGCCTCTCTCTCTCTCTCTCTGTGCGTGACTATCATAAATAAAATAAAAAAAAAGAAATGGGAAAGATACGCTAGCCCAAAAGAACGAAAGGAGCAAAGCCCCAGAAGCAGGAAACGATATGATGTGAGCAAGAACCCTATCCGGGACAGTGATGGTGTGCAACAGGAAATGGCAAGGGAGGAGGCAGAGGAAGCAGATAAACTAAGGAGGCCCAGGAAGCTGTGCCTTAGAGTGTGGTCTTCATTCCATACGCATGGGAGAAACATAAAGGGTTTTGCATTTTAGATGGATTTTCCTGCAGGTATGAGAGGGCCACAACAATGAAGGCAGGGTCCGAGGAAGGAAGTACTGCAAACCCATGGACATTAAACATGCAGAAGGAAGGCAACTGGGCCTCTGATGTCCCTTAGTGCATAGAACCTCCAAATCATCAAGTATTTACAGCAGGCCAGTGTGGTGACAACCACCAAACCAGGAAGGGATCCTGCTTGATTTAATTTGTGAACAAGCTCCTTCACCAAGGGGATCTTGATGCAGTAAGACATGATGGGGCTGGAGCAGCCTAGGTCCTGAATACTTCAAGACTAACAAACCATATCTCCCTCCCAAAATGAAAGCCCACAATGAAGATAAAGCACTGAGAAGAAAATCTAGACTGCGCAAGACTGAAACAATATAAACACCTTGATAATGAAGTCAGATAGAGGTGGAGGAAAGGTGCAGAGGAGGAAGATCCCAGCAAGGGCAAGGTCAAAATCTCTACCACTTTGAAAACACCCGAAAAAAAGGATCTGTAAATCTGTGAGGCCAGAAAAGCTACCTGGTCTACCCTTTCCTTCTAAAAGTAAAGGAAAACTCATTCACAGTTGATGCTCTACAGAGTTATTGTGACAAAAGGAGGAAGAAAATGGTATTCCTACAAAGAAGGCAATCCAGTAAGTCATGCCCACAGAACTTATTAAAAACTGTCACCTGATATTTCAACACAATCTAAAAATTTATAGAAAATGACAGAAGCTATGAAAAAGCCATATAGATCCGAACTAGGAAAACTCAAAAATAAGGAGATTAGAGAAAAGGAAAGGAAAATTGGAAAAGTGTCTTGAAAATAATGTCAATGAAGACACACTATATCAAAATATGTGCAGTACAGTTAAAACCTTAATCAAAGGAAAAAAACATGCAAAACCACCTATGAAGTTGTCACACCCCCTCAAAATCAAATATAAATCAAAATCAAATCCCCTAAACCTCCAAATCTACCAATTTACTAGAAACTCAGAGGACAGAAAAGCATGTTAAATGACACTACAAGGGTTCAATCAACAAATCCAGATGGATAACAGAACTAATAACCACCTTCAACAAATGAGCGGGGCTAAAGGAGGCAGGTGAACAGACAGAGAGAGGAGGGAAAGCCAGAACATTAAAAGAGATTTAAGTGGGACGCCTGGGTGGCTCAGCGGTTGAGCACCTGCCTTCGGCCCAGGGCATGATCCCGGAGTCCTGGGATCGAGTCCCACATCGGGCTTCCTGCATGGAGCCTACTTCTCCCTCTGCCTATGTCTCTGCCTCTGTGTGTGTCTCTCATGAATAAATAAGTAAAATCTTTTTAAAAAGTAAAATAAAAGAGATTTAAGAGACATATCAGGCAATTAAGATGTTTGAACCTTACTTAAATGCAAATAAAGTATATATACTATTTTTAAAAGCTATAAGACAATCAGATAAATGACTGACTAGATACTTGATATTAAGGAATTAGTCAACATTTAGGTATGATGATGGTATGGTGGTTATGTATCTGTAAGTCTTTATCTTTAAAAATAAATTCGTAACTAAATTTTTTATAAATTTCCTCCCCTGTGGGCCTCCTGGGTGCCTCAGTCAGTTAAGTGGCTCTCTTCAGCTCAGGTCATGATCCCAGGGTCCTGGGATCGAGCCCTGCATTTGGCTCCCTGCTTGATGGGCAGTCTGCTTCTCTATCTCCACTGCTTGTACTCCACTCAAATAAATAAATAAAAACCTTTAAAATAAATAAATTTCCTCCTCTAAAATTTTTATAGACAAAATTGTATGTTATTTGGGATTTTCGTCAAAATAATCGAGGGTGGGAGATAGGTAGGGTTCTCTAGTAAATAAGATTGACCAGCTATTGATAATTATTGAAGATTAGTCCCTTACAACAGTGTATCTACTTTTGTACATGTTTTTTAAATTCCATTTAATGGAGTGCCTAGGTGGCTCAGTTGGTTGAACAGCCAATACTTGGTTTCAACTTGGGGCATGATCTCTGGGTGGTGGTGGGATCAAGCCCCACATCAAGCTCTACACTTGGGGTGGAGTCTGTTTGGGATCTTTCTCCTCCCTCTCCCTCTTCTCCCCTTGGTCACATTCTCTCTCTCTCAAATAAATAAAATCTTTTTCTTTAATTCTAGGGAAAAATAATAAAATAAATAAAAACTCTAGGACAAAAATTAAAGGGTTAAGGTGATCTTGGAGATGCCTGGGTGGCACAGTAGTCTAAGCATCCACCTCTTGGTTTTGGCTCAGGTCATGATCTCTGGGTTGTGAGATCAAGTGCTGCATCAGGCTCTGCACTCAGCTCAGAGTCTGCTTGGGATTCTCTCTCCTTCTCCTTCTGCCCCTCCTGCTCATGCTTTCTAAATAAATAAATAAATAAATTTTTTAATTATTTAAAATTATCTTGAAAGATAATACAGGGGCACCTGGGTGGCTCAGTCAGTTGCACATCTGCCTTCAGCTCAAGTCATGATCCCAGGGTCCTGGGATGGAGCCCTGCAACAAGCTCCCTGCTCAGCGGGAAGTCTGCTTCTCCCTCTCCCTCTCCCTCTGTGTGCTCCCTCAAAATAAAAAAATAAATACATAAACACATAAATAAATCTTTAAAAGAAAGAAAGATGACATGTTACACCAAATTAGTCACTTACACCAAAGAGCAAATTCATTCACTGCGTTATTTAACCAGTCACAAAGCCAGGCTCTTAGACTGGAAAAATGGACAAGTGTTGAATGTTGCAATAAAGCCAAGCAATTTCCCAAATCCTTAGAACCGCCCAAGATCAGACCGAGGTGTAGCTTCTGGGCACCTCACTTGCAGAACAGGCACAAAACTCCAAACAGAAAGAGGATGAAACTGCCCCTTTAATCATTTCACCCGTGTCTAGAAACTTTCCTCTGCCGATAGATTCATGGCATCTCAAATATTCTTCTTGCGGCCAAAAGACTCTTATCTCCTGTGTTTTCAGACATCTTTGTAGAAGTCCCTGGGATGAAAAAGAGGAACACCACACTTGCTCAGTAATATGATCAAGATTTACAGGGCCTACACTGAACATAAGTCACCAGAGACTCCTCTGCTATAGATGCCTAGATATCAGAAATGCTTACCCTATGCTCATTGTTTCTTGCTTCAAATTTGAAAAGGCCAAGGAAATACTGATAAAAGTTTAGCTTCTCCAC
This sequence comes from Canis aureus, assembly GCF_053574225.1. Lineage (NCBI taxonomy): Eukaryota > Metazoa > Chordata > Mammalia > Carnivora > Canidae > Canis > Canis aureus. Next base: position 103,814,430 of record NC_135649.1, read on the forward strand.
AGTACACTGAAAGGTCTTCTCAATTCTCATTTTTGAGGATCTGCATAGCAACTCATATATACTATAAGTTCTCCGTTTATAAACAGGAAATAATCTCTATCACATCATGACCACTTGATGAAGACGAATAAATTGTTAACCACGGTCTTTGTATCCATATATAAACACTGAGGTAAATAAATAGGCCTGACTCTACCTCAAGCTGTAGCCAACATCTTGAAAACACTAGATTTTAGTTTCTTTTTTTTTTAAGATTTTATTTATTCATGAGAGACACATTCATTCATGAGAAAGAGAGAGAGAGGCAGAGACATAGGCAGAGGGAGAAGCAGGCTCCATGCAGGAAGCCCCATGTGGGACTCGATCCCAGGACTCCAGTTCTATGCCCTGGGCCAAAGGCAGATGCTCAACTGCTGAGCCATCCAGGGATCCCCTGGATTTTAGTTTCTACTGACCTGGACTCTGATACATCAGAGCCAGAGCTTCTGAACACATATCCACTCTTTTCCTTACCTTTACTCTTGAGTATCCTGTCAAAGTGAGTTACAAGAGATACTTAACGTGCTCCCGAGTATATGCTGAGAAGTTTTTCTTGGTCTTGAACTTCTTCATCACCTTTGTCCTTAAAACACAAATTAAATGACAAAACTCTGGCTTCCGGATCTAGTAAACTTGACAGGCCTTTAAAATGTCACAGTCCTGCTTGCTTCCTAACAAGGCAAGACAGAGGAACTGACAACCACCCTCATTACCCCTGGCAACTCTTCCTGCCAACCAGGACTAAAGTTTAAGTCCTTTGGGATCTTTTGCTTCTAGTTTTATCTGATCCCAAAACCATTCTGGTATCAAAACATTTAAAAAAAAAAAACATAGAAATGGGGGTGGGGAACCACAACTTGATCTTCTCAAAAGTACCAACTTCCTCAGAGTGGAACTAGCATCTCATTCTCTTCCACTTAAATCATCACCTTTATTCCCTTTCTACCCCCAGTACTTCATGAGCTGTCAAAAATTACAACAAAGATAATACAAGTGTAGTAGAAAGACACAGTGTACATTACAATAAAAAAAAAAGACACAGTGTACAAAAAGGGTAATGGCAAAAAACCAAGGGCAGTCAGTGGCAACTCACAGGGAGTTTTAAAGGAGACACTCAGGAGTGCCTGGGGGGGCTCAGTCAGTTAAGCATCCAACTCTTGATCTCAGCTCAGGTCTTGATCTCAGGGTTGTGAGTTCAAACCCCACATTGGGCTCCACACTGAGCATGGAGCCTACTTAAAAAAAAAAAAAGAGGGGGCGCCTGGATGGCTCAGTCAGTTAAGCATCCAATTCTTGGTTTTGGCTCAGGTCATAATCTCAGGGTCATAAGACCAAGCCCTGCATCAGGCTCCACACTTTGCAGAGTCTGCTTGAGATTCTTTCCCCTCTTTCCTCTCCCTCCCCCTCTGTTCCTTCCTCACTCATGGTCTCTCTCTCTCTCTCTCTCTCTCTAAAATAAATAAGTAAAATCTCTTTTAAAAAAGTAGACACTCAGAAATACCAACATATATCTCTATAACATGGACCCTGACTGGCAGTATTCAATTAAACCTAATGCCTCATGCATTTATTAAGCATCTACTATGGGTAGCATACCATGTGGCAATGAGAGCAGAGGAGTGGGTGGTACTTAAGTCTGTGATGAATCTCAACTATGAATAAATCTGTAAATGCTTAGCCTATTAGAAGTAAGAGGAAGCAAACAGAAAATGGTAATATTGTATGATAAGCACAAAGACAGCCAACCTAAATAAGATTTAGAGGTTCTAAAAAAGCCATCAAAACAAAAAGGAAATGTTCCCAATCTGTAACGGGGAAAATTTGAACATGGTCTGTAAACTAGTAATAGTGTTTTATGAATGTTACACTTCCTGGGGGTCATAGTTACACGGTGCTTATGTAGGAGAATCTCCTTGTTCTTAGGATGATATATTTAGGGGTAAAATGTCATGGTGTCCACAACAATCCCTCAAATAGTTTAGTATAAAAGAACGCATGTGAGTGGGGGAGGAATAGAGAAAGGGAGGCAGCAGGGGAGAGAAGAGAGGAGAGAGAATCATAAAGAAAAAAGAAAAAATTCTCAATCTAATCCTGAGCGTGAAAGCTAGGGGGATCCCTGGGTGGCATGATCCTAGAGTCCTGGGATCAAGCCCCACATCGGGCTCCCTGCATGAAGCCTGCTTCTCCCTCTGCCTGTGTCTCTGCCTCTCTCTCTCTCTCTCTCTCTCTCTGATATTTAAAAAGATTTTATTTATTTATTCGTGAGAGACACACACACACACAGAGAGGCAGAGACAGAGGCAGAGGGAGAAGCAGGCTCCATGCAGGGCGCCGGATGTGGGACTTGATCTGGGTCTCCAGGATCACACCCTGGGCCGAAAGCCACACTAAACTGCTGAGCCACCCAGGCTGCCCAAATAAATAAAATCTTAAAAAAAATATTTTAATCCTGAGTGTGAAATCTAAAACCATACTTTACCCAGCTATGCCACTAGCTGGTTGAAAAGAAATAATTTTACATTCTGTTTTATAAAACAGATAAAATGAGCTCACTTCCAAAAACATAAAGGGGAGAGGACCTTATAACCAAACCGAAGAAGAGAATCACTTCCCAACTGTGGACTCTACAAGACAAATTCTCCCAAGACCAATGTGTACATGAAAAGGAATTCTCTGGCCAGGGAGTGGGACACCTGGTCATCTCCATGGGCTGAGAATTTGGCCTCATCCACATCTTTCCTCATCGATTTAGCAACCAGACACCAAGACTGTGATCAGAGGCCTCAGCACAAAGCTCTAACAAAATCATAGTGAGGAGGAGCAGTTTCCCAGCCATTCCAACTCATATTTCAGACATCCCTGGAAAGTCTGAGTTCCACAGTACAATTAGCAGCTATGGGAGTGATCCAACTGATACTAGACATTTCTATAAATTGGGAAGTCCTACAACCAAATGCTGGCCATTCTGCTTAGTAGTAATAATTATAATTATTAATAGCTTTACTGAGATATAATTCACATGCCATAGAAGTCACCCATTCAGAGTGTGTAATTTAATGTTTGCTAAATTCACAAGTTTATACAACTATTACCACAATTTAACTTTAGAACATCTTTATCCATCTAAAATAAAATTCATTAGAGACACTCCCCTCCAAACCCCATCCCCAACCTAGGCAACCACTAATGCATTTTCTGTCTGTATAGCTCTGATTATTTTAGATATTTCATATAAATGGAATCACACAATATATGGCCTATTTTGTGGCTGGTTTCTTTCACTTAGAATGTTTTCAAGGTTCATCCATGTTGTAGCATGTATCAGTACCACATTTCTTTTAATGGCTGATTAATATTCCATTGTATGGATAGACCACATTTCCTTTATCCATTCATCAGTTGATGGACGTTTGGGTTGTTTTCACTTTTGGGCTATTATGAATAATGCTGCTATGACATTGCATGTGCAAGTTTTTGTGTGAATGTATGCTTTTATTTTTCTTGGGTATATGCCTAGAAGTGGAACTGCTGACTCATAAAGTAACTCTATGTTTAACTTTTTAGGAACTGCCAATCTGTTTTCCAAAGAAGCTGTACCATCATTTTATATTCCCACCAGCAATGTGTGAGGGTTCCAATGTCTCCACATCCTCTCAAGCATTTGTTATTATCTGTTTATTTGGATTTTTTTATCATAGCCACCCTAGCAAGAGTGAAGTGGTATCTCACTGTGGTTTTCACTGGTATGCTCCTAATGACTAATAATATTGAGCATCTTGTCATGTATTTTTTTTAAGATTTTATTTATTTATTCATGAGAGACAGAGAGAGAGAGAGAGAAAAAAAAGAGAGAGAGACAGAGAGAGAGACAGAGAGGCAGAGACACAGGCTGAGGGAGAAGCAGGTTCCCTGCAAGGAGTCTGATATGGGACTCGATCCCAGATCCCGGGATCACCCCTAGGCCGAAGGCAGACACTCAACCCCTGAGCCACCCAAGTGTCCCTTGTCATGTGTTTATTGGCCACCTGTATACCTTCTTTGAGAAATGTCTATTCAAATCCTTTGCCCTTCTTTTAATTGGGTCATTGGGTTATGTCTTTTTATTATTTAGTTCTAAGATATTTTTAATTTATTCTGGATACAAGTCCCTTATCAGATATATTATAATGCTAATTTAAGATAATATTTACTGAGTATCTACCATATGGTAAGCACTCCACTAACTGTTCTCCAGTTATTATCTCATTAAATCCTCACAACAAATTTATGAGATTGGATATTTTAATTATCATTCCTATTTACAGATGAGAAGACTGAGGCATAGACACCCAAGCTTTTACCATTAGTAAGTGGCAAAGCCAAAATTTGATTCTATGCAGTCAGGTGCCAGAATTCACATCTCACTCACTACCATGCAGATTTATATAGGCAGGCCCTCCTTCTACATCAAGAAGAATCTGGCCAATAAAGCTTATTCTCTGCTATTTCACTGGATGTTATAAGAATATGGTAGACCAGGGTCCCTGAAGGAACAGGATTCATTAGAGAAGTTAGAGCAAAATTCCCCAAAGTATGTTCTGTATCATTTTACTCCTTGAACAGTGTTTGAGAACAAATAGCCTAGAAAATGATGCATGTTCCACCCCTCTCTGGAAGAGTCATAATACAGCTCAGTACATTAACGTCTACAAGAATTCCTGAAATTAAAAAATGCATTAACTCTTTGAGTGATCATGCATTTGTAAAACCTATATATTGAAAAAAATCCCAACTCTCATAATATATTTTAGAAAATTCCACATGAAATAAATGTATGGTCCACAGGAGGAGGCTTGACAGTTACTCTGTGTTTCTAAACTATGTAATCTCCCAGACTATTTTATGCCCTAAAGCTTCAGGGATTGAACATAGGCGAGCTCAAACCAAGACCTTGACCTGCTTTCCACTTTTCTCAGCCCTTTTTTAAATGCATAAGATCAACATCTTAAAAGGTGAAAACCAAAGTCTGTCATTGCTCAGATAGCTATTGTCCACATCTCTATCTAAATTTTACATCTCTGGACCATCAGTGCAGAACAAACCTCTTCACATTGTTAGTTATTTTTATTGTAAGTATCCAGTTTTCCATTTCCTTCCCTGTCATTGCTTTTCTGTGGATGGGAACCATTTGTGTCATTCAAAATGTGTTCACTTATCCATCTTAGATATTGTTTCAGAGTGGCGGACATGTTCCCTAACTTCTAAGTGGATTATATCTGGAAGCTGAAGACCAAGAAATGTACATATAAGCTATATAAACTGAAATAAGCAAAATGAAATATCTGTATTTTAATTTTTTAAAAGATTTTATTTATTTATTCATGAGAGACACAGAGAGAGAGAAAGAGGCAGAGACAGAGGGTGAAGCAGGCTCCATGCAGGGAGCCTGACGTGGGACTCGATCCCAGGTCTCCGGGATCAGGCCCTAGGCTGAAGGCGGCGCCAAACCGCTGAGCCACCCGGGCTGCCCATACTACCGGCACCTCTTGATTTAGTTGTTTTAGAAATGTCAATTTAGGAGTAATTCCAAATTCAATGTATTGATAGTGATTAATAGTGTAAGTTCTTAGATTAAACTGTTTAGGTCCTTTATTGGTTAGCTCTCTTGCTGTGTAACAAACAGCACCAAGCTCAGTGGCTTAAAACAACAATCACTTATTTTTACTCACCCATCACTCACTACAGCAGAGCTGGGGTGGCTCTGCTGATCTAGGCTAGGCTCAGCTTGGCTTGCCTTCACAGTGTTGGTTGGATATAGGTCTGCTCAACACTTCTCTTTCTCTATGGATCAGTGGGTTAACTGGGGCATGTTGTTCTCATGACAATAGCAGAAATGCAAGAGGATGAACTCAATCACATGAACACATTTCAAGTCTCTACTTACATCACTTCTGCTAATTTCCCATTGGCCAATTCAAGTCTATGGCCAACCTCAGAGGCAACAAGTGGTAAAGTACATGCCATCAAACATGGGACCAGAGCAAGTCCAGGCACGTATACTCACTCCTTGGAGTTGTGGGTAAGATTGAGTATTTTTGAACAATAGTCCAATCTTCCACAAACTCCAGTCTTGGTTTTGCCACTTATCAGCAACATAGTCTTGGAAAAGTGTCTTAATCATTCTGTTCCACACTTCAACCTTCTGTAAAAGGGGAATAAAAACAGTACTTCATTACAGCGTTGTTGTAAAGAGTGAATGAGGAAATTCATATAAAGCATAAGCAATCATTATTTGATTATCACCATCAGAAGTTGCAAGAATGGTCTAATTTATAGAGACTTTGTCTTTAGATAGTGCAACAAGAGTTCCCAAATTATCAAATGCAAATACTGAAGCATTTTCATAATGGCTAAAGGAGATACTCCAAAGTCCTTTTCAAAATGGAAAAGTATTTACATTAATACAATATAAAATGAGAAAGACACCCAATGCCATGTTGAAAGCTCTGACCCAGGGGCACCTGGCTGGCTCAGTTAGAGAAGCATGTGACTTGGGACGCCTGGGTGGCTCAGCGGTTGAGCGTCTGCCTTCGGCCCAGGGCATGATCCTGGAGTCCTAGGATCAAGTCCCACATCGGGCTCCTTGCATGGAGCCTGCTTCTCTCTCTGCCTATGTCTCTGCCTCTCTCTCCCTCTGTGTCTCTCATGAATAAATAAATTTTTAAATTTTTTTTTAAAAAAAGAAGCATGTGACTCTTGATCTCAGGGTTGTGAGTTTGAGCCCCACATTGGCTATAGAGATTACTAAAACAGATAAACTTAACAAAAAAAACAAAGAAAGCTCTGACCCAATGCTAACCTTATGACTACTATCTAGAAAAATCAAATGAAAAAACTATATATGTGCCTTAGTTATGTGGATATTTTATATAAAATCTTACCTACATTTTTAACCTAAACTGTAGAAAGCTGAGTTACCCAGATAGTTGCTTCAGTCCTCCATACCATTTTGTATAAATATGTAAAAAAAATTTTTAAAGGAGGGGGTGTACTACATTTTCCCTATAACAAACAAGTATTATAAGGAAAAACATTTTAAGACTATTAAATACATCTTTACATAGTATAAGAGTTTTACTAAAAGCAGGTGGGCTAGCAGTGAAGCACCCTACATAGAAAGCAACCCATTGGGACACCCGGGTGGCTCAGCAGTTGAGCATCTGCCTTCGGTTCAGGGTGTGATCCTGGGGTCTGCGGATTGAGTCCCGCATCAGGCTCTGTGGGGAGCCTGCTTCTGCCTGTGTCTCTGCCTCTCTCTCTCTCTCTCTGTCTCTCATGAATAAATAAATAAAAATTTTAAAAAGAAAGAAAGAAACCTATTGTGGTCTATTTTTCCATAACTCAGTTGTAAAAGTAATTCAGCCCAAACACGTCAACTTTTCTAAGAAACTGACTTAAAATTGAACCACCTTCCAGAGTATACATTCAACCCATTTGACCACTTCAGAAAAGCTTGAATTCTGAATCCTGCTTTCTCCTCGGGGCCTTTGAAAACCTTACTATCATTTCTGGATTCTCTATTCTGTTCCATTGATCTATGTGTCTGTTTTTGTGCCAGTACCACACTGTCTTGATGACCACAGCTTTGTAGTACAACCTGAAATCTGGCATTGTGATGCCCCCAGCTATGGTTTTCTTTTTTAATATTCCCCTGGCTATTCGGGGTCTTTTCTGATTCCACACAAATCTATAAATAATTTGTTCCAACCCTCTGAAGAAAGTCCATGGTATTTTGATAGGGATTGCTCCGCAGCACTGGCCATCAGGGAAATACAAATCAAAACCACAATGAGATACCACCTCACACCAGTGAGAATGGGGAAAATTAACAAGGCAGGAAACAACAACTGTTGGAGAGGATGTGGAGAAAGGGGAACCCTCTTGCACTGTTGGTGGGAATGTGAACTGGTGCAGCCACTCTGGAAAACCGTGTGGAGGTTCCTCAAAGAGCTAAAAATAGAACTGCCCTATGACCCAGCAATTGCACTGCTGGGGATTTACCCCAAAGATACAGATGCAGTGAAACGCCAGGACATCTGCACCCCAATGTTTCTAGCAGAATGTCCACAATAGCCAAACTGTGGAAGGAGCCTCAGTGTCCATCGAAAGATGAATGGATAAAGAAGATGTGGTCTATGTATACAATTGAAAATTACTCAGCCATTAGAAACGACAAATACCCACCATTTGCTTCGACGTGGATGGAACTGGAAGGTATTATGATGAGTGAAATAAGTCAATCGGAGGACAAACATTATATGGTCTCATTCATTTGGGGAATATAAAAGATAGTGAAAGGGATAAAGGGGAAAGGAGAAAAAATGGGTAGAAATTATCAGAAAGGGAGACATAACATGAGAGACTCCTAACTCTGGGAAATGAACTAGAGGTGGTGGAAAGGGAGGTGGGCGGGAGGTGGGGGTGACTGGGTGACGGGCACTGAGGGGGGCACTTGACGGGATGAGCACTGGGTGTTATTCTATATATTGGCAAATTGAACACCAATAAAAAATAAATTTATAAAAAAAACCTTACTATCATTCTCAATGATTCAACACTTAACTACAGGGATCCCTGGGTGGCGCAGCGGTTTGGCGCCTGCCTTTGGCCCAGGGCGCGATCCTGGAGACCCGGGATCGAATCCCACATCGGGCTTCCGATGCATGGAGCCTGCTTCTCTCTCTGTCTGTGTCTCTGCCCCTCTCTCTCTCTCTCTGTGACTATCATGAATAAATAAATAAAATCTTAAAAAAAAAAACACTTAACTACAGCACTGAATTGTGACAAAGCTTTTTCTAGGTAATACAAATATGGCTCATTCTCCAATACACATGGAATCAGGTCAGGGCTGATGACTCTTCAAATTGCCCTAAGGACTTAGTAACTTAGGCTTTGAGGGTATTCCATAAATATCTGACTAGTTGAACCGGTTGTCTATGTAACGACTCATTCCTTCAGTCCACAGCAGATGTACAAGCGATGTCCAGAGAATGACTAGAAAATCATCATGTTTGTGTGAATAGGTGAAAGCTGTCTGTATCTTCTTTATCTAGTAAGATCTGCACTTCTATTTTTTTCTCATGTTTTCCTATAGGATTATATAGAGATTAAATCTTTTAGGCTAGCCTAATTCAGCTGCAAATATATAAATATATCAATAAAGAATCCCCACAGAAGGGTTTGATGACTCTAATTTCACTCAGAAGCTCAAACTGACTGGCTGGCTCAGTCAGTAGACCATGCAACACTCAGTCAGAAGGTTAAGAGGTTGTAAGTTCAAGCACCACATTGGGCATGGAGCCTACTTGAAAAAAAAAGCAGCAGCAGCTCAAACTGAACATGTGAATAGAATCCTTGATTCTGAACACACTACACACACACACATCCTTAATTATCAAGGCCTGTTGATTCTGTGTCCTAAATATTTCTTGAATTGTCTAGATCTCTCTAACCCTGATGCCACTATCCATTTGCACTGCCCTTTTAGCTTATTGCAACTGAAATCTACCTCTTCTTGCTGAGGGCTTGCCATATTCCAGTCCATTTCCTATAATGCAAATTTAATTGTGACAGATCAGGAAAAAACTGACCACACTATGTATAGCTCCCCCTATCAGTAGAAAATCTATTTCTCTACTCTTTGACTCTGAACTTAACCATGTGACTTGCTTTGGCCATTGAGAGATTAATAAACAGACACAATTAATAAACACACACAAGTAGAGACTTTGAAAGTGCTCATATATCAGTGTTAGCCCTCTCTTGCTGCTGGGAACCCTTTAGTCATTTCTTTTTTAAAAAAAGATTTTTATTTAGGGCAGCCCTGCTGGCTCAGCGGTTTAGCGCTGCCTTCAGCCCAGGATGTGATCCTGGAGACCCGGGATCGAGTCCCATGTCGGGCTCCCGGCATGGAGCCTGTTTCTCTCTCTGCTTCTCCCTCTGCTTGTGTCTCTTCCTCCCTCTCTTCCTCTCTCTCTCTCTCTCTCTGATGAATAAATAAAATCTTTTAAAAATAAAAAAATAAAGATTTTTATTTATTTATTCATGAGAAAGAGAGAGAGAGAGAGAGAGAGAGAGAGGCAGAGACACAGGCAGAGGGAGAAGCAGGCTCCATGCAGGGAGCTTGACATGGGACTCAATCCCGGGTCTCCAGGATCCCTCCCTGGGCTGAAGGCGGCACTAAACTGCTGACCCACAGCGGTTTAGTGCCACCATTTCTAGAATGAACCCTTTAGCCATTTCTAGAATGAGCCTAGGATAGCCAGTAGAGGATGAGGGACCCTGTAGAGAGGAATCCCAGCCAACTCACCTGAACTCCCTGACATATGAGGCCTTCCTAGACCATCCAGCCTCGGCTAAGCTGGCCTAGACCAAAAGAATAGTCCAGCCTATCCACAGACTCATGATAAATAAAAAAGGACTACTATCTCTAGCCACACTAAGTTTTGGGGTAGTTTATCATACAACCAAAGTTAACTGATCTTTTTGTCCTCTACTTAAAATCTCAGAATAGAACCCCCTCAAGATAAAGTCTAAACACCTGAGCTTACTAAAACGTGGCCCTTCATAACTGGGCACTAGATAAACTCTATAATCTCATCCCTCACCATTCCCTCTCCTCCCCTCCCAACTTTTGCCATTTAATTAACACTTTTTAAACCTTTTAAACCCTACCTAATAATAAATCAGTTTCATTTATGTCCCTGGCTAAGCCCCCATTATTCTCTGAGTCCTTCCTGCATCCTGGTAAATAGCCATTTCTTGTTGATTTTAATTTATTAAACACACACCACTCAATTTTCAGTGCCCTGTAGGAGGTTCTTTCACTGTATAATAAAAAGTTGCTGCTGTTTATTCATATTTTAATGATACTGTGAATACAATGGTGCATATTCTGACTCCTATTCTTAAAGAAATGGTCTCTGTTGGATTCTCGCTGCCATTCATTTTTCTATTTATTGTTGGACTTTGCTATTATAATTCCAGAGACATCAAAATAATATCATCATGGGCCAGCTGTTTTGTTAAAAGATGAGCCACCTTGTCAATTTGTTTCCTCTTATATTCAATAACAGAGCTTACAGCCAGATTAATGTTTTAATTGAACCCCACACATGTTTGTAGCTCCCTGTAGAAAGTCAGTAGTCCTCAAAACACTGGACTCATTACTCTTCTCCAGCTGCTCTAAGCTAATCCACCATTACTTAGTCAAAAGCAATCATATTCCTTCAAGCCAACACACATTTGCTGTGATATAGAACATGCAAAAAAAGTCATCATTCCTGCTGATTTGATAGCTACCTGGTTATCTCGATAAATGTATACAATCAAACTAGATCATTCTGCCTCGAAAGTACATACCTAATGACAGTGACCTCAGATTCCCACTTGGACCTATGGATGCAAACCATTCAGTCATGTACCTTACAAACCATAATTCCCATGAAACTCAGCAGAAAGGAGTAAAGAATCTTTTTTAAATTCCAGGTACATGGGCAAGTGTTCATTTACATGGTTCAAATGGCATCCTAGAAATGTCTTCTGTTTCTCTATTCCACTGTCCACACACACAAATCCACTTTTAGCAAGACTCTTACATTTTCACACTGATACTACAGACAGAATGTGACTGCAGAGAAACAAAACTAAATGTGAGCCAAGAAAGTGGTCACTTCGACAAGCTCTTTCACTGTGTTTCCCTTATCATCCACCCACTGGGATCACCACCCCAACTCCTAGGGACCCTCCTACATGGATCAGCTAAGGCATCACACAAAACCCACTGTGATGAAAAGATTGGTTTTTAAAAATAGTCCTTTCAGTTTTATAGCTAAGTTACAATTATGCTGTGCAACATATTTATATGAACAGCCTAGCTACATTCCTTTATTAGACTAAAATTCATTCACAGAGTCAACAAACAAGGCCTAGGCCACACCAGACTCCCTCTTCCACCAAATCTCTCTCAGTCTCTCCCTCCCAGCTCCTCTAGATGTTGAATTATGCTATTTTTGGCATCCATGAGCCAGAGAATCAGGCTTGGGCAAATAATAAAAGATTGGCTAACTCATTGCCTGTCTCTCAGAATGGCCTCAATTAAGCTGAAAAATGGTGAGGAATTGACTCATGAACTACTGCACATGCTCAGAGCAGCTTCTGTTTTCCACACAGTTCCGGAAACCCACTAACAAGCCTCATAATCCAGGGCCAGGCACTAGCACTAAGAAGGTTCGACCCTAGAATGGTGGTCGTGAAAGACCTGAGCCTACCTTAAAGGTTCAAGTCTACCCACAGGCCCAGAGTAGCCCACAGCAAGACCCGAACCTTTGTAATGACATTTCTTGGTTCACCAAGCCCTGTCAGCATGGATACCCTATACCAGGACATCGTGCAATTACCCAGGTATGATTTTTAAATAACATTTATCTTTTATGTGTCATGAAAAACATGTGCTTATTTTAAGAAATTTAAGGAAGAAGATACCAAAATTACCTATAATCTCATTACTAAGGTATCAGGTCCATGTACGTTTTTTTTTAAAGATTTTGTTTATTTATTCATGAGAGACATACACACACAGAGGCAGAGACATAGGCAGAGGGAGAAGCAGGCTCCATGCAGGGAGCCCGATCTGGGGCTCAATCCCAGGACTCCAGGACTCAGCTCACACCCTGAGCTGAAGGCAGACGCTCAACCACTGAGCCACCCAGGCATCCCAGATCCATGTACATTTTTTAAAGCTTTTACTGAAGCATAATATATATATATAAATATTTATATAATAACACCATTTACATTTTGGTGATTATGGTCTTTTTTCCTATGTGCAGATGTGCATATGTTTTCACCAAAATAGGATTATGTTGTGCATACTTTTTTCTTTCATTTTTTATTTACAAAGCATTATGAACAATGAACATCTTTTCAGGGCATTAAGTATTTGCTATATCATTTTTAAAACAGCATCAGATTCCATCGTTCAATATAGCCAATGCCCTAACCTAAATTTAGATATTCACAATGTCTTCACTTTTCATTTCTTTATAAGCAACACTTTTAGAGTTAATCTGTGCATAGTTTCATTATTTCTGAAACACTCAAATCTTATAAAACTCTTTGAACTATATATTGAAAACTTATCAAATCAATACATTTTCCTTAAGTATCACTTTCTCTGTGGTTAGCACTAAAACTAGGTGGCCAGTCAATAGCTTTTGGAAAAATTAATTAGATGATTAAGTTTCTCCAAAACGGGTTATGTTTTTACTTTTAAATATATACTACTTGATCACATCGGGGACTAGATGAGAGAAGAACACAAATCAAATCAAATGTTGTTCATACAAATAACAAAACTATAAGAGGATGTTCAATTGGGAGTTTTGACTGACTGAGCTACTAGGACAGCTGCTAACAAATGACTTGCAAGACAGACCACCACAGGGAAATTTTTAAAAAGGAGAATGAGTGGCCTGTTAGATATTTCATTAAGGATATAAAAGGAAACTGCTGGAAATTAAAAGAATTGGTAAGAAGAATAATTTTTGACTTTCTGGAGAGGGCGGAATTCTGAGTCTCACCATTGTGCCCCCTGAGGAGACAGGATGAGGGGGCGGCACTACCTCCTGTCTCCAAGCCGGCTGAGATGGGCTCCACAGACACCACTTGGAGAGCTGAATATGTGCTCAAAAGAAGATGGCACACAGTAAACTGATGGTTGACTCATACTTTAGAAAGCCAGTGTGGAGGGTGCCCCGGGTGGCTCAGTCAGTTAAGTGTCTGCCTTCAGCTCAGGTAATGATCCTGGGGTCCTGGGATTGAGCCCCACATCAAGCTCCCTGCTCCATGGGGAGCCTGTTGCTGCTTCTCCCTCTGCCTGCTGTTCCCCCTGCTTGTTTTCTCTCTCTCTCAAATAAATAAATAAATAATCTTTAGAAAAAGAAAAGAAAGCCAATGCAGCTGGAGACCTCAGCTAAAGGGCTACATCTAGGAAGTAACTACACTTCCCTTCATTCAGTGACAGGTCAAATTTGTATAAATCCCTGGAACCAGATGTGGACCCAGCCAAGAGGGAATCCTGCTGGGGTGCGAAGTGTGCAGGACCAAGAGGTTGTGGGGTGTGTCATGAGGGCAGAGACCGGGAGGGGTGAGGGCAGCTGGCTGAAGGAGGAACACTGCCCAAATCAACAGAGGCCCAGCAGAGGGTCTCTGCAGTCCCCACAAAAATGCTCTGAGATAATCAGCCTCAAACATCTGACCAGAGTTTTGCAAAGTCACCCTGAAACAGGGCCAGCAAATGAGAATGCTTCTGCTCCTCTTTCCCTTCCTCTCTTCCCATGCTCTGATTCCAAAGGGGTCAGAAACCCAAAGCGGTGCAGGCAAGCTGAGGAAGAGAAGCCAGGAACAAAGAGAAATTTCACTTACAATCAGGCTTGGAATATCTGAGACTGGTCAAATTTAACTGAATTGAGATTGGGTTCGTAAAATTAAAGTCATCTTAGAACTTTGCTCTTATCCTATGAGTAGACAAGAAATCTTGAGACTTAAATTTTTAAACAGTGGCTGGAAGAGAACGCTTTCCACAAAATAAATGTAAAGGGACAATGGGAAACAAAATGCTAGTACTTTCTCAGTTCATCTCAAGATTCTCATCTATTTGATGTACAGTTACAGAGCTAACAAGTTGAGGAGTTACATGGGCCAAGAATTTGGATAAACTTTGTATGTATCATTTAAATAAAGCCCTTACAACTCCATCAGTAGGTACTATAATTATCCTCATTTTGTTATTAAAGATAACCAAGGTCCAGAAATGTAAAATAACTTCTGTAAGATCATGCATCCATTAAGGTCGAATCCAAGTCTGTTTGACTCCAAAATCCATGCTTTGAACCATTACTCTGGTGAGTTACTGGTAAATACTTTGGTATGGCAAGGATGATCCAAATTATAAGGATTGGATTATCAGATAATTGTTAACTTAAATATATTACACATACAGGAAAAATTTCCAAAATATAATCTGTAAAATAAAAATGCCAAGCAAAATGTTTGTGTATTACTTGGGGCTTAGAGCAGCTAAAAGGTTTCAGCAATGTTATACTGCATACAAATTGCAGATTAAACATGTCTGTGGAGTGTCCCCATGCAGTCACCATAATATTCTATTGCAGAATAACAGCATAGGTCCTGATCCCTAGCTCTTGGTAAACATGAGTAGCTGGAATCCATTGTTGTAAGGGCTTAACATCCCCCACACATGGACTTGGCCTGAAAGCGAGTTTTCCAAGGCCTGACATCAAGAGAAACCTCTCTGCTGTAGATTTGATTTTTATGAATTGGGATCAACGGAATGAGCATACAGTGACCACAATTATTAGGGAATGCTTTCATCAACTAAAGCCGACTGGTGGAGGGAGAAGGTTATCCAAACAGCTCAGTGGCACATCTCTGCTAACTGTGACCTAATCCCAGTTTATAAAAGCACCTGTGTTATTTGACATGAGTGTTAGTCCTACCAAAGTACACCAAACAATGCCAACCTCTGTGCATGGGGTGAGGGGAGAGGGGCAAATAATGCACATCAATGTCTAGAGGGACTAGGATGATGTAAGGCTTATTTTCACAAACATCCTGGCCTACATTTTGAATATGCCTTCCCAGAAACGAAATTCTACAGCACCATCTACCACCTCCAGTCCTTACGGCAAGCTTAACTCATCTCAGGGAACCGGGCTGTATTTCCTCCTCTGTCTTCCCTGGAATGGATATTCCTTTCTTCCTTTTTTGGGAAAAAAACCCCAACTGGATAGTGCTTTATGCCTGAGATGCTCTTAACAAATTGTTAGTTGCACAACTTCTTTTGGTTTTCTTTCACTGACATGTCAAAATGTAAATCATCTCTCTTCCTAGGCTCAAGGCAAAGCAGCACTTGAGCATAAGATCATCTGTTCTTCCCTTCGCTGTCTCATCAGCCCACCCTCCTCTTTCACTGTGATTCTATTCATTCTCTCTCCATTGACTTACCCGGGGCTGAGGGCAACTGCCAAACCCCCTTATATTTCATGTAACCAAGAATTAAAAGCATGTCTGAATTAAAAACATTTCCAGGGACTAAGGAAAGATTCTTCTGCCTTCCACAGTGGAACAAAGATTAAAAGATATGCCGTAAAGACAAACGAACCTAGATGTCTACAAACTTAGCTCAGGAATCAGAATTTGATTATTTATAGTGTGTTCCCAAGAATTCTGAATCCTTCACCCTTGTCTGAGAACTGCTCTGCAGAGCTTTGAGTGACTGACACTATGCTGCAAGCCACGATTTCAATTCTGCTTGCCTCATTCTTTGCACAGGCAACATCGGGCTGATAGAATGCAAGCGAAAACATAATTTAGATGGGAAAATACAACACAGTTTTCCCAGGAAGGGGGGGGCGGGGAGGAAGGACAGGGACATGGCTTGATCCAGCCAGCAGAGGGCGCAGCTTACACATGTAAGTATAAAGGAGCCTTCCTGGGAAGCTTTGTAAGGGCTCCTGAGATTTTTGTCATAAATTTCGCATTTTCGAAAACCATATCCAAGCTCTCGTGGACAAAATCCCGCTATAGTCAGTCAATTCTCCCTTCTTGTTCAAATAAGACTATTTTTCACTGCCCCCAGGTCCAGCCACTCAAACAGCCACTTTTCTGCCCCTGGCTCTGGCATGGGAAAGAGAGGGAAGATAAACTCCCTGAAAAACAGCTTCCCAGAAAGGGTGACCTGTATTCCCAAGCAGCCTTCATTTGCTTAAGAGACTTGCACCTAGAATTTCTTGATCAAAGCTAATGCGCTGTAAATTTCTTCATTTAACAGACTTAGTCTGTTCAACTCTTGACACTGGGAATTGGGATTTCCCAGAACTATTAGCACTGCACAGTAGGCGCTCCACGCCGGCCAAGAACGGGGGATTAACAGGTATTTGTCTCAGCTAATTTCACTCTCTATACCGGGTCTATAGAGACTGGGGCTTCTTGGCGGAGTGTGTGCCACCCTGCTAATTGGCTACGAATGTAACTACTCCAGCATGCCAATGGAGCGCAGGCTACTCCAGTCTTAAGAGGCTAGAGGCAAAGGGATCCTTACATTGGGCATTTGGGAAGGCTGAGGGTTGCTGGGCAGCACTGTAATTGTAAATGGTTCATTTGCCAACTCCTACCTCCAGCTGGCTATCAAACGCTCACCCTGTAGCGCATGTGGTGATCCTTTTTAAAATTATGCTCAATGACAAATGCATCTGTGAAATCCTGTAGTAACAAAGAACCTCCATACATTCTATTATTATTTGCAGAAAGCAAAGGTCCTAGAGGTAGCTCGCATAAAACACGTAATTCCCTGAGTCAGATAAAATCATTACACTCATCAGGATATTCACAGATTATATATATCATTTCTGGGAAGAAGACCATAAATAGAGAGTTGTTAGTCTCTTTTCACATAAGCTCCACTCTTCTATTCCCTGCTGAAAATCAGACTCTATTAAGGATAGATCCTACTTCTGAGGTTTCTGATACAGGAATTGAAGTGTCAAATATTAAATAATATTATACTTGTTAGCTACACAACAAATTGTCTCAAATCTAGCAGCTGAAAACAACAAACATGTATTATTTCAGTTTCTATGGTTCAAGAATCCAGGAGTAGCTTAGCTGGATAGTGTTGTTTTAGTCTCTCATGATGCTGCAAAGGGTGGATGCGGGGGGTCTTCAGTTGTCTCTAGGCTCAATGAGGGAGACGCCAGATCAAAGAACACTCTCACAAAGCCATTTGCAGGCCACAGAAGATCTTCTTCCAAGCTCACTAAGTGTGCCTCTCCACAGGCTTGCTTCATAACATGGCAGTTGGTTTCTCCCCCATTATAGGCTGAATGTCTGTGTCCCCTTAGAAAGTTGAAGCCCTAACCCCCAGTGTGGCTGGAATTAGGAGATGGCACTTTTAAGGAATTAAGGATACATGAGGTCATAAAAGTGGAGCCCTTACCCAACAGGATTAGTGTCATTATAGGAAGAAACATCAGATGCTCCCTCATGCTCTCTCTCTCTCCACCCCCCACCCCCATGCACACAAAGTGTACATGTGAGTACATACAGGATGGTGGCCGTTTATAAGCCAGGAAATGGGTCCTCACCAAGAACAAAATCAATGAGCACACTGATCTTGGACTTCCAGCATCCAGAATTGTGAGAAAATAAACTTCTGTTTAAGTCACCCAGTCTGCTATGGCAGCCCAAGAGACCTAATATACCCCAGAACAAGCAGTCCAAGGGAAAGCACTCTGAGATGTGAGTCACAGTCCTTTTATAATCTATTATCAGAAGTGGCATCCCATCACTTCTGCCATACTATTCATTACAAGCAAGTCAATAAATCCAGCCCACACTCTAGGGGAGAAAATTATCCAAGGGTGTAGATACCAGGAGGCAGACAGAGATCACTGAGAGCCATCTTGGAGGCTGCCTGCCACACTATATAAGAGCCACTTTATTAACTAAAACTGTATCTATACTTACACTATATACCATTGTATATGTTACAATACAAGCAGTACATGTGACATTATTAGCATTAGTAAGGAGACAAAACCAGATTTCCAATTGTGGGTGCATTTTGAAAGCTGGCTCATAATTTGGGAGTCCACCGCTTTATAATCCCATTCACACATGTACTCTTCTTTTTCTTCCCTTTTCCACTCCTCTAAGTAAATATGTGCATATGGATACTACTTCCGGTGCCACAAATGTTGCCAGGGGGATGCGTGGTTCACCATTCCAAGCTTGTTGTCTGGGCTGTCTGCCACATCTGCCACCCAATAGTAAACCTCTTATTACAAATCCCATCTTTCTATCAGATGGCTACACCCTTGATTGATTAATTGAGCCCCTCTCAACACTGTCATAATGATAATAATAACAATAATACATTTCCAAGTGTGTTTGCTTTACCGTGATGAACTGTAGTGGTTTCACTATTATTTAGCCACTACATAGGCCTTGGGATACACTATCGATCATCTCATATTTATTCTTACATCTGTAATAATACTTGAAATAGAAACTTCTTCAAAGATAAACACTAGGGAAATAAAGTAAGTAAATGGTAGGATAAAAATTTTCTATGTCAGGTTTACTCTATCCTATAATAATTTTTTTGAACAGATGAGCTTCTTGATTATGGTTCCTCAACTTCCTTCATTGTATGCACTGAAATGATATTAAGTCTTTTAAGATGTATTTAATAATTCTATTGTATCAAACTAATGTAAGTGTCCCATGTGTCATACAGAACGCATTTGACAGCATTCATCAAATTCTTAATATTTAATTTGGCATTTAAACATTATTCCAACATGATGAAATACTGAAACACTAAATTATTACTTAAGATAAAGAACTGCTGTTTGGAGTAATGAAATGGTGTGTGTAAAATACCTAACAGCTGCAGAGAGCTCAAAGTCATATTCCGAATAAATGTTAGTTGATATTAAATTCTGGCCATAAAATAAAGTGTAAACAAAAAGGAACTAAAGAGAACCCACCCACCCCCACCCCAAAAAAGAGTGAAGTGGACCCTGCATGGATCTCAAAACGAAAATAGGAAACAGGTAATACAGACATGGCAATCCTTTGGCCTCCCCATCCCATTAACATACAAATCATTAACACTATGCAAATCAGTAACACAATCAAGACTCCCAGCGTAATTTCTATTCCCACCTCTGCAGAGAGATCTAGTCTAGTTCGTTCGTTGTACGGATAGAGCTTCCGGAAAATTTGATTAATTAGGGGAAAATATGATAGTCACAAGCGAAAACTTACAGTTAATCCAAGTTCAGTTAGTCAAGGTTATAAAGAGGGGAATAATCTAGGCTACTTAACCTTGTAGAGTGAGAATGCCATTCCACAGCCACTAATCTACCTCTGACTACGGACAACCAACTCATAAAACTAGGTCTTTGGCTTAGGCACACATAATGAAGAATTTGAAGATTTTTAGCATTCCTATTGAAAGTAACTCCACAAAGCAGTCCTGTTACAGTGGAGTGAGCTGAGGGTGAGACAGTCATACCTTCTTCTATAAATACTGGCACGGATAGTCCCAACTCAAACCCCTGATAACTCAAAGAGTAAAATTAACATTTAAGAGAGAAAATTCCTGCTTTAATTTGCTACTGCCACCTCAAATTCCTATAGGACGTCAAATTTCACTATAATGGAGAAAACTAAAAATAGCATTCCAATTTGAAAAAATACTTATTACATTTAAATTAAATTAAAAATGAAATATTTTCAGCAAATAACTGTGAGGATTTTCTCTGTTTCAATGTGTTCATTTTGAAATAATCACAACTTTCAGGCAATTGCAAAGATAGTAAGGAACAGTCTATCCCATGCCCCCTCACGCAATTTCTCCCAACGCTACATCTCATATAACTACAATACAACATTAAAACCAGGAAACAGGGGCGCCTGGGTGGCTCAGTTGGTTGAGCATCATCTCTTGGTTTTGGCTCAGGCGGTGATCCCACAGATCATGGGATCAAGCCTGCACTGGGCTCCACACTCAGCAGGGATTCTGCTTAAAGATTCTCTCCCTCAAAAAGAAAAAATTAAATAAATAAAATAAAAATTAAAAAAAAATAAAAGATTCTCTCCCTCTGCCCTTCCTCCCATGCACATGCACTCTCCCTCTCAAATAAATTTTTTTTTCTTTAAGATTTTACTTATTTGGGCAGCCCAGGTGGCTCAGTGGTTTAGCGCCACCTTCAGCCCAGGGCCTGATCCCGGAGACCCAGGATCGAGTCCCACAGCAGGCTCCCTGCATGGAGCCTGCTTCTCCCTCAGCCTGTGTCTCTGCCTCTCTCTCTCTCAGTCTGTGTCTCTCATGAATAAATAAATAAAATCTTTTTTTAAGATTCTATTTATTTATGAGAGACAGAGAGAGAGACAGAGAGAGAGAGGCAGAGACACAGGCAGAGGGAGAAGCAGGCTCCTCCCAGGGAGCCTGATGCAGGACTCGATCCCGGATTCCGGGATCACGACCTGAGCCAAAGGCAGGCACGCAAATGCTAAGCCACCCAGGCATCCCTAGGAAATAGATATTTGTTCAATGTGTGCATATAGTTCAATGCCTTCTTTTTGTATGTATATATGTGCAAATACCACTGCAATCAAGATACAAAACTATTCTATCACCACAAAGATTCCATCATGCTACTAGAATCATGTCCACCCACCCCATCACCCCAGCCCTTGGAAGCCACTAATTTGCTCTCCATCAACTTAAGTGTGTCATTTTGAAAATGTTATGTAAATGGAATAATACAGTATGTGACCTTTTAAGATTGGCTTTTTACACTCAGCAGAATGTCCCTGAGATCTGTGAGAGTTGTGGCGTGCATAAATAAACTTGTACTGGTTGCTCTAGGTGTTATATGTATACATTCACAACTTTTCATGATCTGTTGGTATTGAAATTTTACTAGTTCAAGTGAAATGTAGAAACTTTAGTTCCGGTATCTTGGTCCTCCTTCATTTATAATTACCTTAAATATTTCCTCTACATACATTGAGAACCACATTATAACAAGTATTTTTTGCTTCACCTGTCAAATATAATTTAGAAGACTCAAGAGGAGAGAATCCATTGTATGTTCCCATATTTTTACTCCTTCCTTGGTTCTTTCTTCCTTCCTGATGCTTCACGATTCATTTCTGTTGTAGGCAAGAACTTCCTTTACACATTTTTTAAGGGTAGATCTGCTAGGTACAAAGTCTTTTAATTTTTCCTAATCTGAGAATGTCTTCATTTCCCTTTTACTCCTGAAGGATAGCTTTACTGAACGTAGAATTTTTGGTTGACAATTCTCTTCTTTTGGCCCTTAAAAATGTGCCATTAAGAAATGGCTAGCCTCCATGATTTTCTGATAAGAAACCCTGTTATTCAAACTACTTTTTCCCAATAGATAATGTGTCATTTCTCTCTGCCTGCTTTCAAGATATTTTCTTGGTATTAAACTTTTTGAAGGTTGATGATAATGTGTCTTGGTCTAGATTTCTTTGGGCTGATCTTATTTGGGATTCTCTAAACTTTTTGAATTTGTAGGTTTGTGTCTTTTGTCAAATTTGGGGAATTTTCAGCCATTGTTTTTTTCAATACCTTGGGAGCCTCACTCTTTCTCCTCTCCCTTTAGGACTCCCACCACACAAATGTTACCACTTTTGTTACAACCCCACAGGTCTCTAAGTCTCATCTCAGTATTTTCTCTCTGTTGGTCAGAGTTGGTAATTTCTATGGTTCTATCTTTAAGTTCACTGACTCTTTCCTCTGTCCTTTCCATTCTGCTGAGTTTTCTTACTTTGATTTTTTTATTATTCAATGCTAAAATTTCCATTTGTTTCTTCTTTATGTATTCTATGGAATATATTTACTCTTAATGGATTTGGGTTTTTTTTAAGATTTTATTTATTTATTCATAGACACAGAGAGAGAGGCAGAGACACAGGCAGAGGGAGAGGGAGACGCAGGCTCCATGCAGGGAGCCTGATGTGGGACTCGATCCTGGGTCTCCAGGATCACACCCCAGGCTGCAGGCGGCGCCAAACCGCTGCGCCACCGGGGCTGCCCATGGATTTGTTGAAACCAAAAATAACTATCCCAACCACCTGGGTCTCATACAGGAAAGACTGTTTATTTTGATCAAATGCATAGAATGGCACAATAGCAAATATATTGCCACAGCATTAACTGAAGATAGGAGCATCCAAGTATAAGAAAATAGAAGCTAATAATCTGCTGGCAAGGAAACACATAAATATATATACCCTGGTCATGAAGAAGCCATAAGATTTCTTTGTTTATGTAAGCTTTAGTGTTTCTGCATGACTGGAAGGCAGCTATATAATTATTCACTGGTCAGTCCAAGCACCAGATACACCTCCAGTTGTACAAAAGAGAAGAGGCCAGAGGAATGACTTCAAGGCATCTGAGGATGTCTGGGTTTTCAAGCACTGCAATTTCAGTTGGTATTACAAGCAGACGTGGGAGTTGAAATTAATGTATCACCTGAGAAACAGGGACAAAATATAACCCTGTGCTTTACTGTATACTGAGACTCCTTTCCATTTTTCTTACATAACATGAGTTGGGGAATTTTCTCAATATTTGTAATCTCTAAAACAGTTTGTAAAGAGGGGTCCAAGATGGTGGTATAGTAAGATCTTGAACTCACCCTCTCCCATGGATACACCAAATCTACAGCTAAATATGAATCTGAAAACTAGATAAACTGCTTATCCACAGCAAAGGCTGAAAGGACCACATAAAAATGGGTAAGAGAGGCAGAGACAAGGTCTGGGAAAAAAAAAAAAAACAACCCTATCCCAGCATGGCAACACACAATAGAGAAGAATTTCACCAAAGAGGCACTTTCCCCAGAGAAGCAAGGGGTTGGTGGCCCACATCAGGCATCCTAACACTTGAGATCTGCACTGGGAAGATGAGCTCCCAAAAATATCTGGCTCAGAAAACCAAGAGGGCCAACGTCCAAGGGATCCAAAGTATTACAGGAAACTGAGATTCTTCTTTTAAAGGGCTCATGGTGGGGGGAGGGAGGCTCACTCAACCCGGGATTCAGCACAAAAGTACCAATTTGAAAAGCACCTGACCATATGTAAAGGAGATTCATTTGCCAGTCAGTGGCATCTGCTAGAGGAGCAGAGACAGTTGAGGCTCTCTCCAGAGACAAAGGTGCTATGACACCATTTGTGCACTCCCTACCTAGTCTGCTAGTGCAGATGGGCTTGCTCAGACACAGCACCCCCCCACACACCCTCACTGGGATGGGCAAGGCAATCAGTCTTAGCACTGTCCCACTGCCTTGCTGAGGCCAGAGGACATGGGCAGTCACAGCAATACCCCACCCCCTGGCTGCGGCAGGCACACAAAGGGTCATGGCATCATCTAGCTCCTTTGCTAAAGTGAGCAAGCATGGGTGGTTACAACACTCCCCCACATCCAGCTGAGGCTGGCAAGCATGAGTGGTCACAGCATTTTCCTACCCCTCACCTGTCACCAGTACACACGCACAGCCAGGGTGCTCTCCCACAGCATCACTGAGGCCACTGGGCATATATAATTGAGGCATTTTATCATGGCTAGAGTCACTATAACCACTTGTAAGTGTTGGAAGAACCCTCAAGAACATACAGATGAATTTGATTATATAAAAACAGAAAAATTTTGCATGGCATAACATTCAATAAACAAAGCAAAAAAGATAAAGCACAAAATGGGAAAAATTTATATCTTATACCACAAAGCTATAAGTTATAAATGAGTTCCTAAATACAAGGAACATCAAAACCATCTTCTTCCTGGCAGTGCCTGCCTTCATTCATGCCTGTTTGACTTAAACTCTTAACTGAGATTCTGAGAATATTTAAGTGAAACATAGTTTTATGGATTCCAGCATTCATGGTTTTGTTTTCTTCCTTTTATTTATTGCAACCAGTTGATGGGCAGCTGGACATTTTGTCTGACGAGGTGACCATAGACTAGAATTTTTGCCTTTATTGTTCCTCTATGCCAATAAAGAAAGAGTGTACAATTTAGGAAGCCAGTGGAATGGAGTCAAGTCAGTGTACAAAGAGCTCTGGGTCTAAATTCTTTGTCTGATTCCCTTTATTTGATTTCTCCATGAAAGTTATCCTACTTTGCACTTGTTTTCTGCAGCTTCCAGAGATTTCCATTTGGAAGATCACTGTTTTATAGCTCAAAATCATATGATCATCTCAATAGACACAGAAAAAGCATCTGACAAAAATTCAACAGTCATTTATGATAAAAAGCTATCAACAAACTGAGTAGAGAGGGAGCATGCCTACATAATAAAGGCCATATATGACAAACTCTCAAGTAATATACAGTGAAAATCTGAAATCTTTTCCTCTAAGATCAGAATCAAAACAAAATGCCCACTCTCCCCACTCCAATTCAACAAAGTACTGGAAATCCTAGCCACAGCAATTACAAAAAAAAAAAAAAAGAAAGAAAAGAAAAGAAAGAAGAAAGAAAAGAAAAGAAGAGAAGAGAAAAGAAAAGAAAAGAAAAGAAAAGAAAAGAAAAGAAAAGAAAAGAAAAGAAAAGAAAGAATACAAGTTGGAAAAGAAGAGATAAAACTGTCACTATTGGGATCCCTGGGTGGCTCAGTGGTTTAGCTCCTGCCTTTGGCCCAGGGCGTGATCCTGGAGACCCAGGATCGAGTCTCATATCAGGCTCCCTGCATGGAGCCTGCTTCTCCCTTTGCCTGTGTCTCTGCCTCTCTCTGTGTGTGTCTCTCGTGAATAAATAAATAAAATCTTTAAAAAAACTGTCACTATTTGCAGATGACACAATACTATCTATAGAAAACCCTAAAGACTCCACCAAAGGACTGTTAGAATAAATGAAATCAGTAAAGTTGCAGGATACACAATCAATGCCAAAAATATGTTGCATTTCTATATACTAATAACAAAAGAGAAAATCAAGAAAACAATGACATTTACAATTGCATCAAAAAAAACATAAAACAAAACAAAAAAAACATAAAACACAGTAATAAATTTAACCAAGGAAGTGAACAACTTATACTCTGTAAAAGACACTGATGAAAGAAACTAAAGAAGACACAAATGAATGGAAAGGTTGTCTCTGCTCATAGAATGCAAGAATTAATACCGTTATAATGTCCATGTTACCCAAAGCAATCTATAGATTCAATATAGTCTCTACCAAAATTCCAATGACATTTTTCACAGAACTAGAACAAATCATTCTAAAATTTATATATGGAACCACAAAAGACCCCAAATAGCCAAAGCTATCTTGAGAAAGAAGAACAAAGTCAGAGATATCATGTTCTCAGATTTCAAACTATACTACCAAGTCACAGTACTCAGATCAGTATGATATTGGCATAAAAGGAGACACACAGATCCATGGAACAGAATAGAAAGCCCAGAAATAAATCTACACATATATGTCAATTAATTCATAACAAAGGAAGCAAGCATATTCAGTGGGGAAAGGACAATCTCTTCATTAAATTGTGTTAGGAAACTGCACAACTACAGGCAAAAGAATGAAGCTGGACCACTATCTTACACCATATACAAAAATTAAATCAAAATGGATGGAAGATGGGACGCCTGGGTGGCTCAGCAGTTGAGTGTCTACCTTCAGCTCAGGGCATGATCCTGGAGACTGGAGATCGAGTCCCATGTCAGGCTCCCTGCATGGAGCCTGCTTCTCCCTCTGCTTGTGTCTCTGCCTCTCTCTCTGTGTGTCTCTCATGAATAAATAAATAACATCTTTAAAAAAAAAAAAAGCCGGTGATCCCTGGGTGGCTCTGTGGTTTAGCGCCTGCCTTCCGCCCAAGGCGTGATCCTGGAGTCCTGGGATTGAGTCCTACGTCAGGCTCCCTGCACGGAGCCTGCTTCTCCCTCTGCCTGTGTCTCTGTTTCTCTCCCTCTGTCTCTCTCATGAATAAATAAATAAAATGTTTAAAAAATAATAAAATAAAATAAATAAAATAAAATTTTAAAAAGCCAAGGGCAGGGTACCTGGGTGGCTCAGTCTGCTGAGTGGCTGCCCTCAGCTCAGGTCATGATCCCAGGATCCTGGGATCAAGCCCCAAATCTGAGCTCCCTGCTCAGCAAGGAGTCTGCTTCTCCCTCTCTCTCTCCCTCAGCCCTTCCCTCTGCTCATGTGTGCGCATGCTCTCTCTCTCTAAAATAAATACATAAAATCTTAAAAAATAAAAGCCAAGGGCAACAAAAGCAAAAATAAATAACACTATATCAAAGTAAAAAGATTCTAGACAGTGAAGGAAACTATCAACAAAATAAAAAGGCAACCTACTGAATAGAACAAGATATTTGCAAATCATACATCTGATAAGGGGTTAATATTCAAATTATGAAGGACTTACACAACTCAATAACAAAAACACAAACAATCCAATTAAAAAATGGGCAGAGGAACTTAATACTTTTCCACAAAAGACATAGTGTAGCCAACAGGCACATGAAAAGATGCTCAATATTACTAATTATCAGGGAAATGCAAATCAAAACCACAATGAGATTTCACCTTATACTTGTGAGAATGCCTAGCATCAAAAAGACCAAAAAAATAACAAATGGCAAAAATGTAGAGGAAAAAAAAATTCATACACCATTGGTAGGAATATAAACTGGTGCAGCCATTGTGGAATACAGTGTGGAAGTTCCTCAAAAAAATTAAAAATAGAACTACAGAGGCATCTGGGTGGCTCAGTCAGTTAAGCATCTGCCTTAGACTCAGGTTGTAATCTCAGGGTCCTGGGACTGGGCCCCACATTGGGCTCCCTGCTTAGTGGGTAGCCTGCTTCTGCCACTCCCCCTATTTGTGCTCTCTGTCAAGTAAGTAAATAAAATCTTTTTAAAAAATAAAAATAGAACTACCATATGATGTAGCAATTCTACTTCTGGGTATCCGTCTGAAGAAAACAAAAATACTAATATGAAAACATATATGTACCCCTATGTTCAATGCAGCATTATTTACAATATCAAGATACAGAAACAACCTAAGTGTCCATCAATGGATGAATGGATAAAGATGTGTGTGTGGGGGGGTATATCCACAATGGGACTACTCAACTATACTATTACTATAAAAAGTAATAAAATCTTGCTGTATTTTGCCATTTGAGACATGAATGGACCTTGAGAGTATAATGCTAAGTGAAATAGAAAGACAAATACCACATGATCTCACCTATATGTGAAATCTAAAAAACAAATCAAACAAAACTCAAAATCATAAATACAGAAAACAGATTGTAAATCATATATCTGACAAGGGATAAATATCCAAATTATGAAGAACTCACACAACTCAAAAACAAAAATACAAACAATCCAATTAAAAAGTGAACAGAGGGGACAGGAGGTTGGGGAAGGACAAAATGGGTGAAGAGGATCAACAAGTACAAGTTTTCATTTAAAATAAGTAAGTCATGGGACGTAACCTACAGTATAGGGAACATAGTCAATTACATTGTATTCACTTTGTATGGTGACAGATGGTAACCAGACTTACTGAGATGACAATTTCACAATGTATACACTGTGAAAGCTTGAATTACTGTGTAGTACAACTAAGACCAATATAATATTGTATGTCAATTATACTCAATAAAATTTTTTAGAAGTTTTCATAAGAGTTATGTTCCTGTAAATTTTGGTAAATCTCATTTGTAAAATAGCTCTGGTGCTTGTTTTTTGTTTGATTCGAAGGGTAACCTGTTAGGGGAGATTTTAGAGGCAAATTTTTGACCACTGAGTGAATCTCTTTAATGAGTATGGATTTATTCATGTTTGATATTTCCTTTAAAGTCAATTTTAATAATTTGTATTCTTCAACAAAATTATCCATTATATCTAAGTTTTGAAATGTAATACTCTCAATGAATGTATCTTTAATATATAGACAGCTTCTAAAAGTAGAGAAGAAAGTCCTACACTAAACAATCTGTATGATAAATCAAAACAGGGAGACTGCTTGCTACAATAAAAGAATTAATAGGACCCAGAGTTTCCTAACATAATGGCCAAAATGGCCAAAATACAACCAAAAATCATCCATTGTACAAAGGACCAGAAAAATCGCAATTTGAATGAGGGAAGACAATCAAATGATGTCAACACAAAGACAAATCAGCTGTCGGAGTTACCTGACATCAATTTTAAAGCAGCCATAATAAATATACTTCAACAAGCAGCTATTATATGTTTTCTTGAAACAAATGGAAAGTAAAAAATCTCAGCAAAAGAAATAGAAGGTTTAAAAAAAAGAACCAAATGGAAATTATAGAACTAAAAAGCACAATGATCAAAATTAAAAATTCAATCAATGGGCTTAACCAAAAAAAAAGAGAACAAAAGAAGAATCAGAGAACTTGGGGGGGGGACACATCAATAGAATTCACTCAATTTATAAAACAGAGAGAAAACAGACAGAGCCTGTCTGTTTTAACAGAGCCTTGGGGATCTCTGAGGCTATAAGCAAAGATCCAATATCCCTATCTTTGAAGTCCAAAAAAAGGAGAAAAGTCCAAATGGAGAACACAAGTTTGAAAGAATATTCAAGGAAATAATGACTTAAAACTTTCCAAATTTGGAAAAAGACATAAACCTATAGATTGAAGGCTCAACAAACCTCAAATTATATAGACACAAATAAATCTATGCCAGGACACATCATTATTACACTTACAAAAACCAGAGACAAATTATATTGAAATCAGCCAATGAAAAACAATCTATAAGAGATAATCAATTCAAATGGTAACAGATTTCTTATCTGAATCCACAGAGGCCAAAAGGAAGTAGCCCAACATTTTTCAAGTGCTTGAAGAAAAGAAATGGTAACTGTAAATTTTGTATCTGATGAAACTATTCTTCAGGAATGAAGAGGGAATAAAGACATTCTCAGATGAAGGGAAACTAAAAGAACATGTCAGTAATAAACCTACCCTTAAAGAATGGCTAAAGGAACTTCTCCAAACAAAAAGAAAATAATTATTTAGAAGTGTATTGGTTAGGGGGGGATCCCTGGGTGGTTCAGCGGTTTAGCACCTGCCTTTGGCCCAGGGCGTGATCCTGGAGTCCCGGGATCAAGTCCCACATCGGGCTCCCTGCACAGAGCCTGCTTCCCCCTCTCCCTGTGTCTCTGCCTCTCTCTCTCTCTCTCTCTCTCTCTCTCTGTGTGTATGTGTGTCTTTCATGAATAAATAAATTTTTTAAAAAAGAAGTGTATTGGTTAATTTCCAAATGATCAGAGAGGACATCAAAAATGAAATAAATTACATTTAAAACTGAAGGAAAATGAAAACAAAACATAACAAAATATGTAGAAATACAGTCAAAGGAGTGCTGAGAGAGAAGCTTATAGCACTAAATGCTTATAGTACAAAAGAGAAAAGGTATCTTTGATAGTTATAGGACTATTTAGATTATCTACTTTATCTTGGTTTAATTTTGGCATTTTGTGGTTTTCAAGGTATCAGTCAATTTTTCCTAAGTTTTCAAGTTTATGAGTATAAATTTGTTCATCAAATTCTCTTATTATCTTTTTAACAGCTCCAGGATCTTTACTGATATTCCATTTCATTCCCGACATTGGTAATGTGATTTAAAGGGAGACTCTTCAAATGCATAGAGGGTGTTGTAACTTTGTGCCACATAAGACTCTATAGCCTTGTTGAAGTTTTGTAAGCAAGAAAAGTTTAGATCTCTGGTGCAAAGAAAAGTTTACAAGACTAGAAGGAAAAAAAATCTCTGCAGTAAGTCACCACCGTGGGCTTCAGAAGCTCCCTTAATTTCTTGGGTTTTTGTTCTTTAAGCTGCAAAATGAAGATAAACCAGATGTCCAGTAAGCTTCCTTCCAGATTCAAGATTTCATTGAGATACAGTAAATTTTCTTGGCATTTGGTAAGTGAATTAAAAGCTTTTTCTAAATTCAGGGCTTATCCTAAGAGTCAGCCTGTGAGCCAGGAACTTCTCACCCCAAACTTATACTTTTCCATGGAAAAGTGAAAAGATGCCAAAATGCATTTAATTAAGCCCTCATCTTTAGGGGAAATTTATGGGAGAGAAAGGTCTATAATATTTCAGATTGATGGAAACAGTTCTAATTTTAAAACATTCCCCATAAAACGCTTTTACGCTTTTATTAAATCACTTTGTTTTAATCACATGAAGTAAAAAAAGAAATTGTAAAAAATATTGTACTTCTATTTCTCAAACAATTTTCTTCTGGACCCAAGGTACTTCTAGTTTAATTTTCTCCCTATTTCTACTTTCAGTTGTTCCAATCTTACTGAACATTTTGAGAAAGACTTGAACACTGAAGACACTAAAATAAAATGTTCCTGACAAAGCAGTAAATCTGCCTCATATGTACATATGCACATGGGCATACACACAAGTTCTCCCAATCTCAATATATAGAATCTAGTACAATAGAGACCTACTCAGAGGCATGCCCATCCTAGGAATGGAGGCCACAATCCCAAACACTGGGCTTTGGAGAGCTTGTCTTCCAAGTAGCACTGCTCATTAATGCTAAAAATACCCAAGGTTCAAATACTCAAATATATGTTATATATATACACATACACAGAACTAGCTAATAAATATCACCTTATAAAACCAAGTTAAAAAAAGAAATGTTTCTCCCCAATTGTGCTGACACATCTTAAGCCCAGGACCCTTTTGTTGATTTCTCTTTTTAACCAAAGGTGTCCTTGATGTTTATTTTGGATCATTTGGATTAAAGTGTGGCAGAAGAGGCTCCTGGGGTTAACGTCCAGCTCAAGATATTCCCTGCGTTCTCCTAGAAATGGAAGTTCCTGCTCATAGAAGTACTTAAATCTTCACACAGCTAGCATCTCATCTTGCAATATGCACATAGACAAGCTATAGAAATAACCTTCACAGCACTCCATAAGTCCCCATCCCATTCTGCGACCCCTCAATCCTGTTTCAGAGAAAACTGAAAGTAATGGAGGTGAAATCTATCAACCTCCTCCACTCCTCCAAACATATTTATCGCCACATCTATCTTTACAACTCCATCCTACCTACCTCCTCTCAAGATGAACTCTCTATCTACATTAGCACATTCCTTCCATTATAATTCCCTCTCCAGAATTTTCTCTCTCTCCCAGCTCCTTTTATTCCAGTTATAGCATGTTCAAATTTCCTCCCATACTATAAATCAACGGGGTTCTCAAAGTGTGGTCCAAGAACCCTTGTGAGAGGCTTCTGAGGCCCCTTGAGGGGATCCACAAGGGTCTTCCTTTTACACATCTGTATAAGGCCAGATTTTTCTTATTTACTTCAACCAGGACAACATATTACAATAGAACGGATGCAGAAGAATTGGGTTCTTTACTAAGTCACACAGAGATATACAAAAATGAAAAACAATGCTGCTCTTTTCACTAAATGTTTTTGTTTTGAAAAAGTTACTATTCATAAATATGATATGTTAAGAAATAATAGGCTCATTATTGTTATTTTAAATGAATCAATATATATTTTTAAAGTTCTGTGTTAATATGTAATATGATAAATATAAACCCATATAATACACAAAAGGTCTTTGGGGTCCTCAATAACTTTTTAAGCCTAGAAAAGGGTCCTGAAACCAAAGTGTTTATGAACTTCTACTATAAATAATTTTCTCAGTCCTGCTACCCACTCAGGAAACTTCTCTCTTTTCTTGCCTTTGCCACTAACAGGGAGTCAACCGTTCCCTGTTTCCATATCCTCAGATTCAATTATCTTTGCAACCCACTGGAATTCAACTTCCGCTTCCCGATCACTCCACTAAAACTATGCTCACCAAGGCCACCAATAAGATCCTTTTGTAGGAATTTTCTCATATTCTTTTATGATTACAAGGCTAATGCATGGTCCCTGTGGACATTTAGAAAATGCATATAAGCAAAAACACACCAGAAAGGCAATAAAAAAAAATCACCCCTGATCAGAGTGGGAAGAAGAGCGCTGGAAGCCAAGAAATTCAGGCACCCTCTAGAAGCTGGAAAAGATCAGAAAACTCAGGAAGAAGTTAAATAACATGATAAAGACCATCTGGCTAGAAAGTTACATATGAGAATACAACCAGAGGCTTTTCATGACAAAGTACATGTTCGTTCTTCTGTGCTCTACAGCCACCATATGGATGAGAACTGTCAAGTTTTTCTACCCTGGTCAGCCATTATCTCTTCAGAGATTTAAAGAATGAGAATGACTCAATCCCCCATTGCTGGTTTAAGATGGAGTAAGGAGTGCAACAAGGAAGGAATGTAGGTGGCATCTGGAAGCTGAAATTTAACCCCAGCTGACAGCCAGCAGGAACCGGGACCAGAACTCAGAAAGCAACCTGAATGAGGTTAAAAATGGGTCTTTTGGGGATGCCTGAATGAGGTTAAAAATGGGTCTTTTGGGGATGCAGTGGTTTATCGTCTGCCTTTGGCCCAGGGTATGATCCTGGAGTCCCGGGATCAAGTCCCACGTCGGGCTCCCTGCATAGAGCCTGCTTCTCCCTCTGCCTGTGTCTCTGCCTCTCTCTCTCTGTGTCTCTCATGAATAAATAAATAAAATCTTTAAAAAATAATAAAATAAAAATGGGTCTTCTCTTCAAAAAAACACTCCTAATCCCACCAACCAGAGGTAACCACTGTTAGAAATCTGTCCCTTCAGGGATCCCTGGGTGGCTCAGCGGTTTGGCGCCTGCCTTTGGCCCACGCGCAATCCTGGAGTCCTGGGATCGAGTCCCATGTCGGGCTCCCAGCATGGAGCCTGCTTCTCCCTCTCCATGTGTCTCTGCCTTTCTCTCTCTCTCCCTCTCTCTCTCATAAAATAAATAAATAAATAAATCTTTAAAAAAAAAAAGAAATCTGTCCCTTCTGGGGCGCTTGGGTGGCTCACTCAGTTAAGTGTCTGCCTTCAGCTCAGGTCATGGTCTCCCTGTCCTGGGATCGAGGCCCATGTCAAGCTCCCTGCTGAGTAGGGAGTCTGTTTCTCCCTCTCCCTCTCCCTCTGCCCTTCTCCCCTACTCATGCTCTCTCTCTCTCAAATAAATAAATAAGTAAATAAATAAAATCTGAAGAGAAAAGAAAAGAAAAGAAAAAAGAAAGAAGAAAAGAAAGAAAGAAAAGAAAAGAAAGAAAAGAAAAGAAAAGAAAAGAAAAGAAAAGAAAAGAAAAGAAAAGAAAAGAAAAGAAGAAAAGAAAAGAAAAGAAAAGAAAAGATGAGACACCTGGGTGTGTCAGTCAGTTGGGTGTCTGCCTTTGGATCAGGTCATGATCCTGGGGTCCTGGGATCGAGTAACACGTTGGACTCCTTGCTCAGGAGGGAGCCTGCTTCACCTCTCACTCTATCTGCTGCTTCCCCTGCTTGTGATCTCTGTCAAATAAATGAACAAAATATTTTAAAAAGTAAAATAAAGAAAAAAGAAAAGAAATCTACCCCTTCTGGGGAACCTGGGTGGCTCAGTTCATTGGGTGTCAGACTCTTCATTTCAGCTAGGGTCGTGATCTCGGGTCCCTGCATCATGCTCCATGCTTGGTTTGAAGTCAGTTTGTCCCTCTCCCTCTGCTCCTTCCCCAACTCATGGGCTCTCTCTCTCTCTCTCTCAAATCAACAAATAAATAAAATTTTTTTAAAAGTAAGAAATCTGCCCCTTCAGAGTTTTGAATGCACTGTGCTATAAAAATGGTATTCAAAAATACTGTTGGATGTGTGTTCTACATACTGTTTGGAAACCAGCTTGCCAATGGACTTGGTCACTTATTACCTCCTAAGTGATAAATCTTACGGTTTTTCTTAATCTTGTGTCTCTCTAGCCTCCCTGCATCATGTGGCATTGCCAACCATTGGGTCTTTTTGGACTCTCTCTGTTTTCCACACAGGAGTTTCCCCTGGGTCCCTGTTCCCTCTGTCCCTCTAATTGAGCCCCTGACTTCTAAAGCTTTAAATGTCTCCTACATCTCTACTTCAAACCTCTATTTTCTCCTAAGCTCCAAACTCAAATTTCTAACATTCCATTGGTCAATTCCAGCTCTACATTTCATAGGTTCTTCAAACCCAACATCCCAAAACTCATTTTTTCATACTCCTTTCCAAATTCACTTCTTATTCTGGAATTCCTTATCTCAGTTAATGGCCCCACTTTGTCTAAAACAGAAAAACCTGAAATTCAAGGTCCACTCCACACTTTCCTTCAACCACACTAAACAATTTATTTTCAAATACAGTGAGGAGTCTCTCCCAGTGGTCTCTAGAGACTCTCTCTTCCTCAATCATACCCTGCTGCTGCTCTTATCAGTACCACTCTTCCAGCCATCCTCTTTTCTCCAGTCCCCCTTCCTCAAACTCAACCTGAAATACAAACTTGCTTATACTATTCCATCCTTCTGTGCCTCCCTCACCCATTGCTCAGAGGACCCCTTCATGGTCTGGTTTCACCTTACCTCCCCAAACTCTTCTTTCTCGACTCACACATATGTTTTCTGCACTTCACCCACATCAAGCCACTCATGGCTCCCCAAACACTCCATGCCCTTTAATATACTTTGTTTGAATGCTCTTCCCCTTCTCTATCCAACTAACTCCCCATCTTTAAAGACCCAATTCAAATGCCACCT
Source organism: Canis aureus (assembly GCF_053574225.1). Taxonomy (NCBI): domain Eukaryota; kingdom Metazoa; phylum Chordata; class Mammalia; order Carnivora; family Canidae; genus Canis; species Canis aureus. The sequence continues at coordinate 103,849,787 of NC_135649.1, forward strand.
CCCTTAAGAAGTCTTCCATGAATCCTCCAAAGAAAGTTAGTTCCTTCCTTACCTCTCCTCTTAGGGCTTGGCACCTCTTTCATAGTCCTTATACCATATTGGAGTGGCCCCCTACCTGTCTATGGTCGTGTCAAGGACTGAGATCTTATGTTAATCTGTCCTCTCACCTATTGGACAGCTGTTGGATGGATAACTAAACATATGAAACAAAATTTACTTTATTCCCTTCCTATTTGGTATAGCATCCTATGAAGAAACTACAAATCAAGTAGATATTACCAAACATCAGCACTCATCCACTTATGTTCACAGAAGCAACATCCGTGGTATAAAGAGTTGATCCTCCAGCAAACCAGCACAGTTAAACACACCCCAAAAGCCATATAGGGATGCTTTCTCAGACTACATAAATGAACGCTTGCTAAAGACTTTTCTGAAATTTAATGAAATGAAATACAATAAAAGTTGAATAATGTAGACAGAGAAACAGGTAGCACGATTCAATGGGAAAAACTCTTGCTTTTATTTGTTTTGAGGGACCTTAGACAAGTTACTAAATCCCTCTGGATTTTAGTTTCCTCATCATTGAGATGAAGACAGATCTTTATACGACTTTTTTGAAATTTAGAGAGAATGTCTATAAAGCATACAGTCCTCCTCAACAAAGTAGTAATTTAAGAAAACTGGTCTTTTGAAAAATGTCTATATTGGGCAGCATTTGCAATTACCTTTAATAAAGGTCATTTATTTCAGACTCCTGCATCAAATAATAAATTCAATATGGAATTGACTCTAAGAAAAAAAAAAAACATGTTCATGACTAGAATGTCATCTTGGGTTCAAGACTTGATCATCAGCTAGGCTTAATTCTTTGCTAATTAATAAATCTCAACCCTTCCACATACAAGCAAAAATACCAGGGAGTAAATCCCACTCTTAAACCAAGAACATATTATCCAAGGACCAGGAAAATCCAAACATTATTCTTGATCATTTAGGAAGATTACACAAACCTGTCTGTTTAATGAGCACTGCATGCAGCTGTGCCCTAAGAAATGATCCTCAACCTTTGGGTTATTTCAGAATTTCTGAAATCCTCTGAAGTCTATTTCAGGTTTGCTCCCAGACCAGAAAGTTGTCCGGAGCCTATCTATGGATTTCAACTGGCTGTGCAGCAGCCTTCTACATTAGCGAATTTCTATCACCATCCATGGCTGTCTATGGGTAATTAAGAGGTTAACATAACAAAAGTGGAGAGTGTACACTTGTGGTGGGAACCTGTACAAAGGGTAACCTTTGAGCTTTCCACCTGTCGCTGCCCATTCTGGCCACACACCAGCTTTCTTTGTGAATCATGAAAAAGTGCTCTGGGGCCTCAGCAAAGGTGGCCAGCTGTCCTGAAATGCCAAAATTTCCCAACAGCAAGGAGAGAGGAAACTGCAGTGTGAGTTAATAAATATGAATTAACACAAATTCTATCAGCATATAAGTTAAAGACTCTTCAGAAACAATTCAGAAAACGGGATTTCAGAAAAGGGACTGTATTAGATTTGTCTATTGAAACTCCTAAGTTTTTTCACAACAGCAATAGGATTTTTATGCGCATACACGTACACACACACGCACGTACATCCCACTCTTTTAGAATGAACAATTACATCTGACAGAAGGATGGAACTGATAAAAACAAGCTTGGAGTCAATAAATGCATTATTAACTTTAAACAAAACAAGTTGACTAGGGAGGGACAGGGTTGGGAGGACAAAAATATGAAAATGTTTTCCTGAAATAGCTTCTCTGAAGATCACCTATAGAGGAAAGAACATGTTTCCATTTTTCCACTTCTGGCTCCAAGCTCTAATACAAACATATTTGTATAATTTATGCACATAATAGTATTTAATAGCAGCAAATTCACACACCTGCTGATTTTCCTCCGCGTGAAAGGAGCAATGTAAAGGTCAACCAGATAATTTCCCTTGAGCTAGTGGAACTACACAGAATGCAGTTCAAATCCCAGTGCCACCATTTACTAGCTATATGACCCTAAAAGTTATGTAAGCTCTCTGTGCCTCAGTTTTCTCATATGAAAATAGAGTTAATAAAAGAACTGACCTCATGGCTTTGTTATGAAGATCAAATGAAATCAGCAACAGAAAATGCATTTAGAACTAAATGAGGCCCATAGAAAACTACTATTATTGTTATTACTGTTCCATTATTTACACTTTAAAAGACTGTGGTAGGGACACCTGGGTGGCTCAGGTCTTGTCCTGGGGTCCTGGGATCCAGCCCACATCGAGCTCCCGGTCATTGAGGAGTCGGCTTCTCCCTCTCCCTCTGCTGCTCCCCCTGCTTGTGCACTCTCTCTTTTTCTCTCTCTCAAATAAATAAAATATTTTTTAAAATTTTTTAAATTAAAAAATAAAATGAAATAAAAGATCATGGTAGATTGTTAAGTAATTAGCATGTAATTTTAATTTATCTGATAAAAGTTGAGTTTACTATCAGTTCACCAAGCTCTCATTGGAAAAAAAAAAGGCAAAAAATGATGTCTAAAATCTTTGCAAAAAAATTGCTAGTCCCAAGCCCTCAACCTAGATCACATTTGTTTCTTAAAGTCTTCCGAGAAAAATTCAGCCACATATGTACAGATGAAAAATGGCTGCAAATTCTTTACTACTTCTCTCCTGGGGAGTTTCTATGTTACCTCCTCTTGAATGTACAAATGCTCTGTGACTGCTTTGACCAATAAATACAGTATAAGTGATGTTATACCAATTTCTTGACCCAAGCATTAAAAGTCTGGTAGGGTCTATTTCCTGTCTCGTGAAATACTCACTCTTGGGACACTGTTTTTGGGAGTCCAAACCACATAGGGAGACCATGTGTAGGCACTTCAGATGACAGCCCTAGCTCAGCTTCCAGCTAGCAGTCAACAGCAACTCCCAGCCATCCTCGCCCAGGTGCCCAGCCTGTGAATGAAGCAGCCATCTCTGAAGTGGACTGTCATACCAACTAATGCCATGTGGATCATAAATGAACTAACCAGCCAAGTGCTTCCTGAACTAGTAGTCCACAAAACTGGGAGCAAAATAAAATGATTTGTTCAAGCCACTGAAGATTTGGAGTAATTTGTTACTCAGCAATAGATAACCAGGACAACTACTATAATCATCCTTTCTCTAACAATGAATTAAAGTAAATGGAGCCAAAATTTAAGCACTGCCTGGAGTTATTTTCCTCTTTCTGCCAGAGCACACTTGACCAGGGTTAAGTGTTCTACACAGTTAAAAACATGCTATGTGATGCAAAATGAAAACAAAAGTCACTATTACAAAATTATTATCAATGCTTCAGATACTGCTCAGAAGAAAACTGTTTTGAGGGGTGATAGGGGAAAGGTCCAGAATAGAGGTACTCTGAATGTGCAAGGGCCCAGTTATGATACCTGCAGAGCCAGTGAGCAGTTAACTTGCTAAAACTGGAAAGAGCATGAGTCCTCCTAAGGGAATGAGGAGGAAAGAAGAAAGATGGTGGCTGCGAAGACCAGTATATAATCAGTGGATATGCATCAAGGTGACAGCATCCTCCATGACCATGAATTTATTGTAAAAAAAAAAAAAAAAAAAAAGAAAGAGGAGGCGCGCCTGAGTGGCTCAGTTGGTTAAGCCTCTGACTCTTGGTTTCAGTTCAGGTCATGATCTCAGGGTTCTGGGATTGAGCCCCACCCACATCAGGCTCTGCACTTAGCAGGGAGTCTGCTTATCCCTCTCCCTTTGTCCCTTCCCCCCCCCCAACAAATAAATTTTTTAAATATTAAAAAAAAAACAAGAGGGAGAGAGAGAGCAGGTATTAAAATCAACAATAATAAAGGCAACATTGTATGGTCCAGGTTGTCTGGCTGAAAATGAAACCAATGAAGGCAACTGTAGAGTGATGCCTTTATTCATGCTACAAAAAGTATACATTATTCTAATGTGTATTAGGTTTCTGCTGCAAAAATACTGCATAACAAACCAAAATGTCAGTGGCTCACAACAAAGATTTATTATCTTGTTTATGCCTCTGAGGGTCACCTGGGCTGTCTTCGCAGCCGTGGACGGACTTCGGGCTGCAGGTAGAGTCCAGGGCCACTCCACATGTCTCTGCATTCTGTTTGAACCAGTCACCATCCGAGATATGTTCTTCTAATGGCAAAAGCACAAGAGGGCAAGCCAAATCATCAAAGGCATTTAAAGGACATCAAGGAATCTCATTGAGTAACATTCCATTGGCCAAAGCAAGTTCATGGCCAAACTACCATCAATAGGGTAGAAAACTATACATACTCTAGAGGGAAAAAACTGCAAATTCACATGACAAAGGGCATAGTTCCATAATTCTGTGTCAGCAAGAGAGGGAATTGCTGACGGTTATTGTCTTTTACTTCACTAAGAGTTTTACAAAGTCTCCAAATGCCCAATTGCACCTGAAGTTGCCCTGGAGCCACTAATTGATCATAAAGTCCCAAAATTCTTTTTTTAATATTTTATTTATTTATTTGAGAGAGAAAGAGAACAAGCAGGGAAGAGGGGCAGAGGCAGAGGGAGAAGCAGACTCCTCACTGAGCAGAGAGCCCACTGCAAGGCTCAATCCCAGAACCCCAGGATCATGATGACCTGAGCCAAAGGTAGATGCTTAACCAACTGAACCACTCAGGCACCCTAAGTCACAAATTTTTTTTTTAAAGAGTTTATTCATTTACCATGACAGACACACAGAGAGAGAAAGAGGCAGAGACACAGGCAGAGGGAAAAGCAGGCTCCATGAAGGGAGCCTGACGTCGGACTCGATCCCGGGTCTCCAGGATCACACCCTGGGCCAAAGGCAGCGCTAAACTGCTGAGCCACCAGGGCTACCTACAAAATTCTTAAATACATTGTTGGCTTTAAATGCTTTGATTATATTACACTAGTAGAAAAAAACACTATACACACTTTTCTGCACTATGTTCATTCAGTAATCATAAGCCGTAATAATTAACTTTTGCATAATGTGTGACACTTTATAAAGACATACACTGCGGTGCCTGTGATTGTAACAACTCTCTAAGGTGGATAAAGCAGGTTTCTCTATCATCTATTTTTACAGATGGGTAAATGCAAGTGACTTGTCCAAAATCACCTCAGAAGCGGCAGCACTTCAAACCCTGGCCTCCACACCCTAGGGCCGTGCTCTTTCTGCTCCCCTTCCCATTGCTAATTCCAGTTATGTGGCCACCTTCTGAGACAAGCAATGTGGCCTAATGGGATTCAATTTGGTTGTTACTTTTTCTCCCTTTCCCTCCCTGACCTCATGACATAAGAACTTATCACTCATTCATAATTCTTCTGCACAAAATCTAGTGATAACAATGGCGCCAGTGGGGGGATGAATTAAAATCTAGAATGCTGAGATGGTGTCTACGCATACATACAAAAAGATTTGACTGTTTGAATGAGTTGAGTGGTAACTAACCAATTACTAACCAGCTCAGTTAATACTGCAGCCTGACATGTAAGTAGTCTCAGCCTGAAGTGAAGTGACAGGTGCTGTATTTTACTTTTGTTCTACCGTTGACAAGGCTTGTGTGTGATTCATAATCTCACTGGCATCTATTTACTGCACCTGTCTTGCAACTGTAATAATAATAACAATAATAACAGGCCAGGCATGTTGGCAAGTAAAAGAAGTAACATGAGTTGTTCCAAGATAATGAGAAATAAGGCTCTTTATTAAGTTGGGTCCATATCACTAAAAGAGAAAGGGATTGACAAGATTATAATTTTCAGCACAAAATGGCACCAATAAAGCTTGCAGAGGTTCTCTAGGCTCTGCCACCTGGATTTCCTTCAGGTCCACTAGAATGCACTGGAAGGTTGCCTAACAGGATGGGGTATCAGGAAAAGCCAGGTTTTCCCTTTCTCTACATTTCCTCTCCTCACATGAAGGCCCACCAATGCTCAGTCTCTAATGTGCCCAACAGTTGGGCATTACATCCTTGGTCTACCCTTGGAAGGCAGCGCCAATCATACCCATCACGCAGGCAATATACCACTTGGACTTGCAAAAGGCTATAGCTGGAAAGTACCTTAGGAGTGCTAATCCAACCCCCTCCCCCTACAGATAAGAAGACAGAAGTCCAGAAGGCCCAAGGTCGCACAGTGAGCTCTTGGCCTCCTAAACCTGCCATTCATGAAGCTTTTCATGCCTAATCTCAGTCTCATCATGCCATATAAACTAGCTAATAAGAACAATAGGTGACCAAAAAAATTAGAACAACAGACAACAGATATTGAGTGCTTAACAACTCAGACATTGTTCTAAATGCTCTGTGTAGGCTAATCCACTCCACAAATGAAGGGACGAGGTGCAGAAACATTGCCCAAAGGCACAAGGCTGATAAATGGTAGAGAGGGAACCTGAACCCAGGTGGCCTGACATCACAGCCCCATGCTTCACCACCACTCTCCACTACTCCTCTAGAACACTGTGGAACACCTCTTTGTGCCAGGCATTCATTGTTCTGGACACCAAAGATACAATGGAGAATAAGACACAGACTCTATCTTCAAGGAGTTTTCATTCCTGTGTAAGAGATGGAGCATAAATAGGTAAACAGCAGGCACATTTACTTAAATAAATGCTTATCAAGTATTGTATTCATTTCCCAGGACTTCTGTAAGAAAGCACCACAGAGTGGCTTAAAACAATAGAAACTTATTCTCCCACAGTTCTGGAAGCTAGAAGTCTATTGTGTGTGTGTGTGTGTGTGTGTGTGTGTGTGTAATCCTTTGAGGGTTTTTAATACCAATTTTTAAAATACTTAAGGAAATCATGAAATGTTTTTAACTTTTAATTCTCTTTAATATTATATGGGCAGACAATTTTATAGAGTATTTCTCCAGTTAAAAGGAAACATCTATTTACTGTTGTTCAATTAGAAAAAGCAATTAACACCTGCCTAATGACAAATATAATGTTTATTTTATTTTTAGATTTTCAAACTAGAGCATGCCCATCAGGACTTCTACTGCTCAGGAACACAGAATTATTTTTTTGTATATTTTTTTTATTGGAGTTCGATTTGCCAACATATAGTATAACACCCAGTGCTCATCCCGTCAAGTGCCCCCCTCAGTGCCCGTCACTGCACCCCAATGTTTATAGCAGCAATGTCCACAATAGCCAAACTGTGGAAGGAGCCTCGTTGTCCACCAAAAGATGAATGGATAAAGATGTGGTATATGTATACAATGGAATATTACTCAGCCATTAGAAATGACAAATACCATTTGCTTCAACGTGGATGGAACTGGAGGGTATTATGCTGAGTGAAGTCAATCGGAGAAGGACAAACATATGGTCTCATTCATTTGGGGAATATAAAAAATAGTGAAATGGAAGCCAGAAGTCTAAAATCAAGGTATCATCAGGGCCAAGTTCCCTCTGGGATGCTGGCTAAGAGGCTTCCTTGCCTCTGGTAGTGGGTGCACCTGCTTCTGTGGTCACATGGCATTTTCCTCTTTTTATAAGGACACCAGTGACATTGGATTGGGGCTCACCCTATAACCTCATCTTTACTTGATGATGTCTGCAAAGACCTTATTTCCAAACAAGGAGGGTCAGCACTGCAACAACAGCTTTTGGAAGGATGCAACTCAACCCGTAACAAGTATCTACTATGTGCCAGACACAGTTCTAGGCATGTGGATACCACAGTGAATAAAAGAGAAAAGAAAATCCCTGCCTTGTGGACCACATTTTCTGGAAATAGGAAAGAAGTAATAATATGATAGATAAATAAACTCTGTAGAATGCTAAAAAGGAATGAGCCAGTGCAGAGCCACTGAGTGTGGCAAGCGCAGGTCTGGCTTGACCAGTGAACAGCAGGGAGACCAATGTTGTGGGAATAAAATATGTGAGAGAAGGAACAGCAGGAGGTAAGTCAGAACGGTCACAGCGGGCCACATAATGAGGGCCCTATAGGCCATTTTCAAATACTTTGGCTTCCTCTCTGAGAGTAATGATCTGACTTCTGTTTGAAAGGATTCCCCTGGCTGATGCATTAAGAAAAGGCTGGTGAGAGTACAGTGCAGGTGCAGCACCAGAGTGGAGGCTACCAAGGCCATCCTGGTGACAGATGACGGTGATTCAGACCAGGAAGGTAAGAGTGAAGGTGTGAAAAGTGGCCAGTTCCTGGATCTTTCTTGAAGGTAAACAAAGTAATTCCAGGAAGTTTTGAGTACTATAAGGAAAATAAAAATGGGGTCATACCTGAGCTGAGACCGAATAATGAGAAGTAAGTAGTCACTCAAAGAGCTAAGGAAAAAGCATTCCAGCAAAGGAGAAAGTGGGCAGACAGGTAGGAACCACCCCTGGTGCTGAATTCTATGCATTTACAGACTATTCCCTGTCTTTTCTCTTCTTCATGATAATATTCAGATATGATTTTATGAAGGCCTTTCTGCCCACCCACATCCAGATGTTCTGATGACAAATTTTAAAAATCGAGGTGCCAAGCCTCAATAAGAAGCAGTCGCCTTACTTCTGCCTACAGCTGATCAACATGAAAACGTTTTGAATTCCTACGACTCCGGAGAAAGAAAGTCCACAGCTGCCTTCAGGAACCCACTCCAGAGTCTACCAGCCTCCACTGTGAGGAAACATGTTCAGTGTATCTTCACTAAATCCCTCTGATTACACTGTAACACCGTGTCCTCAGATTCCAGTGTCCTGGAGTTGAAAGACAGCTGGTTTCCATCCTCTGCAAAATAAGGCTCTCTATGCTTAGGACTGCTGGTAAGTCCTCTTCTGCAGGCTAAACAGACTCAATTAATTTCAGCTTTTCTTCTATAAAATTTCTCTCTAAATGTTCCACACTCCCATTTAAATTAGTCATGACTGGATATAGTCCTCTCTGAAGAATAGGAAGAACAAAAATATATAAGATTGGGGTAAAGGAAACATAATTATAAAGAATTATGGAGAGCCAGCGCAAATGTCAAATTTTTGCAGTTTCATCAACAGCATTAACAATTATTTTTTTGAAACGACCACCTTTTTAAGTTAATTAACAAATACACAGTAGTTATGAATTTCAGATGATCATAGATAATTGCACTACACAATTCACCAAATACTGTTTATCTTCCACAACCAAAAACCATGGGGAAAACAGAGCAAATGGTAAATGCCACTAACTTCACCTGTATAACAATGGTTAAATAGTCTATTTAAGTGGCTAATGAAGAAATGCTCACCCACATGACAATGATCAAATACAAAGGGCAATGGCAATTAGCCCTGAATTGCTAAATTCAAACAGACTCGTATGACAGAAAATGTGTAACATCATACCAATAAGTCTTTGTAAAGCACATAATTGTGAAATTTAAATGTGTTATTGCCACATTATGAAAAAAATCCTCAGGCTCCGCATTAGTTGATTTCTGACCTTTTACAATATTTCTTTTATGTTCTTTTTAACAATGGGCCATGTGTAGGTTTGTAAAGCAGCGATTCTCAAACTTTTTAGTTTCATGACCCCTTACCCTCTTTTATTTTTTTTCTTTTATTTTTCTAAATAGGCTCCAAACCCAACGTGGAGCTCAATGCGGGGCCTGAACCCATGACCCTGAGATCAAGACCTGAGCTGGGATGAAAAGTTGGACACCTAACTGACTGAACCATTGAGGTGCCCCAAGACTCCTTACACTCTTAAAAATTATTGAAAACCTGGTCCAGGTCGAAAATGGCGGTGGTGGCAGCTGTGTTCCAGCTCTCTGGGCTGCTAGGTCAGTCCAGGGCACAGCTGGGGCAGTCCATGTTGAGCGGTGCCCACAGCAAGGAGGGCTCAGCTCGCATATGGAAGGCCCTCACCCACTTCATAGTGCTCCCCGGCGTGGGACTGAGCATGCTGAACGGCTTCCTGAAGTCCCATCATGGAGAGCACGGAAGACTTGAGTTCATTGCCTACCCCCATCTCCACATCAGGTCCAAGCCCTTTTCCTGGGGAGACGGTAATCATACTCTATTCCATAACTCTCACGTGAATCCACTTCCAACCAGATATGAAGATGAATAAAAAGAACCTGGACCACCACCCGTAGGATTGGTTTGGACCATGACTCTGCACACGGACCAGAAAAGTAAATGGGACCTTAAGCTCACCGTCCTTACTTTGATGAGCAGTATACTGATCCTCCATCCCTTTGCTTATGGCAGGAGATGGCTTAAATAAATAACTTAGATTGGTCCATGAAAAAAAAATTATTGAAAACCCCAGAGAGCTTTTATTTATATGGCTTATATCTATTGATATTTACCATATTAGAAATGACAACTGAGAATTTTAAAATATTAATTCACATAAAAATAACAATAGACCTATTACACATTAATGTAAATAACATGTTTTGCAAAAAAATAGCCATATTTGCCAAAACAAAAAATAATGAGACAAATGGCGTTGTTTTATATTTTTGCAAGTCTCTTTATTGTCTGACTTAATAGGAGACAACTGTTTCATATATCTGCTTCTGCATACAGTCATATATGTCATACAGCTTCCAGAAACTGCCACTCTACACTCAAGAAAAAAATCAGAATTAAAAAAGCAAGTATCTGGGTACCTGGGTGGCTCAGTGAATTGAGCGTCTGCCTTCAGTTCGGGTCATGATCCTGGGGTCCTGGAATTGAGCCTCTCATCAGGCTCTCTTCTCTACAGGGAGTCTGCTTCTTCCTCTCCCTCTGCCTGCTGCTCTGCCTACCTGTGTTCTCTCTCTCTCTCTCTCTCTCTCTCTCAATATCTCTCTCAAATAAATGAATTAAATCTTTAAAAAAATAAAAAATAAAATAATCTTGAGATTCAATGTTTAGTTGAGTGTTTGAGAAAACACATATGAGAGTGCTTAATTTATCTATCCTGTACTCCTTCATACTGACCTAGAAGAGAAATGTGTGTGTTGGAGATGGGCAGCATATTAATTTCTAGAAAGAAAAGAAATAGTGTCATTAATCCCACTTCTACTCATAAAAAATGATAGTTATTTGGCTCTTGGGAAATATTTTATTAATCCATTGTTGATTATATACCAGAAAAGAAAATGTCAAACAAACAAATAAAATCAGCTAAATTGGCCCAGTCCAGGAACTAAATCTCTATGAACAAAGCCATATCCTTGTTGAGAGATGGCAAAATAATCTCCACAAAATTGAACTGGAATATATGCTAATATGTGTATCTTTCACCCTTTGTAACTGGAAGGAGAAAACTGGTTGGCTCTATCTTATAGTGGAACACGTATTATAACCAAACATGGCTTATAAATACAAAAGCAACAAACGTCTTTTTTTTTTTTTTAAATAAAAGCAGCCCTAGGGCTTCGCCTTTGGATAAGATATCACCGGGGACATTTTTTTTTTAAATTCACTAAAATACTCAAATAGCAAGTGTCAAGGTATTGTATATCCACCCAGTTGGTAAAATAAGTCAGTTAATTTGGCAGGTAAGTATTAAGTAATCATGCTGTCAGAATCGGGTGAGTATCAAAGGGAGAAAGACAAAGACTGAACAAAGGAGCAAAAATAAAATAAGTAGCAGATTATCAAATAAGTAAATAAAAATGAGAACTTCTCAATGCTCCATTGTATCCGCCATAAACCAGTTCAACCCTGCAGATTTTTTCCCTCCTGCTCTAGTGTCAGGAAAGCAACGTGGGTGTGAGGAAACCAAGGCCTGACAGTTTGTGAACTGTGCTGTTAAGAGGGGGTTTGGAGGGTTTCAGGAAAGAAAGGCCTGGTCCCTTTAAGAAGCAAAAGCTGGGCCTCTGGCAAGCCGTGAGCTGGAGAATGGCAAAGCCTGCTCCTCCATACATTAGCTTTTCTCCGGAAGAAGGGAGCCGAATTAGAAGCATGGCTGTCAGGAAAAGCCTGAATAGAGAGCATTTAAGCAGATTTTATTCAGTTCCAGGGAAATTCACACAACTTGATCTTTTCTCACTTCTTCAAACTGAAAACGTATGTGTAAGTGCACTGAAACTGCCCCATCTGGGAGGCAAGGACAGAACCTTTATCAGTGAAACTTATCAGTGCTATGCAGAGCAGAGGTACATAGTAGGACCTCGGTATATATTTGGGAATCCCAAAAAAATGATAATGTCTCTCAGACAACTATCCACATGTAGTTGTTAGGATTTTTCTTTATTCTGCGAGAAATAGTGATTTCAGGCCTTTTCTAAGGCTAATGCCAAATTCCTTTTCATAAAAAAGACTTCTTAAACAGAATTATATGGTAGAACTGAAAGGGATAGGTTGAGCTTCTTACTTTATAGATAAGGAAACTGAGGCCCAAAGAGGTTAAATGGATTTGCCTAAGGTGGCCTGACTAGTTAATGGCAGAGCCAAGAACACCCCCGACATCCTACCCTCCCAAGCAGCATCAAGTAGACAGAGATAATGAACCTGGATCCATGGATGGATTTTAAGAGTCCAAAATCCAGGAGGGCATGTGATGTAATGAGCAATGGGTATTACAGGAAACGGATGAATCACTGAACTCTACCTCTGAAACCAATAATATACTATGTTAATTAATTGAATTTTAATTTTTTTAAAAAAGTCCAAAACCCAGCCCAATAACATGTATGTAAAATTTCATGTGCATTGCATCTGAGGGGGAGAGAGTCCAAAGTTGTCACTTGATTTTCAAAGGGTGTGTGACCCTCAAAACTGTTAAGAATCCTAGTCTCTGGGGCACCTGGGTGGCTCAGTGGTTGAGCCTTTGGCTCAGGTCGTGATCCCAGGGTCCTGGGATGGAGTCCCGCATCGGGCTCCCCACAGGACCCTCCCTATATCTCTGCCTCTCTCTGTGTGTCTCTCATGAATAAATAAAATCTTAAAAAAAAAGAAAAGAAACTGAGGGTTACTGGAGAGGAGGTGAGTGGGGGAATGGGGTAACTGGGTGATGGACATTAAGGAGGGCACATGATGGAATGAACACTGGGTGTTATATGCAACTGATGAATCCCTACACTCTACCTCTGAAACTAATAATACAGTATAGGTTAACTAAATTGAATTTCAATACAAAATTTTTTAAAAACACAAAGACTATATAAAGCACCTAGCATAATCCTGGCACATATAAAGTACTCACTTAGTGGTAGTTATTTTTTTAAAAGATTTTTATTGGGCAAAAGACATAAACAGAAACTTCACAGAGGAAGACATGGACATGGCCAACAAGCACATAAGAAAATGCTCTGCATCACTGGCCATCAGGGAAATACAAATCAAAACCACAATGAGATACCACCTCACACCAGTGAGAATGGGGAAAATTAACAAGGCAGGAAACAACAACTGTTGGAGAGGATGTGGAGAAAGGGGAACCCTCTTGCACTGTTGGTGGGAATGTGAACTGGTGCAGCCACTCTGGAAAACCGCGTGGAGGTTCCTCAAAGAGTTAAAAATAGACCTGCCCTACGACCCAGCAATTGCACTGCTGGGGATTTACCCCAAAGATACAGATGCAGTGAAATGCCAGGACACCTGCACCCCGATGTTTATATCAGCAATGTCCACAATAGCCAAACTGTGGAAGGAGCCTCAGTGTCCACTGAAAGATGAATGGATAAAGAAGATGTGGTCTATGTACACAATGGAATATTCCTCAGCCATTAGAAACGACAAATACCCACCATTGGCTTCGACGTGGATGGAACTAGAGGGTATTATGCTAAGTGAAATAAGTCAATCGGAAAAGGACAAATATTATATGGTCTCATTCATTTGGGGAATATAAAAATTAGTGAAAGGGAATAAAGGGAAAGGAGAGAAAACGAGTGAGAATATCAGTGAGGTTGACAGAACATGAGAGACTCCTAACTCTGAGAAATGAACAAGGGGTAATGGAAAGGGAGGTGGGGGGGTGGGTTGGAGTGACTGGGTGATGGGCACTGAGGGGGACACTTGGTGGGATGAGCACTGGGTGTTATGCTAAATGTTGGCAAATTGAACTCCAATAAAGAAAAAGGAAAGAAAAAAAATATTTTATTTATTTATTCATGAGAGAGACAGAGAGGCAGAGACACAGGCAGAGGGAGAAGCAGGCTCCACACAGGGAGCCCAACGTGGGATTCGATCCTGGGTCTCCAGGATCAGGCCCTGGGCTGAAGGCGGTGCTAAACTGCTGAGCCACCCGGGCTGCCTTCATTTGGTTTTTTTTAAATATTTTTTTAATTTAATATATTTTTTAATTGAAGTTTGAAAGATACAGATGCAGTGAAACACCGGGACACCTGCACCCCAATGTTTATGGCAGCAATGTCCACAATAGCCAAACTGGAAGGAGCCTCGATGTCCATCAACAGAGTTTCATTTGTGATAAAGGAGGCTGGAGGAACCTAAGTGTCTGTCACTAGGGTACTATGGATAAGGAGAATGTGAAGTATACATACTACAGCACATCATGCAGCACTTAGAAACAACAAAGTAGAAGGACACACAACAACATGGATAGATATTAAGGATATGGTCCCAAAAGAAAAAGATTTTTTTTGATATTTTTTATTCATGAGAGACACACAAGAGAGAGAGGCAGAGAGAGAGGCAGAGAGAAAAGCAGGCTCCCTGTGGGGACCCCAATGCAGGACTCCATCCCAGGACCCTGGGATCATGACCTGAGCCAAAGGCAGACTCAACCACTGAGCCACCCAGGTGGCCCCAAATGAAAAAGATATTAAGAAACAAAAAGACTGGGCAGTCCGAGTGGCTCAGCCGCCTTCATCCCAGGGCGTGATCCTGGAGACCCAGGATCGAGTCCCGCATCGGGTTCCCTGCATGGAGCATCTGCCTTCGGCTCAGGTCATGATCCCAGGATCCAGGATCAAGCCCTGCTTCGGGCTCCCTGCAAGAAACCTGCTTCTTCCTCTGCTTATGTCTCTGTGTCTCTCATGAATAAATAAATAAATCTATTTTTTTAAATTGAAGTTCGATTTGCCAACATATAGTATAACACCCAGTGCTCATCCCATCAAGTGCCCTCCTCAGTGCCCATCACCCAGTTACCCTATCCCCCTGCTGGCCTTCCCTTCCACTACCCTTTGTTCATTTCCCAGAGTTAGGAGTCTCTCATGTTTTGTCACCCTCTCTAATTTTTCCCACTCATTTTCCTTCCTTTCCCCTATAATCCCTTTCACTATTTCTTATATTCCACATGAGTGAAACCATATGATGACTGTCCTTCTCCAACTGACTTACTTCACTCAGCATAATACCCTCCAGTTCTATCACATCGAAGCAAATGGTAGGTATTCGTCCTTTCTAATGGCTGAGTAATATTCCATTGTATATATAAATAAATCTTTAAAAATTTTTAAAAAAAGAAACACAATTACTTCTCTGGAAAAGCCATTAATGTAAATCTTTAAAACATGCCCACAATATAATCTTACATATTCTGTAAGGTTATTCTTACACAATCTACATATTCTGATATATACAAATATGAATATATACATTAGACCCACTGGCATAATTGCCAGTGGGGGGCAGGGGAGAATGGGGAGTGGCAGTAAAAGGGAAAGAAGGAAAGAGTCAAGAAAAGTAAAGAAGGAAGGAGGGAGGAATAGAGGAAGGGGAGAGTCTTGCAGCTTTTAATGATGACACTGTATTTTGCATTGGGGAATATAACTCAATCCTCCAATGTAACAAATGAACAGCACCACCAGATGGTTGCCAATGATGCTTGGTAGGTACAATAAACTTGGGGACATTTCAAAACTAAATCTTGGGCAACTACAGGAATATGTTCTATTCTCAAATAACTGGACTACTCTGCTATTCTTATCACTTATTTGACTAAATGTCCTTTCCTCTTTCATTGTAAACATCCCAACTTGGAGAAACAAGAAGGGAGCCTAGAAAGTGAACAGAAATGGAAGAGACTATTAATTTTAATATTAACCTATTAATCTTCAATGAACTAAAGTCAAACAGTGAGAGAGACACTATATACTATGATTCATACTTTAATACAAAACAGGCCAATTACCAATACCAATATTTGAATGCTGGCACCATTATTTATTCATCATGGACACAAAAAATGCAGGAAAATACTCAAATAGCAAGTGTCAAGGTATTGTATATCCACCCAGTTGGTAAAATAAGTCAGTTAATTTGGCAGGTAAGTATTAAGTAATCACGCTGTCAAACTCGGGTGAGTATCTAAGGGAGAGAGACAAAGACTGAACAAAGAATGGGGGGGATTACAGAAAAGAAGTAAGAAGGGGGCCAAAAATAGGCAGAAGGAGAAAATAAATACAGTGTGACAGGTTCAACAGTAGGATGGATGTCTCCATTCCATCACAGAGAGATTATCCTAGAAATAAGGACAGATGCTTCACAGTAACATCAGTGGCGCTGAGGGGTTTTGTCCATTAGGATGAGGCTGTTCACAAAGGTGGACTATGGATGAGAGCGGCCTTTCAGCATTAGCTGTGTCCATCTTCTGTCTTAATGTTTTACTTGCCTGACAACACATTGGGGACCATACATAACACACTCACATATAGACAACCAACCCTCACTGTCTAGGCCAAGGGCTGGCGAACTTCCTCTTTTTCTTTTCTATTTTTTTTTCTCTACAGGCCAATGATGACACCATGGTTTTTCAGGCATTTTCATTCTGTTTGCCAGGCAATTATTTTCTCAATTTATGTTTTCCTCATATTACCATGTTGTGTTCCTTGTCTTTATGAGAGGCAGGAGATACATTAGGTCACTCAGAGATGATGGATTTAGATGATAGCAAACACCCTCTTCTGGGCATCTCCTTTCCACCAATGCCACTTCTCTCTCTGTCCGCAGCCTGCGAGTTCTTTATTTCCCACACCTCTACTCTCATCACTTGACTTAAAGGTGCCCTATTCCTAGGGTCAGTGTTTGATTTTTTTAAGAGGTCTTGTCCTGTAGGAAACAGAGAGCCATGGAAGTACCTTCTAGGAGGTCTCAATATGGCCTCAACTCCTCTTTCTCTTCCCCTTATAACCAATCCATCAGCAAATCCCGTTGGTATCTCATCTCTCTATTCCAACAGCCCTGTTGCAAACCACCATCATTTCTTGCCTGTATCATTCATAAGAAACTCTCAATGGGTCTCTACTTCAGCACCTATACACAGTTTATGTTCCATATATAACTCACTTTTTATTTTTTTAATATTTATTTATTTATTTATTCGGGAGGGAGGGAGGGAGGGAGAGGGAGAGGGAGAGAGAGAGAGAGGCAGAGACAAAGGCAGAGGGAGAAGCAGGCTCCATTCCATGCAGGGAGCCCGACGTGGGACTCGATCCTGGGTCTCCAGGATCAGGCCCTGGGCTGAAGGCAGCACTAAACCGCTGAGCCACCTGGGCTGCCCTATAACTCACTTTTTAATGTTATTTTAAAATAGTCTTACACATGCAGTAATGTTGCAAAAACAGGACAGAGAATTTCACTTATATGTGGAATCTAAAAAACAAAACATACAGACCAAAAAATAGACTCTTAAAACCAGAGAATAAACTGGTGGTTGCCAGAGGGGAGGCGGGTACAAGGATGGGCAAAATAAATAAAGGACATTAAGAGGTACAAACTTCTCGTTATAAAATAAATAAATCACAGGGATGAAAGAAAAGTACAGCATAGGGAATACGGTCAACAAATAGTGTAACAACATTGTATGGTGACTACACTTATGGTGGTGAGAATGGAGTAATGTAGAGAATTACTGAATCTTTATGTTGTACACCTGAAACTAACATAGCACCATATGTCAATTATAATTTTCTAAAAAAGAGTACAGGGGCACGCGAGTGGCTCAATCAGACTCTTGGTTTCAGCTCAGGTCATGATCTCGGTGTTGTGGGATTGAACCCTGCATTGGGCTCTGCGCTAAGTGGGGAGTCTGCTTCTCCCTCTCCCTCTGTCCCTCCCCTGATTCCTACCCTCCCCCCCACTCATGCTCTCTCCCTCTCCCTCTAAAATAAATAAATAAATATTTCTTAAAAGGGGTGGGGGCGCCTAAGTGGCTCAGTTAGTTAAGGGTCTGCCTTCACCTTAGGTCATGATCCTGGAGTCCTGGGATTGAGCCCTGCATTGAGTGCCCTGCTCAGCAGGGATTCTGCTTCTCCCTCTCCCTCTGCCTCTCCCCCATGCCATTCATTCTGTCTCTCTCTTGCTCACTCTCTCTTTCTCTCTCTCATTTGCTGTCTCCCAAATAAAATATTTTAAATGAATGAATGAATGAATGAGAGGATCACCTGGGTGGCTCAGTCAGTTGAGCAACTGATTCTTGATTTCAGTTCAGGTCATGATCTCAAGGTCATGGGGTGGAGCCCCACCTAGGGCTCTGCACTCAGTGCAGTCTGCTTGTCCCTCTCCCTCTCCCTCCCTCCCTCCCTAACTCATGCTTGCTCTCTCTCTCTCAAATAAATAAATAAAATCTTTTAAACAAAGAGTACAAAACTGCCATATACCTTTCACCCAGCTTCCCAATAATGTTAATATTTTGCATAACCATAGTTCATATATCAAAACTAGTAAATATACATTGATACATTAACTAAATTATGGAGGGTTTTTTTTTGTTTCACTAGTTTGTCCACTAATGTCCTTTTTTGATACAGGATACCATGTTGCATTTAGTCAGCATGTCTCCTTAGTCTCCATCACTGTGACAGTTCCTCACCCTTTCCTTGCATTTCATGTTCTTAACACTTTTGAAAAGTACTAATAGAGTACTTTGTACAATGCCCCTCAAGTTGGGTTTCTCTGTTTTTCATGATCAGACTGTGGTTACAAACTTTGGCAAGAATACCACAGAAATGATGTGGTCGGACGCTTGGGTGGTTCAGTGGTTGAGCATCTGCCTTTGGCTCAGGGCATGATCCTGGCGTCCTGGAATCGAGTCCCACATCAGGCTCCCTTCATGGAGTCTGCTTCTCCCTCTGCCTATGTCTCTGCCTCTCTCTCTCTCTCTCCGTGTCTCACATGTATAAATAAATAAAATCTTTAGGAAAAAAAAAGAAGTTGATGTGGTCTTCACAATGTGTCATATCAGGTGTAAATGAAATCAGTATGTCTTATTATTGGTAATGTCAACCTGGATCATATGGTTAAGGGGACATTTGCTAACTTTCTCCACACTAAAGATGGCCATTTTTTCTTTTGTAATCAATAATATCTTAAGGGATAACACTGTGAGACCATGGAAATATTCTATTTTTCATCATACTCTGTCCATTGATTTAAGCATCCACTGAATCCTAGCCTGTAAGAACTATTATTGTGATGTCTGCCCAATGATGATTGTTTATCTCCTTCATTTTATCTATATTTACATTTCCTTCCACCCAACTGAGCCCAACCCAGATTACAAAATCCTGAGCAAAAACAAACAAAAAAAAAAAAAAGAAAAAGAAACAAGACAAGAAACAAACAAAAACCAATGGCTATTATTTGAAGGCACTATGTTTGGGGCAATTGTTATGTACCAATAATGAATCAGCAGTGTCTTCACTCAGATCCTCTCACACTCTGGCAACTTGAAGAAAGCTTACTATGTTAGTAAATCTGGGGCTGCTTTAGAACAGGAAGGAAAACTAGAGCTTCAAGTTAAGAAATTACAGTCATATGGGGGGGCCTAGATGGCTCAGTCAGTTAAGTGTCCAACTCTTGATTTTGGCTCAGGTCACGATCTCAGAGTCATGGGACCGAGCAATGTCTGCCCCTGCACTGGTGGAATCTGCTTGAGATTCTCTCTCTGACCCTCCCCCTTCCCTCTACTTGTGCTCTCTCTCTAAATAAATAAATAAATCCTTTTAAAATTACAGTAACATAGATATTACTGTATTTGGTGTATTTGGACATCAGTAATGGAGTGGTGTTCTACTATCAAAGCCAGAAAATTCAGAGTCAGAGAAAACCGTGAGCTTTTAAGAGTACCAAGAAGCCCCCTTCATCTCCAAAAATAAATTTTTTCATTGATTAATTCCTTTGCTTTGTTCATTTGATATTTATTGAGCCTTTGCCAGGTTCTAGATATACAAAGACATGATCCTGGACTTTTTTTTTTTGATCCTGGACTTTGATTCTAACTTTATTAAAATATGGTCTGTGTGTCAACTATACTCAAAAAAACTTTTTCAAAAATTAAATTTTTAAAAAATTTATTTATTTGGGGGGGGGGAGGAGCGACAGAGGGAGAGAAAGAATCTTAAGCAGACTCCACACCCAGTATAGAGCCCGAGCAGGGCTCAATCATGAGCACAGATGCCTTAGAGAAGCCAGCAGCCTTAAAGTATCATTTGATTCACACTTCTGAGATGCTTCAATGAGCTTTCCATTTGTTGGATGTGCAATGTTAAACAATGTCAATATAGCAATAAAAACAAGAATAACTACTACCATTTCTGGAACACTCACTTATTTAAAAGCCAAGGAAATGGCATCATTTTACCCACACAACAGCCTGAATGGGTGCTATGGTGGTCCCCGTTTACAAATGAAGAAAAAGCAAAATCCCAGGGCTACTAAATAATGGCAGCAGCATGGGAGACCAACTATCTACACCATGTCCTTTCACTCACCCATGTCTTTCTACCTATCCATCAAATAGCCTACAATAAACACTATTAAATAGAAAGGTGTAAAGTAGGGCCTCATAATCTGGGGCCATAACTTCCAGAGTTCTGTGAATCCCTGAAATTAAATGAAGCATGTATCAATATGTGCATTTGGCATCAGGTAGGGGGTACTCACTGCTTTTATTAGTCTTAAAGTCCTTAATTCTAAATAAGACTAAAACTCTAATTGAAAAGAAGTCCACAATAGAAGATGTAATACCCCAGGTGAAACTGGATGTTAACAGATTGAGGCAGGAAATGCCCTGTGTGTGACGATGGCTGTTCATCTGCACTTGCCTCTAACACTCACTGCATCCAATAAGAGCCCATTTTTCTATCCACATACTGTCCTCACACAAAGCACAGCTGGGTTTTTGGAGTAGCATTAAACCTGCTTTGTAGCAGTTCTAAGACAAACTGTGCAGCGCCTTCCCCAGCAGAATATCTAGATGACCCCAGAGCCTTGGAGCACAGTGGCTAGGAGACCACCCTGTTTAGAAAGAGAAGGATGAATGTGTGGCTGTTAGACATCTCTTCTAGGCTCATTTGTCTATAGACTGGGATTAGATTCTGATTCTGGTCCAAATAGAAATTAGGTCGGTTATTACATTTCTGAAAATCTGGCAGGAATACCTTTCTTTAAATACACTCATTAGGCCGACTGAGTATTTTCCAAATAGGAATTAGAGGGAAATTTCCAAGTCCCATGTGAGCCCATGGCTTGATTTTGCTATTCAATCTCCTTACACAATGGTCCAATGGTCATGGCTCTCTCCTGACCACACTCACTAGAAGATGTTTATTCATAATGTTGGAAGAGCTCAAGTTCTTGTGGGAGAAATCCTCATCTCAGTGAGAAAAGAGAAATGTTAGAACTTTTCTTGCAAGAGAGAGAGAGAGAAGCGGAGGGGATGGGGGACTTGTGTTTTTATTTAGGCAAAGCAAGGAGAAGAAAGCCACATCTAAACAAATACCAGCTCAGCTCCTCTCTCTCTTGTCTGGCAAAGTGCCAGTGTGAGTTGTGAGATACAGGTAGGCCCGTGTATTGCCCACAGAAGGATGATTCAGTGAGGCCCACTCAGACTCATCATTCTGTCAAACTCTTAAATGGTAGACACATTCCTTCCAAATACAGGGCTCGTGATGACGGTATACCGGTAGCGTGGGAAGATGGGTGCTCACGACTAAAATCACAAATTCAGCTAAGAAGACACAGAGGAAACTGCTATGCCTTCTCCTACATTTCCCCACTTGCCTAGATGTTTAGTATCTTCACACACACGGCATGGTGGTGAGCAATAGTAAGGGCTTAATAAGTCCATGTTGCTTGAGTAACTCATATAGTCCACTACCTGAATTACTTTGAGTGATTCATCTTATGTTCAAGCTATTCTAAATCTTAATATTCTTGAGGTTCCTGGGTGGCTCAGCAGTTGAGCGTCTGCCTTTGGCTCAGGGAGTGATCCCAGGGTCCTGGGATAGGGTCCTCAGATCGAATCCCACACGGGGCTCCCTGCAGAGAACCTGCTTCTCCCTCTGCCTATGTCTCTGCCTCCCTCTGTGTGTCTCTCATGAATAAATAAAATTTCTTAATAAATAAAGAAATAGAGCTTAATATTCCTAAATATACTTTTAAAATGAAAACTAATGATGTCTTTTATCTCACTTCAGATTGGTGAAACTGTGGTGAAAAGGTACAAATCACATTCCACTAGCCCCAAGACCTTTCTGTACTGGAGGCCTTCTGTGGTAATTTGGATTACAGTTCCCAACTCTTCACTCCCTCCCTATAAAAAGGATTATAAATCCACAGCCTTCGCCATTTGGCTTTGCAACAGCAGAATTTGCAAAGTAAACATTTCCACCCAACCGACTTTAGGTCTAGCCCTGGGACTTGTTTTGACCAATAGAATGTGGGTAGAAGTGACATGTGTCTATTATGAACAGAAGCTTTAACAGGCATGACAAACTTTCACCAGCAACTTTTGTACTTCTGTAGTTCACCATGCAAAAAGCATATCTCAGAACCTTTTGTTCTTTAGCCTGGGGCCCATGGATGATCAGACCTGAATCGGGCCCAAATCCTGGGGACCCAAGGCCAGCTGAGCCTAACAAAGCCAAGCCAACCAGCAGATCTGTGAACAATAAAGTAATATTTTTATTAGTGATTAAAATATTGGGGTTATTTGCTACTGTAGCTAAAAATGACCAATACGTCTTCTAAGTCCAATACATTAACACGCTGCTCTATAACTTGCAAACAAGACTTCATAAAGGTATGGGACATTTGTCTTATCTCTGTTCCTAACATACAAACAACCAAAAAGAGGTACCCTCATCAAAATACCTAGATCTCTTGTCAATTTGTTAGAAGACAGCCTTCTATTTCTTCCCCCATATAACTGTGGAAGTATCTCTGGCAGTCATTTCAGAACTGTTAGCTACATTTTTCTTCTTTAAACCTATATATAAAGGAAAGCTGACAAGAGTTTTGTTTCTTGAAGCCTTCTGACACAGTCTATTGTTTGGGGTAGTTTAGAATCTCCACCACTGAGGCTTACCATTCTTTTATTTACCCTCCTCTGTACACAAGAAATATCTACAGCTCTTATAGTCAGTACAGAAATAAGTATGCAATGTAAGGACACTGTATGTTACCAGTTGATCAAAGGAAAACAACGAAATGAATGAAGAGCAAGAAATGGCTGAAATCGAATAATACAGAAGACTGATGACACTAGGAATGGAGCACAGACTTGACACTGATTTTTCAGAGACTTAAGTCCATCTGTTCTTTGTAATATTAACCTGTCATCATATTTCTCAATCTCCGAATTTCTTTTTCCCTTTTTTGTTTCTCTATTTCTTTTATATAAGACTGAATAATGTTGAGCTGCTTTCACCCTAAGAAGCTGTGAATTGCTAGGTTCTGCTTAGTTCCTGGTATAATTGGAAACAATTGAATTTGAATAGCACTTTGGTTTTCACATCTTTTATTTATTAACGTTCTTCAAAATATAGAAATAAAAGGGTAAAAACAGCTTTACATAATATAGAGAATGTCAAGAATAGAAAAAAATGAGGACAAAGAAAAAAATAGAAACTGAATAAAAATATGAGAAAGTTTCAGTTTTTACATATTCCAACCAATGTGTACTTGTCATCTGAAGCAGTGTTAATCCATATATGTAACAGCTATAGAGTTTATCCATTTAATAAACAGAGCCAGTGATTAGGTAACTAATGTTCAGAAAGAGGTAAAGGGTTTGCTTTGGTCTTCACTTAAAATGTTAGAGCAGCAAAGGAGTAGGTATGACTTGCTGAAGTCCATATAAAGAGTTGGGCATCACTGCATGTGAAACAAATATTGGTTTTGTTCCTAGCACACACAGGCATGTTCAGTTTGTCCTAAGCTCACTTTTCTGTATACATCATACTTCAACAAAAACTGCTTTTTAAAATTAATCTAGAGAAAAAGTAAGAAACGCATGCCTGGTCATTTTCCTTCCTGAGAATTGGTGATAAACATACTTATGAACTAGCTATACAGTGGTCAAAAACCAAGGCGAGAATTAGTAAAAAAAAAAATATATATATATATATAGATATAGATATATATATATATATATATATATATATATATATATCCATAAAGTTTAAAAACCCACTAATGATAAAATTCTTCCTGTACCATACAGTTCCCTCTTGTGTACAAACGGATGGAAACAGCGGTATACACTGTCCAAGGCACATACAGTCTTTGTCATCTCTTACCAGGCTTGGAAACCTTCAAATGGCTCTTTCCTCCTAGACACTAGACCTACAATCCTGGGTACTCTGCTTGGTGGATCAGGGACCAGGTTCTCAAGTCAAAGTGCAAGGGTTCAAGTACCAGCTCAGCCACATCCTGGCTGTACAACCTTGTGAAGGTATTTAACTCACCAGATCTCAGCTACATCATCTATAAAGTGGGGATAATAAGAGTACCTGCTTCATGGGATTGTAACGTAGAATTATGTGCCTAGTACCTAGGCATTGCTTAAAAAATGTTAATTGTTGGGGTGCCTGGGTGGCTCAGTCTGTTAAGCATCCGGCTCTAAGGTTTCTGCTTAGGTAGTAATCTTGAGGTTGTGGAATACAGCCCTGCATCTGTTTGTCCCTCCTTTTGCTCCTTCCTTTCTCTCTCTCTCTCTCTCTCTCTCCCTCCCTCTCAAATAAATGGGTAAAATCTTTTTTTTTATTTTTTTTAATTTATTTATGATAGTCACAGAGAGAGAGAGAGAGGCAGAGACATAGGCAGAGGGAGAAGCTGGCTCCATGCACCGGGAGCCCGACGTGGGATTCGATCCCGGGTCTCCAGGATCGTGACCTGGGCCAAAGGCAGGCGCCAAACTGCTGCGCCACCCAGGGATCCCGGTAAAATCTTTTTTTAAAATATTCATTGTTGGGATCCCTGGGTGGCGCAGCGGTTTGGCGCCTACCTTTGGCCCAGGGCGCGATCCTGGAGACCCAGGATCGAATCCCACATCAGGCTCCCAGTGCATGGAGCCTGCTTCTCCCTCTGCCTGTGTCTCTGCCTCTCTCTCTCTCTCTCTCTCTCTGTGACTATCATAAATAAATAAAAAAAAATTTTTTTTTAAATGGCCAAAGTTCATGGGAGAAGTGTACTGATGTTCACAATTTACTTTAAAATGCACCAACAGGGGCACCTGGGTGGTTCAGTCAGGGAAGTGTCTGCCTTTGGCTCAGGTCATGATCCTGGGATCCTAGGATTGAGCCCTGCATCAGGCTCCCTGCTCATTGGGAAGCCTGCTTCTCCCTCTCCCTCTGCCTCTCCCCCCTGCTCATCCTCTCTCTTTCTCTCAAATAAATAAATAAAATCTTTAAAAACTGCGCCAAGGGGCGTCTAGGTGGCTCAGTCAGTTGAGTGTCTGACTCTTGATTTCAGCTCAGGTCATGATCTCATCGGTCAGGCCCCAGAGTTGGGCTCCACGCTGAGTAGGGAGTCTGCCTGAAAATCCAAGTAGGGATTCTCTCCCTCTGTCTCTCTGCCCCCTACCCTGCTTGCTGTCTTTCACTCTTTTTCTGAAATAAATAGATAAATATTTTTTAAAAATTTAAAAATAAAATGCACCAAAAAGTAAGTTAAGTGGATGGATGGCAGGATCAATAGATATGGGATAAAAACAAATACACTAAAATGATCATTGTAGAATCTAGGTGATGAGTATGTGAGTGTTCACTGCACAATTTTTCTGTGTAAAGATGATGGGGAAAAGTAAATAGCATAAATATTTAAATTCTGTATAATTACTAAGTACAAGCAGAGACCCTGTACTACACAACTTCAAGTTAAATATAAACACCTAATTATGGATTTGTTCTTCTCTTTCTAAACTTAAGTGTTGAACTTTAGTTTTTCTTTCTCATTTCAGAAAAACATTTACTTTCATCCCAAATTCTTCTATCTTGTCTGATGTTCCAAGGAATGCTCCTTTAAAAAAAAAAAAGATTTTATTTATTTATTCATGAGAGACACAGATAGAGAGAAAGGCAGAGACACAGGTAGAGAGAGTAGCAGGCTCCATGCAGGGGGCCCAACATGGGACTTGATCCCCGGTCTCCAGGATCATGCCCTGGGCCAAAGGCAGGCGCCAAACCGCTGAGCCACACAGGGATCCCCAAATGCTTCTTTTTTGTTCTGTTTATTTTTTTTAAAGATTTTTATTTATTTATTCATGAGAGATACAGAGAGAGAGGCAGAGACATAGGCAGAGGGAGAAGCAGGCTCCCTGCAGGAAGCCCGATGTGGGACTGGATCCCAGACCGGGATCACGCCCTGAGCAGAAGGCAGACACTCAACCACTGAGCCACCCAGGCGCCCCCTTTGTTCTGCTTATAAGCAGATTTTGTGTTCAAAGTCTTCTTCTTATACAAATTGATAAGAACTGGGGATCCCTGGGTGGCTCGCGGTTTAGCGCCTGCCTTTGGCCCAGGGCGTAATCCTGGAGTCCCCAGATCGAGTCTTACATCAGGCTCCCGGGATCGAGTCCCACATCATGCCTGCTTCTCCGTCTGCCTCTCTCTCTCTCTCTCTCTCTCTCTCTCTTTCTCTCTCTGTCTCCCATGAATAAATAAATAGAATCTTTAAAAAAAACAAGAACCATTAAGCCTACCTGGGTAATCTTACCCCAAGAAAATAAAAGGAATGTGGGGCCCCTTGTCTTTTAACAGCCCAAAGGGCATGATCCAATTATCTCAGAGACATAAATTATATTTTATTAATCCTTTAAAATTAGGCAAATTCTAAGGCTATGTATTCCAAGACTACATTAATTCTCCATAGAGAAACATGGTTTTCTTTGTTCAAAATTCTATCCGTGTTATCTCTCTTTGTAAAGTGCTTCTTATTTGGCCCACTATTGTCTGGATCAACGAACGAGAGAAACCTCTGGCAGACACAGCTGGTTTGCCTTTTGCACAGCCCATCTCCACTTTCTTCCTTACTTACCAGCTCAAAAGACTATCTACAGATCAAAACTTTACATGGAGGCATGGTGGAATCCAAGTGAGTGGTACTGGACTTCCCATTTCTCCCTTGTTAAAATAACATAATTGAAAGTTGAAAATGCGTAAGAATTTATATCAGTTGTGGCAGATGTAAAACATACCTGCAAATTCTTTGACTGTCTTCCCATTGAAATATTGAATCTACATACAATACTTGAAAGACAGGCTAAGGAAATGAGACTAGTCTTTCCAACATTTAGAATAAGAAATTTACAAGGAATACAAGGTTAGGAATGGCTTTTAGGTAGTCAACCAGACAGTCTGCAACAAACATATCTTTATAATAAATACAAAATAAAATGGCTATCTTATGGGTAAAGGGATAAGAAAGAACATAGATTTACTTTGCTACCAGGTGATC